>NC_142883.1:54455192-55073269 GCF_051225735.1 Oryctolagus cuniculus | reverse complement strand
CCAACAAGGTTGGATTGGGCACCTGCCACACACACAGTATAGTCATATACGTATATCCCAGAAGTGAGCTGCAACATTTCGAGACTGAAAACTAGAACTTGGTTAATAATTATTTAAAGATATACTTATTTACTTATTTGTTTATTTGAAAGGCAGAGTGACAGAGAGAAGAGAGAGAGAGGGAGAGACAAAGAGAAAGAGAAAGATTCCCCCTTTCTCTGGTTCACTTCCCATGTACCCACAATGGCCAGGGTTGGGCCAGGACAAAAGCAGGATCTTGGAATTCATCTGGATCTCCCACACAGGCGCCAGGGGCCCAAGCACTCGGGCCATCATCCCCTGCCTTTCCAGGCACTTGAGCAGGTAGCTGAATTAGCAGCTGAGCAGCCAGGACTCCAACTGACACTCATATGGGATGTCAGCGTCGCAGGCATCAGCTTGCCCTGTTGCATTAGAACACCAGCCCCTTGGTTACCATTTATACTGGCATCAGTTTCCATTTATAACACCACAATTTCCTTTCTAGGAGTCCTCTCTGTCCTCTCGGATTCATTGTTTGGGGCTGTTGCATTATGTGCAATCACACCTCTCCTTGTCAGGTATTGGGCCAGGTCAGTTGGGCACTCCCTCCCTGAACTTAATTGAAAGTGTGGGCTATTATGCCAGGCCATCTGCATAGCATGTATCCCTGCCAGAGGGTGGTAACTGTGTGTCTGCTCCCTAAGTGATGGTGTTGCAAGGCCAGTTCTCCAGCTTTCCTCCTCCTACTCATCTTTCTGTGTGTTCCTCCAATGTTACCCATAGCCATTTTCTGCTGCTTGTAACCAAGTCCTTGCATGCCACTAGACCTTGAGTCTCTACAGTGCCTTTCACAAACTTTCTCTAGCAAACAAGCTAAGCCTTGCTCCTTCCCTTACCCGTGCATTTTCTAGCTGCTTACGAGTCACCTGATTTGAGCCTCCTTTTCTATATTCTTAGAGGAAAAGGGGTCCTTCCTCTTTGAAATTGATCTTTCCACTCAGTAGCGTGACCAAGTCATCAGGGTTTGCCTGGGATGATCTGAGTTTAGCACTCAAAGTCCCATTCCCCGGGAACTAGCTCAATCTGAGTAAGTCAGGACGGTTGGTCATCTCATCTGAGAGCGTTTACCCCATCGCTTTTTGTGTAATAGTGGAAGTGCTCCCAGCCCTCAACCATTCGAACTTTTGCTCTGATTCCCCACCCCCACCCCAACTTCTCATACCCTGCTGCTCACACTCCAGGTCTCCAGTCTTAAACCTACACCCCACCTTCTCCCAAACTTCTCCAAGTCTTCAAGCAGGGATGCATTGCTGACGCTCCAGAGCAATGCATTCCAAATTAATTCATTCTCTTCTCACAAACCCTGATTCTCTGCAGAGGTGGCCACCACCAACCACCAATTTGGAGGTAACCTGTCTACACAGCAATGTGACCATAAATACTGAAATGTCCATTTACCCTAGAGAAACTTACATGTGTGTGAAGCAAACAGGCATAAGGACCTTCATTAGAGCTCTATTTACAATATCAAGAGAGAAAAGTAGCAACCGATCTATGAAGAGGGAGTAATGCATAAATAAACTATGGCAGATCCCCACTGTGGAATCCCAGGCAGCAACGAAAAAGAACAATAATCGCTAATTCACATAGAGCTTACTGTGTTGGGGCACTGTTGTAAGTTCTTTTTTTGTTTTTTTTTTTTTTAGAAAATTATTTATTTATTTATATTTGAAAGGCAGAGAGCGTGAGATCCTTCCATCCACTGGTTCAATTCTCAAATGACCACGCCCACTGGGACTGAGCCAGGCTGAAGCCAGGGCCTCAGAATTCCACCTGGGTCTCCTATGTGAGTTGCAGGGACCCAAGCACTTAAATTATCATCGCTTGCTGCCTCCCAGAGTTCTCATTAGCAATAAGCTGGAATCAGAAGCAGAGTCAGGACTAGAACCCAGCCACACTGATATGGGATGCAGGAACCCTAAGCAGTGTCTTAACTGCTACACCAAACATCTGCCCTGTGCCCTAAGTCCTTATATGTAGAGAGAAAGGTCTAAAAATGTCTCAAAATAATGGGTCTTGATGTCTAAGAAGAGGTTTGGGTTTATAGAAAGTAATCAATAATGACCAATGCGTTCATGTTTTACTTAGGAATATATTTGCATGTATTGTTACAGTAGCAAAAATTAATGCAAAGAAAACTTGATTCTACCACTCTGTTCCCTGTATCTTCTAATACTGTCATCCTCCCTTAATCACTCAGGCTCAAATCCATAGTATTGGTCTCTGACATTAACCTTCCCTTTATTTCTTCTCCCTAATCAATGAGTTTTCAAGCACTATCCAATCCTTCTTGTGATTGATGTTTGGATCAATGTGCTAGAAATTACTGTTAACAGGCAAATGTTACCTGGAAGGAGTAGCAGAGTGACTGTGTAAGCACGCAAATCCATAACAAATCACTTGGTTTGAATTGGTTTGTCCCATCTGCTCCCACGGATACAGCAATGAAGAGAAGCCGGAGGTGGGAGGTGGGAAGAGAGGTGACCCCTGGGGTTAGGGTGGGGGCAGGGATGGGGATGGGGCTTCAGGAGGGTGAAGAATGAGGGTTAGAGGTTAAGCACAGTTGTTGCTAAGCTCCTTAGGGGAGGAGGTTTATGTAGATGTAGTTTCCTTTGGGAAACTCTCAGGAGGGCTTATAGATCTCAGAACACAGAAAATAGCACCGACTGGAAGGGGGTCTTAGAGACTGCCTCATCTGACCCACCAGAGAGAGTGTAATTGGAAACCAAGAGCAGTACTGGCCTACCCCACATCCGTAACACTCGGAGAAGCCTGGACACGCAGCAGCTCAAGAACTGCTGGTTGTATGGCTGAAATACACAGCTAGGGAAACTGAGATGCAAGGGGTCAAGTTATTGTTTTCAGCTCTCAAAAGAAGAGAGGACAGAGCTGGGACCCATTCCTATGTCTCCTTGTTCCATGACCCAAGCTGCTCCGCTACATCACACGGATGCTCTCAACCATGTCCTCAGGAACCCACAGCTTGTCTCCTACTTACAAACGCATGGCAGGCTGGAGGTGCACCCACACAATTCTTTTACATCCCATTGTCTCTATATCTATGTGTAAAGCATAAATGTTCTCTGCACTGCCTCTCTTGGTTGCCGAATGCCAGCAGCTCCACCCTTCCCCCTGCTGTCTCTGTTTCACTCTATCCATCTGTATAGGATGCAATGCTTGCAAACTCTATGTGACTCTGGCTGCCTGCAAGGTTCCCCAAGAGTCCAGGGGTGGCAGGAAATGAGAAAGCATGTTCATTCAATGAAATAAAATCCCCTCTCTCACTTTCCTTTGAGCTCTGATCTCCAGGCAGTGAGCAGAAAATACGGCTGCTCTTTCTGGGCCAGAGGCTCTGGCTGTCAGGCAAGAATTACACAAACTCCCAAATAGAACAGTGTTTTGAGTGTTCTCCCTGTTTCTGAGCCCACGATGTGTCTTCTCTGTGAGAACCGAAGCACACTGAGAAAATCTGACTCCAGGACTTCTCTTGGGAGAGCAATCTCCTTGCTTCCCCCCTCAGAGCCCAGTACGGCTGCTCTGTCTGGATGCTGCTAAGGAAAATGTAACTCTTCTCGGGGTAGAATTTGTAGCCCTGAGCCATGAAGTGTACTTGGGCTTACCACTTGTGTTTTGTGTAAGGGGTAAGTGTTAACATTTTTTAAAGGTTCCTGTAAAAGTGAGTAGAATGTACTGTTATATTGAATTGTGAAGAACGTAAATAATAGACCAGTTTCCTGGTAATAAGTGATGAATTCGACCCTGGTATTCTTTGCTCTGGTCCTCACAGCACAGTTCCACTTCTCAGGGCAGAGCAAGAGGCTCCAGGTCCCTTCCCATGGGCAAGAGCCTTCAAATCCTGTCCCATCTTTCTCTTTGCTTCAAGGTAGGACTCAGTATGGACACTGATAAAGTGGAGAAGGACTACGCACTACTCAGCATTGGATGAAAATGCCACACCGACACTTGTACCCCACTCCTGGTTCCAAATCACAAAATCCAGTTCTCTGGTGCTGTCCACTGAAGAGTTCACCACATTCGATCTCTAGCCAATACCCCTAGAATTCCAAAATCCCTCCTTCTCCTTCCTCTGCCTTTTCAAACTCACCTAAGGGCCAAGGAGAGCAGTCTGCAGGCACCAATTAAGAAGTATCTGTGGTGTTATACTAGCTCAGATATTCATTTAACAGCTATAATAAATATTTCAAGAAGTTCAGATTTAATATGCAAATAAATTAAAAATATATAGCTTTCTTGATTTCTGGAGCGGACTTTAATGCCTGACTTTGAGCCCCCTATCTGCCCTAAAGCCGGTAGAATTGTATAATCCATTTAGAGTTTTCATGCTGCAATGTAATTTTTAAAATTAAATTTAGGGTCATTAACTCCTTTCCAGTCTTATCTGAAAAGTCAAAAATGCCATTGCTCTTGATACTTTTCTTCCATTTTTCCCAGTCAGTTCTACTCTTCCTGGGCCACTGAGTGGCCATGCCAGCCACACCTGGGGGCAACAGTGATGAAGTCATCCTTGTGATTGTCCCAAGTCTGCAGGACCAGGAGGAAGCAGTCCACTTTGGTCCCCAGGGAGAGGATCTCTTGCTGATCTGTGTTCTCAGTGTTGGCCAGGGAGTTGGCTCTGGTCCCTGGAGACATTCTATTTCTCCTAGGGAACATTATTCCACAGTCTTTACCAACATAGGCTCTTCCCCAAGAGATTCTGGGAAATTTTCACCTGACCCTGGCTGCATGAATCTTCGGTGCCCCTGCTGTGTGGCTCCGGGGTCAACACAACATTCTCTGACAATCTTGAGACTCTACCCTCACTTACCCCTCATCACCCTCAAAATCAAGACTCAGAGAAAACTCTGAGAATCTTGTTCTTTCACCTTTGTGCAAATTGAAGAGGGGATCTGGGTCTCAGACTATGCCTACCTACTCCATGCCTCCTACTTTCAAAGCCAAGATATCACCTGCCACCCTCCTGCTTGTGCCATGACATTGTTATATCACACAGCACCCTGGTGGGCATGGAGTACATATAGGCATGGAATGGATATAGGCTCTCTACCAAGCAATATCTTTACA
Organism: Oryctolagus cuniculus; assembly: GCF_051225735.1. Taxonomy (NCBI): domain Eukaryota; kingdom Metazoa; phylum Chordata; class Mammalia; order Lagomorpha; family Leporidae; genus Oryctolagus; species Oryctolagus cuniculus. The sequence goes on along the minus strand of NC_142883.1, from coordinate 55,068,106 downwards.
GTCAGGTGTAAGAAGCACCTTATGGTGTTTTTGTACAGGCACTGCTACAAAATTTTTCAAAAGTCAAACACTGGCATCTCAGTTGATTGTTTCCTTGTGTGCTGACTTCTCCATTGAATCTCCTCTCTTATCTGGTAGTGCTGGGATGGCAATGACTTAATCTAGGAATAGAGTTTGAGTTTGGCGTGATGCATTTGTGTGGTTAACAATCATATAATGGCTTCCAAGATGATTCCCAATCACTCTGCATCTTGATTTTGGATGACAAGGTGCATGGCCAGAGTTGTGGCAATGGGTGAACGTGTCCTATATCAGAGAAAGTAGGGAGACAGTGGAAGAAAAACAAGGCTTAAAAGATTGAGAGAGTAATGCTAGTCCATAGAGAATCCTTCCTAGTCCATTAAACAAATAACTTTGTAAGTGGATGAGTTGTTTTTCCTCAGATGCTTAATCAAGATAAAAGTCTTCTGCTATCTAAAATATAATCCAGGGCACAGTATTGTGGCCCGATGGGTTAAGCCTCTGCTTTTGATGCCACCATCCCATATCAGAGTGCCAGTTGAGTCCCGGTTTTTCCAATTCCAATCCAGCTTTCTGGTAATGTGTCTGGGAAGGCAGTAGAAGGTGGCCCAAGTACTTGGGTCCTGACATCCATGTCCAAGACCAGGATGGAGTTCCTGTATCCTGCTTCAGCCTGGCCCACCCCTGGCTGTTGCAGCCATTTGGTGAGTGAACCAATGGATGGAAGATCTCTCTCTCTCTCTCTCTCTCTCTGTCCATCTGTGTGTGACTATGATTTATAGATAGATAGATAGATAGATATTGAAATATATAAATCTAAATAAGGGAAAATACACATTTCTGATAGGAATGGTCACTCCCTGAGTCTGTGCATGCTTCTCACTGTGTCATTTTCCCTTTCACCCCCTCCATCTCTTTTATCTTAAACCATCCTTCTTCTCATCTTTTCTCTCCCCTTTCTAGAATACATCGTATCAGTGTTGACATTGTTGATACGATGGACCAAACATTGCAGGGGACTGTCCTGTGCAGTGTAAGATTCCTGGTCTCTACCCCAACTCTGACACAACCAAACCTGCCACCAGTGTTCACCAAATGTCCCCTGGGGAGAAAAAATTTTCCCTCAATGAAAACCCCTGACCTGGACCAGAAGGGGGGCAACAAGAGCTCAATTTAAACACACTCCTTTTTAAATCTCCTCTGAGCTTGGGTACGTGGAGTCCAGTCCCTTGCTGTCAGCAGTGGGCTGGCCACATCTGGCTGTGGATAAGGGACAAGGCAGTGGCTGTACCATGGCAAGTAGCAAGTGGAATATTAACCAAGCCTTTGAAATGTCATCCTACCAGAATAGCAATGAGAAGGGCAAGTAGATGCCCATCCTTGGTCTCAGCTTCCCAGTCTCTAGCATGAGGGGTTAGAGCTTATGTAGTCTAAGGTCCCTCACAGCCTCCAAGGTCTCAGCTGCCACTGAACACTCAGCCTCAGGACAGCAAATCAGCTCAAGGGGAAAGGGGGCATCTGTTAGGCCTCAGTTCCTATTAAGGATCACTCCACCACCTAGGTGTCTGCTCTTCTTCTGTTGTTGATTCCTGCTGCCATTCCCCGACCTGCCTGTGTGATCAGGCCCAGTACCACACTGCCTTAATTACTGGGGCTTTGTAACATATTTTAAATCCCAATCAAGTTCTTCTGTATATTTTAAAGGCTATTTTAGAACAGTTTTAGGTTCACAGCAAAATTGAGAGGAAGGTACACAGGTACCCCCTATACCCTTTGCTGTTTACTTAGTGTCTTGCATTCTATTGGTTTATTTGGTTTTTTAAAAAAAGATTTATTTATTTATTTATTTGAAAGTCAGAGTTACACAGAGAGAGAAGGAGAGGCAGAGAGAGAGAGAGAGGTCTTCCATCTGCTGGTTCACTCCCCAGATGGCCGCAACGGCTGGAGCTGAGCCTATCCGAAGCTTCTGGGTCACCCACCCGGCTGCAGTGGCCCAAAGACTTGGGCCATCTTCTGCTGCTTTCCCAGGCCATAGCAGAGAGCCAGATCAGAAGTGGAGCAGCCGGGTCTTGAACCAACACCCATATGGGATGCTGGCGCTTCAGGCCAGGGCTTTAACCCACTGCACCACAGCCCTGGCCCCAACATTCTTATTGGTTTAGACAAATGGTATTCATCATTACAGTACCATCCAGAGTAGTTTCACTGTTCTAAACATCATTTACATTCCACCTATTCACCATTCTCTTCCTCTTTAGTTCTTTTCTTTTTTGAAGTTTATGTATTTATTTGAAAGGCAGAAAGAGAGAGAGAGAGAAGAAGACAGAGAGAGAGAGAAGAAGAGAGAGAGAGAGATCTTCCATCCACTGGTTCCTTCTCAAATGCCTGCAACAGCCAAGGGTGCACCCAGTCAAAACCAGGAGCTCAGAATTCCACAGTGGTCTTCCACAGGGATTCAAGTACTTGTGTCATGACCCAGTGCTTCCCAGAGTTCACATTAACAGGAAACTAGATCAGAAACAGAGGCAGGACTCAATTGCAGGCACTCCCATACAGGATGCCAGGGTCCCAAGTGGCACCTTAACTCATTGCATCACAACACCCACCCCTAAAGTTTTTCTTCTTACCTGTTTATTTTTCCATATGAACTTTCCAATCAAATAATGGAGTAGATTAATTGAGTAGTTAACTCAATTTTAATCCTGATTTGGGGGATGAAATGTAATGTCTCTTAACATTGTCTGTAATCATCTATACACTGAGATAATATATATCTTGTAAAGTTATTGCGAGAATTCCACAGGCTAATATACTGAAGGATGCTGCCCAGTGCTTAGAACATATTAGTGGCCGGCACCACGGCTCACTAGGCTAATCATCCGCCTTGTGGCACCAGCACACCGGGTTCTAGTCCCGGTCGGGGCACCGGATTCCGTCCCGGTTGCCCCTCTTCCAGGCCAGCTCTCTGCCGTGGCCAGGGAGTGCAGTGGAGGATGGCCCAAATGCTTGGGCCCTGCACCCCATGGGAGACCAGGATAAGTACCTGGCTCCTGCCATCGGATCAGCGCGGTGTGCTGGCCGCAGTGGCCATTGGAGGGTGAACCAACGGCAAAGGAAGACCTTTCTCTCTGTCTCTCTCTCTCACTGTCCACTCTGCCTGTCAAAAAATAAAAAAATTTAAAAAGAACATATTAGTTGCCCAATAAAAAAAACATGCTTAAAAAACAAAAGTTATCATAAATATTTCTTTGATGTCCAAATAAGCAAAGGCAAAATTATCAAACATGTAGTTGATTTCATCTATAGGCAACTCATTTCTAAGACATGGTTTCCAACTTGCAGTGTATCTATAAGTGGGACTTCCTGTACCATCAACTGTAGACCAATTTAAGATGACTCAGCAGAAGCACTCAACTCTGGGAGAGAACCACTGAGAAATCTTCTGGGGATGTGGTTGAAATTCCAGGCACAGGAGCAAAGGACAGAAAATTGCCCATACATTTCCTCTTATTCAGAAAACTATGAGCTAAAACAGGAAGCTCAGTGCCTATTGTTGGGAGCATCAGGGAATATCAAGGGCTGTGTGTGCTGAATATATTTTTTGGGTATTATCTTGTAAAGAGTGGCAAATTTGGCCTCATAACAGTGAGATCAAGCATAGCAAATTTACTTAAATTCTTGGAGTGCATTACTGACTCACACAGTTTTTCTATGTATTTCACCCCTCAAAAGGGATTTAATAACCTCTCTGCTGCATTCTTTGTGTGGGTAAATGCAGAAGAAAAGAGTATGAGTAGATTTCATGAATTACAACTTGTCTTGAGCATACCACAAAGCTTATTTGGTTGTTGCAAAAGTAGAGAGAATTGGCTAGTCCTGTGGGTGAAAGAGCTGGTGAGCTCAGAAAAAGGAAATCCTGTCCTTTGAGTAGTTAAGAACCCTGCCCATGGGCTTCAGTGTTCACCTCCACTGGTGCCCACCAGACTGGAGAGTGGGGAATATCCTATTAGAGTGCGAAGAACAAAGAGAGATGTCTGATCTTTGAGTAGGATAGATTTCAGGGTGCACGTGGGTCCCCAGCTCAGGGGCAGCATTTAACAATCCTTTGATGTATCCAGCTCAGAGTCGGTTAAGTTTTATAGGATGGGGCTGATCCCCCAAATCTTCTCCCAGTAAAAGCTAACTGGCTATGACTGCAACAGATTCACAGCCCCCACCATGATGCCTTCACTGTCTCTCCAGGTGAAGAGGAGTCTAAAAACGAGAGGCTCCGAATGCAGGCAGAGGCGGAATCTTTACAGCGCTCTGTGAACCACGGAATCAAATCCTACAGGACTTCATTGTAAACATTTGCTGAAATCTCTGCCCTGGCTTTTTAGGCAATAACACTGCCCTCTTTGGGGTCAGTGGTCAGAGGCTAAAGGAAGCCCAGCAGACAAACCCAGACATCACTGTCGCAGTCCTTCCCAGGTTGGTCTGGTCCCATAAAAGATACATTGGCTTATCCCACAGCGGGAACTCTCCAAGATGAAAAAGTCACTCCGTCTAGCACTATTGACAGCTGCTCTGAGTGCCGGATTTTTCCCTTTGTGGAAGATTGGTTGTTTAACTCGATGAAGGTTAATGACTCATGGGGTTTGAATCTGCCTACATTGGTAGTTCACGGTCCTGACCACCCATTAGAAACTCCTGGGGAGCTTTTAAAAAAATGTCAATGCTTGTGCTTCCCCACCAGACATTCTAATATAGATGGACTAGCGCAGGCCCAGGGAGCCCGTAACATTTGAAAGCTCCCCAGGTGTTTCTGATGTGCGGTGACTGGCTATAGAGAATGCAAAGGATAATAAAGTGCTTTTAGAGTAGGGAAAGCATAGCGGACCACACAGGTAAGCTTCAGCCCAGTAGTCCCTGAATCGCAGGGTTGTGGAAATCAGTTTATTTTGCAGCTGACAAAGGGTCAATAGACCTTTCCTGGAGTTTTTACTTGGAGGCCCTGAGTATCCCCACTTACTCAGAACCGTGTAATGAACTATCAGGGTTTAGTCTAAAGTCAAGGCAGAGCATGAAGGAAGGCATCTCAGACAGGAATGTAATGGACTTCTAGGTTGGGGTGATTCAGTAATTAGATCCATGCCCAGCCCCATCCCTGGCCCCTCCAGTTTCTTTAATAGACACACAATGCAAACGGTCCCTCCATACCTACCAAGCACTCTTCCACAACTGCCCACCTGATTCTCCGTGGAGGCTAAATTGAAATCCACCCTGGTTTTCCTTCTACTCCCTTAACCACAAACACTTCTCTGACTCCTATACTTCCTACCTAAGTCTTAAATCCTGTATTCTTTGTGTTCTTCAGAGTTCTGTCCTCTGCCCACTTCTCTCCACATTCTGCGTGTTCTGCTTGGGAGATCTCACCTGTCATGCAGGCTGATGACTTCCACATCCGTGTCTCTCCCCACCAAGCAGGCTCCCTCACTTGGGTATCCCACTGATAGCCACATTCATCAGGGCGGAGTGGAGCTCACCATCTTTCTCCCTTCTTGCCCCTCTTTTGGTGCAAGGTGCACTGTTCATCCAGTACCCAAGCCAGGAACCTGGGCATCATCAAGGACTCCACCTATTAATTACTCAGCTAGTTCTTTCGATTTGATCTGCTAAATATATCTCACATCCAGCCACCAGCAATAACCTAGTTCATGCTGCCAGGGTCTCGCCTGAAATAACTTCAAGAGTCTCCTGAAACCCTACTTTCCAAATCTGTCCCCTTCAACCTCTTCTCCAAACCCAGAGTCTGAGCAAGCTTTTCTTAATCTATTCAGTTCACCCATTCACTCCCTTCCTTAAACCTCCTCGTGGTGGCTCCCATTACCCTCAAGGTAAAAATCCTAGCTGTGCCACAAAAGCCTACGAGACTCTTTATTACCTGGTCTCTAATGATCTCTGCAGCAGTGCCCCCTCCTTCTCCTCACCTCCCACTGTGTACCCTAGACACCCCGATTGCTTGTACATTAGTTACTTCATCTGAAAAATTCCCATTCACGCCTCGAGCCTTTCCTGGTTACACACAGTTTGCACGGATTGCTATGCACATTATACTTACTACACTTATCACTTTTTGATAGCCCGTTTCCTTGTCTGTCTTCGAAATGGATTTGGAGCTTTTGCAGATAGATACTAGAGTTTAGGGGTACCTGGGACCATTCTGCTCCTTCTATCAAGTTCAGAATTGACTAACGCAAAAAGCAGGTGGGAAGCACAACTTTGTTCATGGTAAGTTACCTGGAGGAAAGAGCCTTAGTCCTTATTCATAATAATTGCCACCCACAATGGAAATTGCCTCCCAGTCCAATATTGGAATCCCACCTTCATTCATTCATGTGTAGCAGGGAGGAAGGAGGGCAAAGCACTCACTACATGGAGGAAATAACAAAGTTCTCGACCAGAAGCCAAACAAGAGCAAGAAAGGTATTTACTTGCACCAGCAAAGTTCCCTCTCCAGTTTTAGTGGTTGAATAGGTCCCCTCCTCCTTGGAGAAGAATCAGCAGTAATGGTACTGGAAAGAAATGTGCGTGTCTTCTTCCTATCAGAAGGATGAACCAGTTCTCTTCTACAACAGGCATCATGTTCATTTTGGTCTGGTGAGAGGATTGCTTTGGGGGCATCAGAAAGATGCCCCCCCAAAAGTCCACTGGATAAACAGAAGAAATAAATTGTTGAAGAGTCTGCATAAGAAAGAAAGAACTTAATATATGACAATTCCTTCTCTAAATGGGGAGGTTGCAATGGAATTGCTAATACATCATGCAACAAATGCTTCTGTACACACTCTTGAGATGAATCAGAGAACCCCACCTACACTGTGGTTTCACCTCAGTGCCAGGGGAACACACACTCTACTCATGTAGCCCCTGCAACACCAATACTCAGACGCTACAGCAACCCTCAGAACCAACATTCAACACAATAAGGAGAAAGTGAGCTTTGCAGCATCCACTGGTTGGCTATTCAGTGTGACCATGCCAGTGGTTCTTCTTTATTCCTGTTTCAAAGCAGGCATAGTATGAACCAAATCTTTAGTGTAATCGTTTTGGGCTGAAAATCACATGGTCATTCTTAGAGAAATGTTTCCTTTTCTCTTCCCAAATCACTTCTCTTGTTCAAAATTGAAACTGCCACATTACTAATACTCTTTCTCCAGGTGGAAGGGAAAGCTTTGGAATTTAACATAAAGGAACCTGCCAAATGATTCAGTGATAGATAAAGATAACAATAATTCTACATATAATTCCCTTCCTGATCTCTCTGTTGTTTGCACTTGAGAAAAGCCTGCCCAACCCTTTCCCCAAAATAAAATAAACTTTGCCAATACAACCAACAAGGCCACTACCAAGGGGCCAACTCCCTCAAATACCCTCTCCCTTTTCAAATTCTTTCCTTTCTTGTTCTTGCCTTTCCTCTCTTGCTTTCCTCCTCCTTCTTCTCTGACTTCTATCCACTCTACAATAGTCTTAAATTCCTGCTGTGTGCTAGACATTGTGCAGAACCCAGTGACTTCAGAGAATATTGCCTGACCTTTTAGAGATTTGCTTTGGAGCCAAGAGATTCAGTGCCTTAGCAAAGTCACCACCGTCATCTCTATCGTTCCCTCTTTCCTTAAAAAGGAAGACCAACTTGAAGGACAATTGCTCTTCCATAGGCTCCCAACATATATTAGTCAGCTTTCTTTATGATTTAGTTATTTATTTGGAAGTCAGAGTTACAGACAGATAGGGAGAGACAAGGAAATCTTACATCTACTGGTTCGCTTCCTGAATGATAATGGCTGACCCTGGGTCAGGTTGAAGCCAAGAGCCTGGAGCTCTATCCAGGTATCCTATGTGGATGGCAGGGGTCGAAGTACTTGGGCCATACTCTGTTGCTTTCCCAGGCACATTAGCAGGGAGCAAGGTTTGAAAGCAGAGCAGCAAAGACTTAAGCAAGTGCTCACATAGGATGTTGGCATAACAGGCAGTGGTTTAACCCACTATGCCACAGTGCTGGCCCCATATTCTTATTCCTTTTATAGCAGAGAGCTGGGTCTCGAATCAGCACCTATATGGGATGTGGGCACTGCAGGCGGTGGCTTCACCCACTAAGCCACAGCTCCAGCCCCCAACAGTGTTTTTATATTATGCATTTTCCACGAACATTTTAAAGTTCTCCCATATGCATGGATCTCAAACATTTTTGCACTGAAACAAAGTGATTTTTTAATTTCATTTTCCACAAACTTTTTTTTTCCTTCTCTTTTTTTTGACAGGCAGAGTTAGACAGTGAGAGAGAGAGACAGCGAGAAAGGTCTTCCTTCCGTTGGTTCACCTTCCAAATGGCCACTACGGCCGGTGTGCTGCACCAATCCGAAGCCAGGAGCCAGGTGCCTTCTGCTGGTCTCCCATGCGGGTGCAGGGCCCAAGGACTTGGGCCATCCTCCACTGCCTTCCCAGGCCACATCAGAGAGCTGGACTGGAAGAGGAGCAACCGGGACTAGAACCCCGGGTGCCAGCACCGCAGGCAGAGGATTAGCCAAGTGAGTCACAGCGCCAGCCTCCACAAACTTTTTAAGCTCTTTTTATAAGGGTTTAATCCTATGTAACCTTAATTTAAAAATCCAAGATTGGATATTGCTATTCTCATTCTATGACGAGACAAATTAAGGCATCTAGTCCTAATCACATAGCTGATAAACAAGAGTAGGGAGCTTTGACTCAGACTGGTGCATCTCTAAAGCCATTGGTGGTTCTAACAACCAAATGAGTCCCCCTCTAAGTAATAATACTCTGGGTAAAAAGAGAGAAGGTGGGAAGCAATGGAAGGAGGAAATGAATGGGTTTCTGGAGTGCTGAAAATCTGAACTCCAGAATTTTCACAAGCACAATGCATCTTAATCCAAGAAACTAGATTTTTACAAAGAGAAAGAAGAAAATGCCTGCAGCTTCCTCATGTCCACCTCTAAGCCCATCAAATGGCTGTGTCCTTTGAAGTTGAAATCTAAGCTCAAGGGTTCAACGAGGGTCATCTTGAGAGTCAAGCATTTTGAAGTTGCAAGACAGGCTTAACTCAAAGAAGCAAAACCAGAGAAAAAAGAAGAGCAAGCACCAGGCTCTGATCAATAACACGGCCGTGAAGAGGTCTGAGGCCACATGCACCTGCTCTTTCTGTTTGATTTGACCTCCCCCTGATTCCTGCTACCTGCAAACCAGCGGCTGACAGAGAGTTGTGGGACAGGAGAGTAGATGCTTCTCTGTGCGTTTCAGGATGCTGACACTACTGGGACAGAGCAGAGTTGGGGCAGAGAAATTCTGCTGGGATTGTAAAAGTCCAAGCTCCAAAGGAAAGGAATCTGCCTGCCTGCCCTTGGAAGGGATGAAGCCATAGCCCTGGTGTGTGTGCCCACGTTGCACACGGCAGCCAGTCAGCTCTGTGTTCCAGCGTGTGTACATACATGGGTACATGCAAACACTCCCCTTCATCCTCCTGCCTGAGCTGCCAGAGAACCAAAAGCAAAGCCTATTGATTTGATTCTTAAAGTAGATTCCAAATCCAACCAACAAAACCTCCACCCCTACCACACCATCAAAGTCTACAGCAACATCATTCCAGGCCTAGAATCCCGCCACAGACTCCTCACTCAGCTTCCTACCTTCACCCCTAGACTGCTGCCAACATCATGACCAGAGAAATCGTTTTGAAATGAAAATCAGCTCCTACCTCCCTTTGCTCAAATCCCCATGGCTCCCTATCATGTCACCACCCAAAGACCCCAAGTTTCCTCTCCAGCCCTCTGTGCACCTCCTCTCATCTCATGCACTTTTCTCCAGGCACTCTGGGCCTCCATGGAAGGCTAAGCCCACCCCTACTCAGACTTCCTCTTCCCTCTGCTGAAATGATTTACCCTGGGGTACTCAAGCCTGCTCTTTCACTTCTTCCAGACCTTTCTCTGGTGGCACCTCCTTCAAGAGGTCTTTTTCCTTCCCATCCCTCATCTAATGTAATCTCTTTCACCCTTTAATCTGCCTTGGTTTTCTAAAAAGTGGTTATCAATCCAGTACACATGAGACATTGTATCTCCTTGGTGACTCTCTACATATACTTTGTGAGTGAATGAGTAACTGAGTGAATACTATGATTTGAACAAGATTTGAATCTCTAAATCATGCAGACACTTAAACTAAAAAGTCATAATTTAATGGAACTAAGAGGGGGAAACTCAATCCAGTTATGCTTGAAGTTGGGGTCTTTGGGAGGTGATTGGATTGGACTGGGTCATCAGGATGGAGCCGCCATGATGCAACCCAAAGACTTCGTAAGAGACCATGCAGTCACAGACAGCAAGCACACTTCCATTTTCCGTGGGATGCTCTGTGCTACCTTGGGATTCTGACAGCAAGAAACCAACCACTGGTCACTGAACCAGTGGGGCTGCTGATCTTGGGACTATGAGCCTCCAAAGCCAAGAGCCAAAATAAGCCTCCTTCTTTCATAAAGAGCTTATCTTGGGTATTTCATTACCATGATGAAAAGCTAACTGATACAGTGAGTGGTTAGGTGGGAGAGAGATTGATGAGGTGAATGAGTAGTGAGTGGGTGAGTGAGTGTGTGAGCATCATTGTGCTCTATCTCAACACCACTCACTGAAGGATATAACAGTAGTAGGGGCTGCTCTAGCACTGGATCCCAGGATAGTGGAAGGCAGCTCCACATCAGCTTACGTGCTAACTCTGAACCAAAACCAAACAAATACACTAACACAGGGCCCCTCCCACAGGTACAAGCAAATTTGAGAGCTCCCAAGTTACACACTGCAGCTGATACGGCAATGTCAGGGAGATGGCAGAGGTGTGGAGAGGAAGAGGGGGAAGTTGTGTTCTCCAAAGCCCCCACACCATTCTCTGTCCTTGTAACTCCAGGCCAAGAGGTATGTGGATGTGGCTTGAGAACCTCACCAAAGCTGGCATGTGGCTCTTACCTCCTGTGCATGTTGCCCCCTCAGTTCCTCCCTGTCTGAAGGTCAATTGGCTCTCCAACAGCCTCAAGCCCAAGTCTAAGCTAGCTGGTGTCCAGCCTCTGAAGAGGCAATCATGCTTACGCAAGCAACCCCAGTTACAAGAAATCCCAAAGCTCAAAGAATTAGCTGAGCAAGCTTCTCAGGAGTTTGCATCTCAGTGTTCTGGAAATGTCACTGTGAATCTTCTGCTGTCTTCTTCAATCAGCGAGTGATCCCTTAAGGTGTTAATTGGAAAAGCACCAACTTTGTTGTCTTCACTTCTTTCCACCTAGGGCAATGCAGGAACCCCTCCAATCCCAGGCACCACAGACAGCAAGAGTCCCACCCTGGGATTCTGTGTGGGACCTCAGGTAGACACACAGAGCTGAGAAGACTGGGAGGGGCCTTCCTAGCAATGCACTTACCTGGAAGAACGAGAGCAGAGTTGGCAGCATATCCACCCAAGGGCCAGCTCAGCTTGAAGTTGCATTTTGTTTGTCATGCACAGCAATTTTTTTGAAGATTTTTAATTAGTCATCAATCTTTAACATCAAGAAAGTGTCCCTTGAAGTCTGAATTTCTAGCTTCTCTTGAAAATGCAAAAGGTGGTTCATGTCTGGGCGGTTGATAGGATGGAGGAAAGTAGTCTTCTACCCAAATGGACAGACACAAGTTCCCAAGTTTGCTCAGCTCCTCCGCCTATATGAGTGACCTGTCTGACCTCTGCTTGCACTGTAGCTTGCTCAGAGCAGCTTCAGGGTGTTGTTAGAGGTGGGATGAGTGAGGACTGAGCCCCTTGTGAGGCAGGATGCGAATAATGTGTTACTAACAGTGGTACAAGTATTGATCTTTTCAAATATTTTATTCTTAAAGTAGAATCCAAGCAGGACCAAAATTATCCTTGGGTTGACCCCACTCTTTAGCATTTGAGTGAATAGGTGAATGACTGAGTGAGTACTATGATTTGAATAGGATTTGAATCTCCAAAGCATGCAGACACTTAAATTAAAAAGTCATAAGTTAATGGAACTAAGAGGGGGAAACTCAAATTTCTGGTGTGAGAGAGCAAGGGGGAGAGTTAAAGCCAAGATGTGCCATTGATCATGGCATCCCACGTCCACGCTGTGGCAGACGCAGGGCAGAGATGACCTCATTCCTTGGAAAGGAGGAGAATGGTCCACAAAGACAAGGAACAAAACTTGCAGAGCAGGCAGATTTGTTTGGTTGGCCTTGCATGAAACAGCCCCTGAAGAGGAACACAGCCAATCCCACCCTTGAGTCCAAGATTGGGGTCTTGAGGGCTGGGTAAAGGAGACTGCTCTGTCTCAACACAGGGCTCAGGTCAGCCTCCCTGGTCTTCCTGGGAACATGCTGGTAGGCTCTAGAGAGATTAAAAAGGGGTCACAAGAAAGTAAAGTTGGGGCCAGCATTGTGGCGTAGTGGGTAAAGCCACCACATGCAATGTTCGCATCCCGTATGGGCACTGCTTCGTGTCCCGGCTGCTCCACTTCTGATCCAGCTCTCTGCTAACTGGTCTGGGAAAAAGCAATGATGGTGGCCCATGAGCTTGGGCCCCAGCTACCCACACAGGAAACCTGGAAGAAGTTCTTGGCTCCTGACTTCTGCCTGGCCCAGCCTCAGCTGTTGCAGCCATCAGGGGAGTGAACTTGCTGATGGAAGACCTCCCTCTCTCTAACTCCCCATCCCTCTTTGTAACTCTTTCAAATAAATAAATCTAAATTTAAAAAAAGAAAGAACATAAAGTTGTAAGGATCTGCAAGCTAAAGGCAGGGAAAGCCTCTTGTCTGGTTGTTCACTTGCATTCAAGAACCCCCTGCCCAACCCACTGTTCACTTCCGTCTTTCCCACTTGGCCAGAACTCAAGAGAAGGGACAGACTTCTGTTTCTCTCTATATCCATATGCCTTCCAACCCTCTGAACACGCCGGGCTTCGAACGAGCATCAGATAAACGGAAATTTCATTCCTTCAGGTTCTTTTCCATGATTTCAACTCATTAAATTTGAAGTAACCAAACTGCAGGTGCAGCAGAGGCCTGCCAATGCCCTTTGCCGCAAACTCCTGGAAAGAAAAGTCTAGAATCATAGCCTCTGGTTACTCTCATCCCCTTTGCTCTTCACACAGCTCCAATTAAACTTTTACCCCAGGCATTCTGTTGAAAATAACTTCATTGAGGCTACTGCTGAATCCAAAAGGGAGCAGAGAAAGTAGGTGGTGGCTGATGGGGGTTTTTCTCTTTAGAACAGAGTGAGCCGCAGCTCACTAGGCTAATCCTCCGCCTTGCGGCGCTGGCACACCGGGTTCTAGTCCCGGTTGGGGCGCCGGATTCTGTCCCGGTTGCCCCTCTTCCAGGCCAGCTCTCTGCTGTGGCCCGGGAGTACAGTGGAGGATGGCCCAAGTCCTTGGGCCCTGCACCCCATGGGAGACCAGGAGAAGTACCTGGCTCCTGCTTTGTGATCAGCGCGGTGCGCCGGCAGCAGCGTGCCGGCCGCGGTGGCCATTGGAGGGTGAACCAATGGCAAAGGAAGACCTTTCTCTCTGTCTCTTTCTCTCACTGTCCACTCTGTGTGTCAAAAAAAAAAAAAAAAAAAAAAAAAAAAAAGGAGTGAGAAGCAGCATATTACTGCAGAGGGAAAAAAAAATCAATGCTATAAAAGACAGTGGAGGGGCTGGCGCTGTGGCATAGTGGGTAAAGCCACTGCCTGCTGTGCCGGCATTCCATATGGGCACCGGTTTGAATCCCGGCTGCTCCACTTCTGATCCAGCTCTCTGCTATGGCCTGGGAAAACAGTAGAAGATGGCCCAAGTCCTTGGGCCCCTGCGTCTAGGTGGGAGACCTGGAATAAGCTCTTGGCTCCTGGCTTCGGATAGGCACAGCTCCGGCCATTACAGCTGATGGGGAGTGAACCAGCACTCTCTCTCTCTGTCTGCCTCTGCCTCTCTCTATACGTAACTGTGACTTTAAAAAGACAGTGAAGAGAATTGTGATGTCCTAGGGCAGAAGAAAGGAGATTGAATAAACAGAGAATGGTGTGATTGGTCATAGACAGTTCAGGGATGGGTATTTGGCCTAGCAGTGAGAATGCTATTTGAGATGCTGGCATCCACCTTGGAGCACCTGGCTGCTCCAGCTCCTGACTCCAGCTTCCTGAAAATGCAGATCCTGGGAGGCGGCAGTTATGGCTCAAGTAATTGGGCTCCTGCCACACACAAACAGGGACTTGGACTGAGTTCCTGGCTCCCAGCCTCAGCCTGATCAAGGGACTGTTATGAGTATTTATGGAGTGAATCAATGGATGGAGTTCCCACTCACTTCCCCCTCCACCCAGTGCCTCTCATATAAAAAAGAAAATTGAAAAAATAGACCATAAGTCAAAGAACTGGGTACAAATGCTGGTAAAATGGATGGACTTGGCGGTGGGAGTTTGAGTGAGGCAACCCTCTTTAGATCATTTCATCTCAGTGATTTGGATGCAAGTTCATCAGCCGCGAGGGTGGGTGAGTAAAAAAGATGGGCAGATTGGAGGTGAGGAAAGAAGGGGTAAAATAATCACCTGGAGCAGGAGAGTGAATGAAAAAGGGAACTATACAATCCCTACTGACATTGTAAAGTTTGAAGTCATGAATCAAAATGAAAGAGAGTCAGCTTCCTTCTTATTTTTCTTCCAGTCATTTTCAGCTCTATGTGTGAAAGCTTGGAGCAGGCAAAGTAAAACACAGAGAGATGGACAAAAGAATTGAAAGCACCTGTGAGGAAAAGCAACTGTGATCAATCATGGAATTTAAATTGGAGTAGGAGAGAAAAAGGTCACGACAGTCCAGCAAGAAAAGTCTGGATCTCTGGATGGGGGTTGAATGTCCCCGTAAGAGAGAAGGATTGATAATGTTGAATCCTAGATGGAGGGAGTTTAAGGCAAGAGGCATTAGAAAAGAAGAGTTGCATAATATAGAGACTGTGGAACATTCCGGAAGTCGGTAATGAGAACTAGGAGAAGGCCCTGAGATGAATGGCAAAGATACGGTGAGATATCCTCAGACGAGGGGAGACATTCAGGAACGGAGAAAGTTATCAAAGACTGTGGAATTCACCAAGAATGACGATGGCAATGGTGTTGGAGAGAGTGAGCGAGCCACACAGGATAGGAAATTATCAAGAAATGAGAGGAGAAACCCAAGGAGGCAGGGATAGATACAGCCTGATGACAAGGGGGTGAAGTGGGAGTGTTGAAGAACTAACACCTGGAAGGAGGCTTAGACGTATGTGGATTGGTGCGACAAAGAACGTAGCCATAAGTATCACAGAGCAGGAAGAAAAAGGAGGCGTCCAAAGCAGAGGTTGAGGAGACAGATGACTTGGTGCTGATGGACCGAGCATTCTAGAGGTCACAGCAGATGGTTTCCATGAGCCGGCGAGGGGTGGGAGACACATGCAGGTGTGCAGGGCCCTTGTGGAATTAACAGACTCACTGTACAGTGAGAGAGCTGGGGATCTGGGGCTTCTAATGTGCAGGGGGTAAGCAGAGACAAAGGGGGAAATGAGATTTGTTGTGAAGGACCAAAGCTAAATAGTAGTGGTAGTGGGGCCACAAGTGTTGAAGTGCAAGGAAGGGTGAGAGTGGGGCTAACTCCAGACTCTGTCCTTGATGGTGAAGAGGTTTGGAGAAGTCTTGCTCCAAGGATCCCTGAGCTCCCCGGGACTTTGTCAAGACACAAAGCTTCCCAGGGCTGTGAGATCTTAAGCCCATTGCATGGAGTTCATTCTTGTCTCCTGTTATAAAAAAAAAAAAAGGGCAGCCAGTTTCCTTGTATGAAAAATGAGGCAAATTGAAACTATTGCATAACTAAAAATTATAATGGACCCTGTATAAGAATAGATACAAAAAGGAATTAATGTAAAATGCTTGGCACACTACAAAAATTCAGATGGCTCCTGTAAGCCACAACTCCATAAAAAAATGCACTATTCATTGATAGAAGAGTTATGGTGGGTGAGAAAAATGTAGGGATGAACGGATTATGCGCTAAATGCTGCTTGTCCTATGTATATTTGAAGGTCTAACAGCTGGGTTTCCATCAATAGGCTGCTGTTCTCCAAATGGAAGCTAATCCATGTGCTCGGGAGGAATTAATCAGTCTCTGTAGGACTGGTTTAGGAACCCACACCTTCTAAGTGGCATAGATTCCAACTGGTGGCTTACTAAATCTTGTTGATTGATTGGGAAGGCGGTGAGGGGTTGGAGCCTGGCTGATGGCTCTGTATTGATTGTGGCTTTTAGCCAAGTTATTAAGTGGTTGGAGATAGGGGGTTATATAGCAAGAGTCCCATTCCCTCTGCACCCTCCCCTTCCCTGACATTTCAGCTTAAATCACAGCATTTCCCAAAAGGATACTAGCTCCCGTGGACAAGGGGGCTGAATGCATTAAGCAAGGAGGCTTTATTGCACGCATCAAATTTTCATGGGCTGCATGGGGTGCCTGGGCTGTACTCAGAGCAGCTCACCCTTGGCTTAGAAACCTGAGAGGGTTAGAGGAGCTCGAGTGGCGCAGGCATTTTGAGAAATAGCCAAAAAGTCACCTTCAGAAAGGACTCGGTGGGTCTTTGCCCTTCTGGAGTGGGGAGATAAGAATGTGCAAAATCTTTCACCTGGCTCCAGAAATTTTCTCTTTCCGGGTCAGGGGGATATAAATTAACCCATGCAATTTTTCCCTGGAGCAGACCCAGATTCTGTCTGCTTGTCATTCTTTGGAGACACACACCAGTAAAGGAACCTACATGACTGAGGGTGAATTAAAGGCTAGGCCTGGCTTGGGCACGTTGACACAAGTCTCTCAGGTTCATCTTCTGCACAGGTCTACACAACTCGAGTAAGCTGACACTTCTCCTCCTGTAAAAATCTGCAAGCTCATTGTCTTGTCCCATCAGATCCTTCTGGTTTGCCTGGATGTAAAAGGACGTACTCAGATCTCCTTGCATAATTACACTGGGTCTTTTACCTAGATGCAGTAAAAACGTGCATCTTTCCTGTTGGATCTCCTCTTGGGGAGTAAGAACGATGCTGCAGGAACATTCCTCTTTTACTGAGTGGAAATGATGAAAGTCACACACACAGGGCACAGTACATGGAATCAGGACCATCTGCTAGAGGAAGCAAAGAGCACAAGCCCAGACAAGAAGCCTTCTCCAAGCCCCTGTCTCGTGATGCCAGTTAGGACTCCTTGAGCTTTAAGTGTGGTATTGGCAGCTGCGGGTGAGTTCCAGCTGCACCCCTTAGCATGCTGAGTTCAGACCCTGGGGACTCTTTCTCCAACCCAGACGTTTAGGTGGGAGGGAACTGACCCATACCCTGGGGAGTCTACAGACTCAGGAAGAGAGAAATGCGTTAGAAGGGAACCAAAGGCTAGATGATAATGTCTTAAATGGGTTGACCGAGCAAGTGCCCCCTTCCCCCCTTTCTCCAGGGAAGGATGGCCAGTTATTTAGCACCTCACAAGGTTCTAAGAGTTAGGGGTGTTGGAGACAAAAATCTAGATGGATTGAGTAACTGTTAACAAAATATTTGAGGAGGGGATGGTGGGCAACAGCAACCATTAAAGCAGATGATGTTGAGCCATGGAGATCCATATTTGAGTGAATTCCATCCAAATTTCCTTCATGGCAGGTGCTCTAATTTCAGAGATGAACTTTCCATTCTGATCAGATAATACAAGTTAGAAGAACCAAGACCCCCAGGGTGGCCACTTGCTGACCCCTTTCAGCCCCCTGCAAAGGGGTGCTGAGACAGAAGGCATGGCAGACCTGTGGCCCGCCAGGAAGCCTGAAGTCCAAGCCCTGAGTGAGCCACTACAACAAGGGGTCATCCAACCCCAGCTCCTTGACCCCCAGTAAACTAGGGACAGTGGTGTGGCTTGGAGTTGCAGAGCTCACTGGACAGCTGCTGGCCCAGCTCAAGCAGAGAGAAAACCAGTAAAGCACAAGAAAGGAATCTGAGTGGGGAGGAGGAAGGAGGGAGGATTGCATCCTTCAATTCTGTACACTCAGCACTTTGCAGCCAACTGGCTTAATCAGTGCTTTGCCAAGTGGATCTGAGTCATTCCCAGCTCTGAGCCCTTCTGTCTGTGCTGGGCAAGTCTTTACAAGTCTGAGGCACAGTTTCTCCATCTGTAAAATGGATTTGAGATTTTCATGTGTTTTAAGATATAGTTCATGTGAAATTCACCATGTAAGCTATTTCAGAGTACAACATTAGTTACAACATTATCAACAATATCTCATTCCAGAACAGCTCATGGAAATCCAGACCCTATTAAACAGAAACTCCTTAGTTCCACTTCCCAGGGCTCTGGCAGCCATGAATTTGTTTTCTGTTTCAGTGGATTTTCCCATTAAGGATATTTTACATACATGGAATCATACAGGATGTGACCATGGGTGTCTGGCCCCTCTTCCTTACAACGTTTTCAAAAATCATCTACAATGTGAAATATATCAATACTTTGCGGCCAAATAATGCTGCATTGTGTAAATATACCACATTTTGTTTTTTCATTTATTAATAGATGGATATCTGAGTTTCTATGTTTTGGCTGTTGTGAATAGTGTTCCTATGAACATTCATGTACATGTTTTTGTTTGAATCTTGCTTTTTATGGAATTTATAAATACATCAGATTCTCAGAATCACAGAAAATGCATGATAGCTACTGCAACACAATTCTTATCAATTTTCATGTTAATGTGATTTAATACAAAGAGAGCAGATTCAATGTAGTTCATAGACACAATTCTAACAAAACAATGATATACCCCTTCCTCCTCTCTCTCTCCCCCTTTATTTCTTTCTTTTATAATTTTTAAGATACCATTTTTAAAATATGTATTTATTTGATAGGCAGAGTTACAGAGAGGCAGAGGCAGAGAGAGAGAGACAGTGGTCTTCCATCTACTGGTTCATTCCCCAGAGGGCTGCAATGGCTGGAGCTGTGCTGATCCGAAGCCAGGAGCCAGGAGCTTCTTCCAAGTCTCCCATGCAGGTGCAGGGGCCCAAAGACTTGGGCCATCTTCTACTGCCTTCCCAGGCCACAGCAGAGAGCTGGATAGGAGGAGGAGCAGTTGAGACTCAAACCGGTGCCCATAAGGGGTGCCAGCACTGCAGGCAGCAGCTTTACCCACTACAATACAGCACTGGCCCTTAGATAGCACATTTTTAATTTGCGTTAAGACTGTGACTCATTAATGCTCCAAGAAGAAAAAGAATTCAATGGATATGAATATTTAATTTTGACCCTTTTGGGCATATACCTTCAGTGTAATCACTAGGTAATGCTATTTAACTGGGGTAATATGTTTAATAATAGCTCACTAAATATTTTGGTGACTGGGTGAGATAATACATATAGACTCACCTTGTGCACTACAGAAATCTATAAAACAAGATATTTTTAAATGTCTCTCTCACTGTTGCTGCTTCTCAGATATGCCAGATGTTAACATGCCAGTAACTAAAAAAAAAATAGAGCCACTTTTCTCAGGGGTATTCTTCTACTGAAAAATGTGGATCTCCCAAATTTTAAAGACAGATATTTTTTCATGAGACTCAATAGAATTCCCTTTTCAAATGCTTTATTAAAAACATGTTTGGGTCTATGCAAACAGTTGCTCCTCACAAGAAACTGGGGAAGGAAAAGCTAGGATTTGAATTCAGCTCCATCTGTCCCAAAATTTCATTCATATTCTTGTCATCAAGTGCTAAAGGAAGTTGCATACATTATACACATACAAGTAGAAAGAGTTTTTTAAACCAGAAAGGAATTTTCCATGTGTATAGCTCTTTTCAGATTACAAATCACTTCCACGTGTGAGTAATTCTTATAAATACAAGTGCCTCCTCAAATCAGCATTATTTCTGGGTTTCAAGATCCTTTCAAGATATTGCTTGATAAATGCCTGTTTAACTGCTTCAAAAAGTATTTATCAAGAGCTGCCAGTGTTTCAAGCATTGTGTTGTGGACATAGAGACAAAGCAAACACACTCTACTGTCAAGTGTGTCACAGTCTAATAGAGAAAAAAACTAAGTAGGAGAACAGAAGTCCAGTGAATGCTTTGCCCAATTTGCCTTAGAGTCACACTAGAGAGAAACCAATTTAAGGCTTGAGGTAAGTCTCAAAGCCTAAGAAGGGAAAAAAATGTATGCACAAATGATGCATGAATGAAGGGCTCAAAAGTGTTTCACTTTTGAGACAAGGCTCCACCTCCTTCACAAGGACTAACGAGAGTTTCCATCATGGCCTAACACCAGTGCACACTTCACCTCACTGTAAATCACATGTATTGAGCACCTCTTGTCCTCTTGTGTCCCAAGCATGACATTGTAATTTCCATATTGGGGTACATGGCGATGAATTAGATCAAGAAAGTTCCTTGGGTCCTCATGGAAAAGGAGATTAGGTCCCCACTGCATACCTCTCCCTGCAGACAGGTAACCTTCCATGCAGGAGAGTGTGGGAATATAATGCACCTCCTTATTCAATAATCACTTATTGCCGGCTGTTCCTGGACTTGCAGTTGAATACAGCTGAATCTGTAGTCTATGTATGTAGTCACCTTGCAAGAAACCTGTTGTCACTCAGCCTTTAACTTGGGCAACCGACAGGTTGTTCTGACTTCAAATCCTCAGTTTGAGCAGTTGAATAAAAACTTTGATTTTTATTTTTTTAGACAAGATTTATTTATTTGACAGGCAGAGTGACAGAGAAACAGAGAGAGAAAAAGAGAGAGACATCTTTCATCTGCTGGTTCACTCACCCAATGGCCACAACAGTTGAGGCTAGGCCAGGTCCAAAACCAAGGTCCAGGAACTCCATCAAGGTCTCCCACATGGGTGGCAGGGGCCCATGCATTTGAATCATCTTGCACTTCTTTCTAGGCACAACAGCTGGAAGCCGGATTGGAAGCAGAGCAGCTGGGACTTGAACTTGAACTTGGCCACAAGGCCAGCCCTGTGTAACTTTGGTTTTTCAGCCTAACTCTGATCATTGCAGTTAACAATACCCACTAGAGAAAAATAATATTAGACCCCTTTCTCATATTATTCACAAAAAATAAGTCGCAGTTCTGGAATTAAATAGAATATGAATAAAATGTTTGCTTTTGTAACTTTTAACTCAGAAATACCTTATTTGTACTAAACCAAAAAAAGAAAAAATTTTCCAGATGGAAAAGTACCAAGCAATGGAGGAGAAGATGCTTGCAACCGTGTAGACTTCACATGAATGTCCAGCACACAAAAATCAACAAGGAAAAAAAGAAAACAACAAAACCCAGAAAATAGGAAAGGAACATTCATGAAGAAGAATACAGTTGACCAATAAACACACAAAAAGATACTCATTCTCGGTATTCACCAATTAATTAAAATTAAAACAATTCAGTATCATCATTGGACCAAAACTTAGAGATAATATCCTACAAAAGTGAAGATGGTGAGTAGTGGCCTGGCTATAGACAATGGATGGAAATGGGTGTTGCTGTTAGAACATAATGCTCGCTGGGCCCACAAATGCCAGTATTTAAACAATCTTGAATACGCACACCTCTAAACTGAGAAATTCTTCTTTATGGAAACTTCACTAAATAAATATTTACATATGTTTACAAATCTGTACAATAATACATCTTTGAAATTAGGAATATTTGAAAGCAATCTAAATGTCTGAATTAAACACATTTTATTGCACAGACATTATGAAATATATACAGCAATATAAAAATGAGTTAAATCAATAAGTATTGACATGCAAAGATATTTAAGGGATGTTGATAACTAAAGGAAAGGAAAGTCAGAGCAATAAGTATTAAATGATTCTGCTTAGTTTACAAGATCCATATGTATATTTGTATACAAGATAGTTACCTGTATATACCTATTATAAATACTGAATGTAAGGCCCATTTCAGACCATTGTGCAAATTACAAAAAAGGTCTCCCTTCATCCAGATAGTTTACTCACAGCTGAAAGAAAATTATAATAATATTCTGAATTTTTAGAACAAGACATTTTATTGCCATCTGCTAAAAAACTGTCATGCTCACTATGCAAATCTATAGCAGCGAGATGAGGCACCGTGTGCAGTTCAAACGCTACAAAGGCACACATCACAGGCTTGGAAAAGCATCTGAAAGCAGCACTGAACACTGGTGTTCAGTGTGGGGGAGAGGGGAGAAGCAGGAAGTAGGGGGAATCTGGGAGGTGGCATTCACGTTGGACTGTGCTGTGTCTTTTTATGTCTTCAACTTTTAATGATGAGACTATTTGCAGGCTACTTGAGCAAAATAAAAGACAATAAAAACAGCCAGTAACAGTGATTAACAAAGACTCCAATTACTAAATAACTATTTGTAAAATCATTGTCTTTCTTATAAACCAGAAATAAAACACAGAATGGGGTGGGAGAATACTATTTGTGATGGCAACAAAAACAATCAAATAATTAGAAATAAATGCAATAGGAGTTTGTGAACATACCCCACCCTGTGCCATAGTTATTTAGCTAGTAGATATTTACCCAAGAGGAGTGAAAAAATGCATATTCACAAAATGACTTGCTAAATTCATTTATAGAAGTTTCATTCAAGAGAACCTCAAACTGGAACCAACAAGAAAATATAATATTGTAGTATAAAAAAATACTGTGCAAGGTAAGTATTGGGCTCACTGGTAGCACCCTGCTTGGTGCACATCGGAGAGTCTGCTGTGAGTCCTGGCTCTGATTCCAATCCAGCTTTCCATTGGTGAGCACCCTGGGAGGCAGTAGGTGATGCCTGAAGTAGTTGGGTCCCCGCCAACCTCATGAGAGACTCAGAATGAGTTCCAGGTTCCTGGTTCTGATCTTGTCCAGCTCTGGCTGTCATGGGCATTTGGGGGGAGTGGACCAGTAGATGGAAGATCTCTGTCTGTCTTTCTGCCTTTTAAATAGAAGTGAAAAGAAGGAAGGCGGAGGGAGGAAAGAAGAAAGATTTTTAAAATATATTTCGTGGGGCAATAAAAATTTTAAAAAACCACTAAATTAAGCAACTTATATGGATACACAAAAGAAGCTAGACCAAAAAAAAAAAGCTTAAAAAAATCATGGCGCATGACTACAACAGACGATTGCATGTATGCATTTATGTGAAGGTTACAGCCTGCAACTTGAACCTCTGGGGTGATAGAACTCAGAGCAGTGATTGCCTGTCCCCGAGGGGACTGCCGGGAACAGGGCACAGGAGCCCTATCTTGGTGGATTACATGAGTGAATAGCTGTGCCCAAACTCATCCAAATGTGAGGTTATGATCTGTGCATTATCTGTAGGTAAACTTTATCTCAGCAAAAAAAAAAAAAAAAAAAAAAAAAAAAAAAAAAAAAAAAAAAGAAATGTAATTAAAAGGAAGAATCTTCAGGAATGATATATGGGGGGGTGGGGCAGAGTGGAGGCCTCTTCTCAAAATAGTCCAATTCCTAGTTAGTACCAAAAGATGAAGGCGGCGGAGACAATGCCTGGCGTTCTGCCCGTCTGTGCAGTTGGCTTCCATCCGCGTTCGCATAAGCCGATCAGTCCTCTGTGTGTCTGATAATCATCTCCCTAGCAGCAAGCCCTGGTAATCATCTCGCCCTCATTAGCTGAGGTTGCAGGCACGTATGCAGATCCGGTGTGCAGGACGTCAATCAATTCCTGTCTAACGATGGCAGATGGCGTTGTGCTGATGAAAGCGCAAGACGTCAGGAAAGAACCCGCGGAATTTCACGGAACCCACCTAGAAATGCGCCAACAGATGAATCACATGACATCAATAGGAGCAGAGCTTAAGGAAATTTGCCCTGATGGTACAGAAACGGCCCCGCAGCAGAAAGGAGAGACCAGCAGGAAGAACCACGGTCAGAAACCAGGGCAGATGGACCTAGGTCGCAGCCCAGGCTGGCAGGGGCCTTGCCGGGGAGGGCAATGGCTCATTCCTATTCTCCAGGGCCTCTGTGGCGGCTCAGGAAGAGGCTGCAGCAAACACCAGCTGTTCAGGCTCTGTTCTCCCCTCCTGTCCTCACCCGTGGGCTCGGCTCAAAGGCTGGGATCAAGACGACCACGCCATGCCTGTGTCTGCGAGAAGAACTCTAAAGGAAGTCACCCTTACTTTTTTTTTCTAGAAAAGACCACTTAACTAAAAATACAGAAGTGAGCTTGTTTTAATTTTTTAATATGAAGCCTACAGATCTAGAGAGTTTGCTTCACAAAAAGGCCAGAGCAGAACATCTGAAAACAGGAGCAGAGGAGAATCGCAGCGCCCTGAGACCTGGTCTTTCTCAATTCCACAACTCTCACACCCACCCCGTGTCCTGTTGGCGTCTCCACGGCACCCTGAAACACCTACACAGTTGTCTAAGTAGCTGATGAATGGAGATCCATCAGTGGAAGCGCCTGGTATCAGGGTGCACAAATATACAACTTGGCTGATCCCCCATCTCTACCCCATTCCCCAGCCCCTAAATTGCAACAGAAAGCATCAACGAGAGCCAGCACCGCAGCTCACTAGGCTAATCCTCCGCCTTGTGGTGCCGGCACATCGAGTTCTAGTCCCGGTCGGGGCACCAGATTCTGTCCTGGTTGCCCCTCTTCCAGGCCAGCTCTCTGCTGTGGCCAGGGAGTGCAGTGGAGGATGGCCCAAGTGTTTGGGCCCTGAACCCCATGGGAGACCAGGAGAAGTACCTGGCTCCTGCCATCGGATCAGCAAGGTGCGCCGGCCGCAGCGCGCCGGCCTCCATTGGAGGGTGAACCAACGGCAAAGGAAGACCTTTCTCTCTGTCTCTGTCTCTCTCTCTCTCACTGTCCACTCTGCCTGTCAAAAAAAAAAAAAAAAAGTATCAACGAAACACCACAAAATGAGGAAACTATTGTCCACAAGGAGTCGAGAAAGACTGATCTCACTCTGCAAGTGCCAGGTACTGACCGGGGTGCTGCATTCTACCTAGAGCAGGTGCAGCCCTCCCAGCTGAGCACAGAGGAGAGAGCGTGGAGGCTGATGGGGAGGGCTTTGAAACGGATGCGCTCTCCCGGGGTCCTGTGATCACCAGCTTGTTCGACACCTTCCACCTACTGAGAGCTCCGGCAAGCAGCACACATCCGTATACCCAGGGCCTCTGATACGTTTTTACTGCCTCGCTTGAAAAAGTAAATGAAAATCACTAAAACACATGCTCAGATACTGGTTCAACCCTGCTCGTGGCTGCATTATGTACAGTAGCCAAGAGGTAGCAAGACCTCAAACGTCCATAAACAAAATGTGCTCTCGATACACAATGAAATACCCACTCTTAAAAAAGGGATAAACAGCCCTTGACTCTAGTGTTGTGGTACAATGATTTATTTTTTTTTTCTTAGTTTTTGTTGAATTCATCACTTACTGGAGGGTTAATCTTATGAGTATAAAATAAACTGGAAGTAGATCATTGTAAAGATGAGAAGAAAGAATAAGAAAGAAAGGGGGGGGGAGTGGGAGTATGGGCAGGAGGGAGGGCAGGGTGGGACGCATCACTAGCTCCTCAATCTGTTATATATGAAATTTGTTCACCTTCCCTAAATTAAAAAAAAAGTTAAAATAAAAAAAGGAATAAAATTCTGACTACTTTCACAATATGGATGAATCTCGAAAATCAGACTCATTGAAATAAGCCAGTCACAAAAGGATAGGTATTGCTTGACTCCACCTGCATGCAGCACTCAGAAGGGTCAACCTCATAGAACAAGAGCATGGAATCACGGTTACCAGAGGCTGCTGGGTAGGGGACAGCATGGGGAGTTAGTGCTTATTGAGGGCAGAGTTTCATTTGGGGGTGACCAGAAAGTTCTGGAGGTGAATGATGGTGCTGGTGGCCCAATACTGCGAATGTTCCCAATGCCACAGTGGGTTTGTTACAAAAGCAAACTGGGCCGCCTCTGGGAACCTTGTCTCTCTTGCCTTTCTGCCTCCCCACCCTGGGATGATGGTAAGAAAGTCCTTGCCAGATGCTAGCCCCTTGGTCCAGCCTCAAGACTTTAAGAAATTCATCTCTGTTCTTTATAAATTACTCAATCTCAAATGTTCTAAAAGCACAAAACAGACGAGGACAGAAGCCAGAGAAAGCTCTTGATTCCCATCACTACTCCTGTTAAAGAAGATATTTTCTCTATGAACCACATATTACAAAGAGAACAGTACACCACACAGACGGATTTTCCAAAAACAAAGAGAGAACTTGGAGCAATTAAAATATTTGATAATAAGAATTCAATAATCGAGGCTGGCGCCACGGCTCAAAAGGCTAATCCTCTGCCTGCGGCACTGGCACACCAGGTTCTAGTCCCAGTCGGGGCACCGGATTCTGTCCCGGTTGCTCCTCTTCCAGTCCAGCTCTCTGCTGTGGCCCCGGAAGGCAGTGGAGGATGGCCCAAGTCCTTGGGCCCTGCACCCACATGGGAGACCAGGAGAGGCACCTGGCTCCTGGCTTCGGATCCACACGGTGCGCCGGCCGCAGTGCGCTAGCCACAGCGGCGATTGGGGGGTGAACCAACGGTAAAGGAAGACCTTTCTCTCTGTCTCTCTCTCTCTCACTGTCCACTCTGCCTGTCAAATAAATAAATAAATAAATAAATAAATAGAATTCAATAATCGAGTCTAAGTTTGAAGATATTGAACTTCTTCCAAACAGCAAAGAAAATATAGACAAGGAAATCATCAAAGGGGCACATTCTTCAAAACTGAAAGGCAGGGCCAGCGCTGTGGCACAGTGGGGTAAACCACCACTTATAACTCCAGCATCCCATATCAGAGTGCCAATTTGAGTCACAGGTGCTCAGCTTCCAATCTCAGCTTCCTGCTAATGTGGATGGGAAAGCAGGGCTCAAGTACTTGGGCCCTGGTCACCCATGTGGGAGGCCTGGGTGGAGTTCCTGGCTCCTGTTTTCAGCCTGGCTCAGTCCTGGCTATTACAGCCATTTGGGGAGTGAACCAGCAGATGGAAGAGCAATCTCCCTCTCTCTCTCTCTCTCTCTCTCTCTCTCTGATTCTGGCTTTCAAATAATTTTTTTTTAAGATTTATTTATTTTACTTGAGAGGTAGAGTTACAGACAGAGAGAAGGAGAGACAGAGAGAGAGAGAGATCCTTCCATCTGCTGGTTCACTCCCCAAATGGCAGCAATAACTGGAGCTGGGCCGATCTGAAGCCAAGAACCAGGAGCTTCTTCCTGGTCTCCCACATGGGGGTAGGGGACCAAGCACTTGGGTCATCAGGAAGCGGGATCAGAAGTGGAGCAGCCAGGACTTGAACCAGCACCCATATGGTATTCCAGTGCTGCAGGCAGATGCTTAACTTACTACAACATAGCACCAGCTCCCAAATAAATAAATTAAAAAAAAACTGAAAGACATAAGAAACCCATAAAATACTTCGAACAATGAATAATAAAAAGCCAAAGAAGGCTTATCATACTAGAGTTTCGGAGCCCCCAAGGAGAAGGGAAAACGTGCACAGAGGAAAAGCTCTCATTCGCTAAGCATGAGAGACCAAAAACACAATAAGCTTCTTCAAAGAAACATTAGGTGGAAGAATGTAATGAAGCAAAGCTTCTAGAATTCTGAGAGAAAACTCATGGCCAACCTGGAATTGCATGCTCCCCTAAACTGTAAATTGAGTGTGAGAAACGTTGCCGCTGTTCGGAGACATAGATAAAAATGAAAACTCTTCCTTGCTTTGCAACCTGTCTCAGCTACTGAGATACTGGTTCCAGTCCCAGCTGCCTGATTCCAATCTAGCCTCCTGTCGGTGTGCACCCTGGGAAGCAGCCGGTGATGGCCCAAGTACTTGTGTCCCTGCCACCTACTTGGGAAGCCCAGGATGAGTTATGGGCTCCTGGCTCCAGACTGGCCCAGTCCCACTTTTCGCAGGCATTTGGGGAATGAACCAGTGAAGGGAGTCTCTCTCTCTCTCTCTCTCTCTCTCTGCCTTTCAAATATAAATAAAAAATTCAAATTTTTAAAAATTAAATTCTACAATTAGAGTTTAATATTTTTCCTGACATCTAAATAACAATCATGTTATCTCACCGAACCTCCCCGATGAATCCTATAAAGTAGATATGATTTTTAACTCCAGATGAACTAAAAGTTAGATGAGCTGGCTGTCAGGGGAAAGAATGTGTTTCGAAGAGAAGATAAGATTTGTTTGTTGCTACACTGAATTAGACAAGAGTTGAAACATGGAGTTGAGGCTTGGAACACAGGTCTTGGCAGGAGATACAAATTTTGGAAGGTAAAATTAGGAGAGTAAAAGAAATTACTGATGGAAGTAAACTCATTTTAAAAATAGAGTTTGGGGCCGGCGCTATGGCCTAGTGGGCTAAGCCTCTGCCTGTAGTGCCAGCATCCCAAATGGGTGCCAGTTCATATCCTGGCTCCTCCTTTTCTGATCCAGCTCTCTGCTATGGCCTGGGAAAGCAGTGGAAGATGGCCCAGGTGCTTGGGCCCCTGCACCCACGTGGGAGACTTGGAAGGAGCTCCACAATGCCAGCTCCAAGAGGTATCTTAAACTGTCATACAAAGGTGCTTCAAAAAATTTGTAGAGAATTCAATTAAAAGATAGTCTTGTTTGATGCAAGAATATGTAGATCCTTGTATAGTTTTTTTGTATTGTGCCTTCTCTATAAACTTTTGGAAGTATGCTCATATTTCTAGATAGGAAATGCCAGGTAATATTAATAAGACCAATCTCCCCATGCGAACGAGGAGGAATTTCTAGGAGACTGACACTCCTAGCCTCTCTAGCTCCAGCAATTTCTCTCCTAGGCAGAACAGTAGCTTCTCTGCTATTTGCACCTGAGAGGAGGAAGTAAGCATGTGTGGCCCAGTCCTTACCCGTGTCTCTCTGGCCAAATACATCAGTTATACAAAGATGCGGCCTGGGCTGCCGCTGTGGTGTAGTAGGTAAAGCTGCCACCTGCAGTGGTGCCACCTGCATCCCATATGGGTGGCGGTTCCAGTCTCAGCTTCTGATCCAGCTCTCTGCTATGACCTGGGAAAGCAGAAGATAGGCCAAGTCCTTGGGCTCCTGCACCTGCACGGGAGACCCAGAGAGGCTCCTGGCTCCTAGCTTTAGATTGGCACAGCTCAGACCATTGAAGCCATCTGGGGAGTGAACCAGTGGATGGAAGACCTCTCTCTCTCTCTCTCTCTCTCTCTCTCTCTCTCTCTCTCTCTGCCTCTCCTTCTCTGTGACTTTCAAGTAAACAAATAAATCTTTACAAGAAAGGAAGAAAGAGAGAGAGAGAGGAAGGAAGGAAGGAAGGAAGGAAGGAAGGAAGGAAGGAAGGAAGGAAGGAAGGAAGGGAGGAAGGAAGGGAGGGAGGATACAGCCTGTCTCTTACCTGATAGGCGGTGAAAGGCCAGTCCGTGGGGTGGGTCTATGCAGTCACACCCACAACTATGCCCAAGATTCTGTCCAGTCTGGGAGGTGGAGTGAGTAAGCCCCCTTGGTCACAGACCTAAAATCATCTTTCTTTTTCCTCTAAGGTGATGCAACTGACATTTTGATCCTTTTTTTTCCATCTTCTGCATTCTCCAATGTCCCCCAAGTTCATAACTGAGTCAGTCTCCACTTGGGAGGGAAAGCAGAAGTAATAGCAGAGTTCACAAAGTGGCGATTCTTAGACAAAATCCAGCCCGGGGATCCATTTCTTTTGGCGTGCATAGTGCCATAGGCCCATGCAATGTTTGATGGAAATCCGTCTTCCTCCAGGGCTCCCTCCTGTTTTGGCTGCCTCCATGGCAGATGTAGGATCTGCATTTGCTGCCCTTGCCACAGGAGAAGATTACAGAATGTGACATGAGTAGATTTCAACAGATCCGTAAGCACCAAGGTGCAGCTCTCCAAGCCAACCGCCGACTGGTAACACTAGGTACAGAGCAAGACGGGCAGTTCTGTTTAGACCTTTGTAGGATCCTTTCGTGTACTTGTGTTTTGAACTTCTTGAAGTTCCCTGTGAACATGGGAGACAACAACTCTCACCCTCACTGGGCTCACATTCCAGTGAGTGAGACAGACGACGAACCACAGAAATGAACTTGGATGTGATAATAAAGGAATTGATGGATAAAGAGCCGAGAGTTAAACCATAGCAAGAGTTTCCCCTGTGCCTGAGGTTGGTGGTTGGTATAGGACAGAACCATGCAGGGCAAGGGATTCAGTGTTAAGTGGAGTTTGTGAGGAGCCATGGTGCCAAACTGTTTCTACAAATGACCATACTGTTTTATAGCCCCACTGACAGGAGAGTATAGGAACATGTTCTGTACCCCGCATTTGATAAATAAAAAATACCATATGATGGCCAGTGTTGCGGTACAGCAGGTTAAGCCGTGGCCTGGGACACCAGCATCCCATATCAGCTCCTGTTCAAGTTCTGGCTGCTCCACTTCCAATGCAGCTCCCTGCTAATGAGCCTGGGAAAGCAGTAGAAGATGGCCCAAGTGTTTGGGTCCCTGTCACCCATGTGGGAGACCAAGATGGAGTTCCAGAGTCCTGGCTGGCCCAGCCCTGGCTGTTGCAGCCATCTGGGGAGTGAGCAAGCAGATAGAAAATTCCTCTCTCTCTCTCTCTCTCTCTCTCTCTCTCTCTCTCCCTCCCTCCCTCCCTCCCTCTGTGTGTGTGTGTGTGTATCTCTTCCTTTCAAATAAATAAGTAAATATTTTTAAAAAGCATTGTATCCATTTTTATTTTCCTGATTAATTGACCACTTGCTTCTTAATGTTCTTTGCCTGTTTTTCTATTGCCCGGCCAGTTCCTATTTCTGCTCCATAACTTTTGAGCTTGTCGGTCTCCCAGTGTTGTTTCTAGCTACACAGCCCTTACTCAAAAGCGTACACGAAGCGCTCCCTGAACCAGCATGATGCAGCCACCCAGTTTATATTGAATGCCTGCTCAGAACCCGAGGAGGCGATTTACCAACAGGATCCTGAATTTAAGTCTTACCATACAGAAGGGTAAGTGGTAGTATTCTCCTTGCACAGATCATCAAACCTTCTCCGAGAGGATAAATTACTCTGAAATCTCACAGCAAATATTTCCAGAAGCCAGGATTTAAAGCCGCGTCTGTTGATATGAAAGTGGGCGTTCCTCTCCCTTCCAGACCCCAACACTAGACCTGGAATACAAAGGTCATCCTGCCTTAGCATCAGCTATACCATAACTATCCTTAGACTGGCACTCCATGCTGTTCCAATAACATCTCTGCAGCTGTAAAAAGTAAAAGCAGGTCGTGCCGGCGCCGCGGCTCACTAGGCTAATCCTCCGCCTTGCGGTGCCGGTCGGGGCACCGGATTCTGTTTCGGTTGCCCCTCTTCCAGGCCAGCTCTCTGCTGTGGCCAGGGAGTGCAGTGGAGGATGGCCCAAGTGCTTGGGCCCTACACCCCATGGGAGACCAGGAGAAGCACCTGGCTCCTGGCTTTGGATTAGCGCGGTGCGCCAGCCACAGCAGCCATTGGAGGGTGAACCAATGGCAAAAAGAAGACCTTTCTCTCTGTTTCTCTCTCTCACTGTGCACTCTGCCTGTAAAAAAAAAAAAAAAAAAAAAAAAAAAAAAAACAGGTCATATACAAGAGGGAATTTCGGAAGTCAGGGCAAAGCTTTTGAAATCTACGCATAGTTTTCTCATAACACACATTTCTCCACGAGCTTTTAGAGAACCTCTCATTAATCCTGCATCTCCTCCTGTTGTATGAGATCCCATCAGACCGAGCCATGGATCCATGCAGAGTCCACAGCTAACACCTGGTGGAGCTGGGCTTGCAGTCCATTTCTCCTGCCTGCTGGTCTGGCCCTGCTCACCCTCCTCACTGCCCAGAAGCACACCCACGTTCAGGAGATGGACAGTCGCGGGTGGTGCCAGGAGGCTCACAGCCTGCTGGAAGGCTAAGACTCCAAGCCAGCTACTTGTGGAAGACACCCAGCCTTCCCGAGAAAGACCATCTTTCAAAAATGCCCAAATGCACCCTCACTTTTAGACCCTTGCACTCC
Source organism: Oryctolagus cuniculus (assembly GCF_051225735.1). Classification (NCBI taxonomy): domain Eukaryota; kingdom Metazoa; phylum Chordata; class Mammalia; order Lagomorpha; family Leporidae; genus Oryctolagus; species Oryctolagus cuniculus. The sequence goes on along the minus strand of NC_142883.1, from coordinate 55,035,971 downwards.
CATGATAAGCGGTGGCAGTCAACTTCCTTCCTGAAGCCATTTTTAATGACGAAACTTATTTTTAACACTTTGTGAGGGTGTTTGTGCACAGAATAAGAGAGAACCACAAAATAATCCAAGCACATGCCTGCCTGCTCACTCGAGCAGGGAGGGCCCCTCCGTCTTCCCATGGCTGGCTCCGTCTTGTCATCGCAAATCTCCCTTCTTCATTGTTTAAATTGTGGCATAAAACAACATAACCAAAACTTGCCATTCTCACCATTTGAAAGGGTACAATTTGGTGGTGTTGAGTACAATGTTAGGCAGTCCTCCCCATGATCTCTTCCTAGAACTTTTACATGAACCTAAACAGAAACTCCTTGCTCATTAAGCAATAACTCCCCTCTCCCCTCTCCCTCCAGCAACTGATAATCTCCAATCTACTTTCCATCTTTATACATTGCCTATTCCAGGTATTTCACAGAAGCCAAATCGCTCAATATTCATCTGTTTGTATCAGCCTCTTTTACTTAGCATAATGTCTTCAGGGTGCATCTATGGTGTGCCATGTGTCAGAATTTCCTCCCTTTTATGGCTGAATAATATTCCGTTGTTTGGATCTACCATGCCTTGTTCATGTACTCACCTGTTGATGGACATTTGGGTGGTTTCCATCTTTTAGTCAAAACCAGTGTTGCCAGGATGCTGATCTCCTCTCCTCTCCTCTCCTCTCCTCTCCTCTCCTCTCATCTCCCCTCCCCTCCCCTCCCCTCCCCTCTTCTCTTCTCTCCTCTCCTCTTCTCTTCTCTTCTCTTCTCTTCTCTTCTCTTTCCTAGTGCCGAGCTTCACTTTCTTCATAGAACATATCCCCATGTGCAGTTAAATTATTTGTCTTCACCTCCCAGCCTGTTTCCAAAAGTACAGTCCATAGGAACGTAGAACTTTTGGGTTTTTATCACTGTATCTCCAACCTACAGCCCCAAAATAGGGCTCGGCACATAGTGGGTACTCAAAAATGCGTTTTGAACCAACACATGGAGAGAGAACAATAATAAAATGCAAAGTTGGGACAGTGGAGCAGGCTCACTAACTTGCTAACTAATCTCTGCCCTCCGGTTCCAAAGCATTTCATTCAGGTTTGTGTTGTAGCCAGATGACAAACGACTTCTTATCATGAGTCTTGGGGATGTGTTGCCTCAATGCTAAATCAAGCCTCCGTGCCAAGGAGCTACTACTTGCTGTGGTTGGAAGTTGCTACTGCAGTGATGTGGGCAAAGAACCTGAGACACAGAAATGCCAGTGGGCAAAAGAAATGGGAAGGGTAAAGGAAAGCAGCATTGCCTAGCTCTGCACACCGAAGAAAAGGTTCAAGGGCTCTTCCTACCCTTGGAGAAAAATCTGACCCAGCATTAATTGGCTCAGGGAGGCAGGTAGGAAAGTGGCCCGCATGGGAGCCCTGGACCACCTTCTGCCCTGACAGTCCACAAAACAATCACCTGTCTCTCCATACCCAGAGGAGGAAGCCCACACACCTCTTGGACAGAGGCTTCTTCCCGCTGATCTCCACCTTGGAAGACTGTAGAGAATTTCAGGAGGTGTGTGCTGATCCCATTACTGCTCGCTACATGGCTGTTTCCTGGGGCAGGGAGATAATCCAATTGTATGCCCTCTCAGCACAGACACATAAAACCCTAATATATCGTATATTATGTCAGATGCAGTTCCAGCCAGCTCAGCACTCTGTCCCTGATGGCAAGAGCAAGGGAGCTTTTGTGTGCAACTCTATCTAGTACTTGTTGCAGGTTACACTAATGCCCCATCCTGCTCTCTCTTGCTTGTGCTCTCTCTCTCCCTCCCTCCCCACAAAATCCCCTGGGGCCTCTGTGCCCTGCTTGCTCTCTTTCTATCTGTACCACCTGCATATACTCCACATATGAACACTGGCCTCCTGTAGTGTCTCAGGGTCTGTGTTGAAAGCAGGACAGAAAATGATGGATGAATCTTGCCCTCTACCCTCAAGGAATTCACCGTGAAGCAGTAGAAGCAGAAAATAAATCAGTAACTATAAGACACTCTGGTGAGTGCTTAATTAGAGTTTATTGCCAAGCTCTACACGAATATAAATGAAGGAAGAGTGTCAGGAAGATTTGACACTTTATTTGGGCCTTGAAACTAAGTGTAAGGTTACTGGGTGGATAGAAGCAGAGTCCAAGAGAGAGCATCTCCGGGGGCTGGCATCCCATATGGGCGCCGGTTCAAGTCCTGGCTGCTCCACTTCTGATGCAGCTCTCTGCTGTGGCCTGGGAAAGCAATAGAAGATGGCCCAAGTCCTTGGGTCCCTGCACCCATTTGGGAGACCTGGAAGAAGCTCCTGGCTTCTGGCTTCAAATTGGCCCAGCTCCAGCCGTTGCAGCCATCTGGAGAGTGAACCAGTGGATGAAAGACCTCTCTCTCTGCCTCTCCTTCTCTCTCTGTGTAACTCTATCAAGTAAATAAATAAATCTTTTTAAAGAGAGAGAGCAAGAGAGCGCATCTCTGGAGGGATGAGACTATGATCAGTGAACAATATGCTAAACGGAGGCTCAGGAAGCGGCTGGAAACGGCAGCCTTATACTAAGGCAGAGGGATTTCCAGACCAGCTGAAAGGTCTGGACTTTATCTTGTCGGAATCTGAGACCTAGCAGAGGCATTCAAGCAGGAATGAGACTGAACTGACAGCATTATCAGCCAATCGGATGAAAGTAGGAGGGTGGGAGATAAGTCAATGTTGCCTCCAAGTTGTTGTGGCTTGACCAAGTAGAGGGAGCAGGAGGAACATGGAGCACACTGAGAGAAAAGGAACAGAGAAGGAGTTTGTTTTCCATCACTATCGCAGAATACCTGAGGCTGGGTCCTCTATAAAGAAAAGAGGACTATTTATCTCACAGCTCTGCAGGTTCAGGGGCATGACGCCAGCCTCAGATCAGCTCTGATGAAAGCCCTGGTGGCATTCTGAAGGTGGAAGAGTGTGTGTGAGGGAGGAGGCAGGAAGCCAGTGACTCTATGGTCTGGCTCACCACTTTATAACAATCTGCCTATGGAACTCACTGGGACCCCACTTCCATCTCTCCCAAAGGTGATGCCCCCAGCGACCTAACTACCTTGCACTAGGATCTGCCTCTTAACAGCTCCAACACCACCCACATCACTACGTTGTGGACCAAGCTTCCTACAGAACTCCTAGGGGACACACCACATCCAAACCATAGCAGAAGGCAGAAGAGGAAACAGATGGAAACCACAGTAGAACATAGGAGAGGAAACAAATGAAAGCACTACGGCTGAAGAAGAAATAAAATGGTATAAAATGCGTAAGAGCTGAGATATGGAGACATCTACAGAGGAAAAGAGGTCAAAAGGAGAACTGGAAGAGAAATCTAAGTAGAGGGAAGAGCAGGACAAAACAATGCCATAGAAGTCCAGTGGGGAAAAACGAGCATTGAGTTGTGTTCCTTAAATGTCAAATAGCTTAAGACCTGATGGTGGTGGCAGAAGGTAGGAGCGAAGAAGGCTTGGTGATAACAGGAAGCTTGGTTTCAGTAAGCAAGAAGAATTTGAGTTGAGACATGCTGAGACTTGAATGGGGTTGAAGGAAGAGAGCAACAGAGTGCCACTATGGGTGGATGCTAGTACCATTTGGAAAGCTTTGGTAAGTGCTGCTGCTGATCCCAGACCCAGAGACTCTGATGTAGTTGTTCTCCTGTAACTGATAAACACAGGGATTTGCAAAGCTCCCCCATATGACTGCACAGGACAGCAAAAGTCAAGGACAAAAGCGGGGATGGACTACATTGGCAGCAATGCAGAGAGAGATACTCGGGGTAGATTGTGAAAATGAAGCAACGTATGTGGAAGAAATGAGGATGTAATTGTACAAGTAATGAGGAAAGCCGTGTGAGGAGGAATTCAGTTTCTCTTAGAGCAAAAAAACAGGAAGCTGACTCAGCAGTACTGGCAGAAAGGTTACCTTTGGTGATGAGTAAAGACTTTTCACATAGGTGGAAATACAGACAAATTTTGAAGTAGAGATCTGGGGAGGGCATAGTTGAGGTTGGTCTCCTCTGGTTCTATAGAACCTCACCTGGGCATGTGCTGGGCACGGGGGAGGTGGGTTGGGGGAAATGTGTGAGGTCCAGGGCAGCCACTGAAGGGCAAGTGAGGGGCATCAATGAGAGATAATTAGAAGATGACCGAGCAGTGCTGGCTGCCCAGCTGAGGCTGGGAAGCTCATAAATTTGTAATGGAACCGATTCAACATGGTTATGTGATTTTTCTCTAGCATCATCCAGCTGCCCCAGGGCAGGGAGAGAGAACACAAGCAATTGGATGGATAGAGCTCTGGGGGTGGAAGGGAGGCACAACTGTGCAGGGAGGACAATGAGATGGGAGAAGTGAGGGCAGGGATGAAAGTGCCCTTGACGGAGAAGGGCAAGGTCAAGAGAAGTCTCGCATCCCGAGGAAGCAGGCGCCAATGCTATCAGAACCTTATGTATAAGGCAGGAATATATGGAAACAGATCTGCCTACAGAACTGACTCGCACAGTTATGGAGACGGAGAACTTCCACCATCTGCCATCTTTGTGCTGGAGACCTGGGAAAACCAATGGAATAAATTCTATTTCTAGGCCAAAGGCCTGAGGACCAGGAGAACTGGTGGTATTAAGTCCCTGTCTAAGCCCAGGATAAGACCAGAGACAGCTCGAGAGCTCGGGCAGAGAGAGAATCCAATTTTCCTCCACCTTTTTTGTTCTACTTTGTCCCTCTACAGGCTGGGTGATGCCCACTCACAATGGAGGAAGTCCATCTGCCCTCCCCAGGGCATCAATTCAGAGGCTAATCTCTCCCAGCAACACTGTACAGACACACCCAGAAGCAGTGTTTAGGAACCAAACTCCTGGGCATCCCAGGGCCTTGTCAAGTTTACACATAAAATTAACCATGATCATGGTGTTGATAACAGTGCAGTCACCATAACCATTGGTATGTGTGCATCAGGCACTATGCTAACCGCTTTTTGTGTGTGGTCTCATGTGGTCCTCTCTCATTCCACAGAAGGGGCTGCAGTGGAGAGAGGCTAGATGACTCTAGACTTCTCTGACTTAGGCTCACAGAGGTCTGGCCCAAAAGGGTTGCAAAGCCAAGATTCTGCTTTTAGACTGAATCCTCTCAAGTCATGGTCAAGGTATTGGAGGTAGCAGCAGAACTGGACTTGTGAAGTGTACCGATGTGGAGTTATTGGAACTGAGACAGTCACTGCCTTCTGTGGCCAAAGCCTGGAAAGGCTCAGCGGCCAGGATGCTGGATAACCCCAGCTGCAACAAGGAAAATGTAAGCTTTTCAGAAAGGATCATGGGAGGAAGGCCCAGCCTGAAGCCAACTGGAAAAGGTATTTCAGGGTTATGGGGACTCTGAGACTTGGCGAGAGGTGGCCTTTCTCCATTGTCAGGGCTCCCACCTGTGTCAGGTATCCCCCAGGCTACTTCCCTGGACAGAACTGGGCACACTGTCCTTTTGTACCAGGAGACCACAGTCAGCCCCCGTTGTCACATTTCCATGGGGACACAGGCTTGTCAAGACCTAGACGAGAGATGGAGATAGAGACCGTGAGACAGGCAGAAGCAAGGTGAAAGTGGAGGGTTCTCTTGATAGCATTTCTATCATTCACTTGGATTCTGCCATGGCTTTCGAGCAGGGAGGATTAAGCAGGTCCCTTAGGTCTAGGATGCAGGCGTGGACAATGCTCAGCTTGTCTCCTCCAGCCGGCTGTCCGTTCTCAGCTTTGGAGGTGCTTCTGTTGTCTCGTGCATGATGGGAAAGCTTTCTGAAGGAACTCTCTGTTATAGAGTTATTCCACAACAGTTTTGCCTGGCTGCTCTTTTATTCCTACCTTCCACCAACCAATAGTGAGACCATTCCATTCCAACTGCCCTTGGGGAAGGTTGTTACAGCAGGAAAGATGGGAGAAATAAACCCATGCTCAGCTTCTTATTTAAAAACTGAATACTTAAGGGCCGGAGCTGCGGCTCACTGGGCTGATCCTCCACCTGCGGCGCCGACACCCCGGGTTCTAGTCCCGGTCAGGGCGCCAGATTCTGTCCCGGTTGCTCCTCTTCCAGTCCAGCTCTCTGCTGTGGCCTGGGAAGGCAGTGGAAGATGGCTTAAGTCCTTGGGCCCTGCACCCACATGAGAGACCAGGAGGAGGCACCTGGCTCCTGGTTTTGGTTCGGCGCAGCACACCGGCCCTAGCGGCCATTTAGGGGGTGAACCAACAGAAGGAAGACCTTTAAAAAGAAAAGAAACAAACAAACAAAAAAAACTGAATACTTGAACATGTGGATGAGGTAAAATTTGAGAAAGGGAGATTGGAGTTCCAAAACAGTGCCCTGAAAGACTAGGGGCATTAAATTTATTTCAAAAAGCAGGCAAGGGGCTGGCATTTGTGACATAGCAGGTAAAGCTGCTACCTGCAATGCCTGCATCCCATATGGGCATTTGTTTGGGTCCTGGCTGCTCTACTTCTGATCCAGCTCTCTGCTAATGGCCTGGGAAAGCAGCAGAAGATGGCCCAGGTGCTTGGGCCCCTGTAACCGTGTGGGAGACCTGGCTGAAGCTCCTGGCTACATCCTGGCTATGAACCAGTGGATGGACGATCTCTCTCTCTCTCTCTTTCCCTTCTCCTCCTACTCCTCCTCCTCCTCTTCCTTCTCTTCTCTCTCCTCCTCCTCTTCCCTGTAATTCTGCCTTTCAAATAAATTAAAAATAAATCTTAAAAATAAATAAGAGTGAACACTGAGGCTTAGAGAGGTTAAATAACTTGCCAGAGATCACAGTTAGAAGGAGTCTGAGTTGTTCTTGAGAGAGAAAAAAATAAGATCTGTCATGTGACTCTTCCGTTGTTCACATTGCAATGGCAAAAAAGAAAAAGAAAAAATACTTCATGGTGAAACACACACACACACCATTAAGAGTCCAGTAGGTGATAATTGGTGTTGCTACAGCATGAAAAAAATAAAAGAAACTGTGAAATTCTGCACTTTCCTGGGGAAGAACTGGGCATTTTCTACCTTGATAACAACTGTATTCTCAAGCGTGAGATAAGGATTTAAGCAACAGTTTCTCATGTTTCAGATTTAAGCTTAAAATTTCCAAGAAGAACAGGATGTGTCAATTAGTTAGCTCTTTGCTCTCTTTTTTTTTGAGGTTATGTAAGTTGTTTACTCTCACAAATAGCCAGAAAGTTCAAAAAGAAAAAAAAAAATTAGCCAGAAAGAGTTTGTGTGCAGTTCAGTGGCCTGTCCATCAATATTCCATGTAGTCATTAATCGGTCACAGATTGCTTTATACTGTGCACCTGCCCCAAAATGTTCCTTTATCTCGGTTGGGTGACTGTAGTCACAAATCCCACTGTCCATGAGAAGCAAAGCCATTACATAAAAATTAGAGTCCCATGGAGCAACCTCATGGGGTCTACAGTGATGCAATACTTTGTCTACAGGGGGCGCCATGACTTCATGGTAACCAGAATTTGCCATGAAGGATCTCAGAGTCAATCTTCTGATGTTCCAAAAGAAGTTATTAATCTGTAATTTTGCATGAAATTTTCTGATTCGCAAAACACTAGACAAGCCAAAGAGCATATGCCCACGAGTGACAGTTCTCTGTGACCCATCTATACCCAGCTGAATCAGGTCCCAGGACCCAGGCCTTCAGTGAGCTCATCAGAGAGCTGAGCAGCACAGCCCAGTGGCTGAGAGCAGACAGCTCTGAGCAGGTGAGGATGTGCAGCCGGGGGGTATCAGCAGCAGGAGGACTCCGCGTCTGAGGAAAACTTTAGCTGTGAGCCAAGAAATAAAGGAACTGTCTGTCCCGTAAGGAAATTGCAATGCTCTCCAAGCCCTTATGGTCTCAATTTTTAACATTTTTGGTCTTCATCATAGCAGTCACATCTGCCAAAGCAATGTGAGACATGGCTTTGGGGACTGGGACCGTACATGACATCTTTTTCGCAGCTGTGGGTAAGGTGAGCTTCAAGTACAACTGTTTATAAGCAAGACAACTGTAAGTACCGAAGTTTGCCAAGATATTTAGTGTGACTCAGAGAGAATCTGACCAGGATATGAAGCAGATTGCCAAAGAGGTAGTGAAGATGTTGGAAGAGGCCAGGTGGATGAGGAAACTAACAGTATACTCATCTCCAGAAGCATCTTCTAGGCATGCGACAAAGATATAGTTCAGCCTTCCTTGTGCTGAACACAATACTGGACACAGGGCCTACACCAGTGAATCACACTAACCATGTCCATTGCAGAAATAGAGAAGGTGCCCCCTGAGCTCTGCACCCAGCCTTGACCTTCTGACAGAAAGATTCTCTAAACTCCTCCCTTATTATCACGCTTCGCATTCCTTCAACATCTGTACACCCTCTATTCTAATTTTTTTTAATTTTTAAAAAAATTTTTTGACAGGCAGAGTGGACAGTGAGAGAGAGAGACAGAGAGAAAGGTCTTCCTTTGCCGTTGGTTCACCCTCCAATGGCCACCACGGCCGGCACGCTGCGGCCGGTGCACCGCGCTGATGCGATGGCAGGAGCCAGGTGCTTCTCCTGGTCTCCCATGGGGTGCAGGGCCCAAGCACTTGGGCCATCCTCCACTGCACTCCCAGGCCACAGCAGAGAGCTGGCCTGGAAGAGGGGCAACCGGGACAGAATCCGGCGCCCTGACCGGGACTAGAACCTGGTGTGCTGGCGCTACAAGGCAGAGGATTAGCCTAGTGAGCCAGGGCGCCGGCTACACCCTGTATTCTGACTATGTCCAACTTCCCAGAACTTCTGGAATCCTCTGTAACTTACAATCCATCAAAAAAAAAATCCCTGTATCTTCAATTGCATCTCTAAACAGTCCCTTCACCTTTCTACCTAACATAATAAGGAGCCCATCAAGAACAGCATGTTAAATTAAAAACAATAGTATTAGCGGCAAATACTTACATGCAGGCCAATGGCATAGGCTTAGTCGAAGTATGGTGCCCCTTCTTGATTTGTTTGATCTCCATCAGCTCCATAATTAGGCTCATTGCCATCCTAGTTTCTGATGAGGAAACTGAAGTGCAGAGGGGTTAGCCCGTTAGCCCCAGATCAGAGAGTTAATAAGCAGTGGGTGAGGAACACGAGGTTTGATTCGAGGCAGCTGGACTGCAAATCCTGTGCACGCGACTGCTGTGGTCTATTTACTGTGGCACAGAGTGGTCTGTGGTCAAGGAGACATCACCATCAAGAAGTAGGGTCATGGACAGCTGTGGTCAAGGAGACATCACCACCAAGTAGGGTCGTGGACAGCAACAGGGAGGAATTGCAAGCAAAGCTCCATGCCTACGTGGGTCTAGAACCATCAAGTGTCAAAGCCCCATCGCAGGACAAAGCTTCCCTTGCCATCCCTGTGCCCATATCCCTTGATGCACTGGTGAGGTAGGGACCCTATCTGTCCAGACTGAACAGCCATGCCGTGGACCGCCCATGACCTCGCTCTGTTGCCGTCATCTACAGACTTCCAGCTCATCCCCCTCATACTTCCAAGATCCCAGCCCCTGCATCACTGCCGCCCTCTCCAATACTCTCTGGGTTGTGGTTTTCAGAGACTCCTGTTTCCACAGAGAAGCTCCTGAAAAGCCCTGGACACTCAGTCTTCTCTCCCCAGTGGATCTTTTGCTCCCTGCTAACCCAGCCACTCCCCTGGTTAGGCATGCCCTAGACCTTACTCACACCTGCATTATCTCAAGCCTCGGGCTTCTAATGTCCAACACTATCTCTCCTCTTTAGTTTGCACTTTCAAAAATGGTTGCTCTTTCTGTACCCTGTGTTCACGATCAGGCCACCTTCTCCCCTTCCCTCACCTCCTCCCCATTTTCCCTCTCCTTCAGACCCAGCCAACAGTCACACACACATTTGTGTTATTGTCATCACTCCCTAGTGTATGATCCAACTTCTTCCCCTCCCTGTAACACTCACCCAGGAAAACCCCATCTCTTTACTGCATCTCACTTTAACCATTCTGAACCTTCATCTAAGCGATGGAATTTTGTGGGAGAAAAATATGCAAGCGTATTGAGTGGCTTATCTCAAATGTACACCTACCTCCAGTGGGCCCAGCTGTTATCTTCCAGGCCTACTACACTTTGCAAGTCATTTGTTCACTCACCCACATTTCTGTCTGATTTAATTCAGTGGTAATCTAACCAAGGAACTAAACTGCTGGTTTACATCATCTCCTTCCCCATCCTCACTCTCAGCAACAAAAACAGGGGCAATCAGAAGGAAATTCTGCAATTTCTCACCCAACTTCAAGTCATTTGTCTTCTGTGCTCTGTCTTCCCACCCAAAACTATGGCTGAACCAAGAGGCCCTTCTCTGGGCCAGCACTTTGGCATAGCTGGTAAAGCCACTGCCTGCAGCACTGGCATCCCATATGAGCAATGGTTTGAGACCTGGCTGCTCTACTTCCAATCATCCAGTTCTCTGTTATGGCCTGGGAAAGCAGTGGAAGATGGCCTAGGTGCTTGGGCCCCTGTGCCTGCATGGGAGACCCAGAAGCTGCTCCTGGCTCCTGGCTTCAGGTCAGCCCAACTACAGCCATTGTGGCCATTTGGGGAGTAGACCTGACTCACCCACTCTCTCACTCTCTCTCTCTCTCTCTCTGCCTCTCTGTAAGTCTGCCTTTCAAATAAATAAATATTTTTTTTATAAAAGAGGCCCTTCTCAAAGTCCATGTCCTCTGCTTCAACCCTGGATCCCCATTTCATTTTTTAATTCAAAGATTATCAATCAGCTTTTCAATCCCTTTGTCTGTCATCGAATTTTCCTTCTCTCCTTGGCCTGTCTCATCAGGTACAAAAGACAAGCCCTGTCCTCACCCTTGTCTCCTTTCTAGCTCCCACTCCATTTCACTGGTACCATTTTCAGAGTTGTTTCCTGCCTCCCTTTGTCCCTTAAACCCAGTGATTCCAGCCTTCCCTGCCCTTCACCCCACCAACCCATCTGTTAAATAACACTATGTAGTATGCACTTTATGGTGTGCAGTACAGACTGAGAGCGGGATCATGTTGGATGGATGGATAGATGGATGGGTGGTTGGTTGTATGAATGGATGGATGGGTGGTTGGATGGATGGGTGGACAGATGGATGAATAGCAGACCAAGAAGGTGTCAGATGGTCTTGTTTTTTTCCCCCCAGTCTGATCCCCCAGAAGGTTTCTCCTTGCCATATCTTGTGGAACAAGAAGGAAGACTCAAGCAGGGTTTATGTCATCTTGATTACTAGATTCTGAATTCCCATACCTTGGAGTTGGAATGCCATAAAAAAGAACTTTCTACACGTGCCTTCAGCAACCAGCGTCACACAACCCTTTCTGGGTGCACAGTGGGAGGGACATCACCTTGGGTTCAGCCTCCCATTCCAGAACACAAAAGTGGCTCATTATGCCACTGTCACTAACATCACCTTGCTGTGTAGACACCTAGGAAGCACCTTCTCTATGCTCTACAGATGGATGTGTGTGTGAAATAGTTCACGGCATTTAATCCCGCCATCCTCACCCCTTACAAGATGGAGGTTTATCATCTCTATCACCTACCATTCAGGAAGTGGAGACTCATAGCAAATAAGTAACTTGCTTCGGACCACAGCTAAATATGGGTAGACTTTCTAGTCACACCCAAAGCTGACCCCAAACCCTCGCTCATTCCAGACCACCACACCATTGTCCCCACAAGCACCACCTCGGTGACACACGCTCTGCATGATGTATTAAACATATTATCTCAAATGGATTAATCCTCATCAAACTCTCAGCCACTTTTCCAGATGAGAAAACTGGGTCTCAGAGAGGTTAAATTGCCTGATGGAGGTCACGGTGCAATCAAGGGACACAGGTGCATTGGACTCAGGGCTGCCTGCAACGTCAAAAGTAGTCATTTTCTAGAAGAAGTGAGTACGGGGGTGGTGTGTGGGAATGAAGGTCAAACAAGGTAAAAATGCAGTGCTCAAGGTCAATATTATTAATTAATGAGAAAGGTAGGGATGGAATCAAGGTTGCCCTGCTGCTGGCCCCTGCTTCTTGTGCACTGACAGCAAAGCTGTTAAAGGAAACATCCCTCTTAGACACTACCTGGGGATGAACCAAGTTTCCAGTGAGCAACCAGCCCTTTGCCAGTCTTTCCCCAGGACCCAGCACAAGTCAGGCAGACAGAGAGCCACGCAAGCATGGGCAGGGGAGACTTGGTTCTGTTTCTGAGCCATGTTCCCGCCCAAGAAGGTTACACAAAGGGAGCAACCTCAAGGCAACATCAGTCCAGCACTTAACCCAGTGTGACAGTGTCTGTTTGCCTTTGCAGGGGGGTAGGGGGCCTGTAAACCATCTACCGGGTGGGCACCGCATTTATCTTGTTCTTCTCTGGGCCTCGGAGTGCGCTGATTACGTGCTGCTGGAGGTGCAATTATTTAACGAGGTGCTGAAGTCTGGGGAAGATTGCACATTTTAATCAAAGCACCAAATGAGCAAGTCGAGATGACTTTACAAAATGTATTTCAGGCGATTTTGCACAGCAATGTCTGGGTATCAGGTAATTAAGTGCAAAGGGAAATAACTTCCCAAGGGGTGTAAACAAACATACCAAGTCAGTCTCACTTCAGTGTTATGCTGAGTGAGGAAAATGGATTTCTGAGTGGACTGTGGACTGCAATCCAGGGCTGCTTCCTCCAAAGACAGGTCGTGTGGGGGCTAGGAGCTGTGGTCCCACACTGCCTCCCGCAAGTTGACAGGGAAAAACAGACATTGGAGAAAGCTGGGTCAAATTCCCTCAGGAAACAGAGGAAGTGGAAGCTAAGACGCTGAAGGGCAAAACAATTTTCTCAAGGTCACCTGGCAGCTAAGGAGAGGAGCCAAGGTCAGGTTTTCTGCCTTGTAGTCCTGGTTATCTGCAGTTCACCAGATCAACGTCACCCAGACGACAGCCACGGGCAAAAACAGTGGTAGTAACAACAACAGCTCAAATGATGACGGCTAACATGCGTGCCTATGTGCAGCACTTCAAAATGTTAGTGGAAGCCAGTCAAAAGATAAGGTTATTCTGATGCAAAAACATTGAAATCCACGCCTATGAGGGCTCTTCAAAAAGTTCATGGAAATATACCTACCATGACAAAATTATGCACAGATTGCAAAAAAATATTTTACCAAAATATGTTAATTCTATCTTTGATTAGCGTTTTGAAGTCCCCAAGTATGTGCTATATACTGTGTTTCATGCTTTGTATTCACTAACCTGTTGCAGACTCTCCCAAGGACGCTATGAAGTAGATACTGCTATGAGATGTTTTCAGTGAGAAAACAGAAGCCAGCCCAACGTCACACAGGTAGAGAGTGTGTAGAACAAACGTCAGGTATACAGCACCCCGAACAGCCCAGTGTCCGTCTCGGAGTCTTCAAAGGGTTCCCTGGCTTCCTAAGACCTTGGGTGCATGAATGTGGAAAGCTCCATGCTCAGGCTCCTGCTACTAAAGCTGTATCTGTTTAGGACCACGTGGATCCTGACAAGCAACTCAGTCTTTGTGTCTTTGCTCACAACAAAAGCACAAGAAAAACACCCCAAGGGGAAATGTTTAGGCTAGGGGTTAAGAAGCCCACATCCCATAAGGGGAGGATTCAATTTCCAGCGCCAGCTCTTGATTCCAGCTTCCTACCAACAGACCCTGGGAGCGCGTGATGATGGCTCCAGTGGATGGGTTCCTGCCAGCCATGTGGGAGACCTGGACTGAGTTTCCCGCTGCTGGCTCTGGCGAGCCCAGACCTGGCCCTTCTGGATATACAGGGAGTAAACCAACAGATGGGAGTGCTGTCTGTAGCCCCATCTCTCTCTCTCTCTCTCTCTCTCTCTCTCTCTCTCTCTCCCTCTCCCTCCCTCCCTCCCTCCTTCTCTCTCTCTCTCCCTCTCTCTCCCTCCCTCCCTCTCCCTCTCCCTCCCTCCCTCCCTCCTTCTCTCTCTCTCTCCCTCTCTCTCCCTCCCTCCCTCTCTCTCTCCCTCTCTCTCTCTTTCTCTCTCCCTCCCTCCCTCCCTCCTAAATAAATAAATTTTTAAAAATTTAAAAGTTAGATCAAACAAAATGCAAGGTGCATTTATGAGTTTTAGGGAGGCTCCAGCAGAACACCTGCCATCAGTCAGCTCACAACCAGCTCTTAGACATTTGCTTCAGCGACCCAGGGACTTCTTGCTGTTTTCTCACTGTGAACTCATGCTCTTGGCTCCTACGTGGTCCTCCGCTTTGGTTTCCTGTCCAGGCCTTGGGCCTGCTCTTCCTTCCCCCTCTTCCTCCTCCTTTCTCATTCCTTCCTTGCAAGGAGAGAACAAACCGTTCATTTCCTTGGACACCCATGCCTTTGGGGTCTCACCTTTTGCCCCAAGCAGCCTTATCAAGATATTTTCCTGGACAGAGGCAATTTCCTTCTCGAAGCGGGATTCTGGAACAAGTGACTAAGAAAATTCATTATTCACTTTGTGACACCAATAAAGATGAGGTCTCCACTTGTATTTTTTAAGCCTCATATACATTTATTTTTGCAGCATAAGGTTCCCACAGGCTGACCCACACTGGGAAGCACAGAAGTGGAGCTTTTTTATTTATTGTGTCTCCTACACAGCTTGTCCTTCCTTGACTTTCATCCCTAAGAAATCACAAGGATGCAAACTTTATTCTGGCTGAGGCCAAAGAATGTCCATCCAAGCCCTGAGCAATGATTCGCAGAGAGTGCATACGGTAGAAGTTCCCCAAGCCTGGAACCCTTGCCTGACTCAGTTCTGTATCTCCAGGACCTGTACACAGGAGGCACTCACTCATTCAACTCACATTTATTGAGCACCTGCTATGTTCAAGGTCCTATATTCTAGGTTTGAGTAAAGAAGAGATGGTCCCTGAACTCAAGGATGAAGCTCTGGTGCCGCCATTGCGATACAGTGGGTTAAGCCATCGCCTGTGGCATCCCATATGGGTGCTGGTTTGTGTCCCGGCTGCTCCACTTCCAGTCCATCTCCCTGCTAATGCACCCGGGAAAGCAATGGAAGATGGCCAAAGTGCTTGAGCTCCTACACCCACGTGGAAGACCTGGAAGAAGCTCCTGGCTCGTGGCTTCAGCTCAGTCCAGCCCTTATCATTGTGGCCATTTGGGGAGTGAACTAGTGGATGGAAGATAAATATTCTCTCTCTCTCTCTCCCTCTTTAACTCTGCCTTTCAAATAAATCAATATTTTTTAAAAACAGACCCTTATTAAAAAGGGATGAATCTCTATTAGAATTTCTTGAACTTTTGCAGCTGGGGTTCAGGAAATCCACAGTATCTTGGCGCACAAGCGGTGGCAGATAGCAGTAATGGCCCCAGTCCTCTGCTCTATTCCGTAGTGTGCAGCTGGGTTGACCCCTCCACTCTGAGTCAGGTAACCTGCCCCACCAGCGAACCTTGAGCTCATCTATGTGACTTCCTCTGCTCGCTGAGGTGGAGGTGGGAATGACACAAGCCAAAGCTTGTGAA
Source organism: Oryctolagus cuniculus (assembly GCF_051225735.1). Lineage (NCBI taxonomy): Eukaryota > Metazoa > Chordata > Mammalia > Lagomorpha > Leporidae > Oryctolagus > Oryctolagus cuniculus. Next base: position 55,020,380 of record NC_142883.1, on the reverse strand, counting down.
ATGGGTCTGGGCTTTGGGGCTTGATCTTCTACACTCCTACCTCCACCACGAGAAAGCCTGGAGCAGCCCTGTCGTCCAGAGGGGAGGCAAGGAAACACATGGAACAGAATCTCTAGTTGCAGCAAAGGCCAGCCCAGACCCATCAACAGCCAGGTACCCCAGAGCTGTCAACAGACCTGTCCCTTGGCTGAGCCCCAGCTGACTCCAGACTCACCAACAATACCCACTCACCATGGGCGGCCCTGGAGGGGGCATGGGGTGGTTTTTATCCAGTGTTATAGTGGAGTAGAGCAACAACACAGAAATCTCAAGGCATCACGGATAGCCCAAAGGACCGTGCAGCCCAAGCTGAGGGGCGGGAGTCTTGTAGGAGACACAGAGAAGGAAAAGGGAATTACAGGGTCGTGTGGGAGCACAACCAAGGGGTGAGTACAGGTGCTTTGCAGAGGGAGTGATGGCCAGTCTGAGAGCACTGGTCAAGTTAAGAGGAGAGGATTCCAGAAGTGGGAACTTGCAAGCATGAAAACCATAACGTAAAAGAGATGGTGGTCAGTTGGGCATTTAGGTGGGACTGCAGCATTTCCGCTGAACAGAACTAAGTTCTTTAAAACCTGAGAGAGGAGAGGGCAGGCATTTGGTGCTGTGAGGTTAACATGTCGCTTGGGGCACCTGCATCCCATACGAGAGTGCCCAGGGTTCAAGTCCTGGTTCCACTCCCGACTGCAAGATTCCTGCTACTGCAGACCTGGGAGGTGGCCATGATTGCATGGGCAGTTGGGGGGCTTGTCAGCCATGTGGGAGACCAGGATGGAGTTCCCAGATCCTAGCTCAGCCCAGCCCTGCCTATTGTAGGCATTAGAATGCCGAATCATCAGCTGCAAGATCTCTCCTTCTGAAATAAATAAAATAATAAAAGTTAAAATCAAACATTAAAAGAGGAATCCTGAACATTTCCAACTTTTAAGGACGCTGCTACTAAAAATTCAAAGTTTCTGAGAAGAGGGCACAAAAATAGAGGCGTCACTTAAGTATTTTTCATGGGACGGGTGAGCTGTTCCCACACCGGGAGGTACACGGTGACCCTATGCACTGCCTTAGTTGGAAGCCACGTTAAATGCCTGAACACAAACGTGAGAACTGGGGCTAAAGGCCTTCCTGTCCCCAGCCCGATCTAGCCTGAAATAGAGCGTGTGAAGACAGAGGGGGTGTCGGCGAGAGCTGAAACTCAATAACATCACATTCCAGTGAGCCAAATGAGCGTGTTTCAGACGGCCACGAGGACATACCGCGCTCCACTGGGTGGGGGTCCTCTCAAAAGGCACGAACCGGAAAGCTCTCAACCCCAACTACACGGGGCTTGGGTCTTGGGCCCCCATCTTGGGCATCTTGGTCACCAAGAGTACCGCCTCCCCACCCCGGCTTCCTCACAGCCCCTCAGATCTGCTCAAGACCCCCACAGCAAGGTGCAGGGGTGATGATGGTGTCACACCGCCATCTAGTGGCCACTTCTGAAACACCTGCTTCTCTCCCGGAGATTCCGGAGCCCACCTGGGTGGGTCTTAAGTATAGGAGACTGGCAGACCTTGAGCTTCTCTCTCTCCCCCTCCCCCTCTTCTTCTCCCTTTCTCTCTCCCCTTCCTCCCCCCACCCCAGACTCTCCACCTCTTTCCCCCTCCTTCCCCTGCCAGGCTCTCCCTCTCCCCTTCCTCAGACTCTCTGCCTCCACCCCCATCCCCTTCCCCTTGCTCTCCCCCCCCCCCCCCCATAGATGGAGTCTTCATAAGGCCCTTGTTCCAGATCCCGGTGCATAACACCCAGTGCACATCACTGCAATTATTCACACCATCACTATTATTGCCATGGCACTGTAGCAATACCTGAGTCTCTTTCAAATTAATTGGGCTGAGGGAAAATGAGATTTTTGAAGATAATTAAGAATCCATTTCCCCTTTAATCTCATTCGGTAAACAGGTGCTAAATGTTTAATGTATGCCAGCGCTGTGCCACATCACGGGGACAGCATAAAGAAGACAGAAAAATGGCTACGACGTGGTTCCTGCTGTGTGGTGAGGCAGGCACCGGTGCTCAGATGCTAACTAGAGACACAGCCAGGGTGCCGGCTATCACAGGTGGCTGGGAACCGAATCGACAACCATCCAGGAGATGCTTGTACTGTCCCCAAACGCAAGAACACCAGAGAGCTTCAAAAAGTTCATGGAAAACTATGAAAAATACTCTGTAGAATTCAACTTTTTTTCCTTGTCTCAAAACTGGCTCTTTCCTTCTCTCTCTCTCTCTCTCTCCCTCTCCCTCTTCCCTCTCCCTCCTCTCTCTCTCTCTCTCTCTCTCTCTTTCTAAGATTTATTTATGTATTACACAGAGGGAGAAGGGGAGGCGGGGGTGGGGGGTGGGGAGAGGTCTTCCATCCATTTGTTCACTTCCCAATTGGCCACAACGGCTGGAGCTGTGCCAATCCAAAGCCAGGAGCTTCCTCCGGGTCTTCTCACGCAATTGCAGGGGCCCAAGGACTTGGGCCATCTTCTACTGCTTTTCCAGGCCATAGCAGAGAACTGGATGGGAAGTGGAGCAGCTGGGACTTGAACCAGTGCCCATATGGGATGCCGGCACTGCAGGCGGCGGCTTTACCTGCTATGCCACTGCCCTTCCTTATCTCTTAATTCCACCCTTCCATGAACGCTCCCGAATTCTTCACCATGATCCCATAGAGCCTGACCCTGCTATCTGTAGGGGCCGCTTCTGGGCCTCTCTCCAGAACCTTGGAGAGCCCCTGGCCTCCAGGGATGCAGGGAAAGAAACCTCAAGAGGCTGATGAATGAGCAGAAGATGGGAGCCGTTGTTCCTGGGGTCAAGGTTCACAATGGATGGCTTGAGACAAGTTGCTTAGCCTTTCTGTGTCTTACCAGCCCATGAGGATGTTAGCAACAGCACCTGCTCCATGGCATTGTTTTGGGAATTGAATGTCCCAGCACATGGGCAGAAGGAACCCAATCACTGGAGCCACCACTGCTGACTCGCAGGCAGGCGTTTGGCAGGGAGCTGGAGTCAAGAGTCAGAGCTGGGAACTGAGGCTCGGCACTCTGATGTGGGACGTGGGCATCTGAACCCCTGGGCTGAATGCCTGCTCTGACGTTTTGCTCACGGGGGTGAGATGAAGGAGGAAGGTGCTTCTCGGCCACCATCTTAAGTCAGACAAAGGACGACGCTTTAGGAAAACCGCGGGAGGCACTGGGTGTGTGCTCCCTGAAGGCTACGCACGCAGGAGCCAGGCTCCTGGCGAGAGGTGGTGACCCGGGAAAGAGGTGGTGACTTGGTGGAAAGGCAATTACATTTCCACCAAAGGAAGGGAAGGGGGGCCTGAGCAGGTGTCCAGATAGGAGGCTGGAGGAGAGAGCCAGTTATGAGCCTTCTAGAAAAAAGACCTTGTTTGGGACCGACGCCGTGATACAGTGGATTAAAGCCCTGGCCTGCAACGTGAGCATCCCATATGGGCGCCGGTTCTAGTCCAAGCTGCTCCACTTCCCATCCAGCTCTCTGCTGTGGCCTGGGAAAGCAGTAGAAGATGGCCCAAATCCTTGGGCCCCTGCACCCACGTGGGAGACTCGGAAGAAGCTCCTGGCTCCTGGCTTCAGATCAGCTCAGCTCTGGCCATTGCGGCCATCTGGGGAGTGAACCAGCCAATGGAAGACTTCTCTCTCTCTCTGGCTCTACCTCTCTCTGTAACTCTGTCTTTCATAAAAATAAAATAAATCTTTATAAAAAAGACCTTGTTTGGATACAACAGATGGCAAGAATTTTTGTAAAATTGTTTTTAGTTTAACATTTAGCAATTTTTAACATTTTGCCACATTCACTTCCTATGTAGACATTATACATGTGTGTGCCATTTTTATTGAAAACAGGGATGTTAATATCACAGTGAGGGTTTCACGACAATGATCATAATGGGAAAGAAAGCTATATTGTCACGTACCTGATATGATTCAGTGAGGCAATATTTGTACCACATGATACGACATCCCCACAGCTTTTACACTCTGTATATTAACTTCTGCAAATAAGAGAAACCAGGAGACATTTGTCTTTCTGGGTCTGCCTTAGTTCACTTAGCATAATGATCTCCAGTTCCATCCACTGTGTTGCAAATGTGAGGATTTCATTCTTTTTATTGCTGAGTAATATTCCATCATATATATATATATATATATATACATATATTTATATATCACATTTTTCTTTATCCAATCATCAGTTGATGGACATCTAAGTTAATTTCCTATCTCTACTCTTGGAAATTCGCCTGCTATTAATATGAGTGTGCACGTATCTCTTTCATATGCTGATTTCGCTTCCTTTGAAGGTACTCCCAGGAGCAGGATAGCTGACTCATATGGTAGCTATATTTTTGTTTTCTGCGGACTGTTTTCCATAATGGCCACACCAATTTGCATTGCCCACAACAGTGTATCCAGCATACCTTATTCTCCACAATTCCTCCAGCAGTTGTCACTTTGGGAGTTCAGAATGCTAGTCATTCTAACTGGAGATACCTAATGCATTTCCCTGATGGCTAGTGATCCTGAACATTTTCCCATGTGTCTGTTGGCCATTTGTATTTCTTTCCTTGAAAAATGTCTACTCATTGAGACATAATAGATATGCCATAAACTGCACCCATTTAAAGGATACGATTCAATGCATTGTAAACCATCCACATAATTCCCAAAATATTTCCAATGCTCTTGCATAATCTGCCCATCCTATCCCCTTCTCCTCCCCTATTGCAAGGCGAACTCTGAGCTGATTCCCATCACTATAAACTCGGTATTTCTGAGTGTTTTATGTAAGTGGGATCAGCTGCCGCCTTTTGCTCTGAGTAACTATTTTTAGATGCATCCCCATTGCTGTGCCTATCAATGGCTCACTCCCTTCTGCGGCTGAGTGGTGCTCTCCCCACTGAACGTACCACCCTTGGTTCATTCCTCTGTTGATGGGCAGCTGGACTCTAGGTAGCAGGAATGTGATGAATTATTTTCTGCGTCATTATTGTTGGAGACATCCTGTTGCCACGTGTGTTGCTTTTCTAATCAGGACACAAGTTACTGTTTCTTTAAATGAAGAGGTAAGGAGCTGGCTGGGGCGGGCTCCCTGCCTCAGTGGGCAGAGTGCTAACAGAAAGGGTCACAAGCAGCCAACTGGAGGCGGCTGCACCAGCTTTAGGGAGCAGAAGTGAGAGGAGTAGCTGAGAATTCAGGAAAGGGCTGCGTGGAGAAACATGCATTTTTTTATTTGAAAGTCAGAGTTACAGAGAGAGAGAGAGAGAGAGAGAGAGAGATCCTCCATCAGCTGTTTCACTCCCCAAATGGCCACAATGGCCAGGGCTGGGCCAGGCCAAAGCCAGGGGCCGGGAACTCCATCCAGGTCTCCCACATGGGCAGCAGAGACTCAATCAGTTGAGCCATCACTACTGCCTCCCAGGATCTGCATTAGCAGGAAACCGAAGTCAGGAACCAGAGTCAAGTGTTGAACCCAGGCGCTCTGCTCTGGGGCCCGGGCATCTTAATTGTCATCTTAATCATTAGGCTAAACATCTACCCCCACCATGAGCTTTCTGAAGTACCCTTATGTATGTTCATAGCCTTAAAAGCAAGTTGGCTTTGCAAGAATAATCACTGCTCTTACAGACTGTCAGGGTTCGTACTTGAGGCCATGGACAAAGCTCCGTGCCATCTACGTCTGTCACCAAGCGCCCCAGAGCTCAGAACTGTTCAGACCATGGGAAGGGAGGGGCACAGTGATGCAGGCTTCTGGCTGTTGCTTGGCAATCAATCTAGTTGCTTACCAGAGAGTAAGACTTGTGCCTTTTACATTCGGGTGGACTAAATGCTCTCCCATTGTATTCAAAAGTATCAACACATCCTAATTTCAACAACCCCTCGAATCGTGGAACCAGATGAAGGCACTAAAACCTTCACTTATAAGAAAAGTGAAGATGCATCAAGGTCCTCTGCCCATGGGTGCAGAAGCCCATGACCCTCCCTAAGGAGCAGTTCACCCTGGAGGAGACCCGATGTTGGTCTCTCATAGAAACTGTGCAGCAGACATCACACATCACGGATTCCTGGGTATCAGAATTAAAGCTCCGTCCTTGACCATCTGTGCCTGATGAGCCTCTTCCAATGCACACGATCATCACAGCTATGTGTCTCCAGTCACACCACTTTCATCTTTGCAACAGTCCTGTGAAGTACCTCATTTCACAGGTGGAGAAACTGACGCACAGAAATGTTAGATGCTGGGAGTCAGTGCTGTGGCATAGCAGGCTAAGTTCCTATCTGCCACGATCCCATATGGGCTCTGGTTTGTGTCCTGGCTGCTCCTCTTATGATCCAGCTCCCTGCTAATAGCCTGGGAAAGCAGTAGAAAATGGCCCCTGCACCCACATGGGAGACCTGGAAGAAGCTCCTGGCCCCTGGCTTCAGATTGGCCCAGCTCCAGCCTTTGCGGCCATTTAGGGAGTGAACCAGATGATGGAAGATCTTTCTCTTTGTCTCTCCCTCTCTCTGTTTGTAACTCTACTTCTCAAATAAATAAAAATTAAAAAAAACTTTAAAAAATGTTATATACTATACCCAAGAACATATGCATAGAAAGCGGCAGAAACAGAATCAAATCCAAATCTATTTAGTTCTAAATCCTGGGCTGTTACTGAGTGAGATGTGGGGTATGGTGGGTGCTGCGATGTGTCACCAAGAGGCAAGGTCAGCCACTGTCTTCCAAGATGTCTCTTGAGTTTGCTGAACCATAATCTGGAAGTTGGTGGCGAGCCTGGGGTCAGTCCAAGGGGCTTCTGACACCCAGTGCAGAAGTGTCCTGTTGAGACAGGCTGATCTTTCCACTGCATTCCACCAGGAGGCATGCAGAGATAAGTGAAGTGTGTGGGCTCCACTATCTGCTCTTATAGAACCAGAGCTCCTCCAGGCTCCGGCTGAGATGGTCTCTTCCCTGGAACGTGCTGTGGCGGACTCCGTGCATTTGCAGCCAGGACTCCCTTATCGCTTTCAGAATTGACAGATCCCCTCATCCATGAAGCCTGCCTTTCTTAACAGCCACGTGTACAACCTGGTGACTCGTCCACCCAGGATCTGTGCCTTCGGCTGGCTCTGTGGATCTCTGCTGTGACCCACTGGGTTAGCCTACAGCTGGACTCCCAAATGACACCCTTAACCGCTTCATTTCCAGATCTGGGAAGGCAAATGTCTACTGCACCCAAGAAAAGATGACTTCAGGGAGACTGGATGCTTTCCTCCTCTGTCTGTGAAGACCCTCCTGTCCTTGAACACTACTTTTTTTTTTTTTTTAAGGGAGAACCAGTTTTAATTAAGGCGCATGCAACCATTGGGTTTAGAGAGCTCAAGAAAAAGAAAGGATGAGTATTAACTTCCAAGAGCTTCCCAAGGCCTGGGGGCTCTTAATCAGAAAAATAGTCTTATGCCGTAGTTATCAATGCGCGAGAGACCTGAAACTCAGACAGGTTGAGTGGCTGCTGGTTTCAGACAAGCTGGGATGTCTGTTCCAGCCTGTCTGACTTGGAAACTCCACTGGGAGCCAAAAACGGTGTTCATGGACTAGAGGACACTTTGTGAGCTGTCCATGAGGTATGGGTTACTGTATCTAGAACTCAAAGGGAAGCTAGGGATTCATACTCCCCAACCGGCAGACTGCTTGTTCTACTAAAACAGGGGGAGTCTTCTAGAATGTCTTGCCAAGGAGCTTTGCTCTCTGAACTGGTTGCATTTCCACAATCACCGTTTAAAGTCAGGCCTACCGAGTCTTCCTGCTACAAACCACACTGGCATCGCCTTCTCTTCGTTCCATCCTGACTCGGCAGGGCCACGAGGTCAAAGGCTGCCAAACTCCTCCACGTGCAAAAGAAAAAAACAGGAGCAGGCATTAAGCTTAGCGGTTAAGATGGTGCCCGAGATGTCCACTTCCTGTAACAGAGGGCCTGGGTTCGGTTCCTGGCTCCAGCTCCTGATTCCAGCTTCCTGCTAAGGAAGACCATGAGAGGCAATGGTGATGGCTCAAGCGATGGGACCCCCATGCGGGCGGCTGAGATTGAGTTCCAAGGTCCTAGCTTTGGTCTGGCTCAGCCATGGTTGCTATGGACACTTGGGTACTGAATCAGCACACAGAGGCTATTGTTTCTCTCCCTCTCCCCCTCCTTCTCCCTTTCTCCCTCCCTCTCTCATAAAAAAGAAAACCCAAGTTCCCCTCAGAATCTCCTGACTGTTGCTACAGCCCCATGGAGAGCTCACCCGTGCTTGTAAGCATCTTTTAAAGAAATACTAAGTAGCTCAAAGGGACAGGGTTAAAGCTTACTCCAGGCAATTTCTCTGATGTTTCCATCACTCACACAGACCCCCCAATCACTGTCCTAACAGCTTCTGCATGGAAACCCTTCCACGTCGTGTTGTCAGCCTTTTAAACCTTGTGATTTTATGTAGCAAGAAAGAAAAAAGAAAGCCCAGAGAGAGGGCACTCCCACTCTGAGAGATGAAAGGCTCAAGTTTGGGAGCAGAAGAAGCAAGAGAAGTATGTGAATGGCCGTCATGGTGCAAGGTGCATTTCAGGTTCCTGGCACCAGGTCACTGTGGAGGTCAGGGCATGGTGAGTCTTCTTCATCTAGAATTCTTGGAATGTTCTGTTCAGAATTGCAGGCTCCCAGGATCTGGAAGGTGTTAGGAGAGACCTGTGATAAGGAAACTGGGCGGCTTCTAGAAGTCAGAGAAGGGCATGGAGATGAACTCCTCTGTGCACCTCTAGGAGGAATTGACCTACTGACACCTTTATCTCAGTGAGCCCCATGTCCAACTTCCAACGCAGAGAATGCAAGATAACAAACACATTTGTGTGGTTTGATGCCACTCGATGCACGGCCATTGGTTGCTGCAGCAGTGGACAGCTTGCATGCCACAGGGGAAACCCAAATCATTTTGCAACAAGGTGTTAGATTTCATGATGGTAGCCCATGAATCTTAGAGGTGGACTGGGCTCCAAGCCCAGCCTAACTGTGTCTGGCTGACCCAGTCTGATCCTTCTTTCTCATTCAAGGTAGGATGATCTTGCCAAGCCAAACTAAGATCTCAGCTAAAAAACCCACCTTAGGAAGGGTGTGGCTGTGTGGAATGCACTGCTATTCTCTGAAACTCAAATGACAGAGGCTATTTAGAAACACAGTGAGGTTTCTAGAACCAGAAGTTTAGTAGATATTCTCTCTCTCTCTCTCTCTCTCTCTCTCTCTCCTCCTTTTCCATGAATATCTCATTTATTCTCTTTTCCTGCAAACACTCTTCCACTGACCTTTCTATTTCTACAAGGCTTCAACATGGCCATCCCACAATGATGGTTTCTATTCTGGCCATTTTCCAACTTTCGAGGCTAGCTCCCCCAAAGTCAACAGATTCAGTCTCCCCAGCCTGGATCAAATGGTCAAAACCACAGCCAAGCTGATAAGCCCAGGTCCAGCCTGAGGATTACTGCGAACCCCATCAGCCATGGTCAGGATGGAGGGGCCAAGAGCTGGAGCCTATGTTCCAAGGACCTGTCTCTTCTGGGGCTGAGGGTTGGGCAGGACCTTTAAGAAGGGAGCAGGGAGGAAACACTGGCATCTTCAGCACATCTCCGCACCCCAGGCATGGTCTCATCTTTGCAAACAGAAATGCATTCCTTTATTTGCTGAGCTGCCTTCCTGTCTCCTGCCCCTGCCCTTGGCACCCTCCCCCACACTGGCCAAATGGAACTCATTTGCCTCTGTGAATATTTTCGCTGCCCCTCCATCCTCTGGTTGACAGACTATTTTTTTTTAACAGGCAGAGTGGACAGTGAGACAGACAGAGAGAAAGGTCTTCCTTTGCCGTTGGTTCACCCTCCAATGGCTACCGCGGCCTGCACACCACGCTGATCCGATGGAAGGAGCCAGGTGCTACTCCTGGTCTCCCATGGGGTGCAGGGCCCAAGCACTTGGGCCATCCTCCACTGCACTCCCTGGCCACAGCAGAGAGCTGGCCTGGAAGAGGCGCAACCGGGACAGAATCTGGCGCCCCGACCGGGACTAGAACCCGGTGTGCCGGCGCTGCAAGGCGAGGATTAGCCTAGTGAGCTGCGGCGCCGGCCGACATACTATTTTTTAACATGTTAATTTATGCAACCAAGTTATAGTCAAACAGCGCTGTTGTGAGAACCACAACAGCATATTTCTGGTGACTTTGCCTATTTCATGGTTTAATGCTGAAAGGAAAAGAAAGATCACCCAATCCTGGAGAGAGGGGGCACCTTGATGTGGGCTCCAAATTCTAGTGATTGTAACAAATAATAATAACATTTCTATGAATAACTTGAACATCTTTGTTACAGTTCAGAAAATGCAATCCTTATAAGAGTCTAACATGGACAAGAGAATAAATGACAGCTTGTGACAATGAGGCTTAGTGAGTTGGAAGGATTTGTGCAAGATCCCATGGCCTGGGGTGATGCCCAGATCTAAGCAAAATAACCGGTTTTCATTTATTACCAAGTCGTGCCAGGACTCCCTATTTGCCACTTGTGACCCTCCCAATATCCTTTCCAGGTAAGACTTTGCCCAAGTCCTGCAAATAGTAGGAGCATCTGACTTAAGAGCCCAGCTGCCCAGCTGTGTCTCTGGCTGCTTAGCCATGCCTCTGAGCACACCTTCCCCACCCTCCTCCAAAGCTCAGCACAGACACCAGCTCCTTCGCAGAGCCTCCCCTGGCTCCCCCAGCACACTTAGCTGCTCCCTCTCCAGGGTTCATCCACAGACATTTGCTGAGGGTCACCAGCGTGCCAGGGATAACACTGAGAGCTGAGCACGCAACTGGGAGCTCAGGGTGAGAAGGAGGGGTGGGGTGGGTGTAGGCAAGACATGCCAAGTGCTGTGGGAGTGTCCTGCAGAGGGCAGGGGTGCACTGAGCAGTTGGAATTCATGCTGCCTCCTGAAAGAAGAGCCCAGCAGGAGTAGGTGGAGAAAGGAATCAGAGAGCATCCAGGCAGGAGGGCAGCACAGGCAGGAGAGGAGATGGATGTCTGGGACCCGGACATTTTCCAGAGTGACTGGAGTTCAGCAGACAAAGGGGTGAGAAGCAGAAGAAGCCTAAAAAGCTGGCCAGGGCTTTGGGTCTGGCTTAGGAATTTGGGGATGTGTCCAAAGGTCGAGAGAGACTGGAGGGTGCTTGCTTGCTGGTTTTTGACACGAGGTCAGTGGCTGAGTTAACATTATTTGACTATGCAAAACAGAATCGAGCTGAAGGCAGTCGAAGTGCAGTGGGAGATTATCTACTAAAAGGAACCACAGCGCCGGCGCCGCAGCTCACTAGGCTAATCCTCCGCCTGTGGCGCCGGCACACTGGGTTCTAGTCCCGGTCAGGGCGCCGGATTCTGTCCCGGTTGCCCCTCTTCCAGGCCAGCTCTCTGCTGTGGCCAGGGAGTGCAGTGGAGGATGGCCCAAGTGCTTGGGTCCTGCACCCGCATGGGAGACCAGGAGTAGCACCTGGCTCCTGGCTTCGGATCTGCATGGTGCGCCAGCCGCAGCAGCCATTGGAGGGTGAACCAACGGCAAAGGAAGACCTTTCTCTCTGTCTCTCTCTCTCACTGTCCACTCTGCCTGTCAAAAAAAAAAAAAAAAAAAAAAAAAGGAGCCGCAGAATTGAATGATCCTCGGAGCAGAAGGAGCTCTCGGGCAGAGCCCGGAATCAGGGGCTGCAGCCCTTCGGAAAGGCAAAGACTGCTCCTCTCTCCCTGTGGGCTCTGCCGCTCTGTGCGTCTCCGCCACTGCTTTCTCTTTCTCTGCAGCTTCATTTTCTTTGCTTCTCCAAACAACAAAGTGGACAACTGCCACCCTACAGCCCTCAAGCTGCAAATGCTGATTCTACCTGGAAGACGTTAGGATAAGTGGGATAAAGCAGGCCCAGAGAGCCAAATGGTACAGGATCTCACCCATACGTGGAATCTAAAACAATAGAACTCACAGACGCACGGGGTGGAATGATGGTGGCCAGGAGCTGGAGAGAGGCCTGGGGGGGATACAAACTTTCCCTTACGCAGGATGAATGCATTCTGGAGACTCAGTGCACAGAGTAGTGACCACAGTTAGCAACACTGCATTGCACGCCTAAAAGCTGCTGCAAGAATAGATCTTAGATGTTCTCACCGCACTTGTACACACACATGCACGAAAACAGTAACCAGGTAAGGTGATGGAGCTCCACATCCCCATGCCGTGTCTACTTCTCTGTACCATGCCTACATGTCTGTGTCTTTGTCTCTTAGGAAGCCACCAGGATACTGTCATGGGGACTCCACCCTAAATACCCAGTCCAGTCTTATTTTTGACAGGCAGAGTTAGACAGTGAGAGAGAGAGAGAGAGAGAGAGAGAGAGAGAGAAAGGTCTTCCTTCCGTTGGTTCACCCTCCAAATGGCCGCTATGGCTGGCGTGCTGAGGCCGGCACGCTGCTCTGATCCGAAGCCGGGAGCCAGGTGCTTCCTCCTGGTCTCCCATGCGGGTGCAGGGCCCAAGCACTTGGGCCATCCTCCACTGCCTTCCCGGGCCACAGCAGAGAGCTGGACTGGAAGAGGGGCAACCGGGACAGAATCCGGCGCCCCGACCGGGACTAGAACCCAGTGTGCCGGTGCCATAGACAGAGGATTAGCCAAGTGAGCCGTGGTGCCGGCCCCCAGTCCATTCTAATCACCTCCCAAGGCCCCACCTCTGAACGCCATAACTGCATGGAGCTTGTACCTCTTGACTTCGGGATTTCAGTTCCTGTATGAGTTCAACAGAACGAACCAAACCACAGCAGGGTGGGTCCTGGAGAAACAGGGATGCTGGTTCCTAGATTCAGAGACTGCAAATGGCAACGACTGTCGACATCAACAAATCTGCAATGCACGGACACCACACCTGCAGTGTGGAAGGTGGCCTGCTGGGCAGCCACAGCGGAGCTGGAGAACCAATGTTCCCTTATCCAGGTAAGAGAGGGTGAGGACTGAGACAGGGTGCTGGCTAGGGGCTGAGGAACATTGCCAAGCTATTGAGAAGGTAGGACTAAGAAACATGATGGTGAGCTGGACTTGAGACTTAAAGGGAGGAGATTGCCAGGAGATTGCCAGGTTCCAGTTGACCAGCAGGGTGGACAGCAACATCACTGATGGATGCTTAGGATACTGGGATAGAAGGAGACTGGGGTGAGCACAGGGCAGGGAACAACGAATCCTATTTGGAACAAGCTGGATTTGAGGCAGCCTGTGGGATGTCCAAGCAGAGATTCTAGTGGGCCATTTGATGGACAGGTCTGAGGGAGAGGGTTGCCTGGAAGAACCTGGCCCAGAAACGGTACCCAAAGCAAATGAAGGGTATGAAAAGCCTAGGAAGAGTGTGGACTATAAGAGGAAAAACAGGCTCAGAACAGGTCTTTTTTTTAAAGATTTATTTAATTATTTGAAAGTCAGAGTTACACACAGAGAAGGAGAGGCAGAGAGAGAGAGAGAGAGAGGTCTTCCATCAGCTGGTTCACTCCCCAGTTGGCCACAATGGTCGGAGCTGTACCAATGCGAAGCCAGGAGCCAGGAGCTTCTTCCAGGTCTCCTGCGCAGGTGCAGGGGCCCAAGGCTTGGGCCATCTTCTACTGCTTTCCCAGGCCACAGCAGAGAGCTGGATCAGAAGTGGAGCAGCCAGGACTAGAACCGGTGCCCATATGGGATGCTGACACTGCAGGCGGTGGCTTTATCTACTGTGCCACAGCGCTGGCCCCTCAGAACAGGTTTTAGGGAACCCCAATTTCAATTGTTTGGGTAAAGAAATGGAAGCCCCCAAGGTAGACTGAGAAGGAACAGCATGAAAGATGGGAGAGAAATCAGAAGGGAGTCTCATTAGGTGAATGTTTCAAAAAGAACGGAAATGCTGTCTCTGAGACATGACGAAGGGCACAGGGGAAATAGCTGAGAAGTGGGGCAGGCGTTTGGCCCCCCTAGCAGCTAAGAAATAGATTAAGAGGACCAGATTTAATGCCCAGCTCCGATTTTGGTTCTGGTTCTGGCTCCAGCTTCCTGCTAATGCGGATCCCGGGAGGCAGAAGTAATGACATAATTGGGTTCTCGCTACCCACATAAGCGATCTGGATTACATTCCTGTCTTCTAGCTCCAACCATTGCAAGCATCTGGGGAGTGAACCAGTGGATGCTTGCTCGCTCGCTCTCTCTCTCTCTCTCTTCCTCTCTCTCTTTCCCTCTCTTTCTCTCTCTCTCAAAAATAAACATAATTTTTAAAAGCCAACTCACTGATGGTGTTACACTGTGTTAGCATCTTTATTTCTCCTCTAATCTAGAAACTCCTTTAGTAAAGATGTTTTTAGGCCTGTCTTTCCAGTAATTAATCCAGATGCCTAGCACAGAATAAAATCTCAGTAACTGTGAGCTGAATGAGTACATCATAAGCATTCATAAATATCAGAAATTCTCTCTGGTTGAGATACAACACATACAGTCAATCCAGTAATTTGCAACCTATGAACAGGGAAGTCAACAGGATCTTTGAAAGAAATGCAATGTCACTACTGCTCTTTCTATGACTAACCCAAGGATGACGCCTGCAGATTTCCTAGCCACAGTCACAGTCGCTTCAAGGGCCTCCACCTAAAGAGTGACTTGGGTACTTGGAAACAAATTTACGTATGTGCTTTTAGTATTCCAATTGTATTTGTGTAATTAAATTTCATTGTCGCCAAAGTCAAGGTCATGTTCAGTCTCATCCCGGCCCGAATTATCCAAAGGCTACCATCAATGGGTTTTTCCGCTGTTTGTGAAGTATGAGTGCAGCTGCATGTATCAGTAGATGCTCACAACGGGAAATCCACGCCTGACCTCGGCTGGCTGAAACAAAGACACAGGTGGAAAACACTGGAAATCAGCTTTCTTTTAGTTTGGTGGACGTGTGAACAGCTACTCATTTGGAATGCAGGTGACATTCTTCCCTCAGTGCATAGCTTTCACTAGGACAATAAACTATGTAGCCAAGGGGCCAGCATTGTGCTGTAGTGTGTTAAGCCGCACCTGCGATGCCGGTGTCCCATATGGGTGCTGTTTCTAGGCCCAGATGCTCTACTTCTGATCCAGCTTCCTGCTAGTGCACCTGGGAAAGCAGCGGAAGAGTGCCCAAGTGCTTGGGCTCCTGCACCCACATGAGAGACCTGGAAGAAACTCTGGGCTCCTGGCTTCAACTTGGCCCAACCCTGGTCATTGTGGTCATTTGGAGAGTGAACTAACAGATGGAAAATCTCTCTCTCTCTCTCTCTCACTCTCTTTCTCTTTCTGTAACTCTACATTTTGGATTAATAAATAAATCTTTTAAAGCATATTTATCCAGGGGCAAGATCAGGGCACTAATAACTCCCAAAGGACCCTGAAAATTATCACGATGCTCTGTGTGTAGACCCCCAGTGGACTGTACACTGACCCTGAGCTTGCCCTGTGGGGAGGTCCAGGCGAGGAAACCGCAGCTGAGCAACTGAGAGACACTGAGCGAGGGAAGCAGGCAGGGGGCTATGAGAAACATTTGCCAGTCAGTGCAGAAGTACAGTATCTGGGGCCAGCGCTGTGGCGCAGCGGGTTAAAGCCCTGGCCAGAAGCGCCAGCATCCCATATGGGTGCCGGTTCTAGTCCCAGCTGCTCCTCTTCTGATCCAGCTCTCTGTTGTGGCCTGGGAAAGAAGTAGAAGATGGCCCAAGTCCTTGGGCCCCTGCACACACGTGGGAAGACGTGGAGAAGCTCCTGGCTCCTGACTTCAGATTGGCACAGCTCATGCCATTGCAGCCATCTGGAGAGTGAACCAGCAGATGGAAGACCTCTCTCTCTCTGTCTCTACCTCTCTCTGTAACTCTGTCTTTCAAATAAATAAAATAAATCTTAAAAAAAAAAAAATAAGTTCAGTATCCATGGGGGACTGGTTCCAGGACTCCCTGCGGGTACCCAGATCTGCACATGGGGCTCAAGTCCCTTATTTAAAACAGCAAGATCGATGCACATCCTCCTGGGTATTTTAAATTGTCTCTAGATTACTTTTAATACGAATACAATGTCTGTGCTATGTACAGAGTTACTGCACTATATTGTTTAGGGAGTGATGACAAGGAAATAGTCCATCCATCTGAAACCATCTGAAAAGAAAGCTAAATACCAGTATGGTGGACTGAATTCTGGATGCCCTGTCACTCCACCTCGAACAGCTAATCCATTGAAGAAAAGGTGAAGAAGGAATTCTATAAAGAAACCACCAGATTTGTTAAGGACATACTTCATAATATATAGAAGTGTGCACTGTAAAACCATCCAGCCATTTGACACCCTTTATGGTGTCACACCTTTAACTTACGGAGACGGGTAAAGGATCTTAAATTTTTTTCTAATAGAAAGATGTGCTACACTGGATTGTAATAAGTATATTCTGTTGTATTCAACAAAGTTAAATCCAAATTCAAAATTATCCATTCAGGTTACATCTTCACGTATCACAATTTTTAAAGTTGAAAAGCATCCCAGTTAAACTAGATGTGATAATTAAACCAGATGAAAGCATGATGATCCATCTGTGTAATGTGGTTTTAGTGTTGCTTGGTTGTTTAATTATTTTGGGCTTGTTTTGTTTGTTTTTGCTAGAATAATGGTAATATTTTTCCCTAAACATTTTAAAAAGTGAAATATGGGAAGAGCTTTAAAGACATGCACCAACTGTTACTTTCTTTTGCTTATCTACTTATATACCTGTTTGATCTTAAGAAAATTTATTCCTCATTACATTAAAAAGGAATTTTAGAGAGTGATAGTTTTTAAAAATATGCAGACTGTCCAATTCACTGGTTTTAATCAGTTTGGGCAAACTTTACAGCTGATAGTGAATATTTTGCTTTATTCAGAAATTGCCACTGATTTGGATCTGTGCACTCTAATTCTTAACTTATTAATGCTCTATTGTGCAGTAGCATTTCATTTAACTTTAAGGTAAGGCTCACATAGTATTACCCAGATAGTTGGTAATGTGATTATGTGGTACTTTGGCTTTAGGTTTTAATTCGCACGAAACACCTTTTGGCATGCTCAACTTTCTGGTAACACCCTCACCTGCATTGGTTTTGTTTTTTGGGGATTTTTGTTGTTGTTGTTTTGTTTTGTTTTTAGATCCACAAAACATGAGAATCCTTTTTTGACAAGCCTTGGAAAGCTGACACTATCCCTTTTTTCCTCCCTTTTACGAAGGATGTATTTAATTGAATGCTGGTCAGTGGGACATTTTGTCAACTATGGCTATTGGGTGCTTAACTGTCTAATATTGCCATGTGAATGTTGTATACGATTGTAAGGCTTATGTCACTAAAGATTTTTATTCTGATTTTTCATAATCAAAGTTCATATGATATTGTATAGATATGCTTTGTAGTGAACTATAGTAGCAATAACTTCTGTATGTGATCGAGAGTTTATTGCAGCATTTCTTTTCCTGTTCTCTTTTTTTAAGGGTTAGCATTAACATGGCAAGGAATAGAAAAGTCACCATTAAGATTTTAGAAGGAGAACTTACAGAGCACAGATTTTTTTTTTTTTTTTTTTTTTTTTTTTGACAGGCAGAGTGGACAGTGAGAGAGAGAGACAGAGAGAAAGGTCTTCCTTTGCCGTTGGTTCACCCTCCAATGGCCGCCACGGCCGGCGCGCTGCGGCCGGCGCACCGCGCTGATCCGATGGCAGGAGCCAGGAGCCAGGTGCTTTTCCTGGTCTCCCATGGGGTGCAGGGCCCAAGCACCTGGGCCATCCTCCACTGCACTCCCGGGCCACAGCAGAGAGCTGGCCTGGAAGAGGGGCAACCGGGACAGAATCCGGCGCCCCAACCGGGACTAGAACCTGGTGTGCCGGCGCCGCTAGGCGGAGGATTAGCCCAGTGAGCGGCGCCGCCGGCCCAGAGCACAGATTTGTGATTGTTTGGATGTGACACTATTGGATGTGACTCTAAAAGCTTCTATTGAGCATTGTCAAATTTGTAAGCTTCATAGGGATGGACATCACATCTATAATGCCCTTCTGTATGTGCTACCATAGATGTGAAATTCTTGACCTTAATATTGTTTTTGAAAATGTTAAATTGAGAATTCTGTTAACTTACAGTTTATGAATTGGCGCATTGTATTACTGCAAGAAATATTTGATTTTCAGCACAGTGCAAAGTTTCCTTAAACTGCATATGTCTTTTTTTTTCTAATTCTATTTTGTTTTAAAGCACATTTTAAATGTAGTTTTCTCATTTAGTAAAAGTTGTCTAATTGAAAAACTAATAAAAATAAATAAATAAAACAGCAAGATCGATGACCATCCTCCTGGGTATTTTAAATTGTCTCTAGATTACTTTTAATATGTAATACAATGTCTGTGCTATGTAAAGAGTTACTGTACTATATTGCTTAGGGAGTGATGACAAGGAAATAGTCCATCCATATTCAGGGCAGGTGCACGTTTTTCCCCCAAATAGTGTTAGTCCAGGGTTGATAGATTCCACAGATACAAAACCTTGGGTACAGAGGGCTGGCTATACTTTTTTTTTATACTTTTTTTTTTTAATTTTGGTGCAAAAAAAATTGTGAAATCCAATGCCGGCATCGTGGCACGACAGGTTAAGCTGCCATCCGCAACACCAGCCTTCCACATGAGCAATGCCTCCAGCCCCAGCCGTTCCACTTCAGTCCGGCTCCCCGCTACTTGGGTCCCGGTCACCCACATTAGAGACCAGGGTGGGACCCAGCCCTGGTTGTTGCAGCCATTTGAGGAGTGAACCAGGAGATGAAAGATCTCGTCCCCTTGTTCTCCTTCTCTCTGTGTAACTCTACCTTTGAAATTAAGTAAACCTTTTTTTTTTTAATTTGTGAAATCAATGCATTGCTTTTTTTGTGATATGTGTTTTCCATTACCTTTTAGAAGACGGCTCACTGTGCTGCATTTTTGTAACTTCAGAGGTCACACCTGTGTCCTTGGCGACTACCAGCTCTGGGCAGCAGGCCAAGGCATACGAGCGTGGGCTCTCACAGTCCAGCTTACATGATACATTGAGAAACTGGGCTTTTTTGAAAGAAGATCCAAAAAAGGCCCATAACCAGAGGCAGGTGCATTTGACAATGGAACTCAAGTCTCTTTATTCCCAACCCCAGTGGTAGATCCTACATCATCACCATAAATTTTCCCTAAAACTGTAATGAAAAACCAATGCACATCACTAAAGATGTGATTTGCAACTGGATTTGCAACTATGCCATAGAACAGTGGCCTTACACTTAGAGTTATTTTTCCTCTCTGGAAAACCCTCCCTTCTTCTTATGGAATAGTACATTCCTACCACGTCTGTTAGAAGAACAGATGAATTCATTTTTTTTAAGATTTTATTTATTTATTTGAGAGGTAGAGTTATAAACAGTGAGAGGTAGAGACAGAGAGAGAGGTCTTCTGTCCTCTGGTTCACTCCCCAAATGGTGGCAACAGACAGAGCTGCGCCAATCCGAAGCCAGGAGCCAGGAGCTTCTTCTGGGTCTCCCATGCAGGTGCAGGGGCCCAAGCACTTGGGCCATCTTCTAATGCTTTCCCAGGCCATAGCAGAGAGCTAGATCGGAATTGGAGCAGCTGGGACTAGAACGGACACCCGTACGGGATGCTGGCCCCACAGTGGAAGGTGCCACAGCGCCGGCTCCCAAGAACAGAGGAATTCTCAATCCTTCTCCCATGGATTTAGGTCACCCCACTGTGGGTGACCATCTGACCCAGTTTCACCCACAGAGGGGATGGATCCCCGTGGCTACTTTTGCATAACTAGCATTCTAGGTATGATAATTCACTGTGTGTTCAGATAAACTGGGTGACAATTAAAGCTGAGATTGCGGAGCAGTTCTGAGAACAGCTTGGTGTTTTTTTCTCTTTTGTGACAGTGGTTTGAAAAGCCGCGCATAATGATCCTTTATGGTTGAGACTCCTGATAGCTATGTTTTAATTATTAACCCAAATATGTGGGTGAAGCGATAGGTGGTCATTTAGCTCCTTCACTGCTCTTTCATTCCTGCTTCCTCGGCTACCAGGCTGGGGGACTCTTCAGAAGCAGCTCCAGGAATGTGTTGTAGAACAAAGCCAGCTACAAAACATCCCATCTCCCTGTGCCGAACCTCATTTCCCTGAAACTCTGGGGCAGGAATGGAATGGAAGGTGGACAGGAAAAGACATGATGCATCCTGGGAAATTGCCTTGATTTGGATGCACCAGCAGGAGGCAGTGATGAGGAGCGTTGGCCCAGATGGGGACCAGCTTTGCACACACCGCCAGATGTGCCAAGTGCACTGCTCAAACAATGCACCGCCCTTGTACTCAGTCCAAAAATTCTGGGAAGGATGAAACAGGTGAATGACAAATTTGGATTGAGGCAATCTCTCTGGGCTCCCCACTTAAGAGTAGACTATTTGGGGGCTGTTTTCGTTTTTTTTTGTTTTTGGCAGGCAGAGTTAGTGAGAGAGAGAGACAGAGAGAAAGGTTTTCCTTCCGTTGGTTCACCCCCCAAATGGCCACCACGGCCGGTACGCTGTGCGGATCTGAAGCCAGGAGCCAGGTGCTTCCTCCTGGTCTCCCATGTGTGTGCATTTGGGCCATCCTCCACTGCCTTCCCAGGCCACAGCAGAGAGCTGGACTGGAAGAAGAGCAACCGGGACAGAATCCGGCGCCCCAACCAGGACTAGAACCCGGAGTACTGGCGCTGCAGGCAGAGGATTAGCCTAGTGAGCCGTGGCGCCAGCCCGGCCTGGTGTTTTGGCACAGCAGGTTAAGCTGCTGTTTGTGATGCCAGCATTCCATATGGGCACCGGTTCAAATCCTAAGCAGCTCCACTTCCAGGCCAGCTCCCTGCTAATGTGCCTGGAAAAGCAGCAGAGGATGGCTCAAGTACTTGGGCCCCTGCCATCCATGTGAGAGACTCAGATGAAGCTCATGGCTCTTGACTTCAGCCTGGCCCTTCCCTGGCTATTGTGGTCATTTGGAGAGCAAACCAACAAATGAAATACCTCTCTGTCTCTGTCTCTGTCACTCTGACTTTCAAATTAATAAATCCTTAAAAAGAAAAGAGTAAACTTTTTGGATTTAAGGGTTTGAGCATATTATTTCTTCCCCCCACTATTTCTTTCTGAGTTCTGCTTGCTTCTATTTTCAGAGTGGGGCAGAGCAGGCTTCTTCTCCCACTGGTCTAATCCATTGCTGGGTTCACATCCCATTTCCCATGATCCCTCCCTAATTCCTGTCCGTACATGGGTTTGTTCTGGGCTCTAGTCTGTGCTGCTTGTCCTTCAAGCTTGGTGTGTATCAATCCCTGGGCTTGGGTGTTTTTTTTTTGTTTTTTGTTTTTTTTTTTTTTTTGTTTTTTTTTAGTTATTATAACTTTGTTTGGCAGCCTCTCTATCCCTCCAGACCTCGGACTTTAAAAACATCTAGGCTTGTGTTGCTCATTTTCTATTCCAGGTGCATTTTTTTTCTTCAGTCTGATAAATCCACAAAAACTCCCACGGCTTCTTATTGGAACTGTTTTGTGTGTGCTGGCAGCGTCCGCCCTGGGAACACGGGATGTCTCTGTGTCTTCATGGTGTCTTTTGTTTCTTTCTGGACAGTCTCATGCCTCCTCCACATAGAAAGCCCAGCGCTCCCTCACATAGCTCCTCCTGGTATAGAAAAACACTCATGTGTTTTTGAATGCTGCTGTTTTGATTCTTCTCTGTTTTCTCTCCTGGAGTCTCTTTTTTCTTCTTGTTTCCCGTATTCACTAGACTTCCGCAGGCTCCGTAGGAGCAGGTTGCCCTTGGTGATGGGGTGATAAGGTAGGAAACAGGAACAGAGAGTTGGGTCTTGGGGAAGAAAAGACATTGGCAGAAGGCCGGCGCCGCGGCTCAATAGGCTAATCCTCCGCCTAGCAGCGCCGGCACACCGGGTTCTAGTCCTGGTTGAGGCGCCGGATTCTGTCCTGGTTGCCCCTCTTCCAGGCCAGCTCTCTGCTGTGGCCCGGGAGTGCAGTGAAGGATGGCCCAAGTGCTTGGGCACCTGCACCCCATGGGAGACCAGGAGAAGCACCTGGCTCCTGGCTTCCGATCAGCGCGGTGTGCTGACTGCGGCGGCCATTGGAGGGTGAACCAATGGCAAAGGAAGACCTTTCTCTCTGTCTCTCTCTCTCATTGTCCATTCTGCCTGTCCAAAAAAAGAAAGACATTGGCAGATAACTGGAAATGCCCAGCGACTCCGGTGACCTGGTAAGATGTCCCTGCCTCCACTGTAGGTCCCAGTCATCTTGGTCACGTGGCTCAGGGATTCTTGTACACCACAGGATTGTCCCTGCCTCAGACGTCGGCTACAACAGCTCTGCCTTCCTACTATCAACTACGAGGTTTCTCGGTGTGTTCTGTGAAAATTGTCAAAGACAGAGGGGATCATTGTTTCCTGTCAACAGCAGTGTCTGTGTTGGGGACTTCGCTCTAACCCTAAATTGCTGTCCAGTTTACCCATGGGCAACACCAAAGCAGGGAGCTGTGACCAGAGCACAGGGTTCGCCATACACAGCAGGTGCCAGGGCTTGCATGGTAGGTGTGTGTGTGTGTGTGTGTGTGTGCTGGAAGCGTGGCCCCTGGCATGGTGGTGAGGAAGGGCTGGGACCTCTGGGGCGTGGACTCAGATTGTGTGTGGTCTCTTGGGAGCAGGTCAGGGCCCGTGGTTGGACTCATTCTCCGGAGAGTGGGTTATTACGAAGCGGGGCCACCTCACACACTTGGCCCCTGCAGCATGGGACCATTTCCCTCTCCACTGCTCTGCCGTTTAGTGACCTCGCCCCTCACCAGGACACCAGCATCGGACCCTGGAGACCCCACCCACCCACCAGAACTGAGAACCAGATAAAGCTCTTACTTCATAAGTCACCCAGGTAATTTGTTATAGCAACGCAGAATGGACGGAGGCATTAGGGTTTTGTAACGAGTTGTTGAGGCATCTTGTTACGTTGGAGGGTCTCATTCAGTTGATCTGGGCTGGAGGCTGAGAGCCTGTGTGTCTTAGAACTTCCCAGGCATTGCCTGCACATGGAGCACACTTGGAGCCAGGTGGGCTTTTCCCAGCCTGAGTCTCATTGCCCCTGGGGGCCAGGTGAGTGATGACCACAGGGAGCTGTCCCGTGTGTGCATTGCAGGACGGGCAGCAGCGGTGCAGGCTCTACCCACCAGAGGCTGGTTCCACCTCTCCCCCAAGCGCTAACAGCAACAAAGCCTCCAGAAATAACCAATTGTTCACTGAGGGCCAAGATCTCCCCTAGCTGAGACCTACCGCTTAGCGCACAGCAGACATGAAGATACAGGCTATGTGGGGAGGGCCCTGGGCAAGCTGCAAATGAGACCACTTTGTGTCAGGCATGCATCCGTGCTACCTCACTGCACCATGGTCTTGGACAGTCTCATCATCTGTAAAATGATACATTGTGTGGGGCCAGCGCTGTGGCGTAGAGGGCAAAGCCGCTGCCAGCAGTCAGCATCCCATATGGGCGCTGGTTCGAGTCCTGGCTGCTCCACTTCCGATCCAGCTCTCTGCTGTGGCCTGGGAAAGCAGTAGAAGATGGCCCAAGTCCTTGGGCTCCTGCACCTGCATGGGAGACCGGGAAGAAGCTCCTGGCTCCTCCTGGCTTTGGATCGGCGCAGCTCCAGCTGTTGCGGCCAATTGGGGAGTGAATCAGTGGATGGAAGACCTCTGTCTCTCTCTCTCTCTCTCTGCTTCTCCTTCTCTTTCTGTGTAACTCTGACTTTCAAATAAATGAATAAATAAATCTTTTTAAAAAATGATACATTTTTTTAGGAGGCTACTGAAATGTAAGTTAGTTACATTAGATAAAATTAGACATCGTTCTGCAGGCATGTTAGCCACCTTCCCAGCCCCATACCTGCACATGGCTCGTGCCTGTGTACCCAGCAGCACAGAGAGAAGATCTGTTTTTCCATCATTCCAGAAAGTTCTACTGGACAGTCCTGTTTCTAACAATAAAGCCTGCTACCAAGGCAGTGCGCTGGCATCACTGTTGCTGGAGGCTGGGATTCTCATATACACACCAGGAGAGGCACTGGACTGTGTGCCCACACCCGCACACCCGCGAGGCGTCTGAAGTAGTTACAACAGCAAAGAAAGCATGAATGGAACCCTTGAGAAATAGGAGCAAAGGTCAAATAATTATGGGTGCACTGCTTTCTGTAAAGGGCATTGTCTGGACCACAAATAGCTTCATGAACCTTCTAATTACAGCGGGGAGAGACAGAGAGAGAGAACCATTTTTCTAGAAAATCGTTGATTCAGAGTAGGCGTTTATGAAAAGGACTCCCATATCCTTTGCTCGTGTTTTACGAGACCAAGACTCGGGTTGCAAGCAGGAGGGGGTGTGGGGAAGACACAGCAGAGCTGTGGAAGTCAGATCCCAGCCCAGAAGGTGCCCACCCTGCTCGGGCATGTCACCTGCTATGCCACAGCGCTGGCCCCCATACATTACTTGTTACATATTAACCTTTAGTCTACATTGTTCCATGAGAAAGTAGTTTACATACATGCCTACTCCCATCGCTACTTTCCTCTGGCTCCAACACTTCCATCAAGGCTCACCCTCCTCCAGGAAGCCTCTCCCTTCCCCCACCCCCACCCCAATGCCAATGCCCCTCTCTCTCCTCCAAACATAGCCCAGACACATCTGTATGGAAGAGCTTTCCCTCCTGGATCATAACTGTGGGTTTATTGCCTCTCTCTCCATGTAAGTTGTGCAATTCCTTGAGATTGCATCTGTTTTATTTCCAGCACTTAGCCTAAAACTGTGCCTGGAATAGAATAGACCCATGATCAATATTTGACAAAGAGACGACTATAAGAACCTTTCAAATGACTCAAAAGCTGCAAAGTCTTAATTCTTTGAAATTTTGAAATTGTACTGCATGTTTTTGTGAGACCGAGTATACAACAAACATTGTGAAAACGGACCAAGGGAAAGACCAAGACTTGCAGGCTTGCAGTAGACTTCCGACAGCAACACTACCCAAATGTCACCACTAGATGGCAGCCGCACCCCAGGACAGGCCACCTCCGCCCTCTGGCCGCAGCCCAAAAGCCAGAGCAGGTGCTGAGCACCTGCCCGGCCTTTCCAGGGGTTCAGACCCCACCTGCTGAGGAGGGCAGGTCCTGGCAGATAATGGTCACCTTGGGGACTTCCCCTCACTCCACTCCCATTTCTGTAACCCCTACAGTCCCTCATTCTCCATGTCCCCAGCTGCTCCATCCTCTACTCTCATAAACTCTGCCTGGTCAGCCTCCCTTGTCCCCATGCAGGGCCCAGTGGACTCAGTGAGAAAGAGAAGGGGTCTATTGCCCGCTCAGATTCTCCCAGGCAATCAAGACCACTTGCGCCCATCAGGTGGGTGAAGCAGTAGAGTCAGAAGTGGCAGCTAGCTTGGGATGTTTGCCCAGCCAGAGACCAGGTCGGGAGACGCCTGTCCTTACCTGAATCTCAAGCGGACCCCAGGGGCCAAACCGGACTAGACTTAGGATAGTGGAATCCCGTGGAGGGAAGAGGAGGAGGCAAAGGCAAACCTGCGAGGGGAACAGGTGGCAGGCGACGGCCACTGCTTTGCACGACTTTTCCAGGTCTTGGTGACAAAGGGACTTCTTGTCCCCCTTAGAGGGGGCAGGGCGTCTCCCACCCACACCCTCCTTCAAGCCTGGCTCCTGGCTTGCTTCCTGGCTCCAGCCCGGACACTTCCTGTCTCTCACTGGGTGGGAGCTGGGTAGACAACGGGGATGGCTCAAGTGACTAGGCTGCGGCCACCTATGTGGGAGACATGGATGGAGCTCCTGGCTCCCAACTTCAGCCTGGACCAGTCCCAACCATTGCAGGCATGTGGGGAGTGAACCAGTGGGTGGGGATCTCCCCCCCTCCCCCCCGCCCCCGTTACCCTCTCTCTCATATAAATACGATCAGCTCAGCTCCGACCATTTTGGCCATTTGAGTGAACCAGCAGATGGACAACCTCTCTCTCTCTCTCTCTCACTGTAACTGTACCTCTCAGATAAATAAATGAAATTTTTTTAAAAGATGTTTTTGAGACAATCAGGGAGATATGAGTGTGAAATGGGCATTAGCATTAGGAATGTTTTTATTCCATGTACAATTTTGTTGGCATTGTGGTTATTGTTTTAAAAGGAAAAAAAATGAAGTAAGCCCTCTGCTTGTACACATCTCCACTTCCCACGTTGAAGTTCTACTTCCAATACTGAAAAATAAAAATCATGACAGAGACAAAAGAACAAGAATGGGCATGGAAAACCCTCGAAGCGGGGCTGTAGATCCATGGGGACTCATTCGGTTTCTTTTTGCTACTTTTGTGTACGTTGAACATTTTTCACAATAAAATTTTATTTATAAAAAGTATTCCAAGTTGGGGCCAGCACTGTGGCATAGCCGGTAAAGCCACCGCCTGCAGTGCCAGCATCACATATGGGCACTGGTTGGCGTCACAGCTACTCCACTTCTCATCCAGCTCTCTGCTATGGCCTGGGAAAGCAGTAGAAGATGGCCCAAGCCTTAGGCCCCTGCACCCACATGGGAGACCCAGAAGAAGTTCCTGGCTCCTGGCTTCAGATCGGTGCAGCTCCAGCCATTGCTGCCAATTGAGGAGTGAACCAGCAGATGGAAAACCTCTCTCTCTCTGTCTCTCCTTCTCTTTCTGTGTAACTCTGACTTTCAAATAAATAAATCTTTAAAAAAAATTCCAAGCCATCTGGGGGACAGTAGGGGAGTGGTGGTGGGGGCAGGTGCTCATCAAAAATGGTATAAACCCAAAAATGCAACTGTGAAGGCCCAGGGAGGGAGGGTGTCGAGGGGAAGAGGCCAGAATGGGGGCAGAGATGGAGAGAGCCCTAAAGGGCAGTGAGGCAGGAGCCGGCCGCAGTGCTCAGCACAGGGCTCCAGACGGCTCGCAACGCCCAGATGTGCTTCTAAGGTCACCACTGATTCAGGTGTGTGGGGAACAGACCTGGTCCCCACGCCTCGGGAAATGCATCCATCCTGTGCAAACCTGGTGGCTGGCTAATCAGCCTTGCCAGTGCTGCACGGAACCCTGGGCTAGCCAGGCAAGGAGCAACTGAGAGCTACGGGATTGGGAATCGGGGCAGCCAACAAAGAGGCCAGGAGGGACCCCTAGGCAGTGCCACACCTGTTGTCTCACCTTCAAGGCCACCGCCAATGGCAGCAGCAGCCCCTTCATTCCAGGATAGTTGGCTTTGCCGCCACCTTGCCCGTCTTTCTGGGAAGGAGCCCAAGACAGCACAGCTTCCACCCTGGACGCTTTCTTCTCTGACCCCAAGTCCCCCCTAATTGCCCTGCGTGCTGATACAGGCTCAGGGGCGTGTATATTAATTCTGTACATAGACAGCGCAGGTGCATACACTCATGAAGCACTTGTTAGTGAGCGTTTGCTCCATGATGTCCCAATAACCACATCCACTGAATAAAAGTGGAGATTAAGGCTCAGAGCCGTAGCATAAAGACAGCACTGTACCTCGCCTGCAAAATGGGTCTGTGTGTGGGATAACTACACAACCATCCCGTAGGGACTAGGTACTAGAACCTTCCAATGGTACCGAAATCTACGGACACTCAAGTCTCTTATGTAAAGTGGCATAGTATTTGCATAGAATCTGCACAACACCCCCACCCTGGTATACTTTAAATTATCTCTAAGTCACTTATAGTTCCTAACACAATGCTGTGTAAACAACTATGACTCCATAGTGTTCAAAGAATGACAACAAAAGCAAAAAAAAAAAAAAAAAGGCCTGTATGTATTCAGACCCAAGTTCAATATTTTTGATCCAAGGTCAGCTGACTCTACAGATGCAGAATCCATGGAGTGTATACTGAGCGTATACATAAGGTGCTTAAAGGGTGCCTGCGTGGAGGGAGGGACGAATGAGCGATTAACTCTTGCTGCTGGCCAGTACCACACCACACTGCCATGCCCTGCAGAGGGTGGGGAAAACACAGAAATCTGAACTTTGTCGCTCCCCCATTGGCGGAGGAACGACACAGGACCCTGCGCTGTTCTTTTGTCTGCTCGGCCCTTCCCGGGTTTGCTGCTGGTTCTTCCCGGGTTGGCTGCTGACCCTTCCACCTCCGTGGAAGGGCGGTTCCCCCTGCCACTTTCCCCACTTCTGCGGGGGAGCGGCACACTGCCGGCTGGCTCTCTCGGGGGCTGCTCAGATGTTATTCGGATGTTCCCCTTAGATGCTCCTGGTGCATGTTGTCTCTCTCCTCCTTTATAGTCCTCTTCCACCAATCCCAACTCTGCTACCCACATGCCGAGCACGCTGCTCTCCTCCAATCAGGAGCAGGATCAGCTCGTGCAGGTTATTGGTCGAACTGGAGGCAGCTGTGTAAAAGTTGTTTACTCCTCTCCCAGCGCCATATTGTGGGAGAGCAGATGCATAGAATAAGTCTTAATTCCAGTAACTTAGTCTAGTCCGAGTTGCTCCCCACAGAACTTTTAAAAAAAAATTATTTGCATTGTAGAAAAATCTGCCGCAGGGTTCCTTTGCACTGAAGTCCTGGGGTTTAGCAAAGTGACTCGAGCCTCAAGTCAGAGGCATTAGCAGCCGAACAAGTAACGTTCTCAAAGGCCTTCAAAGTCAAGTTCCCCAGGGGCCCTCACTTCCTGCCTCCTGTCTCCCAGGGCGGAGGTCTCACCTTCCACGGAGAAGGACAGAAGAGCCTGCCCAGCAGCCCCGGGCACAGGCTCAGGCTCCAAGCTCTCACCACTGAGCACACGAACCGCTTTGCAGAATCCGGGGTCTGCTGATTGCACGGGTAAGGAAATCAGGCTGCTGATTCCAATTGGCCTCCCAGCGGAACCTCCCCTACAGACCTCGACGGAGTGTCCCCATCAGCAGGAGCCCTTGTCCATGCTGCTGCCCTAAGAAGCAAGGACCTCCCACATCCTCACAGTGGTGTGGGCAAGAGCAAGGGCCAGGCTGGCCTCCAGAGTGGTAGGCAACGCTGTTGACCTTGGCATATACCACAGCACCCATGCAGCACCTCGCACCTGGCTTTGCCATCTGTCAAAGCTTCATAGAGCTGGACGCCACTTCTCTACCCTTGCCAACCTTGTCATGCATGTCACCACTGTAGCAGCAGGAATCCCACGAAAAGCAACAGAGGCAGGCATGGGAAGCATGCCAGCTCTCAGGGGTGTCTGGGTCTGGGCTGACGGTGGGTTTTGCTGTGGGCTCCTGGCATTTTGCAACATGGGGGCACCCAGGGGTGTCCCTGCCATCTCAGTACTGAAGTCGGTCTGTAGTCGCCTGCACCCTCACCAACATCCCCCAAACCAATGGGGTCTCCAGGTGTCGGGATCAACGACACCCTGCACTGAACAGAGCTTGGAGGACACTCTCTGGCAATCGCCTCTCATCGCCACCTCATACCTCCCCCCACCCAGATGTCAGAAGCGCCCCTCTTCTGACTTCTTAGCCTAGGGCAAGAGAAGCTGCCCCACCCCAACACCAACCCAGCGCACGCCACTGCCGAGACTTGAAGACACACTGTAGAGAAGCCTCATGAATTTTTCATGAGCTCCATCTACTAGTGGCTGCGCGCAGAGCCGAGAAAGCCACATCCCCCAGCGCCTGTGCCCTCAGCTTGCAAAGAGTTAACCCATTAGGCCACATCCTGGTGAGCTCATCCCAGCTGCAGCCTGCTCAGTGGCTGGGACCGAAACACACATGCCGACTTCTGGATGTGGCCGGCGTGGCTTTCTCGGGCTGGGATGCAGCAGTTGAGCCGAAACTCACGGCCGACTTCCTCCCTGTGCGAGCCCCGGCTGATCTCCAGGTTCCCCAGCCTCCCCGGGACACCGAGAACCGTGAGTACCGAGGGGAGTCTTCCCCGTGCCCCTCTGTCCATCTGCTCTGGGAAAGGAGCTGGCTACAACTTTGCTGAAGAGTGGGGTGGACTCTTTGACCTGGAGTTGGGAGACAAGCGTGCATGCCAGGGGAAGCCGGGAGAGGAGCTGTGGCTCGGGAGCTGCTGGGGTGCCGGTGACAGCACAGAGGACTACACACAGCAGGAAGGGGTTGGTTTACAGAAGGCTGCCTCTGCCCTGTGTAGACTGGGGGAAGGGAAAGGCTAGGCAAGGACCACCCTGGAAACCTAGGGGGAGGCAGGAGCAATGGAGGCAGGCAGAGAGGGACACGCAAGCCCACCCACAGAGCCCAGAGTCCCTGGGGCGGGTAGGCAGGACCTCAGCACCAGACTGTCCTGCGCATCCCACATCCGACCTCAGCAGCTGCCAGTCCACCCTTACAGCAGGTGTGGCAGGTGCTCAGGACAGGTGCCAGGAAAACAAGGTGGGGCCCACTGGCTCGGGCAGTCTCCCTCTCAGAAAGGGAGAAGCAAGACGGGCACCTGCAAACACAAAGACCTGACTCTGTAGGGCAGACGTGTGCAGTGGGGCAAATCCAGGCGTGACCACACACAGTGTCTCCCAGGCTGTTTCCCCTCCCCCACCGCCGGGCAGCTGCCTGGCCTAGGAGGGAGCTGAGTGGCCACCCTGCAGGCTGACCGTGACCTTCCTAGAAGCACTATGAGCGGGAGCCAGACGTTGGTCATGGCGGCGATGACAGCAGCAATACATTCGGAAACTCTCCAGCTACCGCTTTATCTGCCCAGACACGGGGCCACACTCGCCTTATCAGAGAAGTGGATGGTCACAGGCAGGGAGGGCATCAGAGTGAGAAGACAGGTCCTGGGGCCAAGCACTGACCAGCGGGAGCAGGGTGGGGCATTGGTGGGGCCTCCCAATGAGCAAGAGGAAGACTCTCACTTGTCGCTCACGCTGGCTCTTTCTCAACAATGTTCCATCCCGCTACCACTGCCACCTCCCCCCTGCAGCCTGCCTGGCTGTCTTCTCCCACCAGCTCTTCTGAGGGGCGGGGTGAGGCTCACTGCGGTGAGGTAATGCATGCTAGGTCCTTGCAGTTCCTAGAATAGCCCGGCTCGTATCAGTACCCTCTAGGTGGAGAGGCCAGGCAAGGAGAGGCTTGGACAGGGCCAGATAACCCCCCCTCCAAGCTCAGCAGCCCAACAGGGCCCCTTCTCATGTGCAAGCTGACGAATACATCAAAGGCCACTCGGATTCAACTCGGATTTCTGATCAACAATGAGCCCATGTTTTGGCAAATGTACTTTCCACACACAATGCCGGGACACTCTTCAACTGGAAAAGAAGTATCTGTGGTTGATCCGAAGTTCAAGTTTAACTGGGCACCTTGCAATTTCCTCTGCTCAATCTTTCTGGCCACCCTGCTCCTGTTGATCAAGTTTGAGCACCTTCCGTCAAAGGAGGATGGCCCCAGGGAAGGGCTGGGGAGGGGGTCTGCAGTAACAGTTTGCAGAGGTAAGGTGGTAAGAATTGGGGAAGGAACTCAGAGATCAGGTTGGGGGTGGCAGAGGGGGTGGAGGGGGGCATCTGGGGCTGTGGTTAAGACACAACCTGTACCCGAGTGCCGGGAGTCAAGTTCCAGCTCCGCTCCCAATTCCAGCTTCCTGCAGATGTGCACCTGTGAGGCAGCAGGTGATATCAGGTACTTGGGTTCCTGGCATCCAAGCAGGAGACTCAGGAGGAGCTCCCAGCGCCTGGCTTCCACCTGGCCTCCAGCCTCAGCTATTGTGGGCATTTCAAGAGTGGACTAGTGGATGAGCTCTCTCTCTCTCTTTCTCTCTCTCTCATTCTCTCTCTCCTGTTTTTCAAATAAGTAATCAGAAGATCAGGCTCAGGATCCGGGGCAGGGCAGTGCTGAGCATCAGTTTCCTTACCTGTAAAATGGGGGTGATAATAGAAGAGCCTCCCTCACAGCACCGTGAGGATGGGGAGAGATGTTCCAGGTGAAGCCATTTTATGCTCCTCTTGTGAGATGACGAGAGGGGTAACTTGTCTGCTGTGCCATGGGCCTCTCACTGCCCTGCTGGCTTCAGCCCAGGGGCCCTGGCTTCAGTCAAGTCCCCAGTGGCACCCAGCAGCCCTGGGTCTGCTGACCCCTTGCCCTTACCAGTCACCATCGCTGTTCCACTCACTGCCAGTGCCTCATCTCCAGTCTCCTCCCATTCCCTCTGTCCTGGGTGGATAGATATCATTTTGATTGTATCTGTTGAGGGAGCACAGTGTGATAACCCAATATCTTATTCCATGTGTAATGATATGTTGGTATTTCTGTCTCCTGACACATTTTTAAAAAGTTTGATGACACTTTATAATCGTAAGTATTTGTGGGGCACGGTGTGATACGTCTATGAACACCCACAATGGGCACTGATTGAAGTGGGCGTTTCCATCTCCTTATCATGACCTTGGGTTTGGAGCATTTAAGCACCACTCTTCTGTTTATTCATAAAATATACAATAGGGGCGGGCATTGTGGTGCAGCTGGCTAAGCTGTCCCCTGCCGCACGAGCATCCCGCATCAGAGTGCTGGTTGGAGTTCTGGGTGCTCCATGTCCAGCTCAGCCCCCTGCTAATGCCCTCTGGAAAGCAGCAGAGGATGGTCCAAGTGCTTGGGCCCCTGCTACCCACATGGGAGACCTGGATGGAGTTCCAGGCTCCTGGCTTCAGCCCCGCCCAGCCCCAGAGTTGAATAATTGAATCTTAAGAAAATAATAAAACATGTAACAGCCTACTGTGCACTATAGTCCCCACTCCTTCTACCTGTGTTCTGGTACCTGCTATCCAACGTCCCTCTACTCCCCACCCCGCGTCCCCCGCTTTGAAAAGAAACTCGAAGCCACTCCAAAGGGGAACTGTCTGGAGCCAGACAGGCTGAGAAACTCACTCTGCAATCCTGAGCAGAACTCTAAACCAGTCCCTCAAAGCGCTCCGATCCAGCATCTTCTCATCTGCAAAATGGGGGAATAGTTGCAGCGCCCTCAGTGACTTGTCAGGAGGACTGCATGCGATTGTGCAGACAAAGCCCTTAGCACGCGTTAAGAGCTGGATAAGTTATTGTTATTGCTTTATCGCAAGTGCCGGCTGCCCCCAAGCACTCTGCGACATCTCCTCTGGGAAAGCAGCTCGGGTACCTTGGAGCCCGTGAGAACATTGGCCAACAGCAGGCAACCCGTCTTGGTGAGGTTGGTGATAAGGCCATGGAGGGAAGGGAGAGGGGGAGGAGGAACTGAGGAGTGTGCCCAGCCTTGCTCCTCCACGGCTGCCCCTTGCGCCCCCTCCATAGCTGTCACTGTCCCTCCACCTCGCTCTGAGATCAAAGGGCAACAGATTGGCAGGAACGGGGCCAGGAACGTGGACTTGGCGATTCCAGGGCAGCCTGGTCCCGACCTTCTTTCAGCCCACCTGTAACTCTCCTATTTATTTAGCCATCTAGCCGTTGTTGGCTGGGTCCCCCCAGAGCCCTGGGCTGCTGCTGGAGGCTGTAGGGAGACCCAAACCCACCCCTAAAGGAAAGTGGAGGGCAAGAAGGAGCTGCCAGTCCTATAAGCACAGACAGGGGTCTGGCCACGTGGCAGTGAGTGACTCTGTCTTTCCACTCTGTTGTCCCATGAGGCAGTGCGTTTCCCACACTCTTCCATCCAACCAAGGGCCCAGTATTTCACCCCTATAGACTTGGGTGTGCTCGTTGTAGCTCACCAACCAGCCACCGGGGGGTAGGGGGGTTGCCTATCTGAGTGCGTGAGAAAAAGCCAGAGAGTCCCCAGTCTGTTGTCCCCTGATTTGAGACATCTCCTCCCCACATTTGTCAGAGATGCCACCCATCACGCCAGCACGCACGTGGACAGCTCCTCTTGGGTGAGGGCCATTGTCTTAGCCATGTTTGTAGCTCAGTGTGTAGGGAGCAGCCTGGTACCTGGGGGCTGCCCCAGAGGTGTTGGTTGCAACATTGGTGAGTACTGGTTGGCTGTTTAAAGGCCTGGGGATCATGAAACCCACCAGGGACCAGAGAGCTTCGCATAGAGGCTGAGGGTCTCCAAACGGGCCAGCCATGAACACCCACGGCAAAAGTGTAGACAATTTCCAATGAGATTCAGAGACAGCATTGCTGGTACCTCCTCCCTTCTCAGTGCATTTATTTGGTCAACTAAACCCACTCTATGCTCTGCCCAGGGCCTCCCTCTACCTCCAGAATCCTGAAAATCTGTTTTCCTTCAAGGAATGGTATCATTCCAGAGATAAGGAAAATCCTTCTTCTCATTCTATCTCTTTCTATATATGTGTGTCTCTATCTCTACCTCGAACCAGCCATCCCGTATGGGTGCTGGGTCACCCATATGGGTGCCGGTTCATGTCCCGGCTGCTCCACTTCTGATCCAGCTCCCTGATAATGCGCCTGGGAAAGAGCAGTGCTTGGGCCCGTGCACCCACGTGAGAGACCCAGAAGAAGCTTCAGTCTCTTGTCTTCTGCCTGGCCCAGCCCCGGCTGTTACAGCTGTTTGGGGAATGAAGCATTAGATGGAAGACTTTTCTGTCTGTCTGTCTCTCTCTCTCTCTCTATCTCGGTAACTCTGCCTGTCAAATAAATAAATCTTAAAAAAAAAATGTTGGCCAGCGCTGCAGCTCACTAGGTTAATCCTCTGCCTGTGGCGCCGGCACCCTGGGGTTCTAGTCCCGGTTGGGGCGCCAGTTCTGTCCCGGTTGTTCCTCTTCCAGGCCAGCTCTCTGCTGTAGCCTGGGAAGACAGTGGAGGATGGCCCAAGTGCTTGGACCCTGCACCCACATGGGAGACCAGGATAAGCACCTGGCTCCTGGCTTCGGATTGGCGCAGCGCACCAGCCATAGTGGCCATTTGGGGGGTGAACCAATGGAAGGAAGACCTTTCTCTCTGTCTCTCTCTCTCACTGTCTAACTCTGCCTGTCAAAAAAAAATGCACTAACAGTCACGCACCATGTTGACAAATGGTTCCTCCATGTGACCTATGCCAGTATCACCCAATGGCACACTTCCACCCACCCCAGAAATCCTTCAAGCCTCTTGCAGGTAGCTCTCCCCCGACCTCCACAACCACTGTGCTGAGCTGCGCCACCTTAATTAATTCTTAGCCAATTCTACACTATTCCATACATGAAAGCATGCAAAAACAGGTACTCTTCAGTTATAACTGACTGTTTACCCAGCCTGTCTGTGAGGCTCATTCATGCTGCTGTGGACATCAGAGGTTAAGTCCTTTCTATTACTTAGTAGAATTTTATGGTGTGAACATGCAACTATTGGGTATTCCTATGTGGGTAGACATTTGGATTTTGCTGTTGTTGTTTTTTGGTTTTGTGGGAGTTTTGAGCTATTAGGGATAAAGCTATGACTATTATTACACAAGTCCTTCTGTGAACGTATGTTCTCATTTCTCTTGGACAAATAAATATTTAGGAGTGCAATTGTTAGGTAAAAGGGTACAAGTGTGTTTAACTAAGAAACTACCAAATTTTTATTCCCATCACAGGGTACAACAGCTCTGATTGCTACACATTTGCACCAACATGAAGTATTGTGAGATTTTAAGTTTTAGTGAATGTATGGTGATACCTGGTTGCGGTTTTAATTTTCCTACTAAATGCTAGTATCAACCACTTTTCCTGGGACTATTTCTTCATTGTTATCTTGCAATGGATCTAAATATTTTACCCTTTCTTTAGTTGTCTTTCATCGTTGCCTTTTTACTAATCAGATGACAGATACATATCTTGCAAATATCTTCTCCCGGTTCAAATTTTGCCTGTCTGGCTCCCTCACAGTATCTTTCAGCAATCAGATGTTTTAAATCTTGATGAAATCTAACTCATTATTTTTTCCCCCTGTGCTGTCTAAGGAATCTTTGCCAGCCCCCGATCACAAAGGTATTCTCTCTCTTTTTTTTTTTTTTTTTTTTTTTTTTTTTTTTTTTTTTTGACAGGCAGAGTGGATAGTGAGAGAGAGACAGAGAGAAAGGTCTTCCTTTGCCGTTGGTTCACCCTCCAATGGCCGCCGCGGCCGGCGCGCTGCGGCCAGCGCACTGCACTGATCCGAAGGCAGGAGCCAGGTGCTTCTCCTGGTCTCCCATGGGGTGCAGGGCCCAAGCACTTGGGCCATCCTTCACTGCACTCCCTGGCCACAGCAGAGAGCTGGCCTGGAAGAGGGGCAACCGGGACAGAATCTGGCGCCCCAACCGGGACTAGAACCCGGTGTGCCGGCGCCGCAAGGCGGAGGATTAGCCTAGTGAGCCATGGCGCTGGCCCTCCCAAGTGGTTTATAATTTGTTTCTACGTGGAGGTGAGGTCCGTCATCCATGGAGAATTAATTTCTGTTGACGTCGATCTCAGGTGGAATCGAGTTTCCTTTCTTTTCCACACGCACATCCATCCAGCTGTCCCAGTGCCATTCGTTAAAAGCCTCTCCTTTCCCGTGGGACCGCTTCCAGGCGTTTGTTGGAAATCAAATTGGCCTCCATTTTTCCCTCCACGTTCCTCACTGGGTGTCTCCACGCCAACCACACATCCACAGGAGCCACGGGTAATCTCTTCCTTCCACGCAGGAAATGGGGTCCGAGGTCCACAGCCAGGTGTCATCTCAGGGGAGTCTGGGCATCTCGGGTGGGTCCCCAGATTCTCTGCCAAGGCCAAAGGAAGGGGAGCCCCTTTCACCTAGCTCACGCTGCTGGCGAAGTTCTGTGGCTGGCTCCTGGCCAGGCCGGTAAGCCTTGAGAGTCCAGTCCAGCTAAGGTGGAGGGGAGGTTGGGCTCGTGGCCGAGGGTCCTGAGAGACCGCCCCCCTACCAGGAGATGGGCAGGATCCTTCAATCAGAAGCCAGCCCTCCCCAGCTTTACCCACAATCCTGCCCTCTCTCAATGCCTGAGACCCAAGCACCTTGGGATATGCTCACTTTGACACAGAGAATATCAAAAAGGTGTGACCGCCCCTTTACACCTCGTGTAATGTAAAACTCCTGCCCTCTGCCTGGAGCTGAGAAAAGTTACTTATCCACCGGGGTCAGAGCAGCCACAGCAGGTGAGAGGCTCCTGCAGCCCCACCCCCACCATTCCACACCTGCAAAGGGGGCCCTCAACGGCCCTTCTTGTTCATTTCCATCGGGGAGAAACCCAACTTGATGTGAAAGCAGACGGCAACCTTCTTACCTCTTTGTCTAACAGACTTGGAAGCACAATGCAGTTTCACCAAGAGCAGCTCCCATTCCATGTTGTCGCATTGGCTGCTCTCAGAAGCGAACCCACAGATCTCCATTTCCAAAGCAAAGAATCAATTCCCAGTGACGTCATAGGCTCTCGGGATTTTCCCAGGATGCACTTGTACCATCAATCCACCGCTCCCTCCTTCCAATTCCTTTCCTCTCTGCCCTCTGGATCCTAAGGTCCTCCACAGGACAATTTCCCCACATCCTTAACCTCTCTCTGATCATTAATTCCTTCTTTTGATTTGAATGAAATCAGGACTCTTAACAGCACAACTCTCCGCCACAGACATCCACGCCCCACGAGCTTCCCTGAGAAGACATCGCTCATTTTTCTTGAGTCCACAAGCCCGAGGGAGCATCTTCCTGGTCCCCTGATGCTCTTTCAGGCCCTCTGTCCAAATCTCTGCTTCTTCGAGAACCCTAGTAGGCCCCTTTGTGTGGTTACTAGAATTCACTGTTACAGAGGGAGGTCACTCACTTAATTTTGGGCTGCAGAAATAAATATTTCTAATTCACCCCTCAAATGCCTGCAACAGCTAAGGATGGACCAGGCTGAAGCTGGGAGTCAGGAGCTCAACCTGAGACTCCAATGTGGATGGCAGGGACCCAACTACCTGAGCCATCACCTGCCGTCTCCTAGGGTCTGTGTTAGGAGGAAGCTGGAGCTGAGGTTGAAACCCAGGTACTCTGATGGGTGATGTCCATCCCAAGTGGTGTCTTAACCACCAGGGCAAATGCCTCCCCTATAAATACAACCTTAGTATCTGTGTCCATGCAGCATTTGAGATTTACTTGTACTAAAGCAGTCATTTCTATGTACCTCAAATTCAAGTGTAACTGGATGTCCTTTAGTTTCTTTGCCAATGCTACCCCTATCTCTATCCCGATCCAGCAAAATCTGAATGTTTTGCCCACCAGCGCACTGGGGCTCACTGTCTTTCTGCCATCTCCACCTCCCTGCCCAAGAAGCCTCCAGTCTGAAAAGCTGCCGTTGCTGCAACCAAGCACCAGGCCACCCTGGTCCCTCCCCTGGCTGCCCCAGTCTCCAGCCTGCCCTCCCTGCTTTGTGGCCTTAGCTTCCTTCTCCAGCCCTGCTGCCTGGGTGCAGTGATTTACCTAACATGAAAATGAGGTCGCATTCCTCTCTAACCTGAGCTCCTCAATGTTTCCCACTCTGCTGTAGCTCCCCTTCCCCTCGGTGAGGGAACTTGACACAGTTCATGGAAAAACGCCATGAAAAGATGTTCATTCGGATGTAAAATAATTTTGAAACCCGGGCACAGTTTCTGGATAATATGCATATTCCGTGTGTTTTGGAAGACCTCGCTGGTGTTTATAAATTAAGAAATATTTCACACCAAACGAAATGTATCTTTTTTTATTTTTGACAGGTAGAGTTAGACAGTGAGAGAGACAGAGAGAAAGGTCTTCCTTCTGTTGGTTCACCCCCCAAATGGCTGCTACGGCCAGCTCTGCACCGATCTGAAGTCAGGAGCCAGGTGCTTCCTCCTGGTCTCCCATGGGGTGCAGGGCCCAAGGACTTGGGCCATCCTCCACTGCCCTCCTGGGCCACAGCAGAGAGCTGGACTGGAAGAGGAGCAACTACTAGAAGCCGGCGTCCATATGGGAGGAGGATTAGCCTCCAGCAGGCGGAAGATTAACCAAGTGAGCCACGGTGCTGGCCCCCACGAAATGTATCTTTTAGAATCTTGTTCCTCAAACTTTTCAGAAGTAGCCCTCTGTTTTAGGTCAGTAAGAATTTTCTATAAAGGCCCCAGGGATGACAATTTTAGGTCTTGCAGGCCACGGGGTCTCTGCTGGAGTTACAGAGCTGTCTACCGAAAGGCAACGTACAAATCAATGAGTTTAGCTGTGCCCCTCTCCCAAAACCCTTTATTGAAGACAGGGAAACTAAATTGCATCAAGTTATAAGATGTGTCACAGGCTGGCGCCACGGCTCACTAGGCTAATCCTGCGCCTTGCGGCGCCGGCACACCGGGTTCTAGTCCCGGTCGGGGCGCCGGATTCTGTCCCGGTTGCCCCTCTTCCAGGCCAGCTCTCTGCTGTGGCCAGGGAGTGCAGTGGAGGATGGCCCAAGTCCTTGGGCCCTGCACCCCATGGGAGACCAGGATAAGTACCTGGCTCCTGCCATCGGATCAGCGTGGTGCGCCGGCCGCAGCGCACTGGCCGCGGCGCCGTTGGAGGGTGAACCAACGGCAAAGGAAGACCTTTCTCTCTGTCTCTCTCTCACTGTCCACTCGGCCTGTCAAAAAAAAAAAAAAAAAAGATGTGTCACAAATATTATTCTTCTTTAAGTTTTTTTTTTTTTCAACCACTTAAAATGTTTTTAAAAAAGCATTCCTGACCAGCAGGCAGTAAAATCCAGGTGGCCTGTGGGAGCCAGCCAAGCCCTGGGTTGAGACCTGGTTCCTGCCTCTGTTTCCAGCCTTGTCTTCAACATTCCCCTCACTAGGCACTCCACAAGCATGCTAGTCCCCAGCAAAACTGGATTCCTCCTGGTGCCTGGTGAGTCACATGCCCCTGGTCCCTCTCTCTCCCCTCACCAACCCCCACCTCTGGGGGTTTCCCTCCCTGAAGTCGTTCCTTCCAGGAGCTTTTCTGAGGGTCCCCAGGACCCAGTTCTCCACTCCCGCTGGGCTTCAGCAGGCCTCTAGCTCAGCCGTCAGGGTCAGGGTCAGGGTCAGGGTCACGGTCATGCCATTTGTCGCATTACATGGAGAACGTCTACTTCCTCCTGGGTTTCCCACTGGCCAACCAGGGAAGGTCTTGAATAAATATTTTCAGTTGTCAGAATAGCTAGGAGAGAGAGTCTTGTTTTCTTTTTTATTTATTTACTTCCGAGACATGTACAAGGGGAAGCAGGGGTTGGAGGGAGAGACTCCTATTGGCTGGTTTACGCTCCAAGTGCCTGCAGTGGTTAGGGGAGTGGGCAGAAGCCAGCAGCGGCCAAGAAGCCTAAATTTCAAATTACCTACAATCCTGCAGCTCCCATGACAATGAGTTATCCAATCCAGAGTGCCAGTGGTACCACGGTTGAGAAACCCTACTAGTATGGAGGAAAAAAACAACAGGATCTTATTGGTTCTTTAATAAAGTGTTCTAAAACTCATACAGCCTCTTAGCTGGTGATTTTCTGGAAACTTCAAATTGATTTATTATCTATAGAACAATCTAGAGTAACTTTATTTTTTAAAAAGATTTATTTATTTATTTGGAAGTAAGAGTTACACAGAGAGAGGAGAAGCAGAGAGAGAGAAGTCTTCCATCCACTGGTTCACTCCCCAATTGGCTGCAATGTCCGGAGCTGCGCCGATCAGAGGCCAGGAGCCAGGAACTTCCTCTGAGTCTCCCATGTGGGTGTACGGGCCCAAAGGCTTGGGCTTGGACCATCTTCTACTGCTTTCCCAGGCCACAGCAGAAAGCTGGATCAAAAGTGGAGCAACTGGGACTCGAACTGGCGCCCATTTAGGATGCCGGCACTGTAGGCGCCGGCTTTACCTACTATGCCACAGCGCTGGCCCCTAGAATAACTTTAGAAGTGACCTAATCCAAAGCCTTCATTTTACAGATAAGAAGACAGGGACCAAGAAAGAAAATGATAATAGCAACCAGGGCTGTTTCTTAAACACTTGCCACCTGTTGAACAATGCAGTAGCTTTTCAATTTTAATGGACAGATACAACATTCCTAGGAGGCAGATTTGATATCACCCATAATTTTTATATGAGACTAGGAATGCCCAGGCCTTTAGTCTTCTGTCCATTGCTTCACAGCCTGTAGGTGGCAAACTGGATCAAACAGAGTGAATGGGAGGACCTAATTCTGCCCGGTACATTGCAGGATTCCACCCACAGCCCTGCCCTGCCTGTCGCCTTCTGTTCATGATTGCTCCTTGCTTCCCGTCTGGTCACGGGCGTAGAGGGGCAGAGATGAGCTAACACACTTTATGATCCTCCTGTCACCTCCCAGCCCACAGGGGAGAAGATCACTTTTGAAATGGTTGCCGTGTTTATGCAAATATGAGAGTACTTCAGAAGTTTGTGGAAAAGAAACAGAATTAAATGATATTTACTTTGGTGCAAAAAAAGTGAAATGCATGCATAGTTTCTGCACAATGAGCATTTTCCATGGACTTTTTAAAAATCCATTTGCGGGCCTGTGCTGTAGTGTAATAGGTTAAGTCTCCGCCTGCAGTGTTGGCATCTCATATGGGTGCTAGTTCAAGTCCCGGCTGTTCCACTTCCCAGCCAGCATTTCTGTTAATGGCCTGGGAAAGCCTCAGAGGATGGCCCAAGTGCTTGGGCTCCTGCACACACATGGGAGACCCAGAAGAAGCTCCTGGCTCTTGGGTTTGTATTGGCCTAGCTCTGGGTGTTTCAGCCATTTCGGGAGTGAACCAGCAGATGGTAGATTTCTGTGTGTGTGTGTGTGTGTGTGTGTGTGTCTCCCCTTCTGACTATAACTCTGCCTCTCAAATAAAGAAATCTTAAAACAAAATGAACAAAAAGCCATCTGCTTGCCTGTGGTGACCAAAGCACACAGTAACATGTTCAGAGCCTTAAGAAGCAGATATCAAATATCCTCTCTCTCCATGAGTGCAGATGAACAGAAACATCTTGATTCCAAAGGCACTGACAATTTTACAGTGGTGATTCCTCCCTGGCGTAGGGGCTGGATC
Organism: Oryctolagus cuniculus; assembly: GCF_051225735.1. NCBI lineage: Eukaryota > Metazoa > Chordata > Mammalia > Lagomorpha > Leporidae > Oryctolagus > Oryctolagus cuniculus. The sequence continues at coordinate 54,978,315 of NC_142883.1, read as the reverse complement.
TGCAGCTGCTTGTTCTGGAAAGTGGAGTGTTATGTGCCCCCCCCGGGGGGGGGACACTAGTCCCTGTCAGACCTGAATGGTGAGGGGTGAGGGAGATGCAAGGGAGTCAGCTGACCTCACACTGCAGGAAGCATGCAGGAAGAGAAGCACTCAACAGAGTAGCAGTGCCGGTGGTGCCAGGTTCCTGAGACCAGGGCTTGAGTGCCACCAGCTCCAGATACCATCTGCTTTATGCCAAGCTATCATGTACTCTGGAGCCAGGAACACGGCTCCTAAAATTGCACCCATCACCACCACCACCACTGCCATCATCACCTCCACCACCACCACCACAATCACCATCACCACCACCACCATCATCACCACCATCACCACCAACACCACCATCACCACCAACACCACCATCACCACCACCACCACCATCATCACCACCATCACCACCACCACCATCATCACCACCACCACCAAAACCACCACCATCACCACCACCACCACCAAAACCACCACCATCACCACCACCACAATCACCATTACCACCAAAACCACCACCATCATCACCACCACAATCACCATCACCACCACCACCATCATCACCACCACCACCAAAACCACCACCATCACCACCACCACCATCATCACCACCACCACAATCACCACCACCACCACCATCATCACCATTATCACCACCACCATCACTATACACCACCACCACTACCACAACCACCATCACCACCATCATCACCACCACCACCAAAACCACCACCATCACCACCATCACCACCACAATCACCATCACCACCACAACCATCATCACCATCATCACCACCACCACCAAAACCACCACCATCACCACCATCACCAAAACCACCACCACCATCACCACCACCACCATCACCACCACCACCACCACCACAATCACCATCACCACCAACACCACCATCACCACCACCACCATTATCACCCCACCATCATCACCATCACCATCATCACCACCATCATCACCACCACCGCCATCATCACCACCACCACCATCACCAACACCATCATTACCATCATCACCAACACCAACACCACCATCACCATCATCACCACCACCAACACTACCACCACCACCATCATCACCATCACCACCACCACCACCATCACCGCCAACACCAAAACCATAATCACCAACACCACCATCACCATGACCACCACCACCACCACCACTACCCCACCCATATTTGGATCTGACTCCAGCAGCATCTGATGTGGGGTGGAGAGGGGGAATGTATTGTGACTGGAAGGAAACACTCATCTTCTCCCATAAAGTTTTCATTGTGGAAAGAAATCTCTCCTGTCCCACTGGAAAGCTATTTGTAAATGCTGATGGGAGTAGGGCCCAAAAAATCAACAGGGGAGGCAGGGAGGCACCAGGCTCTGCTGGGGAGAAGCTGGGTGGGTAAACCGGTCAGACAGGTCCTGAGTTTGTGATTAGTGACCAGTGGAAGGCAGAGGAAGGATGGAAAGAGGGCAGGGAAGTTGCTCATTCACTTAGGCCTGCAATTAAAGAAGCATTGCATGGGCATGAAACATTGCCCAGGACACTTACACCAGGCCTTCAAAAAGTTCATGGAAAATGGATGTTATGAAAAAATCATGCACAGGTCTCAAAAAAGGCTTGTGCCAAAATAAGCTAATCTTTTACATTTGCTTGCTGGATTTTTGTTGTTGTTGTTGTTTTATTTGAAAGACACAGACAGATGAAGAGAGAGATCCTTTGCTGGTTCAATCCCCAAATGCCTGCCACAGCCAGGGCTGGGCCAGGCCAAAGCCAGGATCCTGGACCTCAGCCCCAGTCTCTCACATGGGCGGCAGGGACCCAAAGACTTAATCATCACCTGCTGAGTGCTCCCGGGATGTGCCTTTAGCAGGAAACTGGATCAGAAGTGGAGTAGCTGGAACTTGAACCAGGCACTCTGATATGAGCTGTGGTTGATTTTAACTACTATGCCACACACCTGCCCCTAAACTAATCTTTTGGGTCCCTTTCCATGAACTTTTCGAAGTACCCTCCTGGGAGACAAGTCAAAGACGAAGCAGGGCAGTGGCAGCAAATCCCCCCGAGCACACACCCGGGCCCTCTCAGCCTCCCCTTCCTCTCCAGCTGGCCCAGGAAAGTGACTCACATCCGCCACTTATGTCTTGGTGCCCTATCGTAAATACAGAGGCACCTGCATTTCCCAATTAGGGAGTGAACTGGGGCTTTAATCCCACATTGGAGGACTCTGAGGAAGCCCGGCCGCAGTGGAGAAGCCCTTGGCAGTGAGCGCAGATTCTCAGTAGCCGTGATCTTCCTCCACACAGGAGGCACCAGGAGATGAGGGAGCCCCCAGGGGACCAAGCAGTGTGCAAATGGCTGCAGACAGGACGTTGGAAGAGACAGCTGGGCTGACTCCACACCTTGACAGCCCTAAGGATGGGAAGGTGGGCGGATGGCACTGTGGCATAGCGGGTTAAACCGCTGCCTGCTAGGCCAGCATCCCATATCCTAGCTGCTCCACTTCCCATCCAGCTCCCTGCTAATGGCCTGAGAAGGCAGTGGATGATGGCCCACGTGCTCTTAACAAGTTAAGTCTCACAATAACATTGATGTATAAAGTACTGCCCTTTTGCTTAAAGATTTATTTATTTATTTGAAAGGCAGAGTTTGAGAGAGAGAAGGAGAGACAGAGAGGAGGGAGATCTTCCATCCACTGGTTCACTCCCCAAATGGCCAAAACAGTGAGGGCTGGGCCTAGGCAAAGCTAGGCACATCATCTGGGTTGCCCACATGAGTACAGGGGCCCAATACTTGAGCCATATTTCACTGCTTTTCCCATTAGCAAGGAGCTGGATGGGAAGTGGAGCAGCTGGGACTCAAAGTGTTACCCATAGGGGATGCTACCATTGCAGGCAGTGGCTTGGCCCACTGAACCACAGTGTTACTTCTGTAGTAGGCAAACCATATCATTTATGGAACACTTGGTATACACCACATGTTGTTCTAATGTGCTCTGCCTTAATTCACTCAACCCGTTTTTAAAACTTCATGAGAAGTAGGATTATTATCCTCATTTCATAGATAAGACACCTAAGGCACAGAAAAGTTAGGTAAGTCATTCAAGATCACATAGGTAGGGGCCTGCACTGTGGTGCAGTAGGCTAAGCCTCCAGCTGTGGAGCCGGCATCCCATATGGGCGCCGGTTCCAGTCCTGGCTGCTTCACTTCCCAATCTAGCTCTCTGCTAATGGCCTGGGAAAGCAATGGAATATGGCCCGAGTGCTTGGGCTCCTGCCCCGGCGCGGGAGACCCAGAACTTTCTGTTTCCTGGCTTCAAACCGGCCAAGCTCCAGCAGTTGTGGACATTTGGGGAGTAAACCAGCAGATGCAAGACCTCTCTCACTGTCTCTCCCTCTCTCTGTCTATAACTCTGCCTCTCAGATATATAAATAAATCTTTTTTATAAAAAAGATCACATAGGTAGAAAGTGGTTGAATCTGAAAATAGGGTGCTATTTAATCATGTTTTTAAAATGGCACTCCTGTTCCTTGTTTCCAATGTTAAAAGCAGCTGATTAGAATAATATATTTCTATCTCACAAGAAATAAAAACCAGCTTGGATGGCTTCTGATTTATGTGGCTTTCTCTGATTTTCCTTTTCGCTTCAGTACAAAAGTCCCGTAGGCCCCTGCACTGAGAGCCAGGCTACCGGTAGATGCTAAGAACAGACTTCTCGGACCTCACCCTTGATTCTGACTGCTGCTGCTACCCGGTGCCCCGTCCTGAGCAGCCATGACGATGGAGGCTCTGCCCAGCGTCCTGGAGGTCGATGAGAAGTCCCCAGAATCTAAGGACCTGCTGCCCAGCCAGACAGCCAGCTCACTGTGCGTCAGCTCCAGGAGTGAGTCCGTCTGGACCACCACGCCCAAGAGCAACTGGGAGATCTACCGCAAGCCCATCATCACCATGTCGGTAGGCAGTGCCATCCTGTTGTTCGGCGTGGCCATCACCTGCCTGGCCTACACCTTGATTATGGATAAGACTATCATCAACGTCCTCAAGATGACAGGACCCGCCTTCCTGTCCCTGGGACTCATGATGCTGGTGTGTGGCCTGGTGTGGGTGCCCATCATCAAGAAGAAACAGAAGCAGAGGCAGAAGTCAAGTTTCTTCCAGAGCCTCAAGTTCTTTTTCCTGAATTGTTGATGGCATTGCCCTAACACCCGCCACCTTGACCAGGAGAAGATCTGATGACCAACATCCCCCAACATCCCCACCTCCACCGTGGGGTGCAGCAAAACTGATCCCGGCAGTCTCCCTGGCCCTGAGCTCTATCCTCCAAGCCACCTGGGAGTGTTGCTGGATGAATCTCACATTGTCTCTCTGCTGTCACATAGCCATGGCCATCCCCTTCCAGTGCTCTCGTCCCTGCTCCTGCATCCAGGCATCGTTCCTCTAACTCTCGGCCAAGTGCAGTGCATGCTGGGAAATTCCTCAAGAACCAGCAGTGCCTGGAGGAGAACTTCCTGTTTACATATCTGAGTGCCTAAGCTGGATTCCACGTTTGCATCCTTCTGGAACCAAAACTGACCGACAAAGCTCCTTTACAGAGAAGGAAGGGAAGGTTGAGCTCTGACCCATCGGGTTTGACAAGCCCTACTCCCTTAGCGGGTGAGACATTGGCTTGCAAATCCAGAGGCTAGAACAAGTATCAAGCATTCCAAAGACTGAGCCGTGGAGGCAGGTGGGGGAAGAACACTTCCCATGAAGCCATACCCCCCTGGAAATGGCTCTGGCAGTTAGCCAATTGAACACCTTTAAATTCCCAGTTCTATAGTGTTTACCCCTGAGGCAATGGGGTAGGCTAGCGGGTGCCATGTTTCCCCTTGACCTACTAACTCCTTCTCACTGGTGACTTTCGCCATTGCCAAGGACAAGTGCATGTGGCCCTGGCTTCCTCTTTCCCGTTCCACTTGCTCTATCCTCAGCGTTAGAACGGGCTGATAGACAGTGACAGAGGAGTTCTGTAAGCTGTCCTTCCCATCTCCTTCAAGTTCAAAACTGAGAAGATCCAATTTCACATCTTGCTTTCCAAAGAAATAACAGCCAAGCCCAGTGGCATCTGGAGCAGCCTGTTCTGAGTTCTTGGAGCAGTTGTGGGAATGCAGGAATATCCACTCCAGACTTGGAAGAAGGCAGAGATTCTCTTGGAAGCCTTGTCACCCAGGCTGAGACTAAATGGAAAGAAAGAGTTAGCACCGAGGGGATTGGGATGGCGCCCCACCCAGGTGGTAGGAACAACTTGAGTGTGACAAGACCAAGAACCGTGTGGCCACTTCCCTGCCCTCCCAGATGTTCAGCTTCCTCCCATCACTCACCTGCTTCCCGGTTCCTCCCCCAAGTGCCTTACACGGAGCTCTGGTGACACATTGAGGGTCTCCTGCAGCCTATGGGAGAGGCTGAAAGTGGGTGTCCAGATTGTGCACCAAGCAGAGAGTTCTTTTGGGGTAAGTGCTCCCAAAAATCAGGGTTTCCTGTAAGAAACCAAAAAGCCTTGGGGTGATACACGAGGTGGTACACCTGAGAACCAGGGTCATGGTGCCCCACGCCAGGCCAGGGCCCCTGAGGGACAGCATTGGATAACATCGCCATGACACCCTCTCTCCCGACAGACCCCCAGGTGTCTCCATCCTCTGCAGTGGTCCCACACGCAGAGTCAGCACCCATCCTTGTTCCTTCTGCATTGTGGGAAACTCCAGCGAGGCAAGTGCCTGTGTCGTGAGAACACTCCCTGCACCACCCACTTAGGAAGCCAGAGTCTGGGGAACCTGTGATCTTTGCGGGGCATGGGGTTGGGACTGATCTTGGGGGCGTGGCAAGAACTCCGTCACTAACTGTAATTACGCTTCTAGTGTCTGCAGGGACCTATCCTGCAGAACATCTCGGGTTTTTTTTTTTTTTTAACTTTTTTTTTTTTTTTTTGACAGAGTGGATAGTGAGAGACACAGAGAGAAAGGTCTTCCTTTTTGCCGTTGGTTCACCCTCCAATGGCCGCCGTGGCCGCACCGCGCTGATCCAATGGCAGGAGCCAGGTGCTTCTCCTGGTCTCCCATGTGGGTGCAGGGCCCAAGGACTTGGGCCATCCTCCACTGCACTCCTGGGCCATAGCAGAGAGCTGGCCTGGAAGAGGGGCAACCAGGACAGAATCCGGCGCCCTGACTGGGACTAGAACCTGGCGTGCCGGCGCCACAGGCGGAGGATTAGCCTAAGTGAGCCACGACGCTGGCCTCATCTCGTTTTTTCTAACATGAATGCACATTCGAGATCAGCCTGGAATACCCCTCTCTTGCTCCCCAACGTTGTCTCACATGGGATGAGTTCCCCGGCCAGCTTGCCACAAATCCACACTCCCCATGCCACATCTCTCAGCTCCAGGGCTGGTAGTCTGGCCTCTGTGGATGCTGCTCCATGCATGCATTAGTGGAAGGAAGTTGGGGGGAGAGGGAGGGCGGCGGCCAAGGCTCTAGAATGTGTCCAAGTTCAAGGCTGATTCTGCAGCCTCCATTCCCTGCTCCTCAAGCCAGAGTCTCAGCAGGGGAAGATCCTCACATGTCGTCCATGTGCACTGAGATCCTGATGTGAGCGTGGGCCAGGGTCACAGTGACACAGGACATCTCAGAGCTTCTGCCAATGTCAAGGTGTTGGATGGACTGTGAATGGAGCTGGGTCAGATGCCACGCTCCTGCCACAGACACTACCTGCAGTAACTCCTCTCAGGTCTGCAGGTGGGAGGACAGGACCAGCACTCATATTTTCAGCTCTTCTCTACTCTCCCCACCCACGCTCCACCAGTAGCTATTCTATTTGGATGAATTTGATCCAATCTGAGGTCTGAAGATATCCGTGTCATATTGAATTACAGTCTGTTTAAAGGGATCTGCTGTGTTTTCATTCTGTTCCATCAGTAATTCTAAAACTGTGTTCATTAATTCAGTCCTCTAAAACACCCCACCCGATGCACACATCCCACCCCCACCACCACGCCCGAGCGCTGCCTGGGAGGGAAGCAACAGTGTGGGTTTCATGTCTGGTTTCTGGGGAACTCCCCTAGAAGCCGATGGCTGGACTCTGAGATGCTGCAGAGAGACCAGCAGCTTCTATCTCTTTCCACCCCACAAGCACAGTACGGAGAGAAAGACAGACATGGAGAAAGAACCTTCCAGAAGGAATCAGTTCTTTGGGGTGAGGCAGGCAGATCCTCCAGGGTCAGCCTGTCGACCTCCACATGGACCAGTGAGAGCAGGCACAGGAGAGGAGTGCAGCTGAGCTCCCTGGGTCTCCCTGGCCTCTTCCCTTCTGGTCCACCCCATTCTGCACCCTGGGCTGCTCCATCCTGGGTCCCTTTCCCATGGCACCCCACCAGGATCACAGTGCCCCGGCTTTCTGCTCGCCCCAGCTGGCTCAGTCCTGAAAACAGCAGAGAAAGAGGACGGCGCTGGGCTGAGTGCAGCAGGGCCTGTGTCTTCGTCCATTCCTGGGCTTCGTCCAGAGCTATGGGTGCCCACACCCATCACTTCCTCACCGTTCCCCAGCCCTTGGAGCTTCGAGGGCCCTGGGAAACTAAAACTCAAAGCCACAAGTGGGTCAGACGTGTGCAAGGGAACTTTTGGGGAGGGGGTGCACCTAATGACTATTTGTCTACCCAATATCTATCTTCTCATCTTCTCTGGTGATAAAAGCCCTATTTTACTGAAGGTAACAAGGCAGCCAGGCAAAATAGGATCTTTCCTCAATGGCCCCCAGCCTCTCCCTTATAACAAAGGTTGGCCAATGAGATGCACAGGTGCACCTTGACTGACAAGGGGCTACATCTTAATAAACCCATACGCTGAAAGTATTGTAAGTCAAAAATGCACCGACTATACCTCCCCTACTCACCGCACTTGCCAGCTTCGCAACACTGCACACTGTAGGTATCAGCTGTTTGCCTGTGTGATCAAAAGGCTGACCGGGGAGGTGCACTTACTGCACCAACATCATGAGAGAGAAGCAGATCACACATCGCTAGCGTGCAAAAAGATCAAAATTCAAAATTTCATGCACATTTTGTACTGAATGCCTATCACTTTCGAGTAACCATTGGGGAAGTTGGGGACAATCAGTGTGTATGGAAATGACAAGATGGGGACTAGGGGAGCTCTTCACCTGCCACAAGCTGTGGTCCCTCCATCGTTCCCTTTTTGGATGTAGATCCCATGGATGGAGCTGCAGCTGCCATCTTGGCACCACCTACTGACCTTGTCAAGGATAGCCAAGCAAAAAGTGGGAAGATGCCTGTGACCTCGAAGGGATCCTGGGATCTCCTGGGCTACCTAGCCCCAGGCTTCTCTTACAGAGACAAAAATAAAACCTTCTCTCAGTTAAGTCACCATGATTTGGAGTCTGTAACTTGCAGTCAAATGCAATTCTTAGCTCTACAGGAGACAAGTCTGAGTTGAAGAGTTATTTTCGTCCTCTGCGCTCTGCATACGGTTTGACTGGTATCAGTAGCCAATGCACTAAGGACTGAGAATCTCATAAACCAAACCTGAATCAGTGATCCTACATTTGTTTGTCATCCACCTCCCAGCATTCTCCAAGTCTTGGAGGAAGGAGGAAAAGGCAAAAGGATCATCATTACAATGGCCCAGTCCTCTTGCCTTCCTGAGGCCGGCCAGTGGGGCTGAGGGTCTGTGGGCCCCTTCAGACACAGGTAGAATGTCCTTCACAAGCAGGCTGTCATCTGTGGCTGGAAAGCCTGTCTCCAGACCATCCGGCATCTCCCCCACTAATAGCTTCTCGTGCTGCACGTGTGACCTTGCAGCCTTAAACCTCACCTTCAGGGTGGGTGCAATCTTTCACTCAGAGCTGGCAGGGGAAGAGGCTGAGCACTGGGGGAGAGTTGGACCAGCTCTGGGAGACCCTGGCAATCTTGTATAACCTTGTGCTTTTAAACCATGCCTTCAAGTTAGTCGCAATCTTCCACCCAGAGCTAGCAGAGGAGTGGGCTGGGCCCCTAAGGAGACAGTAGGAGACCCCCGCTATCTCCTAGAGCTTCAAGCCAATCAACATACTTATGTGAAACCCTCATCCAATGGGTGCCCCCCCAGAATGATCCAATGAAAAATATGTAATGCCTTAAAAACCCAGGGCACTTCCTCAAAGCCAGTGTCCCGCTTGGGCACTCACCTGGTCTCCTCTCTGACCAGATGCTTTCTCTATCGCTTGCCAATCAAATAAAAGTTTCTGCCTATTTGTAAATTGCTTCCTGGCTTTTTATTTCTGTACTAAGCTAAGGAAAAGAACCCACGAGACTCGCTCCGGCAACTGCCCTCCCCTCCATGACCGTGACAGGTGGAGGGACTAACTGTAACAAATTAACTAGCATTGTTTGCAGGAGACACCACATTTTCTTCCTCCCAGGGTTCAATGTCCACACTTGTCAAATTAAGATAATCTAACTTTACCAAACATATGAGAGATCTTCAATAAGTTCATGAAAAATATGTGCCATGAAAAATGATGTATCAATTTCAAAAATGTTGGAACAAAGTCAACTTATCTTTTAATTCTATCCACAAGCCTTAAAAAACTTCATTATTTGAGAGACAGCAGAGAGAGGGACAGAAAGCTCCTATGGCTAGCTCATTCCCCAAATGCCTACAGTGACAGAGTCTAGGCCAGGCCAGAGCCAGGCTCTGGAAATTCAATTCAGGTCTCTCACAAGAATGGCAAGAACCCAACTACTTGAGCTGTATCTGTTGCCTCCCAGGAAACAACTTGTTAGGAAGCTGGAACCAGAAGCCAGAGTTGAGTACTGAACTCAAGTGCTCCAGTGTGGGACATGGGCGTCTTGACCTCTAGCCAAATGTGTGAGGCTCCCTCACACGGAATCCTATCCTGGGGACAGCCCCCTGCCCGCACCTCCCATCGGGGCCAGCTCACTTCACTTCACACCCCCATCTTCACAACTGCAAAGGACGGTAATAAAAAAGTTTCCACCTCCTGAGCGTGACCTGGGGCAATCCACGTACAGCTCTTACATACTGAGCGTTGAATGCTAGTTATTATGAATGTGATAGACTACTCAAGGCAATACCCCGACATTCTTCTAAGGGCTTTTGCTAAAAGAAAGCATGCCATTCTGTGCAATTATGTGTGACCTGATTAGAAAGAGAGAAGGTGGGGAGGGCGGTACTGTGCGACCTGGCCAGTGGGCCTCTGACACCTGCACAAGGCTTTATTCCGCCTGCTTTTGGCTCCTCCCTCCCTCTTTGTCTCACAATCACTCCCAATCACTCCCAATCACCAAAGCCTATAGTTGTTATCTTCTTCAGGGGTCAGGTGCCTGAGGCAGTTCTGTGTCCCTCAAGTTCCACATTTCCAGGGCCAGCGCTGGGGTGTGGTAGGTTAAGCCTCCACCTGCAGCGCCGGCATCCCCTATGGGTGCTGGCTGGAGGCTCAGCTGCTCTCTTCTGATTCATCTCTCTGCTATGGCCTGGGAAAGCAGTAGAAGATGGTCCAAGTGTTTGGGCCCCTGCACCCACATGGGAGACCTGGAAGAAGCTCCTGGCTCCTGGCTTTGGATCAGCCGAGCTGTGGACATTTGGGGAGAGAACCAGTGGATGGAAGACCTCTGCCTCTCAGATAAGTAAATAAATCTTTTTTAAATTTATTTTATTTATTTTTTGACAGGCAGAGTGGATAGTGAGAGAGAGAGACAGAGAGAAAGGTCTTCCTTTGCTGTTGGTTCACCTTCCAATGGCCGCCGCGGCCGGCGCACCGCGCTGATCCGAAGGCAGGAGCCAGGTACTTATCCTGGTCTCCCATGGGGTGCAGGGCCCAAGCACTTGGGCCATCCTCCACTGCACTCCCTGGCCACAGCAGAGAGCTGGCCTGGAAGAGGGGCAACCGGGACAGAATCCAGCACCCCAACTGGGACTAGAACCTGGTGTGCCGGCGCCGCAAGGCAGAGGATTAGCCTAGTGAGCCGCGGCGCCGGCCAAATAAATCTTTTTTAAAAATCCACATTTTCCCTCCATATTGAGGAGTGAAGTCACTGTCTCAACAGATTCACATGCCTGAGGTCCAGGCATGACCCCGTAACAGGTTCACCCGCAGCTGTGGGAGAAGTGGCCCATGAAGGGGAAGTGGCTGTGCCTTCCACCAGCAGGTGTGTTCTTCTCCACCCTGCCTTCTCCCAGCTCTGCCAGAATGGACCCGCCAAGTGCAAGGACACTGACCCTGAATTGATGAGATAAAGGAAGCTCGCTGAAGACCACGGACATCATGCTGGGCTGGCTTGAGAACTAGAAGCAGACTTCGATTTTGTGGAGCCACTGAAATATTGGGACTTACTCATTATAGCAGTTAACATCATCCTTCAAATAAATCTCTCCATCATCGTTGTAGATTTCACAGGAACCAGTGCAGTCCATACTTCTGATTGCTTCAATAGCTGCCTAACTCGCCTCTTCCCTCAGTCTTACTTCCTTCTAATCCATGCTGCACCCTGCACCAACGTAATCTCTCTCCCCAGCACAAGACATTCACGAAATCTTCCCATAGCTCCCTGCCCTGCTCCTTTTTTTAAAGATTTATTTTGTTTATTTGAAAGTCAGAGTTACAGAAAGAGGTAGAGACAGAGAGAGAGAGGTCTTCTATCCACTCCCCAGATGGCCACAACGGCCGGAGCTGCACCGATCCAAAGCCAGGAGCCAGGAGCTTCTTCCAGGTCTCCCACATGGGTGCAGGGGCCCATGAACTTGGACCATCTTCCATTGCTGTCCCAGGCCATAGTAGAGAGCTGGATTGGAAGAGGAGCAGCCAGGACTAGAACCAGCGCCCATATGGGATGCCGGTGCTTCAGGCCAGGGCTTTAACCCACTGCACCACAGCGTTGGCCCCCGTCCTGCTTTTTTGAGGCCTTGTTTCCTACTATCCCCTCCTAGGCAGCAAGCCATGCTCCTTCCTTGATGAACTTGGGTTTATTTTATTTTTAAAAAGATTTCTTTATGTATTTGCAAGGTAGAGGCAGAGAGAAAGAGATTCTCCATCCACTGGTTCACTTCCCAAATGGCTGCCACAGCCAGAGCTGGGCCAATCCAAAGCTAGGAGCCAGGAGCTTCCTCCAGGTCTCTAACACAGGTACAGGGGCCCAAGCACCTTGGCCATCTTCTGCTGCTTTCCCAGGCCATAGCAAGGAGTTAGGTCGGAAGTGGAGCAGCAGGGTCTCGAACTAGCATCCATATGGGATGTTGGCATAGCAGGTGACAGCCTTACCCACCTTGCCACAGCACCAGCCCCTGATGAACTGCTTTGAATCCCCACAGCCCTCTCCACCTCCTGTTCCATCTTTGCCCTTCACTGGATCCATTCGCCCTGCAGGGAACATGAGCCCTCCCTGACCCTACAGGTCTAGCTCATTCTCACTCAGCTTTCTCCAGTTTCCAGTTGCATTTTCTCCTTCTACCAAGCTGCTTATGACCCCACTCATAATTCTTCAAGTCATCTCAGCTTGAGAAAGTAGGAGCCAGTTAACCTTCAGGGAAAACCAAAGCTTTGACCTTCAACAGACGTGGTTCAAAAACCTGATTTCCACCAGATAATTTCCTCATTCTGTAACTTTTCCTATCTCAGATTTCCAGTTGTGTATGAGAATGGTAATTACCCTCTCTAGGTCCTCATGAGAATTAAATAACACCATAGAAAGTGCCAATGGGTAAAGCTGCCACCTGTAGTGCCGGCTTCCCATATGGGTGCTGGTTCAAGTTCCGACGGCTCCACTTCCGATCCAGCTCTCTGCTGTGGTCTGGGAAAGCAGTAGAAGATGGTCCAGGTCCTTGGGCCCCTGCACCTGCATGGGAGACCTTGAAGAAGCTCCTGGCTCCTGGCTTCGGATCGGCACAGCTCCGGCCATTGCAGCCAACTTGGTGAACCATTGGATAGACCTCTCTCTCTCTCTCTCTCTCTCTCTGCTTCTCCTTCTCTCTCTGTATAACTCTGACTTTCAAGTAAATAAATAAATCTTCAAAAAAAAAAAAGTACCAATGGAATAGGCACTCAAACATAGGGTCTAGATGATTGTGTCCCTTCCCAAAACTCGTATATTGAAATCTAAACCCTAAGGTGATGGTCTTAGGATTAGGACTTTCAGGGGGAGTTAGGTCATGAATCAGAGCCCTTATAAAGGAGATCCCCTGAGGGCTCTCTCACTCTCTGCCTATTGAAAATAAAGAAGCCAGTTAACAGCAACCTGCTAGAGACCCCTCACCAGATCGTAACCACACGGGCACCCCATCTTGGACTTCCGACCCCCCAGAATGGTGAGGAATACACTTCTGTTGTTCCTAAGCCACCCTGGGATGCTGTTTTATTATAGCAGCCCAAACTGATGAACACAGCTGGCATCCAATCAAATGGAAGTATTATTACTCTCTTTGCTGTAGGAAGGAGAATTTCTGGCTACCCAATCACACAGGACTTCCCAAATCCATGACAAGAATGGACTGATGCTAGAACATGTAAAGCCATAAATAGACTCTCCCAGGTCAGAAGTAGATTTCTTTTTCTTTTTAAGATTTATTTGTGGGGGCCCGCACTGTGGCATAAGAAGATTAAGGCTACACCTGCAGCGCTAGCATCCTGTATGGGCACTGGTTTGAGTCCCAGCTGCTCAACTTCCAATCCAGCTCTCTGCTAGAGCAGAGATAGAGAGAGAGGGAGAGAGAGAGAAAGAGAAAGAGAGAGAGAGATCTTCCATTCTCTGGTTCACTCCCTAGATGGCTGCAATGGCTGGGGCTGGGGCTGGTCAGGCCAAAAGCCAGTAGCCAGCAGCTTCAACCAGGTCTCCCACATGGATGGCAGGGACCCAGGCACTTGGGCTATATTCTGCTGTTTATCCCAGGTGCATTGGCAGGGAGCTGGATAGGAAACGGAGCAGCTGAGACACAAATCAGTGCTCATATGGGATACGAGTGTCACAGGCAGCAGCCTTACCTGCTATGCCACAACACCAGCTCCAGAAATAGAAATAGATTTCTGATTTCAGACCCAGGAAGGCAACGCTTAGTAATGAGTGCAGGTTATGCTTGTAGCATTCTTATTATCAGAGCTTCTTGGAAGAATGGACCAATTCGCCAAGGCACATATTCACATAGAATTTTTGCTCAGTGCCCAAGTTAGAATCTCACAGAATTCAGGTGCAAATGCTACGTGAATGACTCTGGGAAGGAATCATTGCCCAACACTCTTCTGGTGCCACTCACTGGGAAGAGGAAAGAAAGGCCTCATGGACAGTGCCTGCAGGAGTTGCCCATCCCCCTGGGGAGAGGGTGTGAGCACGTCTGGCACTGGGCAAAGTAGCCAGACTAAAGGTTGGCACCAAATGTGAGCCCCAATCAAGACCAGAGCAGCTACTTTCAGGTACACCCCCAACAAAAGGATGAAAGGGAAAGAGGCTGGTTTCTGGGAAGAGACAGGCTGGGGTGGTGTGGCCACCACTCGGCCAGACGGGCTGCTTTGCTGCCTGGAGGGAGAGAGGAGGGCTGGGGAGGAGGCATGGGACAGCTGGACAGAGCTTTTCCCACACCTTCTGAGCAGGGCCTCATCCTCCCATTGAGTCACTCAACAAACAGCTACTGAGTGCCTCCTGTATGCCGCGCTGGATGTGAGCAAAACCAGAGAGAAGTCCCCGCACGCTGGAACTTTCCCTGTGGATGCAACAGCCGGGCCACACACAAGGACATCCTCCAATAGAATGGTGCTGGAGTGACAGGCCCATGCAGTCAGGAAGCAGGGAAAGGAGGGGGAGGCTGAAGACAAGAGCTGCGTGCCAGTGAGCTTGCAGAGTCCCCTGGGAGAGGAGGCATCTGCTTTGAGGCCAGGAACACAGCAGAGGAGGAGGCAGCAGAGAGAAGGCAGGCCTGGGGCAGAACATTCCCTGGGGCCGAGGGGCTGTGTATGTTGGAGGCGCCCTGTGACCTCCTCCTGCTCACCTCCACCCCTTGTCCTTTCCACCACAACCATGCCCTTTCATGGGCCTTAGCTGGCCACCGTGCTCCCTAACCTGCAGCCTGGTACCTGGGTGATGGCTCTCCCTCCTTCTGTCTTGAGTTTCTCCAATTTCTTATGATACACAATAGCTTCTAAAGCCTGTAGACTTAAAAACTTGTAACATTTCAGTTATAGTTCTAGTCATCCTCTGTGCAGCACGGTGCCTGTATTAACAACACAGTTTTGTGCACTTAAAGTGTTGGAAGGGGGTAGATTTTGGGGCTGGTGCTATGGTGCAGCAAGCTAGGCTGCCACCTGTGACACCAGCATCCCATATGAGCACTGGTCAAGTCCTAGCTGTTCCACTTCTGATCCAGCTCCCTAACGATGCACCTGGGAAAGCAATGGACAATGACCCGAGTACTTGTACACCTGCCATCCATATGAGAGACCTGGATGGAGTTTCAGGCTCCTGGCTTCAGTCCGACCGAGCCTTGGCTTCTGCAGGCATTTCAGCAGAGAACCACAGATGGGAGTTATCTGTGTATACGTGTGTGTGTGTGTGTGTATGTGTGTCACTGCACCTTTCAAATACATAAATAAATTTTTATAAATAAATAAGTAAAATCTTCAACAACTTACCAACACTGTTAGGAGAAAGACATTAATTCACCCAGCTCTTCATCCTCTTCTCTATTGCATCCGCATCAGTAGTGCCAGACGGCGCGAGCCCAGGCACCCACCTGGGATTCCTCCCCACCCTCTCCACTCAGCCCCACCGGCTCATCCCTTGCATCTCAGCACAAGCGTCAGATCCGCAGGGAAGCCTGGGTCTGTGTCCTCGTTTCCATGTTCTCATGGGACCATGCTCCTTTACCTGTGACCACTGAACTCGGTCTTTAGTCACTGATATGTTGGATACTGTGTGCTTTCCTGTGGGGAGCAACCCGGACTGGACTAAGTTACTGGAATTAAGACTTATTCTATGCATCTGCTCTCCCACAATATGGCGCTGGGAGAGGAGAAAACAGCTTCTACGCAGCTGCCTCTTGCCAACTTGAGTGATGACCTCCAGGAGCTGATCCTGCTCCTGATTGGAGGAGAGCAGCGTACTCGGCATGTGGGCAGCCGAGTTGGGATTGGCGGAGGAGGACTATAAAAGAGGAGAGAGACGGCATGCACCAGGAACATCTAAGAGGAACATCTAAGGGGAACACCTGTGCAGCCCCCGAGAGAGCTGGCCGGCGGTGTGCCGCTCCCCCGCGGAAGTGGGGAATGTGGCAGGGGGAACCACCCTTCCACGGAGGTGGAAGGGTCGGCAGCCAACCCGGGAAGAACCAGCAGCAAACCCAGGGAGGGCCGAGCAGACGAAAGAACAGCGCAGGGTCCTGTGTCGTTCCTCCACGAAGACGGGGAGTGACATAATGGTGCTGTGACTCGGATATGAAGCCTAGGCAGGGCTTAGTGTCATTCCTCCATGAAGAGGGGGAGCGACACTTTCCCATGCTTGCTTCTCTTTCTCCCCCTCCTTGCTTTTTATTCAATACTTATTTACTCATTTTTATTTATTTGAAAGGCAAAGTGGTGGAGCGAGGCAGCAGAAAGAGATCTCACACCTGCTGGTTCGCTCCCCAAGTGCCCAGGATAGTTGGGACAACTTCAGGCCAAAGCCAAGAGCAAGGAACTCTATCCCAAGCACTGGAGCCCTCCCCTGCCACCTCCCAGGATGCAAACCAGCAGGAAGCTTGATTGGAAGCTGAGTCAGGACTTAATCCTGGGCACTCCCATACACGATGCAAATGTCCCAGGCAGTGCTGCGCCACAACACCCACCCCCATCTCCCTACTTTTAGCTCCCTGAAGGCAGGTGAGGTAGATTCAATATATTCTCACTTATAACCTTTTCAACTTACCATGCATTATCAGGGTGGGACCCCACTGTAAGTTGAGGGGCATCTGCATCTGGCTTTGTACATCACTATGTCTCAGCAGCTCCAGAGAGCTGAGCCTGGGTCCCCAGAGGAGCACAAGGGTGGGGAGGCAGTTAGACCTGAGGCCCTGGCCCCGGAGCTATGGAAAAAGGCTCCCAAGTGGAACCCTTAGAGCTTGGCCCTGGGCCTGGCTGGGAGAGGAAGGGGGCTGTGTTCAATTGACCCCTGAACTTTGCACTTAGGCTTTGCCCCTGATTGCTCCCGGGGCAGTTGAGGGTCAGCCAGAAAATGGTAACAGAGCCCAACAGATATGCAAGTGCTGGTGCATTAAGATTTAAACGCCTGCCACCTCTGACTGTGTGCCCAGCCATGCATTCAGAGCCGAGTGCCTGTAGAAGCAATCAACGAAACTCCATCGGTTGGCCGGTGCCACGGCTCACTAGGCTAATCCTCCACCTGCGGCGCTGGCACACCAGGTTCTAGTCCCGGTTGGGGCGCTGGTTCTGTTCCGGTTGCTCCTCTTCCAGTCCAGCTCTCCGATGTGGCCCAGGAGTGCAGTTGAGAATGGCCCAAGTGCTTGGGCCCTGCACCCGCATGGGAGACCAGGAGGAAGCACCTGGCTCCTGGCTTCGGATCGGCACAGCGTGCTGGCCACAACGTGCCTGCCGTAGCGGCCACTTGGGGGGTGAACCAACGGAAAAAAGGAAGACCTTTCTCTCTGTCTCTCTCTCTCTCTCTCACTGTCTAACTCTGCCTGTCGAAACAGAGAAAGAGAGAGAGAAAGAGAGAGAGAGAGAAAGAAAGAGAGAGAGAGAAAGAAAGAGAGAAAGAAAGAAAGAGAGAGAGAGAGAAAGAGAGAGAGAAAGAAAGAAAGAGAAAGAGAGAGAGAGAGAGAAAGAGAGAAAGAGAGAAAGAGAGAAAGAGAGAAAGAGAGAAAGAGAGAAAGAGAGAAAGAGAGAAGAGAGAAAGAAAGAAAGAAAGAAAGAAAGAAAGAAAGAAAGAAAGAAAGAAAGAAAGAAAGAAAGAAAGAAAGAAAGAAAGAGGAAACTCCATCTGTACTGAGAAGCAACCTGCAAGAGCAGCCGACCTGGGGGGTAGGACCCCTGCTTGATGAGACTCCCAGGTATTAGCGTGGAAGCGTTTTTGCTTTGCAAAAGAAGTCACAGGGGCAGCACGTCCTCAAAGATCAGAGTCAGGAGAAGAAAGAGGGAAGATGCAGAGGGACTCAGTAGAGCTGGGGAGGGAGAGCTGGGAAGAGAGCCTCAGTTTTTCCAACAAGCTGGGAGTGCCCAGGATTACAACATGGACCTACTCAATAAACATTGGGTGCTGGGTTGCCAAGGGGGAGAAGCCACTCCCTAACCGAAAAGGATGTGGACCCAGTGAGGGAGATGCAGAACCCGGGGCACCACCTCAACGGATGTAAGTAACCACAGCTGTCATAAAAGCAACCGCCAAATCAAACAGGCATCCACTTCCCACTGTAGGGTAACTACCATCAAAGTTCTTCACAGCTGAAAGCAACACATGGTGGTGAGGATGTGAAGAGACGGGAAACCTGCACTGTGGGAAACGGAATAGAATTCCTCCAAAAGGGCAAGACAGAAACCACTCTGTGCGTAAGATCCAGTCATTCCACTTCTGGGCGTACACCCAAAGGAACCAAAAGCAGGCAGTCAGATAGATGTCTGTGGGCTGGTGCTCACAGCAGTGTTATTCTCAATGGCCCAAATGTGCAAACCACCATCAACAGATGCATTGTTACAGAACACGCAGTGTAGACACACAATACAAAAGCATCCTGACTTAAAGAGGTGGGTGAACCTTGAGGCCACCACGCCAAGTGAGATGAGCCAGCTGAGGAAGGACAAATCTTGGATGAGCTCCCTGGAGTACTCTAATTCGTGACAACAGAAAGCAGTCCAGGGGCCGGTGTGGTGGTGCAGCAGGTGACACTGCTGTTTCTACGTAAGCACGCCATATGTGAATGCTGGCTGTAGCCCTGACCACCCTGCTTCCAGTCCAGCCTCCTGCTACTGTGCCTGGGAAGCCTGCAGATAATGGCCCAGGTGGTTGGGCCCCTGCCACCCACATGAGAGTCTCAGATGGAGTTTTGGGCTCCTGGCTTTGACTTGGCCCAGCCCTGGCTGTTACAGCCATTTGGGGAATGAACCAGCATATGGAAGACCTCTCTTTTTTTTTCCTCTCTCTCTCTCTCTCACATCCTCCCTCGCTCTGTCATTCTTTCAAATAAATAAACAAATTTTTTAAAAAATAAAGGAATTATCTGTACAGAAATATAAGCAGAAAAGAAAATAAGGGAAAGGAAAGCAGAATGGTTAGTTGTGGTGTAGTTCATTAAGCTGGCTGCCGGCAACTCTGGCATTCCATATGAATACTGGCTGCTCCACTTCCAATCCAGCTCCCTGTTAACATGCCTGGGAAAGCAGCAGCAGATGGCCCAAGTACTTGGGACCCTGCCATCCCCATGGGAGACCCAGATGGAGTTCCAGGTTCCTGGCTTCAGCCTGACCCAGACCTAGCTGTTGCAACCATTTTGGGAGTCAGCCAGCAAATGGAAGATTCTCTTTGTCTCTCCCTCTCTCTGTCACTCTGCCTTTTAAATAAACAAAATAAATCTTTAAAATAAAATAAACTTTAAAAATAAAATAAATCCACTAATATATAAATTAATTAAATAAATACATTTTTAATTATAAGGAATAAGAAACAAACTTGATTCTCCAGGGATGGTGGGAAGGAGCTGGCGTGAGGATGGAAGGAGTGGTATTGTGTCTAAGGCAAACCGCAGGCATATGGGAAGAGAATGCCATTGAGAAAAAAGGCCCTGAACCCAGCTCAGCAGAGAGAAAGAGCTCCACGTGTCCTCCATGATGGACTCATAGGCCCGCCCCGTAGCTCTGTGACATGCAGATTCTTTCATAACAGGGACATTGAGGCCCAGAGAGGGGAAGGGACTTGCCCAAGGCCACACTTCCAGTGAGTGGCACAGGCTGGTACTCTCCTGTGCTCTGCATTAGAAAACACAGAGAGGCCTGGTAGATAGGCGGCTGGCAGGCTAACCCCACCCAGCATCTGAGCCGTGCCACCCAGGAGGTGACTGGGTCTTGGTCATTCAGAGTCAGGTGTGCGAAAGGTGACACTGGGTCAGCTGAGTGCCTGGCGGGCCCATCCCTGTCTGTCTCAGTCTCAGCCTGCCCTTTAGGATACAGGTCACGGAGAGGCTGTCATCCTGTGATGTCACAGGGAGGGACAGATGACTTTGACTTTGCCAAGAAGGGGCAGAATGGCGGGACAGCAGCAACCTAGCTTTCTCTGAGGTCTCAGCCTCAACAGCCCAGAGCAGTCTCAGAAGCAGGAGCCGGGCCCAAGTGAACAAACTTGGAAGTCACTCTGGGCCACAGCAAGGGCGGCCAGCGGCATCCTGCACGGGGGGCACTCACGGTTCAGAAAGCAACCGTCAGCGCAGTGTAGCACACACCTACTGTCTTATGCTTCCCTGCCTTTGTCATTTTTGACGGTATCGATCGCCATGTGAAATGAGATCATTTGTATAGTAATGATGAATCACTGGTCTCCTCCCCTACAGCCACATCTCTGAGATGTCAGATTCCTGCGCCTGCGCCTGCGCCTGCGCCTGCGCCTGCTCCCTGCTCCCTGCCCCATGGTAAGGTTCTGCAATATTGGCTTCACTTCCATCTCCCTGGAGCTCAGCTTCTAAGTGTGCAGGGGTCACTTGGAGCTGCCCACTCATGGCTGTGAACAGTGAGGACAGACAGCCAAGGGCGTCTCGGTGTCTTCCTGCTGCCCGGCGGCCCAGGCATGGAAGCCACTTTCCTGACATTGACTTCACACTTATGGGTTTCTGAAAGCTTTGAGAGTACAAGTAGTGCTACAGCCAGAAGTCAAAGGATGCCCATACAAGCAAACCTTCCAGCTACTGTCATGAGCTGAGTTCATATGTTGACTTCCAAATCCTCAGGACCACAGAGAGAGACTCTATTTAGAAACGGGGACCTTGCTGATGTAGTTAGTTAAGATGATGTTGTAGTGGAGTAGGGCAAGCCCTAATCCAATATGGCTGGCGTCCTTATAGAAAGACAATGGCACCGTGGTGCAGCGGGCTAAGCTGCTGCCTATGATGCCAGCATCCCACATGAGCACCAGTTTGAGTCCCAGCTGCTCCGTTCTGATCCAGCTCCCTGCTAATGTACCTGGGAAAGCAGCAGAAGATGGCCCAAGTCCTAGGGCCCCTGCACCCACCCGCATGGGAGACCAGGATGGAGCCCCAGGTTCCTGAATTCGGCCTGGCCCAGCCCTGGCCATTCCAGCCACTTAGGGACTGAACCATTAGAAAACACAGAGAGGCCTGGTAGATAGGCAGCTGGCAGGCTAACCCCACCCAGCATCTGAGCCGTGCCACCCAGGAGGTGACTGGGCCTTGGTCATTCAGAGTCAGGTGTGCGAAAGGTGACACTGGGTCAGCTGAGTGCCTGGTGGGCCCATCCCTGTCTCTCCCTCTCCTTCTCTCTCTCTGTAACTCTGCCATTAAAAGAAAACTTCAAAAAAAAAAAAAAGCAGAAAGACAAAATTCAGACACAAAGACACATGCTCGGCGAGAGCGCTATGTAAAAACAAAGACAGCAATCAGAGCGACGTGTCAACTGGCCGAGGAACACCAAAGACAACCAGCAAACCACCAGGAGCTTAGAGTCAGGCTTGAAGCAGAATCTCCCACGCGACCCTGGGAAAGAACTAGAGCCTCCAGAGCTGTGAGACAACACGTGGCACAGCTCAAGCCACCAAGCTAGTGGTGCTAGGTTGCAGCAGGCCTGGCACTCAAGTATGGCTGTTTCCAGCAGTGGCTCCTATAAGAAGTCACAGGAAATCTCTCTGGTGTCCTTGTTAAGATTGGCCCAGCAAACTCCATGTCAGGGCTGGTGAATGTTTCCTGCTGGGGAGCTGCCTCCCTGTAAGCCCACCTCCATGCAAGTGTTTTCTTTTATATATATATATATATATATATATATATATATATATATATATATATGATATACATGTATATATATGAAGCCAGAGTTACGTAGAGAGAGAGAGATCTACCATCCACCGGTTCTCTCCCCAAGTAGACGCAATGGCCAGGGCTGAGCCAAGCTGAAGCCAGGAGCTTCATCTGGCTCTTCTATGTGGGTGGCAGGGACCCAAGTACCTGGGCCATCAGCCACTGCTTTCCCAGGCTGTTAGCAGGGAGCTGGATCAGAAGTGGAGCAGCTGGGTCATGAACTGGCGCCCATATATGAACTGGCGCCCATATGGGATGCTTACGTTGAAGGCTACACCACACCACAGGACCCTCACAGGTGTCTTCCATCTCCCGTACGTCCAGCCACTCTCCCAGCCTGCTCCTGGCTGTCTCTCACTTCCTCCAGCCTGCCCGTCTCCAGCTTTCCCATCTCACCTGGCTTTCCATCAAATGTCCCAGCGGATCTCTCGCTCCCAGCTGTGCAAAGACCTAGCCTGTTCCAGCCGCCAGGGGAGCAGCTTTGGGAAGCAGGAGCAAGAAAGAAAGAAACACGGGACAGGAGCGGAGGGGACTCCTCACGGCCCAGCCGGTCACCTGGCGGCCACAGTTAGTGACGTGCAAGAGGGCCATGTTTTATGAGAGCTGTGCAGACAGCAACACTGAGAGGTACAACAGGGCCCACTTCTGTGAGGAAGAAAAGAGATGTTCGCTCTCTGCTGTGGCCCGGGAGTGCAGTGGAGGATGGCCCAAGTGCTTGGGCCCTGCACCCCATGGGAGACCAGGACAAGCACCTGGCTCCTGCCTTCGGATCAGTGCGGTGCGCCGGCCGCAGTGCGCCGGCCGCAGTGGCCATTGGAGGGTGAACCAACAGCAAAGGAAGACCTTTCTCCCTGTCTCTCTCTCTCACTGTCCACTCTGCCTGTAAAAAAAAAGAAAGAAAGAAAAGAGATGTTCATGGTTCTGGACGATGCATACCAAGGAGCTGACTCAAATTAGCTACGGATGACAAGATAATGAATTGCTTAAACTTTGTTCTCTCTCTATATATATATAACATATATACATATATCTATATCTAGATATAGATATGGATATGTGTATAGATAAATATATACATCTCACAGCTTTCTGTCTGGGAATACATGTGTATGGATGAGATAAAGAGAGAGGTGAAGGGAGGATATATATTCAGGCCTCCCCACCCATGGTTCTGAATCCCAATCATGGATTGAAAATATTTGCCAAAGAAATTGCATCCGTACTGAACATACACAGACATTTTTCTGGCCAGTAGTCCATGATCACTACAGTGTAACAACTATTTCCATGACATTTACACTCTGTGAGGTATTGTAAGGATTCTAAAGATGACTTAAAGTCTATGGGGACAGCAGCACCAACAGAGGAGGCGCGTGGCCATGTGAGTGAAAACCTTGACCTTGGATTTATTAAAAGGAAGACTTCCCGCCCGGTGCCGCGGCTCAATAGGCTAATCCTCCTCCTGTGGTGCCGGCACCTCGGGTTCTAGTCCTGGTTGGGGTGCCAGATTCTGTCCCGGTTGCTCCTCTTCCAGTCCAGCTCTCTGCTGTGGCCTGGGAGGGCAATGGAGGATGGCCCAAGTGCTTGGGCCCTGCACCTGCATGGGAGACCAGGAGAAGCACCTGGCTCCTGGCTTTGGATCAGCACGGTGCGCTGGCCCCAGTGCACCGGCCACAGCGGCCAATGCATTCTAGATAGTATAGTAGACTGAGGGAGATCCAGGATCCAGCCGACCCCGCAACAAGCACCCCAGGTCACTCAGGCTTCGTCACTGTGGCCACTGCACACCCACACTTCTCCGCGGAAGACCCCTTGCTTGGCCGCTGTCCTCTACTCTGGTTTTTCAGCCCTCGCCCCCTCCAGGGCTTCTCTGCAGCCGGCGACCCCTGAGCTTCGCTGCTGACGCTCCACGCCTCCCCGGCGCCGAAGCCCAGGATGCAGACCCGCGCTTTGCTGCCTCCGCAGCCCCAGGCTGTTCTGCATCGTCCGCTCAGATCTGTGCTTTGCTACTGCTGCTGCTGCTGCTGCCAGACTCCAGCTTCACCTCCGACCATGCTTCGCCGCCACCAAGCTCCGGACTCAACTGAGCTGACTCAGCTTTCTTCCCGGATATGAACTACGGTCTCCCTCCTGCGTATGCCCATGTGCTTCTTCCGCTCCAACTCTGTCTACATCCCACGGAAGCGGGTGAACATTCCGCCGTGGAGCAAAGCCATTGCCCACGCAGGCTGTGTCATCCAGATGTGCTTTATCCTGCTACTTTCAGTGTTGCCCAACCTTCTGATCTCCAGGGTCTGTACCCAGAAATGTAGCCATCTGTCACCCCCTGCATGACCCAGGTCATCAGGAACCTCCCCCCACACACACACCAGTTGTGGTTGGAGCACCTTGACTTCTTTGTTACAAAGTTTAATGACATTGAAGCAGTCACTCTGTGCACACCCTTGCCCCAGTCCCACTGGAAACAGAGATGACGCTTCGTCTGTGGGAAGCAAACACTTCCATTGGAGCTCATCAGGCTTACCCAGGCTCCTAGGTCCTGCCCAGAGACCTAGGAGGACCCTGCACCCCTGAACCTGGCCAGCACATGGCTCCCTGGGAAGCCAGCCTCTGGCCACCCCCAACGCCAGTCCAGACACAAACTCTAAGCTGGTTGCCAGCATCCTGGACTGTCCAAGTGCCAGCCCAGACACGGGCTCCAGTATGGTCCCCGTGACCACAGGTCCCAGTGTAAAATTGTACCAGGGCAGCCCCCTCGGAACCACTCTGCCTGCAGTCCTTTTGGGAGTTCTGTTCAGGAATAGAGAGTTGATCCAGAACAAAATTCAGTAAGTAAACACCTTGAACTCCAGCACAGATGAAATAGATCCCACAGTCTAAATACAGCACACACTAGCACAGAAAGCACATCGTGTCAAGGGCACCCGCACCGCTGTCCAGGAGAGAGCAGACATCAGCCCACCTACACGTAGTAGCCAACTCAGGAAGACTGAAACAATATCAACTCTCTCTTCTGAACAAAATGATATGAAACTAGGAATCAGGGGCCGGTGCTGTGGTGTAGCAGGAAAAGCCACCACCTGCAGTGCTGGCATCCCATATGGGTGTCAGTTCAAGACCCACTGCTCCACTTCCAATCCAACTCTCTGCTATGGCCCAAGAAAGCAGTAGAAGATGCCCAAGTCCTCGGGCCCCTGCACCCATGTGGGAGAACCGGAAGAAGCTCCTGGATCCTGGCTTCAGATTGGAGCAGCTCCGGTCATTGTGGTCAATTGAAGAGTGAACCAGTGAATGAAAGACCTCTCTCTCTCTCTCTCTCTCTCTCTCTCTCTGCTCTCCTCTCTGTGTAACTATGACATTCAAATAAATAAATCTTAAAAAAAAGAAACTAGTAATCAGCCATAAGGAGGAAATATGAGAAATTCACAAATGTATGGAAATGAACCATGTTCCTGAGCAAGCAGTAAGTCAAGGAAGAACTCAACAACAACAACAAAAAAATTCGTGAGACAAATGAAAGTGAAAACACTACATTCAAAACCTGAGATTCAGCATAAGTAGATCTAATCAGAAAAATTATAGGGATAATTCCTACATTATGAATGAGAGACCTTAAATGAGAAACAATCTAACTTTACAACTTAATAAAATAGAAACAGAAACTCAAGTAGGCTAAGCCTAAAGTTAACAGAATGAAAGAAACAATAAGCTTTGAAACAAATAAATGAAAACATGGGGATGGGAACAAAGCATACAGGGAGGGGCGGGCATTTTGGCACAGCGAGGTAAGCTATCCCTTGCGATGCCCGTATCCAATACTGGAATCACTGAGTTTGAGTCCTGCCTCCGCTTCTGGTCCAGCTTCCTGCTGAAGGGCACCCTGGGAGGCAGCAGGTGACGGCTCAAGCACTTGGCTCCCTGTAACCCATATGGGAGACCCAGATGGAATTCCTGGCTCCTGGCATCAGCCTAGCGCAGTGTCAACTGTTGTGGGCATTTGGGGAATGAATAAGCAGATGAAAGATCGATTTTCTCTCTCTCTCTCTCTCCTCTCTCAAATAAATTAACTTAAAAAATAAAATATTTGGGAGGATGTGGACAGACTCCATACAAATATGTCATTTTGTATCAGGGACTTGAGCACCCATGGGTGTTGACATCCATGGGAGTCCTGGGGCCAATCCAAATGGGTGCTGAGGGGTGACATAGTAGTAAAATGTTGAAGGGGTTCAGAATGAAAGATTTTCCTGGGATGCTTGGTGTCTGTGTGGAGTAAGACCGGACTCAAGTTGGGGAGAGCAAAGAAGTTCTCCTTGGTACCAGCTACTCTTTGGCCCAGCACAGTAGATGGAAGGCAGGGACCAACCACCCCAGCTGACCAAAGATCAAGGGATTTCCCAGTACAAAAACGTTTCCATGCTGAGATTGTTGTGTGCCCTAGAGCTTCAGATACACACACACACACACGAACACAGCCCAGCCCCGCTGCAGTGGGGGAGGCCACTGCTGTCCATCAACCGCTCTGTCCAAAGAACTCTCTCCTAACCAGATCTGGGACTATAGATGGGAGAGCAGTGGCTTTCCCAGTCTCGGTCTCTGTATGGGACTTAACCCTTGGAGGAAGTGCTGGGAAAAGGGTGCAGACTCAAAGGGCTTGGGGCTGGAGACTGGCCCCTGCTACTTCTCCCTGGGAGCTGCTATGGGAGTGGGGGTGGGGGAGGCTGCTGGCTGGTGTCAACTCCTGCCACGGTTCAGATCCTAAACTGATGGGTTCAGACGCCTCCCTGCTCCACCTCCCTTCCCAATACTTTGAGAGTTTCTCTCTCGTCCTGGCTTGTTTTATACCTAAGTAGTTAAGTCTGGGCTACCTGTGTATTCTTGTCCTCTGTGGAAGGCAGCAGAGAGCGCGGCGATGACTACCTTCGTTTATCTGGGGAAACTGAGGCTGGGTGGTCAAGTCCGTGCTGGAATCAAGGACTGTGGAGTCCCTGCTTCGGGTTCCTCCTCTGATGTTCACTCCACACAACCGATGAGTGGTCACCTGCTCTACCCTCAACTCCCCGGGAGCACCTGGCATGTGCACAAAGGCACACAGTTATAGCCCATTACAGGGGAGAAAGCAAACACACTTAGGGGAGGCAGCGTAGAGTCAACGGGCCGTGCAAACATCTGCTGGCTTCTGCTTGGGCACTGCCCTTTGCTCCCGCTGCAGGGCCCACAGTCTCTTCTCCCCTGCCGTCCCCTCCCTCCCCCCAGCTTCCCAAATCTGCCTTCATCCTGATCTCCATTCCAGCAGGAAACCCAGGTCTTTCCATCTCTAGAGGATACGTTTTCATGCTAATACTGAATTCTTTTTTAAGCAGTTTTTTTTAAAGATTTATTTTATTTACTGGAAAGGCAGACTTGCAGAGAGGGGGGGGGGAGGGAGAGAGACAGAGAGGGAGAGAGGGAGAGAGACAAAGAGGGAGAGAGGGAGAGAGAGACTCTCCCATTCGCTGGTTCACTCCCTAAATTCCCACAACAGCCAGTGCTGTGCCAGGCCAAAGACAGGAGCCAACAGCTCCATCTGGGTTTCCCGCGTGGGTGGTAGGGGCTCAGTTATCTTCTGCTGCTTTCCCAGGGACAATTAGCAAGGATCCGGGTTGGAAGCAGAACAGCTGGGACTCGAACCAGCACTCGTGGTGGGATGCAGGCATTATGGGTGGTGGCTTAACCCTCTGCGCCACAACACACCAGCTAGCCCTAGCCTGAGCAATTTTTACAGCATCACTTCCAAAATTGATGCTGTCTACAAACTCTCCCCCACCCCCGTGTCCTTATCAAACCTCCTCTCCCCTCCCCGCCAGGAAGAATAGGGCAGCAGGGGGAGAAAAGCCTACTCTCTCCCCTTAGATGGAGCAATCATGTCTGAGACACAGGCTCTCTGGATGCCACTTGGGGACAGTCCCTCCTCCTCCAAAATCACAGGACTCCTGACCAAATCTGTCAATG
Source organism: Oryctolagus cuniculus (assembly GCF_051225735.1). Lineage (NCBI taxonomy): Eukaryota > Metazoa > Chordata > Mammalia > Lagomorpha > Leporidae > Oryctolagus > Oryctolagus cuniculus. The sequence goes on along the minus strand of NC_142883.1, from coordinate 54,950,256 downwards.
ACAGCTTGCCTCCTCTGCCACGCAGTGGCCCTACTCACGGTGATATCACACTGTTTGGATCAGGATCATTCCAGAGCCATGAAGCAGTTAAGAAATATCCTGCCCCACTGGCTGTTGCGCTCATAAAGGTAGACCCACGTGTACTGTGTACTTCCTTATGGCTCCAGGACGCGCCGCCTGCCGACTCGCTCATTTGCACACACCCAGCTGGGCGAGGAGGCAGCAGCCAGCAGCAGGCAGGACTGCCACCAGCCCAGTCCCATGCAAAGCAGCTGCAGGAGGGCAGCTGGGTGTCTCCCCGCTCCCAGGCAATGCTCCTGAGCAGGCCATGCGGAGGATGCCCCCTGGGGCGCTGTGCCTTCCTCCTGGCCGTGGCCCTGCTGAGCGACGCGGCTGGCTTGGCTCTGCTGCTGGTGGGGATCTTCGCCACGCTGAATTACTGGGACTTCTTGGTCTACACGGGATCCCTGATCCTGGCTTTAAGCCTGCTCTTCTGGCTGGCCTGGTACACCTTCAACATCCATGTGCCTCTTGAGAAACTGGACTTGTAGTTTGGGTGCGGGAGCCACACGCAGCTGTGTCTGTGAGCCTGGGGCCATGGGGCAGCAGCACCAGGTAAGTGCACAAGAGACCTGCCTGCCAGGGTGGCCAGGGAAGCTCGGACAAGCACAGACAGGCCAGGGCCTCCCTCCTGAGGCTGAACCGGCAAGCAGCGGGGCGACTACACTCTAGCTGAGGATCCTGTAAATCTGGGACCCTGTGGGTGCTGGGGAGGAGCGGTCAGGAGAACATGGGGCAGGTGCTTTCTCCTCCAGCCAGGAGGCTGGCAGGACGGTCTCCATGGCCCCTTCCACCTCTGATACACCATGAGCAGCCCAGCCTGCCTTGCAGAATGGAGGCTGTCTCTTTAGCCTGGGACTTGGGAGAAATGACCCTGCATTGATTTTCTATGGGGGAGAAAGGCCTTCGGCACAGGGAGAGAGAATGGAAAGTTCCCCAACAGCTGCTTACGCACTTGCACGCATGGAAGGATATGAGCCGGGCTGCCGTGAGAGCCCACGAAGCGGGACCACCGGGATGGCCTCTGTCACTGGCTTCCTCCCTGATCCTGCCCGGGTGGGATACCACTGAAGGGGCCCAAGACAGTGCACCTGCCTCTTCTCTCAGCAGGGCCCCCACCCTGGCACCCTGCCATGCAGCCTCAGAGATGCAGAAGGCAAGAGACCCTGGTTTCATAGATTTCATCAGTCAAACCATATCACAGCCAGGCAAGCAGCCCGGTTCACGGCGTGCAACCAAAGAGGCAAGGAGTTGTCAGGTTTTTTTGCATGGAGCCCCAAATGTAGGGCTGATCGGGATCTTACAGCCCTGAATATGGGGCAGGCAGCTCCCCCCCACCCCCCAGCTGGTGTGATCATCAGCCCCTCCCCCCAGATGGGCGGAGACCTGCACTCAGGTGTATCCAGTCACTCCCTTTTGATTAGATGTGGGAGCAAAGGTCCCTGCTGAGTTGGAAAAAGAAGGAAATCATAACTCTGTCTCTTATGGGCGATAAATGACAACTGACCCCCCAGAACTGAAAGCAAAGAGCAGTATATTGAGGAAACTTTGATAAAGGACCTAGGAGGTGTGGAGAGAGAAAGTGAGAACAGCTGGGGGTCTCGCTGAGCTTCAAGACTTCTTAGCTGAGTGATGCTGCAGCTCCCTCTGAGCCTCAGTGTGCTCATCTATAAAATGGGGATGTTGTGTTGTTGCAAGGATCACAAGGCGGTAAGGCTTTGCAGAGGATGCTATTCTCACAGATATCAAGTGTTACTGAATACGTGATCTGGGGTGCACAAACTGAGTCCAAATTTGGAGGACCTTGTGTCCCTCCATTGGCAGCCTCAGGTGAGAAAGTGAGTAGCCAAACAGTCGCGCTAATTGAAGTATAACAACAGCATCAGATGAGGACCAGGGAGAAGAGGAGGAGCCTCATGGCACAAACACTTAATAGAGAAACTGACCCAGGAGGTGGAATCAGGAAAGGCTTCCTGGGGGAGGTGATACTAGGCTGCACACCAAAGGAAGGATGAGAGTTGACTGAAAAGTCTTTGGGGGGGGGGCAATGGCTTGGGCATAGGTTCTGGGGTTAGAAATGGAAGGCAGGGAGATTGGAGGGCAGAGAGCAAGATCAAGGTGGCGGGGCGGGGGGGTGGGGCTAACAGTGAGCATGAGGCCAGGTCTGGCAAGACCTTGAAGGCCTTCTTTGGGATGTCGATAATTACTTTAGGAATAGTGAGAAGCTGTTGAGGATATACAAGCAGGCGTGGAATCTTAGCATAATTGGAGCTGTTTCCAAAAAGCTGTCCTGGCTACCGCACAGGTGGTGGTGATGGTGGTGGTGGTGGTGGTGGTGGTAATTGTGGCCGTGGTTACCCATGTAAGCCCTTCTGGGGAGCTAAGACATGTGCCCAAACAATTCAGAGCCCTTGATGTCCCAAGACTCCTTGCCTCTCCATCCTTCGCCATTGAATGCAAGTTCAATCACTCAGTAATGAGGTGCTTGGGCCAAGACCCGGGCTGTCTGATTTGAATCAAATTTTGTTCCTTCCTAGCCATTGACCTGGAGCAAGTTACTTCACCCCTCCACGCCCCAGTTTTCAAATCTGCAGAATGCAGACGGTGCTAGGAATAGCCCTTTCTTCAGGGCTGAAGGTTCCCGGGATTAAGATTTGCTCAGCACTGCGCAAGGTGCACTGCGCTGGCCACGAGTGATGCTGCAGGCAGTGGGCGTGTCGCAGAGAGGAAGAGAACTTCCTCTAGAGTAGACACCCCTGAAGCATTATGGTCAACTCTTAAGGCAGTAGGTGGCATGGAGATTTTTCAGTGGGCTTGAGAGTGGGAGCTGAACCAGGAGGTCAGCTTTTTGCCCATGCTCCAAGGAACTTGAGAAGTTGTGAGATCCACTGTATTCTTTTCTGAGTACACTCATGCAAATAGCACTTCTACCTTTGCAGTCTCCAAGTTCTGTGTCCAGAGCACGCACAAGGCCGGTCAGCCCATCCATCCAGCCCCTCTCTAACTCTCCATATCTAAGGCCAGCCCGAGTGACAGATTATCATGGGCTGGGACCTGCTCTTCAAGAGAGAGAGATTTGGTTTCCAGGAGAGGTTTCATTTTTTTTTAAGATTTATTTTATTTATTTGAAAGACAGAGTTAATAGAGAGGTAGAGACAGAGAGAGAGAGAGGTCTTCCATCTGCTGGTTCACTCCTCTGATGGCCACAATGGCCAGAGTAGTGCCAATCCGAGGCCAGGAGCCAGGAGCTTCTTTCAGGTCTCCCACGCGGGTGCAAGGGCCCAAGGACTTGGGCCATCCTCCACCGCTATCCCAGGCCACAGCAGAGAACTGGATCAGAAGAGCAGCCAGGACCAGAACCAGTGTCCATATGGGATGCCAGGGCTTTAACCCACTGCGCCACAGCACCAGCCCCGAGAGGTTTCATTTTTTAAAAAGATTTATTTATTTGAAAGGCAGAGTGACAGAGACAGAGAGGTATTCTATCTGCTGGTTCACTCCCCAGATGGCCACAATGGCCAGGGCTAGGCCAGGCTTAAACCTGGAACCTGGAACTCCATCCATGTCTCTCTCATTGGTAGCAGGGACATATGCACTTGGGCCATGTTCTGCTGCTTTCCCAGGCATATCAGCAGGGAGCTGGATGGAAAATGGAACAGCCTGGCCTCGAACCTGCGCTCATATGGGATGGAGGCATCGCAGGCAGTGACCCAACCTATGAAAAAGGCCTGTAGGAGTGGGGCAGGGACTGGAGCCAAAGCCAGAGCAAGGCAGGAAGTTGCAGCTCCAGCCACACTGCAGGCACCTGGGTTTGCCCCTAGAATTTGCCAGTAAGGCTTCATGCGAACACAAAGTCGCCTCAGTGGCCTTGTGTGCTGTGGCCTTTGGCCTGGGTGTAACAGCAAACCATGACCATGATTGATGGCTTGATTGCAACTGGCCTTGCCAGTTCTGATTCTCAGAGTAGGGGAAAGGGAAGAACCAGAGACGCTCCACGCTCAGAGCCCAGCTCCACTGTTCCTACCCCGTCCTCGAGGCTCAGAAAGATGAGCTTGATATGGCCTTGCCCTGCCCAGGACAAGGAGGCCACATTCCTGGCTGGCACCAAGCTCAGGGCAGGTCACAGCCGGGGCCTGGCTGCCCAGCGCACCTCGGCCTGCAGCTTGTATGGTTCTCTAAGGGGCGAGAGAGCGGCCTCGATGCACCTCCCCTCAGAAGGTTTGGGATGAGCGACGCCTGTCTACAGCCCAACTGTGTAGCTAGTTGGACACCCTTTCCTGATTTGTCACTCGGTCACTATATTTTCTTTTCTTTTTTTTTGACAGGCAGAGTTAGACAGTGAGAGAGAGAGACAGAGAGAAAGGTCTTCCTTCTGTTGGTTCACCCCCCAACTGGCTGCTACAGCTGTCACGCTGCACTGATCTGAAGCCAGGAGCCAGGTGCTTCCTCCTGGTCTCCCATAGGGTGCAGGGCCCAAGCACTTGGGCCATCCTCCACTGCACTCCCGGGCCACAGCAGAGAGCTGGCCTGGAAGAGGAGCAACCGGGACAGAATCCAGCGCCCCAACCGGGACTAGAACCCAGGGTGCCGGCGCCGAGGTGGAGGATTAGCCTAGCGAGGCATGGTGCCGTCCTTGGTCACTGTATTTTCTACTTGCTGGGCATTTCCTATAGTTCAGTGCCCAGGTAATGTCAAGAAAAGATGATTGTCCATTTCCAAGAATGTCCAAGACTACACACTCCATACATACACACACACACACACACCCTGCATGTGTGTGTACCTCTGCCCCTACACACATCCCACACCCCCAACAATGCACACACATAACCCCCCCTTTCACCTTACACACACACACACACACACATGAGCCCCGTGCTCATGCACACATCAGCACACCCTCACACACACATAATCCCAGCCACACATCCCCCACACCCACCCGTGCACACACACGCACAGAATCAAGCACACAAGGCTCTCAGCCCTGCATTCTAGAAAGTAAAACCTTTTCCCCTTTTCTTCCTCCGAATCGACCTTTTTCCAACACCCAGACGTCTCTCCCTCTGCAGGCAGAGGGGGCTGGGGAGCTGCCAGGTGAGCTCAAAGGTTGCAGCCTCAGCGAGCCCACACCCCAGCCAGGTGTGACGCTGGGGCTGCGTGCCCAGGCCCGCTACTTCTCTGATAGCTCCAGGGATTTGGGATCCAAAGGGAGCGATATCGCAAGTACATAACACTCCACAGAAGTTCAGGGGGAAATGGCACTCAGGGGCTCTGAAAGCCGGGGAGACACTGGGAGGAAGGGGGCTGTGTGTCCCGAGGATCAGGGAAGACCGTGACAGGAGCAGGCAGCACAGAGGAGGCCTGCAGACAAGGCTGAGCAGACACCCACTGGACATTGGGCTCTGGTGATGGCCAGGCAGGACTTTGTTTGTTTGTTTGTTTGTTTGTTTGTTTTTGACAGGCAGAGTGGACAGTGAGAGAGAGAGACAGAGAGAAAGGTCTTCCTTTTGCCGTTGGTTCACCCTCCAATGGCCGCTGCGGCCGGCGCACCGCGCTGATCCGATGGCAGGAGCCAGGTGCTTCTCCTGCTCTCCCATGGGGTGCAGGGCCAAGCACTTGGGCCATCCTCCACTGCACTCCCAGGCCACAGCAGAGAGCTGGCCTGGAAGAGGGGCAACCGGGACAGAATCTGGCGCCCCGACAGGGACTAGAACCCGGTGTGCCGGCACCGCAAGGCGGAGGATTAGCCTAGTGAGCAGCGGCGCCGGCCCAGGCAGGACTTCGAGCAGCAGGTGACAGTCCTTTCACTGGGCCAGGACGGAGGAGCCTGCGATGATGGCCAGACCACAGAGCAACATGATCAGACCACTCAGAATGCTGGGCTGGAGAGCAAAGGCCCCGAGACAGGGAGCACTCAGAGGGCTCCCTGGAGCAAGAAGGGCTCCAGCCAAAATGAAAGCCATGAGAAGAGGGCAGGAGGGTGGGGCAGCAGGGCCTCTCCAAGTCCCCTGCAGCATTGACACCATCCAAGACGTCACAAAGTGTCACCATCCGTGGAACGAGGGAAACAAAAAGATACATTTGCTTTAGAACTAGCAGAGTTTATGGTGCAAATCGTGTAGGCAAGCAGAGCCACCCAATTGGTGTTCAATGTGCACATTTGCTTATTTGACAGGCAAAGACAGGGAGAAATCTCTCATTCACTGGCTCATTCTCCCTTAACACCCACAAAGGCCAGGGCTGGGCTGGAGCCGGATCCAGGAGCCAGGAACACAATCCAGGTCTCCCACACATGTGCAGGGAGCCGACGACTTCACTTGCTGCTGCCTCTGGGGGTGTGCATTAGCAGGAGGCTGGAACCAGGAGCTGGAGCCAGGGATTAAACCCAGCTACCCTAACGTAGCACATGGCCACGCTAACCTGTACCTGAACTACTAGGCGGAACACCCTCCCACCCACAGCAAAACATGCACCTTTTCAACTCAGAAGAAAGGTCAGATGTGAGAATGAAGCTAGGGTTAGAAACCTCACTGTGGAGGAGATTGTAGAGGGTGAGAAGACAGAAAAGAGAAGAAAATAAAGATTGAGGGAGCAGGCAATGGAAGGAAAGAAGCAGAGGGAGGGAGACTAAGATTCACTGAGCAAGGGGGCCAGTGCTATGGGGCAGCAGGTAAAGCTGCCATCTGCAATGCTAGTGTCCCATATGGGTGCTTGTTCGAGTCCCAGCTGCTCCACTTCCAAACCAGCTCCCTGCTAATGTGCCTGGGAACACAACAGAAGATGGCCCAAGTAGTTGCAAGGGCCCCTGTCATGATGGAGTTCAGGCTCTTGGCTTCAGCCTAACCCAGCTCTGGCTGTTGCAATCATTTGAGGAATGAACCAGTGGATGGAAGATTCTCTCTCTCTCTCTCTCTCTCTGCTTTTCAAATAAATAAAATAAGTCTTAAAAAGATTCAGTGAACCAGGCACAAAGGCACTGCACAGTATCCCAATTCACCATCATCATCATCACCACCACTCCCTTTTTCCAGGTAAAGATAACAAGGAACATAGAGGTCAAGCATCTTCTCCAACATGACAAAACTAGCGAGGGATGGACCTAGGTTGTAAACCCATGTGCATCTAGCCCCCTTATTCATGCTTTCTCCATCAGGCTGGGAACTGGCTCACTGTGCCGTGGGCCGAGTCTGTCCCACCTCTCGGTTTTGTAAGTCAAGCTTTGTTGGCCTGCAGCAGGCTCATTCACTTAGGCACCGTCTACGGCTGCTTTGTGCTGTAATGGCAAGGTTCAGGCATTGCAACAAAGACCACATAGCCTGCAAGCCTGTAATATTCACCACCTGGCCCTCTACAGATGCCTGCCAGCCCCTGGGTCAGCCAGGGGTGCCTCCCACAGGAGCCAAGGTCAGAACCTGTATTTGGGGCATGGGAGCCGGAAGGCAGGTTGGAGTGCCCAGATGGACATTCCCAGGGATTAGGGAGAGATCCTCTCCAGGTGAAAAGAGAGCAAAAGGGACAAAATATCACAAGAGGAGGGAACTGACGCTGGGAGGCAGAGCCATCAAGAAGTTGAACCATGGGGAAAGGTGGACGGGCTTGGGCTGGTCCATGAGCCTTTATCAGTCAGCAGTGGGGACAAAATTCAGAGGAGTGCTCCCTACAGGTTAGGAGGCACAAGGTGTGAGTGCGGATTGGTCCTGGAAGGATTTGGCGATGAAAGTAAGGGAAGAGGGGCCGGCGCCGCAGCTCACTAGGCTAATCCTCCGCCTTGCGGCGCTGGCACACCGGGTTCTAGTCCCAGTTGGGGCGCCGGATTCTGTCCCGGTTGCCCTTCTTCCAGGCCAGCTCTCTGCTGTGGCCAGGAAGTGCAGTGGAGGATGACCCAAGTGCTTGGCCCTGCACCCCATGGGAGACCAGGAGAAGCACCTGGCTCCTGCCATCGGATCAGCGCGGTGCGCCGGCCGCAGCATGCTGGCCGCGGCGGCCATTGGAGGGTGAACAAACAACAAAGGAAGACCTTTCTGTCTGTCTCTCTATCTCACTGTCCACTCTGCCTGTCAAAAAAAAAAAAAAAAAAAAGTAAGGGAAGAGGGCAGGGCAGTAGCCTGGTGGCATAGCTGGTTTGAGGTGGGAGGTTTTTAGGGGAAAGGATACAGGAACTTGAGCAGCACAGCGAGTGAAGGAGAGGAAGCCAGGAGAGAGGGAAGGAGGATGTGGCATTATAAAGGGTGATGGCCACGTCCAAGGTAGGTGGGGGGGCGGGGAGTCCAGGGTCCAGAGAGAGGTATGAGCTTGACCCCAGGAAGGTGGACGCCTCAGTATGTCTTCCAATCATTTATTTTCATGATCTCTTTCAAGGCTCGCAACTCTGTCCAAGTCCCCAGCTTACAGGAGGAGACCCTAGTCTCAAAGTGGCTGCAGGGGGAGTGGTCGTTTGGGATGATGGTTAAGATGGAGATTCACATTCCACATTGCAGTGCGTGGGCTCAATTCCAGCCTCCTACCAATGCAAACCCTGCAAGGCAGTGGGTGATGGCTCAAGCAGAAAGAGGGAGGCCTGAGTTGAGTCCCCATCTCCCTGTATTTTAAGTGGTTTGGGGGCGGGGCCACAGGAAAGATGCTGTTAAGGGACAGTGCTAGGATTCAAACTTCAGTCTGGCTGACCCTGAGAACTGGGCTCACTTCACCCCTCACAGGGTTGAGGTCGACCTCCAGAAGCCTTGGGCTGATCCTTTTCATCTCCTTCTCTTCAGCACAGATCCTGTCCGAGGGAGAAGCAGCAGATCCAGGAGATGCCTTCTGTATGTAGCGCATGCTTCCAGCACCCCCAAGGAGGAACCGGGGTCTGCAATGCTGAGGCTTTCACAGCACCCACAAGGAGGGCCCGTGCACGGCTGTCAATGCCACGTTTCTGGAAAGTTCCATCCTTGGCCACTGCTGGTGCTGCCACAGCCCCCACTGGTCACAGAGAGTCTGAGAAGCCATCAAGTTCTCCCAGCGGGGACATCGTGACAGCAGCCTTGCTCTGGGCTTAGATGCCAACAGGAATGCCCATCTCTGCTGCTACTGTGGTCCATTTCCTTTCAAAAAAAAAAAAAAAAAACAAACAAACAACTAGCCATCGCACGCAAGCACAAAAGCTCAAATGGAGTCTCCTGTAGCGTATCTCGGTGTACGGTTGCTACTTCCCTCTGACTCTGTGCAGAGACTGTAGGAGGCACTGGAGATATGCACCTCACCCAGGCCTCCAGACTGGCCAGCTGGCACATGGCAGGAGAGCCCCGTGTGCTGGTGGCATGTTGGGAGGTGGACTCTCTCCTCCTCGGTGGAACACACTGTGAATACCCATTCACCCCACCCATTAACACAGCCAGACCATGCAGGTAGCTCATATTGAGCCTTTAGTCAGCTGAAACCCTCCTAGCATCTTTCTGACATGTGGGCTAGGCCTCTGCTGTGCATCCTAAGAGCAGGACTTCAGTTGCACCTTAAATGGCATGCAGTAAACACAGCCCAAGTATAGCAACTCCAAGGGTTCATGTTCCTAGGCTGATCAAATAATTGGTCTCTGTGCTGTTGTCTGGAGGAACTGCCCCACTAATTTATATTCCTCCTGGTCTAATTTTGTATTTTTTATTTATATTTCACCTTGCGAGTGTATGTGCTTCCCATTAGCTGTCTCTAATGGCACAAAACAGTTCTCTAAATAAAGAGGTGGCCTTTGGTTGTAACAGGACGTAGCATCCTTCTGAGTCCACATGAGGTTGTAACGAGTCTCGCACTCCCAGTTGAAGGCTACCCTTCTCCCAAGACTTTAACCTGTGTTGGTGTGGATGCCGAAATCCTGCATCCAGGCCCTCACCTCCAGGAAGCAAAGCGCAGAGTGCAGTGTGGTGGAGACGGCATATGGGTTACGCCAACACTGGCATCTCAGACCTGGACCAGAGCCAGAAACCTGAAGATACGTCATGAAAGAATATTCTAGTGAAGCCATTGATCTTTCTCAAGAAAGAATCCATTCCTATTCAGAGCCTCCTTCAAGCATCTTCACTTGTAACCCTCTTGGTCTTCCCAACTGGAAAGTTGCGTGTCTGAGCTGCCCACCTCCCAGAAAGGATCAGCTCCTCCTACTTGGGGTTCGGAACTTAGCATTGAAGGAATTGCCACATGCAGTCAGTCAATGAAAGGTTCCTTATGGAGACACCGTTGGAGGACACCATGGAACTTGACCAACAATTAGGATTTTTTTTAAAGATTTATTTTATTTATTTGAAAGATAGAGTTATGAAGAGAGGTAGAGACAGAAAGAGGTCTTCCATCCGTTAATTCACTCCCCAGATGGCTGCAACAGCTGGAGCTGTGCTGATCTGAAGCCAAGAGTCAGGAGCCAGGAGCCAGGAATCAGGAGCTTCCTCCCGGTCTCCCATGTGGGTATAGGGGCCCAAGGACGGGCCATCTTCTACTGCTATCCCAGGCCATAGCAGAGAGCTGGATCAGAAGAGGAGCAGCCGGGACTAGAACCTGCGCCCATATCAGATGCCGGCACTCAGGCCAGGGCTTTAACCCGCTGTACCACAGAGCTGACCCCACAATTGGGCTTTTTTTAAAAAAAGATTTATTTTATTTATTTTAGAGGCAGAGCAATGTACAGAGAAAGGAGAGACAGAGATATTGCCCATCCACTGGCTCACTCCCCACATGGCCATAACAGGTAAGGCTGGACCAGACCAAAACCAGGAGTTTGGAACTCTGCCTGGGTCTCCCACATGGATGGTAGGGCCCAAGCTATCTTCTGCCCTCCCAGGTACAATAGCAAGGAGCTGAATCGGAAGCAAAGCAGCCAGGACTTTAACTCACGCTGTAGTATGGGATGCCAGCCTCGCAAATAGCAGTTTAACCCACATTGCACCACAGATGCCAGCCCCTGGGTGTTCAGTTTTTAATTTTTAAGAAAAATCTAGGGACCAGTGCTGTGGCATAGTGGGTAAAGCTGCCGCCTGCAGTGCCGGCATCCCATATGGGCGCTGGTTCGAGTCCTGACTGCTCCTCTTCCCATCCAGCTCTCTGCTATGGCCTGGGAAAGCAGTGGAAGATGGCCCAAATGCTTGGGCCCCTGCACCCATGTCGGAGACTCAGAAGAAGCTCCTAGTTCCTGGCTTTGGATCGGCACAGCTCCAGCCATTGTAGCCAGTTAGCGAGTGAACCAGCAGATGAAAGACCTCCCTCTCTCTCTCTCTGCCTCTCCTTCGCTCTCTGTGTAGCTCTGACTTTCAAACAAATAAATAAATCTTTTTAAAAAATAAAATCTAGAAGTGTAATAATTTTCTGTTTCTTTAGCACCAAATATAATAGTTGACAGCAGCAGCCATATTGTTCAAAATATGCAAATCTTAGAAAACTCGGATGACACTCAGGCCAGAGCATATGTTCATGCCTGGGAGAGACTGAAGCTGCTGAGGTTAGCTGAGCAGTGGGGACTGTGCCCTCACACAGCAAGTGCACTCCAGGGAGTGCCCCACACTGCTTGTATCTGCCTCTCTCATTCTTCCAAGGCGCCATAAGTGTGCAAGTTGCTGAATGCAATTAAACACCTGCAAGCATCCTTTAAAGTGGAGAACAGAATGAAAAGATCAATTTATTTTGGTGTAAAGTTTTTGAAATCCATGCGTAGTTTTTCCAATATCTGCATGTTCTATGAACTTTTTTTAAAGATGTATTTATTTTATTTGAAAGGGTTACAGAAAAATAGGGAGAGACGGAGACTGAGTTTCGATCCGCTGGTGCAGAGCACGTGTATAATAAATATGTGATAATAAGCGTGGTGGGATGAAGGAAGTTCAGTGCCAGCTGATCATTCACTAGCCCTTGGCTAACTCCCAGGAAGCCCACAGAGGAGGGACTCCTGGAATGGATCATCAACCACCCAGGCACCGCCCAGGCTGGGCACTTGGAAACTGGGGGGCAATCCTGGGGCGGTGCCCTGCCTGCCACTGGGCATTGGCAAGGACAGTGCTCAGATGCAATCTAAGAAATCATGGAGCGGTGCTGTTCCAATGCCTGGGGCTCTTGTTAAATGCAGAGTAAACGCAGGTCTGGGGAGGAGTCAGAGGCAGACTTCTTTCTCTCTCTCTTTTTTTTTTTTTTTTTTTCTTTCTTTTGGTGGAAAAACGCAGGCGTTTATTGCAAAGCAAGGAGACGGGCAGCTATTCTTCACTTCTGGGACTAAATGCAGTGAATCTCAGCTTTCTTAGAGATGAGCAGGGCCGAGACCAGCGCGTGTATGGGGGCCTCTCATTGGGCCACAGTTCGTGTTGCCTGCCTCTGATTGGTCCGCAGTGCGTGTGGCCTGCCTTTGATTGGTCAATGATAGGGGCCGGCGTGTTTCCTCGGGAATGGCAAAGTCTGTCTGGATCTAAGGACGGATGGGGATTAGTTTTATTTGATAGGAGCTGGGAGTTCTGCAAAAGCTCTGAGTACAGAGGCTAGCATTTCTCACAAGCTCCCGAGAGACGCTGCTGCTCTTGCTGGTCCCCAGGACGCGCCGCAAGAGCAGAGATCTTGAGCAGCGCCATCACTTCAAGCCTGGGGATGGGCAGCCCACAGCTGAAGTGGCATCGCGAGTTCAAGCAGCTGAAAGGCAGTGGATCCAGATCTAGAGCCCAGGTCTTCAAGCTGCCGGTCAAGTCCCCTCTCCTGTCCATAACTAGTTGTTCTGGCTTCTCCCCAGCTCCACAAAGCCTCAGGCAGACGAGTCAGCAAGCAGGGTAGAGGGCAGGGGGAGCGAGGCACGCGCGTGCTGCAGGTGAATCACCACGTTGGCACCTCTGCCACCAAGCCGGCTGTGTGGTGTTCCCCGGGAATGCACAGGACTCCACGCTGCTGCGCGTCGCCTCAGATGCCAGAGCGCTGAGTGCAGGAGTGTGCAGCAGGCAGGGGGGCGGGGCTCCGCTGGGGAGGAGGAAGGGGGGAGGCACTTGCCTCCAGGCTCTGTGGGAACCTGGCTCATCCTCCCCAGGGACTGGGCATGGGCGCCTCCCACTGCTCTCCAGGCCCAAACCCATGGCCCTCGTCCTATTTGTTCCCTTGTGGGGCATTTGAGCTTTTACAGTGACCTCAACTCTGCCCTGTCTGTCACTCGCAGGCTGATAATTGTACAGGTGGGCCTCACCTGTCGGAGAATGTGATAAGGACATGACGATCACCAGTAGCAACTGTGATTCAAGCATGGGCCTTCTCAGACTTCAGCAACCTCCTGAATTGGCAAATAGCTTAGAAGACATCATTTTCTGGGGCTGACACTGTGGTGCAGCATGTTAAACCGTTGCTTGAGACTCTCACATCCCTTATCAGTGCCTCTTCAAGCCCCAGCTTCTCTGCTTCCAATCCAGCTCCTTGCTAACACATCTGGGAAGGAGCAGATGATGGTTCAAGTACTCAGGTCCCTCCATCCTCATGGGAGACCTGGATGGAGTTCCTGGAGATTGACCTCAACCTGGTCCAGCCCCAGCTGTGGCAGTCATTTGGAGAGTGAACCAGAAGATGGAAGATCTCTCTCTCTCTCCCTCCCTCCACTCCCATCACTCTGCCTTTCAAATAAGCTAATTATTTAGTTTTTTGAAAGAACATATCACTCCCCCTTGATAGAAATCAAAATATAGCACTGTGAATCTTAGGCTACCTTCTAAGTCTCACAATGATTTGAGGACTATAGTAGTTGCCATTTTTTAAAGCTACTTAAGTAAAGTGTGCAGCTAATGATCAAGTTTGCACTTGAGACGTCATCCCCACCGTTCATTGCAGTGACCAAGAGGAACCCACAAGCCCAGGGGAACATGGACCCATTACATGGGACGATGTCACTTCCCAGGCTTGGGCTAAGATCAAGGGTAGGTAGAAGGGGAGCCCACTCCCTTTCAGGAGCCTCAAAGCCCCTCCGATGCCCCACACCCTGGTGAAGCTGCAGTCTGTGAGGAAGAGGAATTTATCCTGGCTGAGTAGAAGCTGCCTCTACCACTGTTAAGACAGGCTCAAAATATATTTGCATAAACTGAAGAGCCTTCTGGGTAAAACCCAACCCTCATGGTAAAAGGAGTCAGGCAGACAAGGAACAGCGACTTCTCCTGGTGTGCTCAGCTGCCTTCATCTTTTGATGACTATATTTGTTCTTGGTGAAGATCTGTGAGAAGGATTAGACTGGTTGTTGGAGATGAAAGCTAAATGATGCTGGAGTCTCGGTCTTGGCATTCGGGAGCTTGCTCTTGATAGACAAGGAGATGATCCAGCAAGAAAATCACACACTGGATGCCAACTACCAGCAGACTGAACTTGTATGTGAGCTGCTTCCACCCTGCTGAGACTCCCAGGGGTGTCTTGGTGGGCTAGGCTCCCACAGAGGCCTGAGCCAGTCAGGAAAACCAGGACAATGGCCAAGGACACTGGGCTGAAAGCCTCGGAACCCCTGATGTTCTCTGACTGCAGCAGCGGCCAGGTGGTCTCGTGCTCAGCCTCATCCCTTCATTCAACACCATCGCCTCTGGCCTCATCCTCCCTGGGCCCCAAGACTGCCCCATAAAGGGAGATCCTTTAGAAAAGGGAGGAGGGAGTAGAACACAGATTCCCACTGTGTCCCAGCTCCCTGCTCTGCCCCTCGCAGCACTGGGCTGTTGGTGGCTGAACTCCCCAAGTCAGTATTGAAAAAAAATAATTAGTGGGGCCTATGTTATGGCACAGCGGGTTAAGCTGCCACTTGTGACCCCAGCATCTTTTAGGAGTGCTGGTTTGAGTCCTGTCGGCTCTACTTCCAATCCAGCTCCCTGCTATTGCACCTGGGAAAGAAGCAGAGGATGGTCCGAGTACCTGGGTCCCTGCCACCCACATGGGAGATCCACATGGAATTCTGGGCTCCTGACTTCAGCCTGCTCAGCCCTGGCTGTTGTGGCCATTTGAGGTGTGAGCCAGCAAAAGGAAAATCCATTCTCTCTCTCTCTCTCTCTCTCCCTCTCTCTCTCTCTCTCTCTCTCTGTCATTCTGCCTTTCAAATAAATAAATGTCTTTTTTAAAAAGTAAGTAGCATATAGCCTGGACTCTCTGTTTTTTAAAAGATTTATTTATTTATTTGAAAGGCAGAGCTACAGAGAGAGGGAGAGACAGAGAGAGAGGTCTTTCATCCGCTGGTTCACTCCCCAAATGGTCGCGACTGCCGGAGCTTAGCTGATCTGAAACCAGGAGCCAGGAGCTTCCTCCGGGTCTCCCACATGTATGCAGGGCCCCAAGCTTCCACTGCTTTCCCAGGCCATCAGCAGGAAGCTGAATTGGAAGTGGAGCAGCCGGGACTCAAACTGACACCCACATGGGATGCTGGCAACACAGGCAGAGGCTTAACCTAGTACGTCATGCTGCCGGCCCCCAGACTCTCTGTTTCACAAGTTAGCAGCTTTGACGCTGAATTTGGCCTGACTCTGCTTCCCATATAAAGCCACTGAGTTCACAATGACCTCTCTGTTTCTGGCCTTGCTTCTCTGTCCCCACACTGGCTGCTCCCACACTAGCCCCTGCTGCCCAGTAACAAGCTTTCTCACTTTGTCTCGGTCTCCGTGCCAGCCCATATCCCACAGTGAGGACTCACTCTGGATTTCCCTGCCTGGGGCACGTCCCCAACACACACACTCTCTGCTCAGATGTCCTCCTGACCAGCCCGCCCCATCAGCCTGAGACCTGCAGGCGCCCCTGCCCATGTCCCCATCCACCTCTCCGACTACACCTGTTCCCAGGCTGACCTCGGGCCCCAGCTCAGAGCCTCTCACTCTGAAGATGTCCAGGGCTGCAGCACCCAGGCCTCTACAGCTGTCTGGCTCTGTGAGTGCATCCCGGGGAGCAGCATACGAGGCTTGCCCGGGAACTTGTCCATCACACAGAGGGTCACCACTCCTGCCAGCCGACCCCAGGGTTTTTGTGGGTTCCCTGCCGAAGTCCTACATCCTGAGAAGCCCCTGGATTCTAACCCTAACCCTAGCCCAGACCTGCTCTTCGTGGGGTGGGGCCCTCCTGTGGGTGTTTAACAAGCTCCCGCCACCCCCAGGGGATTCTGATGTGATGCAAGCTGCTCAAGCCTAAGAAGTTCTACCATCAGGGATCTGGGTGGTGAACTCGTGCGTGCCTGCCTGTGGGCTGGCCTCCGCGTGACCCCTTCTCCTCCTCCCACCCCCTGGACTCAGGAGAGCGTGCCCTGTCCCACTGTCACCTGGAATCCAGGCCAGGCTGCTCCAGCCCCAGGCAGCTCTGCCAGCTGTGAGGACCCCTGTGTCTAGGCCAGCCCAAACCGTCCCAAATCATCTGCCAAGTCATCCGGTGTCCAGGCCAACCAGGAGGGAAAAAAAAATTACTTTTTCCTCCTGTCTCTTTTGCATTTCAATTCTCAAGAAAATCAAGATTTGGAATGAAAGGCTGCGAGACGTGGGGAGACAGCTGAGCCTTGTGGATGAAAAAGGAAGGAGGAGGCAGAATGAAAGGTGTCGAGGGAGCGAGCTGGTTGAGAAGATGAGGAGTAGGCTGGGATGAGGCGTGGGTCTGGAACAGCTGTGGAGGAGACAGATGGAGATGCGGGAGAACAGGGTGGGCCCTGGACCAGCAGCACCAGCCTCCCCCAGGAACCCTCAGACCTGCAGGCTCTCCGTCTCACCCAGGACCACCGACTCAGAAGCCTGGGAGTGAGTCCCGTCTAGCTGAGTTGTGCGAAGTTCCTCCCAGTGACTTTCCAAGTGTGAGAGCCCCGGGGCTGAAGAGCTATCTTTATGTAAGCAAACTGCCCCTTGGTGTTGGGTTCTTCCACTGTTTCTGCTGTCTCTGATTCCAGCATCCCATATGAGCACCTGTTCAAATCCCAGCTGCTCCACTTCCAATCCAGCTCCCTGCTAATGCACCTGGGAAAGCAGCAGCAGATGGCCTGAGTACCCGGGCCCCTGCTACTTGTGTGGGAGATTTCAATGGAGTTCTAAGCTCCTGTCTTTGGCCTGGCCCAACCTTAGCTGTTGTGGTCAGTTGGAGGTGAACCAGTAGATGAAAGATCTCTCTTCTCTCTCTCTCTCTCTCTCTCTCTCTCTCCATCTCTCTCTCTCTATCTCTCTCTGCCTTTCAAATAAATAAATAAAATCTAAAAAATGAAATAAGTACCCCCAATGGGACTCTCACACATACCACCTCTTGCTGTTGGCCCCGTGAGTTCCTGAGCCTGCACCAGCCCGGGCCAGCTCCAGACTGCGTGGCCCTCTCCCAGAAGGCGTTCCAGGCTGGAGAGAGCCCTACAGGGCCTCTGGTGCTGTCACTTCCCCACCAAGTCAACACCAGAGCCTCTTTGATCCCTTTTCTCCTCCATCTTCCTCGTCTTGGAACACGTCGTCTGCCAAAAAGACTGTAATCATCAAAGAATAATTAATTTATTTCCTCATGATTTATTAATCAAACACATCCATAACTGGGTACGCACAAAGCAGAAGGCAGATGTATTATGATTTCCATTAGAGTTTTTGAAACATTTAAAACCATCCATTACAAGCTCCTTATATAAACCCCCAGGGACTTGGGAAGAACAAACGAAATGAGAGATTCTAGACCTCAGCCGCCTGTGCGAACAAAGGTAGCACAGCAAAAGCAGTAAACCCAATGTTGACTGACTCCTCCCACCCTTGGTGCGCCTAGGACTTTGTCCTCTTCCTTCCCAGATGGGACTCCCGTTTCTGGAAACCCCCAAAGGGCTTCTCACTAGGCTTCCAGACAAGGCCAGTGCGACCAAGATGAGATTTGCAAGCTCACTGGTATTTCCGCTACCGTCTCCTGCACTGCCTTTCCTAACACAGCGGCCCCTAAAAGACCTCACCTCCAGCTCCTGCAAAGTCAAGAGGTCTTCAGTCTTCAGCATTGAATCCACCACAAGGTGCCAGGCTGCATGGTGGCCTGGGACAGGGCAGGAGGGCAAGTCCCTGTGACTGGTGACTGGTGTGCCTCCTTGTCATAGCCATCTCAACGCCATGCTGCTTGGGCCACCATGCCATGCAAGGTGTTGGAGAAAGGATGTTTGTTATTTGCACCCACAGAGCCCTGCTCAGACAGGAACCCATGGAGATCAAGGGATGGAGGCTACAGTGCTCAGGTTCCTTCTACCCCTGCTAAGGCTTTGCTCCTGCTCCAGGCTAGACGGGCCTCCTTCCTTGCATAGAGCACTTGTCAACCAATGCACCTGTTATGGTTTAAATACTTGTTCCATCCCCCACCCCTACTCAGGGGTCTGGTCCTTAAAGTCTTGTGTTAATGGTTCCTAAGAGAATGGCAACTAAATCCAATGATGGTGTTTGGAGATGGGACCTTTAGCGAATGATTGGACTGGATTAAGTCATTAAAGTGGACCCTCCATGATTTTTTTTAAAAAATTTATTTATTTATTTTGTTTGAAAAGCAGAGTGAGAGAGAAAGAGAGTGGCAGAGAGATCATCCATTTGTTGGTTTATTCCCCAAATGGTTCTAACAGCTGGGGCTGGGGCTGAGGATGGGCCAGGCACTCCATTCCAGGTCTCCTATGTGGGTGGCAGGACCTCGAGCATTTTGAGCCATTGTTTGTCATTTCCCAGCTGCATCAGCAGGGAGCTGGATCAAAAATAGAATAGCTGGGGCAGGTGCCATGGCGAGTGGGTTAATCTTCCGTCTGTGACACCTGCATCCCATGTGGGTGCCTGTTCTAGTCCTGGCTGCTCCACTTCTGATCCAGCTCTCTGCTGTGGTCTGGGAAAGCAGTAGAAGATGGCCCAAGTCCTTGGGCCCCTGCACCCACGTGGGAGACTGGGAGTAAGCACCTGGCTCCTGGCTTCGGATCGGCACAGCTCCAGCCATTGCAGCCATTAAGGGAGTGAACCAAGAGAAAGAAGACCTTTCTCTCTGTCTCTCCCTCTCACTGTCTGTAACTCTACCTCTCAAATAAAATAAATAAAAACCATTTTAAAAAAATGAAATAGTTGAGACTCGAACCACACTCTGATATGCAATATGAGTATCCTCGTAGTGGCGGCATAACCCATGCTCCCCAATGCCCACCACCCCCATGATTAAATCCTGGTGGCTTTATCAGAGATCTCATGGACATACACATAGGCACTTCCTGTCTCTTGCTATGCGATGTCCTATGCCACTTTAGAACTGTTGGCAGGAACGCTTCCACCAGAGGCCTAACCACAGGAGTCACCTGAGCTTGGACTGTGAACCTCCAGAACCATGAGTCAAAACAAACCTCTTTTCCTCCTGAAGTTGGGGCTGCCTTGGGTATTCTGTTATAGTAACGAGATTCTGATAAGTGGAGCACCGTAATCACAGGACAGAAAAGAAACAGGGCCCAGGATGGAGCTGGGAGAGTCTACTTTTCAAGGGATATCTTGAAAACCTCTCTTAGCAGCTTAAAAATTCATGCAAACGTTGCCTTTTACACTACGATACAGTTGTGCTTGTTCACAGTTTCGTAAATGCCTCCAAGCTGTCAGGTGAAATTGGCATTGTCTTGTCTGTGGGTTTACTTCCCGCACCCCTCACCATCCACAATGATGCAGACCCCAGAGGGCCACATAGCACAGCCGAGAAGGAATCCTCTCAGTTGACAGCGACCCCTTCTGGAGGCTCCTCAGCCTGCAACACATGACATCTGCCAGACTCACCCCAGCCTGTGGCCAGCAAGACAGCCCTGCCTACACAGCCCCACTCAAGGCCAAGCCACGTGACTCTCATCTTAGCCTCACATGTTCTTTCCACTTGAGGAAACCAAGGAGTACCATGTCTCCCCCAGGGCCACCCAGCCTGCCGTTGGCCTGGTACCCGCATTTTCCAATGTGTCTTCTTGCTGTTCCATTCTTCCTCTTTGGGTGAAAACAAAGGACAGGTGGTGGAACAAGAACTCCCTCATGTTCTGAGCCAAGTGGAGAAGGTTGTGTGTCCAGGGACCCTCCTGCCAGCACTACTTACCCCAGAGGATGGCTGGGAGATGCCTGCTGGGTGACAGACAAAAGGGGCTTTGGAAAGGGACCTGTTTGTCTGTGACCAGAGTGTGGCCCTTGACCCTGCTGCTGGGAAGGATTGGGCAGGGCTTGATCATCTCCCTTCTCCTCTGACCCTGCACTCAGCACTCACGCAAGGCGGAGGAATGAGTCATGGAAGCTGACTCTGTAACTGATGGCAAACGCCTGTGAACCATAGCCACCCAACACCACTCACTCCAAGCCCAGTGGGAAACATCCACAAAGTCAAGTACCTGTGCAGCTGGGTGTTGTGGTAGCCTCCACCCAAAACCACAGAAGCCACCAGCAAGGCATCGAAACCAGCTCTGGAGGCAGAACTCACCTCTCACTGCTACCATTCGCAGTTGACATAAGCCCGCTGTCAAAGGCCAGATATGGAGGTGATCTTAGACCAGCGGGCAGTCAAAGGTGAACACCTACAAGTCATTCCCCACCATGCCCTACACCACAAGACATTCAGACCAGGGGGAGTTCTAATTACAAACTCGTTAATCAATGCCGTTTTCTACAATAAGTCTGTAAGCCTTGTATTCTCCCTGTCCTTCATTCCAGATTTTTCTTGGTCTACTGGGCATGATGAAAGTCTGCATGCTGGGGCCAGTGCTGTAACACAGTGGATTAAGCCACTGCTGGTGACATATTGGAGTGCTGGTTTGAGCACTGGCTGCTCCACTTCTGATCCAGCTCCCTGCTAATGCATCTGAGAAAGTAGTGGAAGATGGCACAAGTACTTGGGACCCTGCCATCCATTGGGGGAGACCCGGCTAAAGCTTCTGGCTCCTGACTTCAGCCTAGCCCAGCCTGGTCATTGAGGTCATTTGGAGAATGAACCAGCAGTTGGAATCTCTCTCTCTCTCTCTCTCTGTAACTCTGCGTTTCAAATAAATAAATCTTTACAGAAAGAGAACGTCTTCATGTATTTTATGCATAGCTATTTGTATTGCGTGACTCATAAATGGGTTGGTGGACCTTGTAGTAAACAAAAAATATTCCCTCCTTCCCTATAAACCACAGAAGTTTATAAAGAGTTCAGAGAAGGCTTGGAGATGGAATTGAAGTGTAAAAGCAAGATGGGGTCATGGAATGCTCTGTGCTTCAAATCTAAACCAAATAAACAAGTTGAGTAGCTTGCAGTTGTGTGCTTATAACTTACCCTATACGCAAACAGATCCTGCTCTGTGTTATCCATAGTGTCACACTTGAAGGGGTTCTGAGTGCGCTGCACTGGGACAGGAAGCAGGGGGAGGACTGAGGGGCAGAGCAAAAAACAAACCATACAGCCAGGGTCCGACCCCCTCTGTCCCCCTCCCACACATACATTCACACCTATGTCCAAACGCCTGAATGTTGCACACAGAATAAGAGGCATGCGAGAGGCATGACCAGAACTCCAGCAACAGAAGCTTTAAGGGGGAGTGTGATCTAGGCCTTAGCATGATATAAAATCCCATAATTTGCAAAGCTAAATGTTAATACCTGACTTGCCTCTTGTACCACATGTAATGTACAGTTCCCCCTTGTTGTGCATACAGATACACACAGAGACATACACACACAGACACAGAGACCCTCACAGACATACACATAGATGCACACACACATAGACACACAGAAAAACACACACAGACACACATAGGCACACACAGAGACACAGACACACACATAGACACAGACACACACACACAGAAACACAGACACAAACAGACACACACACACATAGACAGAGATACACACAGAAAGACATACACAGGCACACACACACACATAGACACAGAGATACACAGAGAGAGAGACACAAACATACACACAGGCACACACACATACATAGGCACACGGAGAGATACAGAGATGCACACACACAGACCCACACACACACCCTATGATCCCTTTCCCCTTGCTGATCACCACCTGGATATCCAAGTGGATTGTGGTAAGGAAGACTTCGGACTACATTTGGACAGTTTCAATTCTGCAGCTCGATGGCCAGATAACACGGCCATGATACCCCTGTTTTCAATTTCACTGGAAAATGGACTCTCATAACTCCCAAATGAGATAGTACCTTCCATAAAAACCAACCTCTATTGAGTGCTTACCCTGTGACAGCACTTTCCTTGGGTTATCTCTGGGAACACTTATCATAAACCTGTAAGATTGCTGTGCTAAATGATCCAGAAGAGTTAAGAAACTTTTCCAAGGTTACGGTCAGAGACAAAAACAGACGGGACTAGAACCAATCAGTCTGATTTCCAGAGCACTTTGAAATCTATAAATCACGCTATCATTTCAGGCCAAAGGTGGAGAAAGTTCTGAAATCAGCATTCTGAAATGGTTGCCCATGCACCTTGCTAAAAAGGCAGATTTGTCATCGCTGCCTCCCCAGACCCCATCCGTAGGTAGGATATCTGCATTTTAATAAGCTCCACCAAGAAATAAGTACCACACCAAAGCTTGAAGCCCTGTGAATTAAGAGCAAGTTATAAAGACTCACTTCCTACCCAGATAAAGTGACAAGGATTGAAGCTTCACTCCTGTCTCAAACAACCAGACACAAACGAGCAAGAACTGTGAAACCCACGTGGCAACCAAAGACAGTGAAGTAAGAAAGATGGGAAGTCAAGTAGGTTAGCTCAGCACTGTCCCAGCGTGCTTCCTTGACAGAGTTCCCAGACATGGCACCAGAAAAAGGGACTTAAGTGATGTTGGAAGACTCCTTGAGTTGAAGAGAAGGAAGGGGTACGTACTCTAAGAGAAAGAGACAGCTAAGGTCCAAAAGTAGGACTTTCAGAGAGAGCCACACACCAATGGCAGAAGATTCCAACTGATTATTCAGAGTACTGATTGGTATGCCTATTTGAGGGAGTGACCCAAGACTAGGAAAAGAACCATGAAAAAGACTGGGGGCCAATGGACAATACAAGATATTCAACAGGGGCGGGAAGAGTGGCTGTTGCAACAAAACGTTCTGAAATCCTACGTGATTCACGCATTACGTTATGTGGGTACTCAGAAGGATCTTGCCTCAGTAGCGTGGAATAATTACTCCTGGATTCAATGCTACTCTGTTCTTGTCTAACAAACCTAAAAGCCAAACTCAAAAGCATCAAACTCCTTCCAAGGAATTTAACTGTGTCCCAGAACAAAGCTCCAAGATATTTATAAGAATCCAAAAGTGTTTAGTGCCAAACAAGTTAAAATACGCATGGTCTGGCACCCTCCCAAAAAAAGATTTACAGATATGAAAAGCAGCAGAAAAGCATGACCTATAGTGAAAAGAAACACGAAGCAAATTACGCTAAGACCCTTTGTGATAAAATGATTCAAAACTCGTACAGAGGAAAACCGTAAAAAGCACCAGAGGCAACAAAAGACATGCTGTACACAGACGAACAAAGAGAAAGCTGCCAGTGTATTTCCCATCAAAAGCACTGCAAATGAGGAGGCAGTGTAACACATCTTTAAAGTACTAAAGAAAGAAAGAAAAAATAACCCTGACAACCAAGATTCCTATACCAGGCAAATATGGCTTTGAAAACCAAAGGCAAAATCAAGATTGCTTTTCGGACCCACCAAAGCTGAAAACCTCAGCAGAAGCTCCACACTACAGAAAATGATAACGAAGTTCCTTCAGGCAAAAGGAAAATTGCAGGTGGAAATACGGAGCTACCCAAAGGACTGGCAAACATCCACCAAGGCAACTACCTGAGTCAGTATATAAACTGTTATTCTTTTTATTTAAGTCTCTAATGTTACAAGGAATTAGCACTTAAGCAAACAAAAGAAAAGGGGTGGGCATCTGGCACCATGGTTAAGCTTCACTTGGGATGCCTGCATTGCATATCGGAGTTCCAGCTCCACCCTCCTTCCAGCTGCCTGACGATGCAGACCCCCTGGGAGGCCACAGGTGATGGCTCAAGTACTTGGGTCCTTGTCACCCACAAGGGATCCTGGCTCCTGGCTTCAGCCTGGCTCAGCCCCAGCTGTTGGGGTCATTTGAGGAGTAAACTAACAGATGGAAGCTCTCTCTGTGCCTCTCTTTCTTTCTTTCTTTCTTTCTTTCTTTTATTTATTTGAAAGTCAGAGTTACACAGAGAGAGGAGAGGCAGAGAAAGAGAGCCCTCCATCTGATGGTTCATTCCCCTGATGGCTGCAACAGCTGGAGCTGGGCTGATCCGAAGCCAGGAGTCAGGAGCTTCCTCTGCGTCCCCCAAATGGGTGCAGGGGCCCAAGCATTTGGGCCATCTTCCACTGCTTTCCCAGGCCACAGCAGAGAGCTGGATCAGAAGTGGAGCAGCCAGAACTCGAACTAGTGCCCATATGAGATGTCGGCACCGCAGGCGGCGGCTTTACCTGCTATGCCACAGTGCTGGCCCCTCTGTTTTTTCAAATAAATAAATAAACAAAAAATTTTTTAAATAGAATAATGTATTGTAATGATATATACACACTTCTATGTAATCCATATGTCAAAGAAAAAAAAATCAATGGATGGAAGTCAATAAGAAATAAGGGAAATTAGAAAGTATTTTGAGTTGGATAAAAATTATATGTTACATATCAAAGCTTTTGGCATCCACATAAAGTAGTACTTAGAAGAAATTTTCAGTTTTTAATGCTATATTGGAAAAAATTCTCAAATCAAGAACTTAGATCCCATCTTCTGGGGCTGGCACTGTGGTGCCGCCTGTGGCACCGGCATCCCATACAGGCGCTGAATCTAGTCCCGGCTGCTCCACTTCCAATCCAGCTCTCTGCTATGGATTAGGAAAGCAGTAGAAGATGGCCTAAGACCTTGGGCCCTGCACCCAGGTGGGAGAACCAGAAGAAGCTCCCGGCTCCTGGCTTCGGATCGGCGCAGCTCTGACCGTTGCGGCCAAACACAAGTGAACCATTGGATGGAAGACCTCTCTCTCTCTCTCATTCTCTCTCTCTCTCTCTCTCTCTCCCTCTCCTTCTCTCTCTGTGTAACTCTGACATTTCATGTAAATAAATAAATCTTTAAAAAAAAATCCCATCTTCTAAAACTCAGCAAAATAAGTGCAAAATAAACATAAATGAAATGTAACAGAAATGATGAAGATCAGAGCAGAGTTAATACTAAATAAACAAAATAGAAGAAACAAATGAAACCAAAAGTTGGTTCAGAGGCTGCTTGTCAGACTAATTAAGAAAAATAAGGGGCTGGCACTCTGTCATAGTGGGTTAAGCCTCTGCCCGTGGCACTGGCATCCCATATGGGTGCCAGTTCAAGTCCCGGCTGCTTCTCTTTTTATCCAGCTCCCTGCTGGTGGTCTGGGAAAGTCCTTGGGCCCCTGCACCCATGTGGGAGACCCAGAGAAGGCTCCTGGCCCCTGGCTTCAGATTGGCCTAGCTTCAGTCATTGCGGCCAATTGAGAGAGGTAGAGACACAGAGAGAGGTCTTCCATCTGATGGTTCACTCCCCAGATGGCTGCAATGGCTGGAGCAGCGCCGATCCGAAACCAGGAGCCAGGAGCTTCTTCTAGGTCTCCCACATGGGTGCAGGGACCCAAGGACCTGGGCCATCCTCCACTGCTGTCCCAGGCCACAGCAGAGAGCTGGATCGGAAGAGGAGGAGCCGGGACTAGAACCAGCACCCATATGGGATGCTGGCACTTCAGGCCAGGGTGTTAACCCACTGCACCATAGCACCAGCCAACAGATGGGTTTTGACGTTGGGTCAAATGTTGACAGTGGCATTTGATAGAGAGATAAATTAGACACAGGGGCAGAACAAATTTTAGAGCCATTTGGGGAACTACAGTCCAATGGCTTTGGTCAACTCCATAAAAGCAGCAAGGACCTTGTCTATTTTGTTCTTTGATGAACTCCAATTCCTTCAAACAGCATCTAGGACATAGGAGATGTTCAATAAATTCACCATGGGAATGAAAGATTAAAACTGTGAATAATTCTTTCTCTTTTTCTCATCAAATGACTATTACCTGAGTTCATTTATCCACTGTCAGGCAGGGATGGGGAGATCAATCTTGCATCATTTGTTCACAGACATTTACTACATTGAAAATTATTTCAGGGGCAGGTGCTGTGGCATAGTTAATTAAGCCTCTGCCTGTGCCACCAGTATGTCATATGGGTGCAGGTTCGGTTCCCGGCTGCTACACTTCCCATCAAACTCTCTGCTATGGCCTGGGAAAGCAGTGGAAGATGACCCAGGTGCTTGGGCCCCTGCACCCATATGGGAGACCTGGAAGAAGCTCCAGGCTCCTGGATTCAGATCAGCCCAGCTCCGGCCATTGCAGCCATTTGGAGAGTGAACAGTGGATGGAAAACCTCCCTTTGTCTCTCCTTCTCTATCTGTAACTCTGCCTGTCAAATAAATAAGTCAGAAAGAAAGAAAGAAAGAAAGAAAGAAAGAAAGAAAGAAAGAAAGAAAGAAAGAAAGAAAGAAAGAAAGAAAGAAAGAAAGAAAGAAAGAAAGAAAGAAAGAAAAAGAAAGAAAATGATTTCAAATCACAGCCTAGCCATGGGGCCACCAGAGGCAACTTACTGGAGGCAGAAGCAAAGCAGAACCCAGGCAGAGACCAGAGGACTTGAACAGAAATTGCCAGACCCCTGAGGCCTGGGAAGGGTCCCAGCCAGGAACAGGACTCACCAATGCATATCTATGAGTGCTCAGACCACATTCAGGGGAGACTTAGACCTGGGGGAGTTCCAGTTAACAGATATTTGTCTCCATCTGGGACTTCCCTGCCCTGCCCAACAATCTAACTTGAACAATTTGCTGTGGATCTATGTGTCTGTCTCTTCATCCATCCTTCTATCTGTCATTCCACCCATCTGTCCATCCATCCATCCAGCACTCCCTGAATCATTGACTCAGGGTCTGTAAGGGAGTGAGGCCCAGACAGATTTACAGGTATTTATTAGCCATGGGACTTTAAGGCTCAGCCGGGGTTGATAACCAGTAGTAAGGGAAAGTGGCTCAGTGTGCTTTTGGGAGTGAAACAAGCCATTCCGGCAGTGTGTGAGTGCACAGACCACACCCAGGGAGGCTCTGCTGGCGGCAAGGCTCAACACCGTCCATGTGACCCACGCATGCCGTCCTGAGAGCTGCCTCGCAGAGACACCGAGGCTGGAGGAGATGAGGAACCTTCCCAGGGTCACATAGCTCCTATGTGCTGAAGCTGGGATTCTAACCCCATCGTTCAAAGTTCTTCCTGCCCTAAGGTCTCTGAGCATCAAAAGAATCTGAAGGTCCAGGTCTCTCCAAACCATTCCCTGTCTCAGCTTTCTCATCCCCCCAGTCCCTCCCGGGGTATTGCACTTCCTCACTCATGACTCTCAGCTGGGATGATGGTTCCCCTGCTTCTCAAGTTTCCCACGCTTTGGCCACCAAGTGCTCCAGCGTCCTGTTGTTGGCACTGATGTGGGTGACTCGACAAAAACCTGCCCTGTCCTAACATTTTCTTCCTTTAAAAAAAAAAAAAACTCATTTACCACGTCCCATGTGTCCTGTGTGTCACCATATATTTTGCATGTGTGATGAGCAAAGAATGTGGTTGAGTCACCAACATTCATCCCCAAAATAGCTCCAGCTCTCGGTGGCATGTTTAAATGTCCATGGGTGTAAGGTGTGGGAGGGTGACACCAAGCAGGAGAGCAAAGGCATCTACATGGTGAGAACGTTCCTTTATTAAAAAGAAAACTTTATTTATTTATTTGAAAGGCAGAGTGACAGAAAGAGAAGGCTCTTCCATTGACTGGTTCACTCCCCAAATGGCAGCAATGGCCAGCGCTGAGCCAAACTTAAGCAGGAGCCAGGAGCCAGGAACTCCATCCGGGTCTCCCATGTGAGTGGCTGGGGCCCAAGATCATGGGCCATCTTCTGCTGCTTTCCCAGGTGCATTAGCAGGCAGCTAGACTGGAAGTGGAGCATCCGGGACTCGAATCAGCTCTCCAGGAGAAGATTTCTATACCCACTACAAGCAGGGAAACACTGACTCCAAGTCAGAAGGAAAAGTAAGCACAGTGTTTACCATGTAATCCCTGGAGTACGCAGGCAGGAATTATATTAAAAATGATGCAGCCAAAACACAAAAGGAAAACTAAAATGGAATACTGGGGCCGACACTGTGGCAAGCAGGTAAAGCCATCGCCTGCTGTCCGGCAGCCCATATAGGCACCAGTTCAAGTCCTGGCTGTTCCACTTCTGATCCAGCTCTCTACTATTGCCTGGGAAAGCAATAGAAGATGGCCTAAGCCCTTGGGCCCCTGCACCTGTGTGGGAGACCTGGATGAAGCTCTTGGCTCCTGGCCTCAGATCAGCACAGCTCCAGCCGTTGCGGCCAACAGGGCAGTGAACCAGAGGATGGAAGATTCTCTCTCTCTCTCTGTGCCTCTCTCTCTCTCTCTTTCTCTCTGTCACTGCCTCTCCTCTCTCTGTATAACTCTTTCAAGTAAATAAATAAATCTTAAAAAAAAAAAAAAATGGAATACTGGGGCCGGTGCTACGGCGCAGCCAGTTAATGCCCTGGCCTGAAGCACTGGAATTCCATATGGGTGCCGGTTTGAGTCCTGGCTACTCCTCCTCTGATCCAGCTCTCTGCTATGGCCTGGGAAAGCAGTAGAAGATGGCCCAAGTCCTTGGGCCCCTGCACCCACATGGGAGACCCGGAAGAAGCTCCTGGCTCCTGGCTTCGGATCAGCGTAGCTCCAGCCATTGTGGCCAATTGGGGAGTGAACCATCAGATAGAAGACCTCTCTCTATCGCTCTCTCTCTCTCTCTCTCTCTGTCTGCCTCTCCTCTCTCTGTGTAACTCTGACTTCCAAATAAATAAAATAAATATTTTTAAAAAATGGAATACTAAGAAGTGTTCAAATAACCAAAAAGAAGGCATGGACAAGGAAACAAGGGAATGAAAAAAACAAATAGTAAAATAATAAACCCAAATCCAACACACAAATTAAAAGAGATTGTCCAGAGTTTTTAAGATGACACAAATATATGTTATCTATAAGAGACTCACTTCCGGCCGGCGCCATGGCTTACTAGGCTAATCCTCTGCCTTGCGCTGCCAGCACACCGGGTTCTAGTCCCGGTTGGGGCGCCGGATTCTGTCCCGGTTGCCCCTCTTCCAGGCCAGCTCTCTGCTGTGGCCAGGGAGTGCAGTGGAGGATGGCCCAAGTGCTTGGGCCCTGCACCCCATGGGAGACCAGGAGAAGCACCTGGCTCCTGGCTTCAGATCAGCGCGGTGCACTGGCTGCAGTGCGCTGGCTGCGGCAGCCATTGGAGGGTGAACCAACGGCAAAGGAAGACCTTTCTCTCTGTCTCTCTCTCACTGTCCACTCTGCCTGTCAAAATAAAAAATTTAAAAAAATTTAAAAAAAAAAAAGAGAGACTCACTTCCACTATAAGGATGGTGGTATGTTAAACATAAAATATATACTATGAAAACAGAATCAAAAGAAACTTGGAAAGACTGTATTAATGACAGACATAGGGGTTCCCAGGTTTCCCCCACTTTCCCTGTCCTGACCACAAGTCCGGGGTGCACTGACGCCTCTGTGACCCAACAGGTGCAAGTTTTCCCAGCAGACCTGAAGCCAAGCCAGGGCCTTGAACATTCCCAGGCACTGATAAAGATGTTTAAAGATGTTGCCCAAAACACTAAAAGAAGTGGTCCTGGCCCTGAGCCTCAGTTCCTCGAATCCTCCTGAGAGAACGGGACCTGACTCCCCGACTGTGGACATAGCTGGGTGGAGCGCCCCTTTTCTCTGCACAACCTCTGTGACTAAGTTCCCCTAATAAATGCCCTGCACCATCCCAGGGGCATATGGCATTTGGTGCGCTTGTCTTTGGGGTTCCAAGCAGCCCCATCTTGGGATGGTTTGAGACCCTACACAGTGCTGTCACTTTGGGGGCAACTCCAGCCTCCGGTTTGTTGGTACTAAACAACAGACAAAGTTGATTTAAGAGCAAAGACGATGACCAGCATAAAGAGGACATGAGAAGAAGTTCGATTCTCCAAGAAGGCAGAATGATTTATAACCACATGTACATTTTTTTTTTTTTGACAGGCAGAGTGGACAGTGAGAGAGAGAGAGACAGAGAGAAAGGTCTTCCTTTGCCGTTGGTTCACCCTCCAATGGCCGCCGCGGCCAGCACGCTGCGGCCAGCGCACCGCGCTGATCTGATGGCAGGAGCCAGGAGCCAGGTGCTTTTCCTGGTCTCCCACGGGGTGCAGGGCCCAAGCACTTGGGCCATCCTCCACTGCACTCCTGGGCCACAGCAGAGGGCTGGCCTGGAAGAGGGGCAACCGGGACAGAATCCGGCGCCCCAACCGGGACTAGAACCCGGTGTGCCGGCGCCGCTAGGCGGAGGATTAGCCTAGTGAGCCGTGGCGCCGGCCAACCACATGTACATTTAATAACAGAATTTCAACTCCGTGAAGCCAAGATTAAAAGAACTGAAAGCGAGACAGAGAGAGAGAGAGACAGAGAGAGAGAGAGAGACTCAAAATTTGTTGGAAGACTCCCACTCCTCTCTCGGTGATTGATGGGACAAGGGAGATAAAGTCAGCAAGGACCTAGAACTGGAAACTCATAACCCACATGCATCTAATCGATGCTACTCTGTCAAGTGTATGGGAAACATTCACCAATAGAAACCACATACTCGTGTGTGCTGGGTCAGAGAATACACATTATTTAGGCTGAGTCATGGATAAACAAATGTAAGTGATCTGAAGTCATGCATAACGCAATTAAATCTGAAATCAGTACCAGAAAAACCTTCAAACCCTTGAAAATAAAACAACACACTTCCAAATAATTTCCTGAACAGGAAATCTCAAGGGAAGTTGACAATATTTCTGAAGCCAACAGAAAAGAAAAGACACTTATTGAAATAGGGGTGTGGCTGAAGCAGGGCTTAGAGGGAAATAGATAGCTTCAAATGTTAAAGTTAGAAAAACAAATGTTTCTAATCAGTTGGGGAAAAAAAGCAAAAGAAGCCCCAAATAAATCCCAATTTAGCAGAAAGAAAGAAATAATGGCTGGTGCCGTGGCTCACTAGGCTAATGCTCCGCCTTGCGGCGCCGGCACACCAGGTTCTAGTCCCGGTCGGGGCGCCGGATTCTGTCCCAGTTGCTCCTCTTCCAGGCCAGCTCTCTGCTGTGGCCAGGGAGTGCAGTGGAGGATGGCCCAAGTGCTTGGGCCCTGCACCCCATGGGAGACCAGGAGAAGCACCTGGCTCCTGGCTTCGGATCAGCGTGGTGCGCCGGCTGCAGCGCACTGGCCGTGGCAGCCATTAGAGGGTGAACCAACAGCAAAGGAAGACCTTTCTCTCTGTCTCTCTCACTGTCCACTCTGCCTGTCCAAAAAAAATAAAAATAATAATAATACTGAGATGGAATGAAAATCATGGAGAAAATAGGAAAATTAAAAAACCTTAAATCTGGGGCAGGTGTTGTGAAGCAGCAGGTATCAGAGTATCGCGTATCAGAGTGCCTGGGATCAAGTCCCACCTCCACTTCTGATCCAGTTTCCTGATAACGCACCTGGGAAGCAACAGATAACGGCCCAAGTACATGAACCACTGCCGCCCATGAGGGAACCTGAATGGAGTCCCTGGCTCCTGCCTTTGACCTAGCCCAGCCCCGGCTGTTACAGATATTTGTGGGCATTTGGGGAGTGAACAAGTAGAGAGAAGTTCTCTCCCTACCCTACCCCCATCACTCTTAAAATAAATAAATAAATAAATAAATAGAACTCTTTTAAAAATCTAAAACCTGGTTCTTTGAGAAGATCAAACAGATAGGTAAATTTTTAGCAAAACCAAAAAGGTACACAATAACTAGTTTTGAAAACAAAAGAGCAGGGACCAGCCTCGTGGAGGTTAAGCTGCTGCCCTTAACGCCAGCATCCCATATGGGTGCTTGTTCGAGTCCCTGCTGCTCCACTTCCAATCTGGCCCTCTATTAATGCACCTGTGAAAGCAGTGATGATGGTCCGACTGCTTGGGCCCCTGCCAGTCACCTGGGAGACCCAGATGGAGTTCCAGTCTCCTGACTTTGGACCTGGAACAGCCCCAGCCAGTGTGGCCATTTGAGGAGTGAACCGGTGGATGGAAGATTCTCTCTCTCTCTCTCTCTCTCTCTCTCACTGTGCTTCTCAACTAAATAAAAATTAAAAGAAAAAAATGAAGAGTTATGCTCACACAAAAGCACAAATGTCTCACAGGAGTTCTACTCATGATTGCCAAAAACTGGAAACAACCCAAAGATAATTTGATGAGGAATCAGTAAGCAACGTGTGCTACATCCATCCAGTGACATACTGCTCAGCAAGGACAGAGGACGAGTTGCTCACACACGAACAACTTGGAGGAATCTCAGAGGCATTAAGATGAGTGGGAGGCCAGCGCCGCGGCTCACTAGGCTAATTCTCCGCCTGTGGTGCCAGCACACCAGGTTCTAGTCCTGGTCGGGGCGCCGGATTCTGTCCCAGTTGCCCCTCTTCCAGGCCAGCTCTCTGCTGTGGCCAGGGAGTGCAGTGGAGGATGGTCCAAGTGCTTGGGCCCTGCACCCCATGGGAGACCAGGAGAAGCACCTGGCTCCTGGCTTCGGATCAGCGTGGTGCGCCAGCTGCAGCGCGCCAGCCGCAGCAGCCATTGGAGGGTGAACCAACGGCAAAGGAAGACCTTTCTCTCTGTCTCTCTCTCTCACTGTCCACTCTGCCTGTCAAAAAAAATTAAAAAAAAATTTAAAAAAAGATGAGTGGGAGAAGTTAATCTCAGTGGTGCCTGTCGTGTGATTACAGAACAAGAGTGAGTGACAGAGAGAGAGACACACAGAGAGAGAGAGAGAGAGAGAGAGCACTTCCATCTACTGCTCCACTCCACAACTGCTTGTAGCATTTTCTGAAATATATGTATTTATAAAGGTATTAATTATATTTTATTATCTTAATTACATATTAATTAATTTAATCCTTGCAACCCTATGAGGTAAGTACCTGGAGGATATCCATTTTGTACAAGAGAAAAACAAGACAACCAATTATTATTTTTCACAATATTATTATTATTTAGTTTGCACTGCTAGAAAGTAACTTTGAATTCAGACAATCTGGTTCCCAAATCTATATTCTTTTTTTATTATGATTTATTTATTTGAAAGGTAATGTGACAGAGACAGAGACAGACAGAGAGAGAAAGAGACAGAGGAAGAATCTTTCATCTGCTGCCTTACTGTTCAAATAGTCTGAACAGCCAGGGCTGGGCCAGGCCGAAACCAAGAGTATGGAGCTCCATCCAGGTCTCCCACATGGGTGCAGGGGCCCAAGCACTCAGGCTGCTGCCTTCCCAGGTGCATTAGCAGGGAGTTCAGTTAGAAGCAAGGCATCTACAACTCAAACCAGGACTCCAATATGGGAGGCCAGCAATGCAAGCGGCAGCTTTACCCACTGCCCCACAAGGTCAACCCCTAGAAACCACGTTGTTAACCAGTAAGCTGTGTTGCCTATATGTACACTCTTATTTTATAATTAATTTTAATTCCAGTTGTTTCAATCCATTTGATTTTTACTGAATTTTAGTTATTTCTAAAAGTGTGACCTATTCTTAAAGGAAAATTACCAACACCCAATAAATTCAAAGGAATTTGCCGCAGGCTCTGGAAGTAGCTCCCAGAGGAGGTTCACACCTGCCCGAGAGGTGGCAGCCTGCCAGGGGGCCACGCTCTACCCAAGCCCTCAGGGGCGTATCATGGGCTCTGGTATGCAGGTTGACAACAATTCACTACATTCCTGTATAATCGCACACTAAGGCAAGCAGGTGCACGCACAGCAGCTGGGGCGTCCAGCTCTCAAGGTCTTCAACCTCTTCTCTTCCATAGAGTCCTCACGGAGATGGCAAAGCTAATCGGTAAACTGCTCCTCCCTGCTCAGACAAGGGTGCTGGATAACTTCTCCCCATCCAGTTTCCTCCAAAGTGGGGATATTTCTGGCAGTTGTCATTGGTGAGCTCCCAGCACTGGGGTGGAGATGGGCAGAGTGGGCAGAGCACACACAAAGCCTGGAGCTGTGCCCACCCCAAGGTTTTATCTACTCCTCCCACCTCTTTCCAGGTGAACAATGTCTGTCAGATGCATGGCAGACCTGAAGAGATCCCCACTCTGAGATTCAAGGTGTCCTCCTGCTGTTGGAACTGAGAATAGAAGCAAGCTGGAGGCCGGCGCCGCGGCTCACTAGGCTAATCCTCCGCCTAGCGGCGCCGGCACACCGGGTTCTAGTCCCGGTCGGGGCGCCGGATTCTGTCCCGGTTGCCCCTCTTCCAGGCCAGCCCTCTGCTGTGGCCCAGGAGTGCAGTGGAGGATGGCCCAGGTGCTTGGGCCCTGCACCCCATGGGAGACCAGGAAAAGCACCTGGCTCCTGCCATCGGATCAGCGCGGTGCGCCGGCCGCGGCGCGCCGGCCGCGGCGCGCCGGCCGCGGCGGCCATTGGAGGGTGAACCAACGGCAAAGGAAGACCTTTCTCTCTATTTCTCTCTCTCACTGTCCACTCTGCCTGTCAAAAAAAAAAGAAGCAAGCTGGAAACAGTGAGAGTGGCCCCAGACCTAGAAGCATAAATTCCCTTGGAGGTGCCAGCGCTGTGGTGCAGTGGGTTAATGCCCTGGCCTGAAGCGCTGACATTCCATATGGGTGCCGGTTCGCGTCCTGGCTGCTCCATTTCTGATCCAGCTCTCTACTATGGCCTGGGGAAGCAGTGGAAGATGGCCCAAGTCCTTGGGCCCCTGTGCCCATGTGGGAGACCTGGAAGAGGTTCCTGACTCCTGGCTTCAGATCAGCGCAGCATCAGCCGTTGCGGCCAACTGGGGAGTGAACCATCGGATGGAAGACCTCTCTCTCTCTCTCTCTCTCTCTCTCTCTCTCTCTCTGACTCTACTCTCTGTGTAACTCTGACTTTCAAATAAATAAATAAGTCTTAAAAAAATTCCCTTGGAAAGTATTAAAACCCAGAGATTCCCTTCCCTCCAACCCCACGTCGGGCAGCATGGGGTCCAAGCATCAGAATTTACTAAGAGCTCTCCAAGGGGCAGGCATTTGGTTGCCTGGGACACCCACAACAGAGCGCCTGGATTCAAGTCTTGGTTCTGCTTCCAATTCCAGCTTCCTGCTAATGTGCACCCTGGGAGGCAGCAGGTGATGGCTCAAGTAGTTAGGTCCCTGCCACCCAAATGGGAGACCTCCATTAAGTTCCAGGCTTCTAGCTCCACCTGGCTCAACCTCAGTTGTTGTGGGCTTTTGGGAAGTGAACTGGCAGATGGAAGATGGAAGATCTCTCTCTGTCTGTCTCTCCCTTCTTTCCCTCTCTCTCTCTCTTTCCTTTTCAAATAAATAAAATAAACAAAGTTCTCCATGGTGATCTTAATGGGCAATCAGGGCCAGAAGTCTCAAAACTATTCCATAAAATCCAGATAGTAAATACTTGAGGCTTCTCAGACTACATACAACCCCTATCTCCACTCTCTCCTTGTCTCCTTCTTCTTCAACTCTCCCTCCTCCTCCTCCTCCTCTCTCCCCTTCTTCCTCCTCTCCCTGCTCTCTTCCCTCCTCCTCCTCTTTCTCCTCTGTTTTCTTCTCCTTCCTCTTCCCTTTCCCCCTCATTCTTATCTCCCCTCCCTTTCTCCCCACTCCCTTTTTTTCCTTCTTCCTCTTTCTATTCTTAGCCCATGGTCCATACAACAAGACCATTGTTTGGTGTCACCACCCTAGGTCAACAATTCTTAAGTGTTAGTCTTTGGCACAGAGACAAGTAGACTCCATGGTGTGATGGTGAACCGACCCCCAAATATAAGAACCATGAGCTGTTGCATTTGCTCATGTCCATGGTGTAAACACTCCCCCATGGCCAGTTTCAAAACACAAATGCGTTGTCACTGAGCAGAGTAGGGAAGAAAGGCAATGTCCACAGCCACATCGGGCAGAACCAGCCGGCTCCAGCCCAGCACTTTATACGAATCACCTGATTAACCATACATCCTGGAAATTCCGGTGCTGCCGAGTGTGGGAAACCTTGCTCTCAGCTTCCTTATATAATAAGGAAACAATCTGTGGATACATTCATTCAATGAACGTTTGTCCAAAGGCCCAAGCTAAACTCTTATGATGCAAAGGTGAACAACGTATGTTCCCAACCTCAAGGAAGTCATAGCCTAGAGGAGGTGATGTCACAAGCCAACAGGCACTTACAGTGTAAGAATAGATTGTGATGTGGGTTCAGGTTCAACAGCATCACCAGTGGGCTTCAGGACTAGGGAGAAGTCAATCTGGGAGAATGACCCACAACTTAGAAATAAGACAAAAGATGGTCATGTGATGAAGCACGCCGTGTGTGGTGTTGTCTAAAAATCCCATCCGTCCTGTTCTGTCTCTCTGCCCTTCAAGTAGATGGAAGTAAAGAAAGAAGCAGAAAACAGAGGTAGAGGTGGGTGTTGTGGCAAAGTGCGTTAAGCTGCCGCTTGGTACACCCGCATTTCAGAACAGAGAGCCTGGGTTCAAGTCCCAGCCACGCTTTTACCAATCCAACTTCCTGCAAATGCACACCCTGGGAGGCAGCAGATGGTAGTTCAAGTGCTTGGGCCTCCCTGCCACCCATGTGGGAAACCAGATGGAGCTCCAGGCTCCTGGTGTTGGCCTGACCAAGCTCTGGTTTTGCAGGCATTTGGAAAGTAAACCAGTAAAGGAACATATCTCTCTCCCCCTTCCGCTTAAGTTGATGAAAATAAATATATAAACATAAAAATCCCATCTGAGGGCCATCTGACTCCTTGGGAAATATATATATTCTCTTGATAAATTCTTGATTAGGGCCTTGATATAAAATTAGGAGTTAACATGTAGAAAACTGATATGGGGAGATGATTTTTTTTTCTAACCAGGAAAGAAATGTAGAAGTAAAAATTGACACTGACACTTTCCAATTCCAGTCTCACTAAATTCTTTATATGCTTCAGCTAGGAAGAGAATAAAACTGGAATAGCAGGAGCCCTGCCCGGCTCTGGTCCCCTACATCAGAGAACCTTGGGTGTATTTCATTGCAATGATTATGGCAATGACATGAGAAAGATGATGTTCCTCATCAAGAAAAGTCAATGGAAAAAGTGTGGTAATTTTGCAGATTCTTTTCTCTAAAAGCACATTGTGTTTTGTATTTGGCAAGTCAGCTGTTCTAAAGTCCAACTCTGGCATTCTTAGACAATAAACCTGATCTGGAGCTGTGATGTAGCCAGTATAGCCACCACCTGCAGTGCCGGCATCCCATATGGGTGCCGGTTTGAGACCCAGCTGCTCGCTCCTGATCCAGCTCTCTGCTGTGGCCTGGGAAAGCAGTGGAAGATGACGCAAGTCCTTGGGCCTCTGCACCCATGTGGGAGACCCAGAAGAAGTTCCTGGATCCTGGCTTCAGATAGGCACAGCTCCAGCCATTGCAGCCATCTAGGAAGTGAACCAGCAGATGGAAAACCTCTCTCTCTCTCTCTCTCTCTCTTTCTCTCTCTCTCTCTGCCTCTGCTCCTCTGTAACTCTGCCTTTCAAATAAATAAATGAATCTATTAAAAAAAGTAAACCTTTCCTTTTATTTCTAAACACTATCCTCCCTTAGTCTTTAATAGAAGATCATGTCCAAAAAAAAAAAGATACTTTCTACCGCCCTTTTGGGTAGAAACCAGTTTTTCACTGAATTTTGCAGTCTTATCTCCACATTCACTTTTCCACTGGGCAACCAGTTTCTCATATCGTCAGGGAATCAGCTCTTCTTTCTGCTGATTCTCTCGTGTATCAGCTTCTGCTGTGTAACAAAGTATTCCGAAGCCAAGTGGCTTAGATCAAGAACCATTTTGGGCCAGCGCCACAGCTCACTAGGCTAATCCTCCACCTTCGGCGCCGGCACCCCGGGTTCTAGTCCTGGTCGGGGCGCCGGATTCTGTCCCAGTTTCTCCTCTTCCAGTCCAGCTCTCTGCTGTGGCCCGGGAGTGCAGTGGAGGATGGCCCAAGTGCTTGGGCCCTGCACCTGCATGGGAAACCAGGATAAGTACCTGGCTCCTGGCTTTGGATCTGTGCAGCGCGCTGGCCATAGCGGCCACTTGGGGGTGAACCAACGGAAAAAGGAAGACCTGGGTCTCCCATCATCCAACAGGCTAGCCCAAGCAAGGGCAAACACCAATATGCAAGTATTTTTGCTTTCTATCCATATCTCATGGATGTCCCAACAGTCAAAGCAGGTAGCATGGTCAAGCAGTGTGGGAAGGTATGTTCACGGAGAGACGTGGGTGCCTTAGAGGTCGTGGCTGTCACAGTCCACCACGCCTCATTCGTGAGTTGCATGAAAAGTCAGCATGTACTAACAGATAACTTGGAGAAGAGGTGAGGAAGGGGGCCCCTGTGAAAGGGAAGGCGTCAGAGCTGGGAAGAGGCAGCAATGGCGGGGGGCGGCTCCCAGCAGAGGGAACAATGCATGCGAAGTCCTAGATGCAGGACATCTGTTCCAGAAAGCCACTTCCTGTGGCTGGAGCATAAAGAAAGTCAGGATCCCTTGATTTGAAACTGCTGTTTAGGGGCCGGCGCTGTGGCATAGTAGGCTAAGCCTCCACCTGCGGCAGCAGCATCCCATATGGGGGCGGTTCCTGTCCCGGCTGCTCCTCTTTCAATCCAGCTCCCTGCTTGTGGCCTGGGAAAGCAACTCCTTGGGCCCCTGCACCCGTGTGG
Source organism: Oryctolagus cuniculus (assembly GCF_051225735.1). NCBI lineage: Eukaryota > Metazoa > Chordata > Mammalia > Lagomorpha > Leporidae > Oryctolagus > Oryctolagus cuniculus. The sequence goes on along the minus strand of NC_142883.1, from coordinate 54,911,398 downwards.
GAGACCCGAAAGAAACTCCTGGCCTGGCTTTGGATTGGCGCAGCTCTGGCCATTGCAGCCATCTGGGGAGTGGACCAGTGGATGGAAGACCTCTCTCTATCTCTCCTCCCTCTGTAACTCTGCCTCTCAAATAAATAAATAAGATCTAAAAACAAATAAATAAAATAAAACTACTATTTATTCCCACACTCGGACAGGGAAGGGGAGAAAGGAAGAGGAGCATTGCCAGCAGCCAGGTGGGCGGAGGTCCCAGAGAAGCTGCCCAATGAGCAGGCAGGTGGGTGTGTGAGGGGCAGATGACGCTCCCAGGGAGGGGCCTTGTGCCGCAGAAGCCCCAGCTGCACCTGGCCACTGGGCAACCTCTGCCTCCCCTTGGGGCAGTGGGGACTCCACTTCCCTTCATTCCACTTTACTTCACTTCCTTCCATCGATTTTACATCGCTTCATTTCCGCATCCAGCAGTTGGCGCAGTGGCCTCTTTCCTGGGCTCCTGTCTGGGCGGCTCGTCTAGAAAACCCACTCTCTTTTCCCCTATAAACCTAAAAGGAGAGAAGCTGAGGGTCCGTACTGCTAGTGAGACGACAGGGTGTGTATGGTGGTGGTGGTGGTGGGGGGTGTCTCTTTCCCTCAAAACCTATCTGTAGGGTGTGCAGATGACACAGCTCTGAGTCAGCCAATGAGGCTGCACTGTCCCCACCACAAGAAGACTTTTTGGCCAGCGCCGCGGCTCACTAGGCTAATCCCCCGCCTGTGGCGCCGGCACACCGGGTTCTAGTCCTGGTCGGGGCACCGGATTCTGTCCCGGTTGCTCCTCTTCCAGGCCAGCTCTCTGCTGTGGCCCGGGAAGGCAGTGGAGGATGGCCCAAGTGCTTGGGCCCTGCACCCCATGGGAGATCAGGAGAAGTACCTGGCTCCTGGCTTTGGATCAACGCGGTGCACCAGCTGCAGCGGCCATTGGAGGGTGAACCAACGGCAAAGGAAGACCTTTCTCTCTGTCTCTCTCTCTCACTGTCCACTCTGCCTGTCAAAAAAAAAAAGACTTTTTTTTAGATTTATTTATTTGAAAGTCAGAGTTACGCAGAGAGGAGAGGCAGAGAGAGAGAGAGAGTGTGGGGAGCAACTCGGACTATACTGTTACTGGAATTAAGACTTATTCTATACATCTGCTCTCCCACAATATGGCGCTGGGAGAGGAGGAAACAGCTTCTACCCAGCTGCCTCTCACCAACTTGACAAGCTGCAGGAGCTGCTCCTGATTGGAGGAGAGCAGCGTACTCGGCGTGTGGGTAGCAGAGTTGGGATTGGCGGAGGAGGACTATAAAGGAGGAGAGAGACGGCATGCACCAGGGAACATCTATCTGAAGGAACACCTGTGCAGCCCCCGAGAGAGCCGGCCGGCGGTGTGCCGCTCCCCCGCGGAAGTGGGGAACGTGGCAGGGGGAACCGCCCTTCCACGGAGGTGGAAGGGTCGGTAGCCAACCCGGGAAGAACCAGCAGCAAACCCGGGAAGGGCCGAGCAGACAAAAGAACAGCGCAGGGTCCTGTGTCGTTCCTCCACGAAGACGGGGAGCGACAAGAGAGGTCTTCCATCCGCTGGTTCACTCCCTAAGTGGCCACAACGGCCGGAACTGCGCCGATCCGAAGCCAGAAGCCAGGAGCTTCAGCTTTTATAGTCACCACTATGACATCTGCATCTCGCTCTCCTGATCACAGAGAGGGAAGAGAGCTCCAGCCACTCGCAAAGCAGAGGACCCTGGGAACAGACGTGAGCTTCTCACCCTTAGAGGCAAGGCAGATAGGGGGAGTGGGAGGTGTGAAAGGAGCAGAGAGAGCCTGATTGACGGGAGGAGGAGCGCAAGAACTAATGAAGTCTGCAGAGGAGCCAAACAGGCCTCCCGCCTGGGTCACCGCCTGCCAGTCAAGCTTTCTGCTGTGGCTCTGAAATCAGGAGCGGGCAGGGCCAACTTCAGGCCCAAGAAGCTGGGTTTTTATCGCAATGGCTGAAGCATCGGAGATAAGAAGGTAGTAAGAGGCCGTGGGCAGCATGCAAATCGCCATCTGACTATGCAGAGGTAGGGTGAGAAGAGTTTAAACTCTCGCCCTACTACCTACATGATTACTTCAGTACATTATTTTATTGTAACCAAAAGGAGCAGAAAAATGTCATCCAATGAGATCTTCGCCGCCTGTGCCATGAACCAGGCGCCACCTAGTGTCAGCTACTGGAATTACAAGCATGGGTGTGACTGGTTTCAGCTCCCTCTTACAAAACAAAATCACAAAGCAGCAGTGCCTGTGGCTCAGCTTTGCATTCCTTGCGACCTTGTTGTGATGGTTCCTCCACCTGTGGCCTCATTTTTCAGTCTCTACAAAGAAAAAACGCAGTATCTCCTTGCATTCGTGTAGGCTTTCAAAGCCCCTTCACTCTTGGGACCTCACGAGCTGGGGCAGGAAGTGGGCAGCAGGTGTAATGATGCTTCCTCATCAGGCCAAGGAGGAGAACTAGGACCAGGAAGACAAAGCAACCTGCAACCTGTTCAAGGTCAAGGACACGTTAATGACAGAGCCAGTGTCCGAACCTCCAGGCTCCAATTCAGTGAAGTCTCCGCCAGTCTCAAGGCACACCCCACAGGGGAATAAAGTAGCAGACACAGCCCTCACGGCAGTTAGAGGCATCTACAGCACTTCAGAGCCATCATCACCCTGGTCCTGCATCCAGAGCCCCCGGGGAACCTGTGTGTGGTGAAACCTGTGCACTGGTATGTTATGACGATCTACAGATGGGTTGATGTGCAGCCAGGGTTGAGAACCGCCGTCAGAGAAATAAAACAGGAGGGTATGAGGCAATTAGGCCCATGCCCCAGGGAGCCTGGTGCCACTAGAGGCTGTCGTGAACGTCACAGAGGAAAAGGCCGGAGCTCTGCCTCTCAGCCTCACTTCCTCAACACGCACAGGCACAGACACACAAAGACACACACAGACTGAGATGCACACCTACAGACATACACGAACACAGATCCATGTACACACACACACACACACGGACACACACACAGACCCACATATACAGAGACACATACACACACACGGACACAGACCCACAGACACAGAGACACACACAGACACACACCTAGAGACACACACACAGACCCACATATACAGAGACACACACACATACAGACACACACATGGACACAGATCCATGTACACAGACACACACACACACACACACACAAGGACACACACACAGACCCACATATACAGAGACGCACACACAGACAGACACACACATGGACACAGATCCATGTACACAGACACACACACACACCTACAGACATACACGGACACAGATCCATGTACACAGACACACACACACACAAGGACACACACACAGACCCACATATACAGAGACACACACACATACAGACACACACACGGACACAGATCTATGTACACAGACACACACACACACATACACAGACCCACAGACACAGAGACACACGCAGACGCACACCTACAGACACATACACACACACAGAGACCCATGCATACAGACACACACATGGACACAGACACAGAGATACGCATCTACAGACACACACACAGACTCATATATACAGAGACACACAGACACACACCTAGACATACATATGGACACAGATTCATGTACACAGACACACATACAGACACACATATGGACACAGATGCACAGACACAGAAATACACAGACACACATACAGACACACATATGGACACAGATTCATGGACACAGAAACACATACAGACACACATGGACACAGATGCACAGACACAGAAACACACAGACATACATACAAACACATACATGGACACAGACCCACATATATAGAGACACACACATAAGACACACACACGAACACAGATCCATGTACACAGACACACACACCTACAGACACACATACGGACACAGATCTGTGTACACAGACATAACACTAAAAGGGACACAGAACCACAGACACAGAGACATACACACATACAGACACACATGGACACAGACACACATACAGACACACACAAGGAACAGACCCACATACACAGAGAAATACAGACACAGAGACACACACAGACACACACATGGACACAGACCCACATACACAGAGACACATGGACATATATCCATGTACACAAACACATAGACTCACGCAAACACACACAGGGACACATAGACACACACATAAACAGACTCAGGCACATACACACACCTCTGCACTACATAGGGGCACAGTCTGCTTTTCTGGGCCAAGGCTGTTTCCTAAGCAATCTACACCCAAATGTCAGTGGTGTTTCCCGATTGCCTCTCCAGGGCTGCAGAAACCCTTGTGTCGGGGGGTCACTGGTCACCACGCTTCTCAGTTAGCAGAACTCAGGAAAATCCCCCAGACCCAGGCCCAGTCCCCACCGTCTCTGCCTGTGGCCCCCAGAATTATCTAGAATCAACCCGCTCATGCTGCCCAAGAAGAAGTTCCCCAGAATTGTCCACACAGAAAACTGGAGCAACCTGATTCAAAGACTGGGTTAAAGTCAAGTCCACAGTCAGGCACCTGCCATCCTCCCCAGATCTGTGTGGCTGGACCCCGGGGCTGAGCAGGAGCCAGGATTGCCACACCTGCCCTGAAGCTGGTGATGTTGGGTTTTATGGAAGTGGTTATATGATCAAGGTCAGTCTCAACTCCACACTTGAGGCTAGGAGACAGCACCCATCAAGGCCTCAGATCCCCTGGGTGAGTCCAGGAGATTTATTCATTCGACAAATATTTATCAAGCACTTACAATGGACCACGCACTGGGTAAATACAAGGGTGCTTTTAAAAAAACAAAAGCGATGTTGGCATCCCATTTCACAGTGCCAGTTCAAGTCCCAGCTGCTCAACTTCCCACCCAGCTCCCTGCTAATGCAGCTGGGAAAGCAGTGGCAGGTGACACAAGTGTTCGGGCCCCTGTACCCATCTGAGAGACCTGGAAGAAGCTCTTGTCTCCTGGCTTTGGTCTGGCCCAGCCTTGATTGTTGCAGCTATTTGGGGAGTGAACCAGCAGATGGAAGATTCTCTTTCTCTCTCTCTCTCTCCCTCCCTCCATATCTCCCTCTATCTGCCTTTCAAATAAATATATAGTTTAAAAAAAATAGAATGAAAAGGTAAGTTTATTGTGATGTGAACAAATTTTGAATTCCATGCCTACCAAGAATATTCAACAAGTTCATGGAAAATGCATTTTATGAAAAATATAGACTTCTCATGTCAAAGAGACTCTGGGCTAAGAAAGCTTTCTCTCTGTGTGTCTTCTCCCAGAGTGGAAGGATGGATTTGGATACTGGAAAACAGCTAGATTAATTCTGCATGGACCCAGACAACAGAATTAGGGCAAATGAGGAGAAATCAATTCACTACTGAGAAAAATTCTTCTAGGAATCTAAATCTGGAAGCCCGGAGGCAGCTAGCCTTTCTAGTGCACTTGTGGGGAAAAGGGACAGGGTGCCTTTGACTAGGGACTGGGCTTGGTGTATTGAGCCCTGGCTTGCACAGTCTACAACCTGCACAACCAGGGAGGGCAGCCCTGCGTGTAAGTGTAGTAGGCTGTCCTAGAAGCAGTGAGTTCAGGATGTTCCAGGGACTATGGCAACACGACGAAGTGCTCCATCATTTATTTTGCTCACAACCTGTAAATTGGCCAAGGTTCAGCAGGGAGAGCTGGTCTTTGCTCCACTGAGCAGCAGCCGGGGGGTGAGGGGGTTGTGGGTGGCCGAGGGCAGGAATCCTCTAAGGTTTCACTCATAGGCGCTTGCTGTGGCTTTTAGAATGCTGCTGCCGGTGGCGCCACTGCAGGCAGGAGAGCTGGCAGCACCTGGGCACGCAGCTGTCCATCAGCCCTCTCTCCAGCTAGTCCCCGCCCCCTCCATGCCCAAGCCGCACCTGCACCACGGCCGAAGAGCAGCTCACCCGGATGCAGCATCCCCGACTCCAGTCACTGCAGCTGAGCTAATGGGAGCTGAGGAGACTAACACAATTAGGTTAATGAGGTTGAGGCCCGGGGGGTCTGCCAGCTCCTTAGATGGGCTGCATTTTCAGCTTCAGGCTTCAGGCTCCTGCCCACATAATTGAATCTCCTCCCGGAGCCAGCAAAGGCATGGAGCGTTGAAGTTCATTTCCCAAGATCACGGAGCCATCCAGGCTGCCATCTGAGCTCCCCGGGGGATGGGGCACAGATGCCGAGAAGTGGCAGAGGCTTTGATGGGAGAGCCGTTTCTCCAAACTGGTGGTGGCCCCTCAGCCGCACTGAGTGAGGACCGACCGCAGAGGAGTGCCAGCCCCATCTCCCTAGCACCCATCTAGGGCTGCCCGTGGGAGAGGCCACAAGCTGCCAGGGTGGGGCTTGGTGCTCTCACAGCTGATGGGTGGCGTTGAGGGGTGCCCTTTGGCTTCACTACAGGGGAGATGGAGCTGAAAGGGTTGGGGAGGAAGCACGCCCAGGTGGTGGAGCGCAGGGCTGTAGATCCCAGTGCTACCATTCACCAGCTGGGAGAACATGGCCCCGGCTTTCACTCCTCAGCACCTCAGTTTGCTCATCTGTAAAATGGATTAGTAACATTACCACCCTCACCGGTGTGTGGCAAACATTAGAAGAGTAACTGATACAAAGTCCTGGGCTCCTCTCGTGGCTTCTGAGTTTCAGCAGCCTTTACCAAAGCAAAACGGCTGCACAAGCCCAGGCTGCTTCCCACGCCTTTCCTGCACTGGGCTGAAGGTCATGGCGGGGGCCCTGACGGTGTTCAGAGGTGGCGCTGGGTGTTTGCCGTCATCACTCGGTACCCACGGAAGAGCAGTTCCAGGACCCCCCATCCAAGGACATCAGTATCTCGGGATGGAGGCAGGTGTCTGCTGCAGCAGTTAACTCGCCACTCGGGAATGCGTATCCCAGCTCGAAGTGACTGGGTTGAAGTCTCAGCTCTGTTTCCAAATCCAGCTGCCTGGTAATGTGCACTTTGGGAGACAGCAGATGACGACCCTCGAGTACCTGAGTCCCTACCATGTATGTGAGAAACATGGATTGAATTCTGGGCTCCAGGCTTCCGCCTGGCCCAGCCCTGGCTGTTGGAGGCATTTAGGGGGTAAGCAGGAGTCTAGAAGATCTCTCTCTGTCTCCCTACTACCACCACCCCTGCCGCAGGGGTCTGCAAGTTTATTTGTCTTTCAAATAAATGAAAATAAATAAACTTGTTTGAAAATCTGAGAAGGCTCAGATCCTGTATATAAAATGGAGTATTATTTGCATATAACCTACATACAACCTCCCTGTATTTTAAATCATCTCTAGGCTACAAAACCGAGTGCAATGTAAATGCTATGTAAATATTTGGCAGACTGTATTGCTCAAGGAATAATAATTTATAAAGTCTATAAGTGCTCCATACAGACACAATTTTTAAAAAAGGTTTTTAATTATTTGCTTGAGAGGCAGAGTTACAGACAGAGAGAAGGAGAGACAGAGGCCTTCCATCCACTAGTTCACTCCCCAAATGGCCACAACAGCTAGGAGCTAGGAGCTTCCTCCAGGTCTCCCACGTGGGTGCAGGGGCCCAAGGACTTAGGCCGGCTTCTACTGCTTTCCCAGGCCATAGCAGAGAGCTGGATTGGAAGTGGAGCAGCCAGGACTCGAACAGGCGTCCCTGTGGGATGCCAGCACTGCAGGCGGCAGCTTTACCCACAACACCATAGTGCCGGACCCCAGACACAATTTTTAAAAACAGATTTTCAACTCCAGGTTGGCTGAATCCATGGGTACAGAGCCAGCAGGTGCAGAGTCAGCTGTACTTACAATGTTTAACGTGTGCTTCACTTCATGACATCTGAGGTCATCCAAGGATGAGAGTGCCTCGGCATTTTCATGGAAAATGCAATCAGAAGCTGAGTTTAGGGGCAGGCACTCTGCATGGCAGTTGCAATGCTGCTTAGGATGCCTGGGTTCTGAGTCCTGACTCCATTCTGGATTCCAGCTTCCTGTTAATATGCATCCTGGGAGACGGCAGGTGGTGGCTCAAGTATGAGTTGCTGCAACCTATGTGGGAGACACGGATTGAGTTCCTGGCTCCAGGCTTTGGCTTGGCCCTGACCCAACTGTTGTGGGCTTTTGAGGAGGGAACTGGCAGATGGGAGACCTCTCTCCAGCTCTCTCCCTCTCTCCTCTTTCTCTTCTCTATCCATCATCTATCTCTGATTTTCAAATAAAATAAAAATGTAATATTTTAAAAGAATTTAAAAATGTAGGTTAACGTTTATCCGACCTGTGGTCTAAAACTTAAGATTTCTGAAAATCAGAAGTAAATCATAGACCAGCGCTGCGGCTCACTAGGCTAATCCTTCGCCTGTGGCGCCAGCACCCCGGGTTCTAGACCTGGTCGGAGTGCTGGATTCTGTCCCGGTTGCCCCTTTTCCAGGCCAGCTCTCTGCTGTGGCCCGGGAAGGCAGTGGAGGATGGCCCAAGTGCTTGGGCCCTGCACCCCATGGGAGACCAGGAGAAGCACCTGGCTTCCGGCTTCGGATCAGCGTGGTACGCCAGCCGCAGTGTGCCAGCCACAGTGGCCGTTGGGGGGGTGAACCAACGGAAAAAGGAAGACCTTTTCTCTGTCTCTCTCTCACTGTCCACTCTGCCTGTCAAAAAAACCGTAAATCATAGAGTCTGGGTAAAGCCACCATCTGCAGTGCTAGCATACCATATAGGTGTCGGCTTGAGTCCCAGTTGCTCCACTTCCAATCAACTCTCTGCTGTGGCCTGGGAAAGCAGTAGAAGATGGCCCAAGCCCTTGGGCCCCTGCACCCACATGGGAAGACTCAGAGGAAACTCCTGGCTCCTGGTTTTGCGTTGGCACAGCTCCAACCATTGCGGCCAGCTGGGGAGTGAACCAGAGGATGGAAGACCTCTCTCTCTGTCGCTCTGCTTCTCCTTTCTCTGTGTAACTCTGTCTTTCAAATAAATAAATCTTTAAAAAATAAGAAGTAAATCATAAATAAGATAAATGTCAATGTAACACATTCTGTATAATCCATATAACATATATATGACATAGTCTACATTCAATATAACATACATGGTTACTTCAAAAGTTTCATGAAAAATATATATTATGCAAAAAAACTGCATGAGTTCAAAAATTTTTTTTCACCAAAATAAACATATCCTTTAATTACATTTTCCAGGAATTTTTTGGCATACTCTGCATGTGTAGAAAAAGCTAGCATTCATTCTTGCTGGGAGATGAAACTTTAGGTGGCCGGAGATAAAATTCTGCTTCCTCCTCTAGGCAGTGTCTTCCTAATGGCGTGGACCCCGCCTCTCTGTGTCGGAGAGACGCAAATGGTCCTGACCACCCTCCTTGCTGCAATGCACTGCCAGTCTACACGGAGCTCGACTCGATTGCCCCTCTAGCCTGGTTGACAGGTGGGATTTACGCTGTCTCCAGCACTTGTCTTCTGCAGGAATGCTGAGCAGGTGGGAGCTGGTATATTGGTGTCACTACACTCTCTTGTGGTGGAATGAGAAGGCCATGCCAAGATGGCCCTGGAAAGCGAGCGTCAGTTACTCAGGAATGGCTTTGAAACCCACCTGGCAACGGAGGCTGCCCGGCAACAGGCTGTGATTGGATGGCTTCAGATACTGCCTGGCAACAGGTTGTGATTGGTAAGGGCATAAACCGCCCCTTGACCAGATTGGCTGTCTTGGCTATATAAGCTGCTGTACCAACTGAAATAAACGAGTCTGCGGGCTGCTCGCTTCTGGCCCACTTTCACCCAACTCCGGGGGTCTGTGTGGTGACTCTGCGCCTCTTGCCCCACCATGCTCGCTCCTCATCTCAGAATGAATCCACTGCAACACTCTCTCTGGGGTACCACCAGCTGAGAGTTTTCTCCTGGGAGCTGATAGAGGGTGCCATAGGTCACAGGATGCCAGGGTCTCACAAGTCCTCGAGACGAACAGCTCCACTGCGTGGCACGGATTCCATTGGCACATGTGCCGGCCACTTCTCCTGTCTCTTTTGATATGAATGCTTCTGTTTATATGGGATGCTGTTAACACTGAGTTGGGAAGGGGAGTTGAGAGTCTGAGAAAGGGCATGGCCTACATACAACTATCGCAGATTTATCTCTCTGGAGCAGTCCTTCAAACTACTTTATCTGGCAACCATAAAATGTCCTAAGAACATCCAAATCAGTCTGGCCCCTGTTCTCTCCACTGCAGAGAGAACAGTTACTGATAGGAGCGGGGGTATCTTTTGCAGGGAATTAGGGGATCGAGAGGGTACAGATCAGGTGTCCAGATCTACTGCACTACACAGCTGTCCACCCTCTGAAGGTGCACGTATTCTGCATCTGTGCTGTCCAGTGGAATAGCCACTAGCCACGTGTGGCTCTTGAGTTCTTGCCCTATAGATGGTGGACTGAATGGACTGTTAGCATTATTGCATTTTAACTACTGTACATTTAAATAGCTGCGTGTAGCTTGTGGCTACCTTACTGGGCAGCACAGCCTAGTGGTTAAGAATGTAGACTCTGCCTTTCAAACCGACTTGGCGCCGAAGACCAGGAAGGAAGCTCCTGCCCCTCCCAAAGCTGCAATGCAAAGCAAAGGCTTTGGAGGCCAAGAAGGCAGGGCTGAAAGGCGTCCATCGCCATGCACACACCAGAACCCAGGGGCTGGGGAGAAACTCTATGACACGGATGAGGCCAAAGTCAGCAGCCTGATCCGGCCTGGTGGCCAGAAGAAGGCATATGTTCCACTGGCTCCTGATTGTGGAGTTTGGATGTTGTCAACAAAACTGGGATCCTCCAAACATAGGCCAGCTGGCTAATGCTAAATAAATGGTTTTACAATTTAAAAAAATGTACACTCTGGATTCAGAACGCCTGGGTTTGAATCCACAGCTACCCTGAGCGTTTTTTCAGATGCATTAATGAACTCTCAGTGCCTGGCTTTTCTCAGGCTGCCAAATGGGAGTAACACTGACACCCCAGCTCCCTCCGAGAGCTCCGTGCATCCCTCTACGTCCTGTGCTCAGAACAGCTGACAGAAGTGTGAGGCGCTGGCTATGCTGGATTTTCTGTTCACCCTCCACTTCTCGCCTGGCTCTGACTGCTGGAATATGGACTTTCTGGACCCATCTGGGCCTGCAGCTGGTGCAGCCATGAGGACCACTGACAGGAAACGGAGAGCAAGAGGAGAAAAGAGGCCAGGGTGTTGATTCCCCACTTCCTCTCTGCCTGGCCGCCACGCTGTGTCCGAGTCCAGTGTCCGCTCCATCCTCTTACGCCATGGGTCTACACATGGTAGGGTCTGGCTCCTGGCTCAGCACCCTTGAGTCTCACCATCTGGCTTGCCTGGTTTCTCTCCATCCAACCTGCTCCTAGGTAAAGAGGCCCTTCCCTGGGTTGCTCTTGCATGGCCCCATGGTCAGAGCTTTAGCACTTCCTGTCCTTATCAGCATTGTTACACTTTCCCCACCTCCCACCCTCACCATCACCCGACAGCCAGGTGCTGGGTGTGCAGGATTCCGTGGAGGGCACCGGTTTTCTCTTTTTGATGGAGCCCTAGGTCTTATTTGCTGGTCTCAGCTGGTTGGCCCAAGACCTTCAGAAATGGGAAGATGATCATCTGTGGGAAGACAATGTGTTTTCCCCACAAGAATCCCTGCCCCTGGAGGGCTTTGCTGTGAGCCAAAGGCAGAGAACACTCTAATTACTGCCTTTCTGTGCTCTGCGTGGGGCTATAAAAGCCTCAATCCATTTTCCCTGTCTCAGTGGGACCAGAAACACTCCACCCCCTCCAGCCTGCCTACTTGTCACACCCGTGGGGACAGCGGGGATCGATTGTGTCTCCTTAAGGAAAAAACGCAAGCTTGTGTCTCCTCCCACCTCGCACCCACCTTGGCTACACAGATGGCCAAGGTCAAGGGTCGGTTCTAGGAGCTTAAGGAGGGGGCCAAGGGTGGACTTAAAAGTGGTTAAGAACAAAGCCAGTGCAGCAGCTTTGAATCTTGGAGCGATTGATCCAGCGCATCAGCAAATATTTACTCTTCGCAAAATGTTGGTACATCTGCAAGTGCTTGAACCCCTGCCACCCACATGGGAGACCTGGATGGAGCTCCTGGCTCCTGGCTTCAGTGCAGCCCAGCCCTGGCTGTTGCAGCCATCTGGGGCCTGAACCAGCAGATGGAAGATCTCTTTCTTTCTCTCTCATTCCTCTGTCCAAGTGACACAAACGGGACTCTGCTTCCACACCCTCCCTGGCCTTGCCCCTCCACTGCCCATGCCTGGGCTCACTTCGCCCCACAGGGAGGCTGCTTCAGTGTTGCTATGACAAATGCTGCCCTGGGTGAGGCTGCACTGCTGACAGTTTGCAAAGTGATGTCACCTAGCGTTCAACGCCTCCGTGTGCTGGCTCTGTGCTCTTGTTTCCGGTGGCAGAGATGCGGATGTGACGAGATAACAGGAAGCCAGGGGCAGACCAGGTGTGGCAAAGGCACTGACAGATCAGAGACGGGAGACACCACTGTGCACTCTGTTGCCAAAAGCTGCCACCAGGAAGAGGAAAAACCTGGAGAGGGACGAGCAGAGAGAAGAGGAAGAAAAGCACCTTGGACAGCTCTTCATTCTCATAGCAGTCTTGGGTTTGGTGAATGAAGACGTGGAGATTCAGAGAGGTTGGGTAACATTCCCAGGGTCACACAGCAAGGACATGGCAAAAGCTGAGACTCCAGCTCCCAGAAAGGAGCCCGAGCCCACTACCGGAAGCACAGCTATGCCTAGAAGCCAGGAGGGGACCCGAAGGCTGACATGCACCACAGGAACCTGCAAGAGAGTCCACTGAGTCACGGCCATTACCGTGTCTCCAACACCCTCTCCACTCAGTAGCTGTCCTGTCTCTTCTCCATCATAACTCCCGCAATTTCTCCCTGCGAGGAAGATCAGCCAATTATTCCAAGTTCAAATAAGCCTAACCCTGGGAGGTTTTTTCTTTTTCTTTTATGTCTTTTCTTTGCAAGAGACTTAGCAGGAGACGCCAGCATAACCACGCCATCTCTCCTGCTCACCCCTGCCGCTCCTGCTGATGTTCGAAACTAGAAAATGCTTCCTCTTTGAACATTCTCCCTGTGTAACTTCCCGGCATACTTTTGCAAGATGGCAAGAGGGAATCAAGCCTTTTTAATCTTTGCGATTTAATTAAAATGTATTTGCATGCCGGTTAATAAAGACAAACTTCACCTTCACATTTTGTCCTGTGTTCTTTTCCAGCCTTTTTTCTTTTTTTAGGAAAGATGTATTTATTTATTTATTTATTTATTTATTTGGAAGGCAGAGTTATAGAAAGAGAAGGAGACAGACATATCTTCCACCTGCTAGTTCACTCCCCATAGGGCAGCAACAGTCAAGGCTGGGCCAGGCTGAAGCCAGGAACTTCATCCAGATCTCCCGTGTGGCTGTAGGGTCCCAAGCACTTGGGCCATCTTGCACTGCTTTCCCAGGTGCATTAGTAGGGAGCTGGTTTGGAAGTGGAGCAGCTGGGATTCGAACCAGCACCCTGCCAGTACTGCAGGTGGCGGCTTAGCCCACTACGCCACAGCGCTGACTCCCTTTTCCAGGCTTTTGAAGCATCTTCTCCTTCGCCTGCACTGCAGTGGCCCAGAGGGTGGGGAGTTGGAGCTGCCAGAGCTTCCCAGTGCCTGAATGATCACAGAACAATGGATCCTTGTTGAAACCAAATTAACCCAAAAGGGGGCTGTTCCGGGCAAATCAGAAGGCAAACAGGGAAGAGGCCGCTTGCTCTTGGGTGCAAGGAACTTGCCTGGGCAGCAGATGGTGTCCCTCAGGGGTGGCTTTGAGCTCAAGGGGGAGAATAGGGGGAGGATAAACAGCAACTGCCTGTCTTGCGCACAGTCCTGGCTGGCCCAGACCCGACCAGGGAAAGCACACGCCGCTGGACACAGCCCAAGGATGGGGATCTGTGCAGCTGCCTGGAACAAAGAGGGCGAGAGAGGAGGTTCCTGGCCGGTGTCCCCACCCAGACGCTGCTGGGACTGCTGTCTTTATCCAAGTGACTCAGACACGCTTGCCCAGCTGTGCCCAGCCCCTCCCAGCACAAACATCGAGGCCTTAATGCGGTTCTCGGCATGCAGGTGTCCCGGAGTCGGAGGGACTGAATGGCACAGTCAGGCTCACGTTCAAGTTCAGAACTCAGGGTTCTCCAAAAAGCAGATGTGCTAGGAAGGTGGGAGAATTAGAGGAGGTGCTGGAGTCGGCAACTAGGAGACCAGGGTCAGAGAAGGCTCCGAGGCAGCCAGTCGGTTGTTAACAGACAAACAGGGACAAATGCTCCACGGGTCCAAGCCCTGTTCATCTTCACTCGTGGAAATACAGCTCAGCACGTATGAGGGCACCGCAAGAACTCCACAGAAAATGGAGTTAAAGCCTAAGTTTATTTTGGTGCAATTTTGAAAACCATGCATAGTTTCGTTCATAATATACACTTTTTTTAGGATTTATTTTCGGGTTTTTTTAAAGGTTTATTTTATTTATTTGAAAGTCAGAGTTACAGAGAGAGAGAGAGAGAGAGAGAGGGAGAGATCATCTATTTGCTGGTTCACTCCCCCAGATGGCCACGACAACCAGGGCTGGGCCGGGCCAAAGCCAGCAGCCAGGAGTTTCTTCTGGGTCAATCATGCGAGTACAGGGGCCCAAGCACTTGGGGCATCTTCTACTGCTTTTTCCAAGCCATAGCAGGGAGCTGAATCAAAAGTGGAGCAGCCAGGACTTGAACCAGCACCCATATGGGATGCCAGTGTCACAGGAGGCAGCTTTACCCACTAGGCCACAGCGCCAGCCCCCGTAATACACACTTCTGTGAAGTTTTTTGAAGACCCCTCGTGTGCAAAGACTTCAGTCTTTTTTCCCACCAGAATAAATGTGTCTTCTCATTCCTCTTCCCATGAGGCTTTTGAAGTCCCCTGGTGCTTCAGCTTTCTGAGCTCAACATTCCTAATCTGTGAAATGGGATGGTTGAGAGTCCTTCCCAGGCTGCCTGGGTGCTAAGGGACTCTCACCCACAACACACAGTAAAGGCTGCACCCCCTCCTCCATGTGAGGCCTGGAAATTTCCCCCTGTGCTTCTACCTATTGGGATGGTCACATGAGTCATTAGCTCCCCTGGGAATAGAGTCTTCCCAGCCAGATGACAGCTCCTGGAGGGCAAACTGTGTGCTTTAACTGCCCAGTGCTGCATAGCAAACTGGACCTGTGTCTCAGCCAATGTATTTCCAAAGATGTACGAGGCTCAGTAAACAGACACAGGAGAGGTGCAACACCTATCTACTGAGCGAGTGAGTCAGAGAGTGAATGAATGAATGTAATTCTCCATGTAGCTCTTCCTAACAGGATAGAGCCAGGAGCCCCTCCCCCGGGGCTCCTTCCCAGGGCAACACAGCAAGGCCCTTTGTTTCCTGGTCCCTGGGCTCCCGGCTGCTGATGCTGTTGCTAGGAAACCACCTCACTGAGTGTCCTGCCAGGAGGACAAGTGGTCACGGGGTCAGGAGGCCCTGCCTGCTCCCTGCTGCATGGAGCCAGCACTGTGGCTTAGTAGGTTAAGCCTCTGCCTGTGGTGCCAGCATCCAGTATGGGCAGCGGTTCCTGTCCTGGCTGCTCCACTTCTGATCCAGCTCCCTGCTAATGTGTCTGGGAAAGCAGTGGAGGACGGCCCAAGTGTTTGGGCCCCTGCACCCACGTAGGAGACCCGGAAGAGGCTCCTGGTTCTTGGCTCCTGGCTGCGGACCAGCCCAGCTCTAACCATTGCAGCCATTTGGGAGATGAACCACTGATAAATAATTCTTAAAAAGAGAGAGAGAGAGAGGTCCCTGCCGGACGTTGTGATGGGGTCAGATGAGGCTCCCCTGGTCTGTCCCCTGAGCTAACTGAGGGCTTTCTCCTGGGCCCCGTGTGGACCAAACAAAGTGAGACACTGCCTGGCGGCTCCATTCAGAAAACAGGCAGAATACAGAGCAGCATCTTCATACATGATCCCACCACCAGGAACTTCATCCCCTAAATCCTCACAACTGCCCAAGGTATGGGCTTTGCTGTTCCCATTTTACAGGCCAGGAAACTGAGACCTACAGTATTGAAAGGGTGTCGTCACATGTTGAGATTCCCCAGGAAGCAGACCCCAGAAGCAGGATTGGGCAGAGGGAGAGGGTGAGCTGCTACTATGCAGTCTAGACGGAAGCCTCAGTCAACCTACGGGAGATTTTGGAGCCGAGTTGGTCTGCTGGGGTTGTGAGACGAAGGACTCTGGCATTCATACCCTGGCTTTGACCAGTCACCCACCACAGGCTGTCCCTGGGAGGAGGTGCAATCCTGGGCCGGGCCGTTTTTGTCCAGGTGAGGTACTACAGGGCTGACACCTCCGCCAGCAGCCCCAGAACTTGGTGGGTGGAGAAGTCCCGCCTTCCTGGGGAGGGACCAAGATGCAGATCCCTGCATCTGCCACAGTCACCTCTGAAAAATGGGCAAATCCCCATGGCACGCCCCCTTCCTTGGCATCAGGGCTCTATCTGCATGCACTGGTTTATGTGCTGATCAAGAGGCCCCTAGGGAAGGACTGGCTGTCCCTACGATCGGAGTTCTACTGCATCCTGGCGTACCCTGCAAAGTGCAGCAGGAAAGCTGGGCCGAGAGCAGCCCAGCCCCACCGCTGCAAGGTCTGGCCTTGAAATGAATCACCCTGTACACCCTCAGTCCCCGTGCTCCCATTCCTGCAGGCCCTGGCTGGTGCCGTCTCCTCAGGGCAGCACCCAGATCCTAGACTGTGCACAGGACTTCAGCACTGGAAATGAAGATCCTCCAAGGCTCATTAGACACGCACATCCCAATCCCATGGGAGGAGCTTATGCAGGTGTGCCAAGCTAGAGGTGGGAGAGGTGGGACCAGGACCCCAGGTCTCCAGATTCCTGGGTTCTGGACATTGGCCCCCATTGCCCACCACACTGCCATAGCTCTGAGCAAGACAAGGGAGCCAGCTCTGCTGTGCCTGGTCCCGCCTCTCCACATTCCTGTCTGTGCCCTCCCTGCCTCCTTCTCAAACAGGACCAAGCCTTTCTTCAGCCTGCAGGGCTCTTGGTCCCCTTGGCTCTGTTGATTCTTGCTCCTTCTCCTTCCCTGGGGAAGCCTTCAAGCCCCGCCCCTCCATCAGACTAGGCAGTTCCCACCCTACTCCTTTGGATTCATCCATCGCCCATACTGCTATGCATTGTGCAGTGGCTTAGTCAAAGTCAGCCACATTCTAATTCGTGTTCCTGAGCTGCAGGAACCAGAGCTGCCACAGCCGCCCATGACCCCTCCAAGTCCAGAAGGAAAGCCTGGGTGGAGAGAGCATCCTATAGTGTGCAGCTCTCCAGTTCTACTTCTTAGCCACAGTTGTCCTGGCTTCTAAGATAAAGGCCAAAGGCCTCAAAGGCACTTAAGGAGACTTAACACATCTCTTGGGTCCTTCCCCTCGCCCCTCGCCACCTCCCCAGCACTCCCCGGGAGCTCTTGCCAGGGTAAGGAGGGAGTGAGGAATCCTCATGCTTGTGCCTCTGCTGAGAGTGACAGGCAGGAGCCCCCAGGCAGCAAGGAGGGAATTCTTTCAAACCACATTAGCACGGTTTTCAGGAAAGGGCTGCTGGATTAGAGGTTACAGCCGCAGCAGCAGCCTCTTTCTAATAGGACATTAATGCTCATTTCTGAGCAATTACTGTCTTTGCAATGCTTTCTTAATGTTTAGCTTCTGGAACCCAGAGAGAAAAGGGCTTTGTGTTTCCAGTAACCAGCTCTCCCCCGGCGAGGCAGGGGAATGGGCTCAGGGAACAGCCTGCCCTTCATGGCTGGATCAGGGGGCCAGTGCCCCAGACATCCCACGCAATAGCTAGGCACTGGCATGGGCTGCATCTGGCTTCCCTGACCCAGGCCAGGGTAGGCCCTGAAGACAAGGCAGGTGGAGCCCCTTAGAGCCTTGTCTTCTGCCCCCTGCACAAGCAGGTGCCTGCTAAATGCTCTTAGCAGCATTGGGCATCTCTCCCAGCATAACACTTAGCACCCTCACCATGCTGATTTTAATAATGTTTCCCCTCTTGATTATTAGAGCAATTAAAGTTCATTGCAAAAACAAAGCAAAGTGAAAGAGAAGCAGACAGACCACATTGCCAAAGCACTCAGAAGCCATAGCTCTGAACATTTCCCTATGTAAATATAGTGAGGTGGCCCTCTGGGTCTGTGAGCTCCACATCCTCCAAAGATACTGGAAAAACAATTGTGTCTGATCTGTGACCATGCAGTGTGACAGCTATTTACATTGTATTTCCATCCTACTGGGTAGTGTAAGTTGCTCAGGGATGATTGGAAGTCCACCGGACAATGCGTGTAGGTCCTATGCAAATACAACATCATTTTATACAAGAGATTTGAGCACCTGTGGATTCTGGGAGCCATCGCCCTTGGATACTGAGAGACAGCTGTATTGCTTTTAAAAACTGGAGCCAATCGCACCATTTACCTGTTGCTCCCCCTCTTTGCAGAGGAACGACACAGGACCCTGCGTTGTTCTTTTGTCTGCTCGGCCCTCCCCAGGTTTGCTGCTGGTTCTTCCCGGGTTGGCTACCGTCCCTTCCACCTCCGTGGAAGGGCGGTTCCCCCTGCCACTTTCCCCACTTCCGCGGGGGAGCGGCACACTGCCGGCCGGCTCTCTCGGGGGCTGCACAGGTGTTCCTCTTAGATGTTCCTGGTGCATGTTGTCTCTCTCCTCCTTTATAGTCCTCTTCCACCAATCCCAACTCTGCTACCCACACGCCAAGTACGCTGCTCTCCTCCAATCAGGAGCAGGTCCTACAGTTTATTGGTTGAACTGGAGGCAGCTGTGTAGAAGCTGTTTCCTCCTCTCCCAGCGCCATATTGTGGGAGAGCAGATGCATAGAATAAGTCTTAATTCCAGTAACAGTCTAGTCCGAGTTGCTCCCCACATTTACCCAGTTCTGTGACACTAGGATGACTCACAGTATGGTCATGTGCTTATTAGGTTGTCTGCCTCTCCCAGTGTGAAGTGACCTCAATGTGGGACACCCAACCAAGTTCACCATTGCTTCTGGGGCAGTATGCCTAGCCCATGGCAGCCACCCCACAAATGTTAGCTGGCTGTATGGTATGTCAGTTGGGTTGCAAGTGTGTCTTTGGGTTGCAAGTGACTCAGCGAAAGTCCCCAATTAAGTACCCAGCTAAAAGAACATAACAGTTTTTAGATATCTTAGATACTCAGAAATACAGTTGTCCCTCAGTCTCCATGGGGAATTGGCCGCAGGAACGTCCACTCCTGCCCACCAAGGAGGACAAAATGCTCGGATACTCAAGGCCTTTCAATAAAATGGCCTAGCACTTGCATGTAAATTCCACCTATCCTCCCATCCTCCCAATCTCCTCTAGGTCCTATAATAGAATAGAATATATTCTAGATTCTAATAGAATGTGAATGCCATGTAGGTAACTGTCATAGGCATTGCTCGGTGAGTGATGACAAGAAAATAGCTTGTATGTGTTTAGTACAAACACAACCATCGTAGGTCTAAGTAGTACTCATACACAAACAAAACTGGAGAATGAAAATGCTCTAACAACAGGTGCCAGCCACAGACTGAGGACCTGAGAGACAGCAGGAGGCTCCAGTACAGTGCACCCAACACTGTGCCCAGCATGGGGCAAATTCAAGTTTTGCTTGCTTGTAGAGCTTTCTCCGTGTTTTTCCTTCCTTTCCACCCAAAGGCTCCCTGAATAGAGCATCTTAATTCATTTGAACCAGGGTCAATATTAATGAGTGAAGTTGTTGGACCACTAGAACTAGTTACCAAGGAGAAAATCTGCCTTCTCATTCGAATGGCAATCAGCAACAGCTGCTTATCCTAACCAGTGTTCTCCACCTGGGGGTTAAGTCGACAGTTGAGTGCGGGCCTGAGAACGTACATTTTCTAAATGCTTTCCACATAACCGCTCCTGAGTACCACCGCATTCACGTCTCCATTTTATGAATAAAGAAATAAACACAGGGCGGTCACTTAGCCTAGCTGAGATGCCCACACCCCATATCAGAGTGCCTTGGTTCCCTCCCCTTCGTGCCCATGTGCGTGCATTCGAAATCCCTCCCTCTCTCTGCCATGCCCCTTTCTATCAGGTTATTTGAACTTCATCAAACACAGCCGCTGCACTATCAGCCGAGTAGGCACTCAATATTTGCTGTAAGATTGTGGCACTTACAATCTCCTTTCTGATAAGGCAATCCTGCTTCATTCCATCGACTATGACTCTCACAAACACACTTACGAAGAACATAATTCGATTTTTTTAAAAGAGCTACAGAGCACTTTTTCCCACGGAGATCAAAGGCCCCGCATTCTGTCGGTGGCACATGGGCCACATCTATTTGTCTGCAGAGACAAGAAGAGCCAGTATCTGAGAAGAACTAATTTCTCAGCGTGTCCGGCAGACTTCGATAAATGTGTCTTAAACACCTCCGCCGAAATGTGCAATCGCATTGTCTGGCTGCCCCGAAAGCTGCCGTGGGCTCTGGGCCTGCCCTGGTTGGGTGAGGGGGATGCTTAGGGTCACTTCAAAGAGATGAACCCCAAGCAAAAACAGGCACTCAGGAGCCAGATGAAGAAGGGGCTTTGGCAGGAGAACGGGATACTGACCAGGAAGTAGAGAACAACACCTGGCTCCCAGGGCCGAAAAGTAGCCTCCAACTCACACCTGCGATGCACCTGCCCCAGGGAGGATGCTTTCCACTCAGGATCCGGCCTGAAGGCCCAGCTCAGAGCCTCCTCCTCTGCTTCTGTCCTTTTTCTCCATAAAGAGCTGTTATTGTGCTCGTGATCATCATTCTGGGGCGTGCATTTTTCTAGGGCAGGCACAGAGTGAGGAGCGTTCTCACTCATCCATCCTGTCAATATTTTATTTCTTATTTGAGAGGGAGGAAGGAAGGAAGGAAGGAAGGAAGGAAAGAAGGAAGGAAGGAAGGAAGGGATGAAGGGAGGGAGGATGGATTTGGATTTGGACCCATAGAGACATGGTATAAGGAGAGCCATGAAGACTGGGTCTTCATGTGCTTGGAATATGGGGGGATTCAGTGAAGGAGGCTGAGAAGGGGCCAGCTGTGGTGTAGCGGGTAAAGCAGCCGCCTGCAGTGTTGGCATCCCATATGGACGCCAGTTCAAGTCCCAGCAGCTCCACTTCTGATCCAGCTCCCTTCTATGGCCTGGGAAAGCAGTGGAGGATGGCCCAAGTCCTTGGGCCCCTGCACCTGTTACCGGAGAATGGCAGGGTTCTTGTCTTCGCGCAAGAAAGAATTCAGGCATGAGACAGAGAGTAGTGGGAGGTAAAATAGCAAGGTTTATTAGGGAAGGGATATCGGTAAGGATGGATGGGCACCTCCCCAGACCCAGAGGAGGCTCCTGGCTCCTGGCTTCAGATCGGCGCAACTCCGGCCATCTGGGGAGTGAACCAGAGGATGGAAGATCTCTCTCTCTGTGTGTCTGCTTCTCCTTCTCTCTCTAGGTAACTCTGACTTTCAAATTAAAAAAAGGAGGCTGAGAAGCGGCAGCTCATATGGGAGCCCGAGGCACAACCTAGGATGTGATAAGACAGGATCTGTGACCCTGCTGCCAGCTCCACCCGCTAAACATGACTGTGTCCATTTGACAGGTAAGGAAAGTGAGGCGAGGAGACGGCCAGGGACACGCCCCTAATCTGGGCGCCTTAACCAGAGTCAGGGGCCCAGATTAGATGGCAGATGTCTCCAGCATCACCCACCCCAAGCCCCGCCCCCCACCAGCACGCATGGGGGAGGGGGGCCCACCTCTTTGCTGTCTGCGGGCAGTCCCTCTGGAATGCGGCTTCATCGGGCTCATAACACACGCCCGGCAGTTTAGGGTCACAGCCTTTACTCCTGAAACTTGCTAGGATTAGTTCTCAAGAAAAAAAATCCTGGCCGGTGCCGCGGCTCACTAGGCTAATCCTCCGCCTTGCGGCGCCGGCACACCGGGTTCTAGTCCCGGTCGGGGCGCCGGATTCTGTCCCGGTTGCCCCTCTTCCAGGCCAGCTCTCTGCTGTGGCCAGGGAGTGCAGTGGAGGATGGCCCAAGTGCTTGGGCCCTGCACCCCATGGGAGACCGGGATAAGCACCTGGCTCCTGCCTTCAGATCAGCACGGTGCGCCGGCTGCAGCGCGCCGGCCACGGCAGCCATTGGAGGGTGAACCAATGGCAAAGGAAGACCTTTCTCTCTGTCTCTGTCTCTCACTGTCCACTCTGCCTGTCAAAGAAAGAAAGAAAGAAAGAAACAAAGAAACAAAGAAAGATCCCCCACTTTTTTTTACTAATTGGAAACGATTTTGAGGGCTAACTACTCCCTATGAAGCTGAAGGGAGGGGCTGGCTGCCCTTGACCCCTCCCTCCCATGGTTCGGACCCTGTCCGCCCTCAGTCCCCCAGGTCCTGGCTTGCTGGCCCCTCGCCTGCACCCTCCTGTGGACTTCAGCAGTGCCTCCTCCTCCGGGTTCTGCTTTGTAACATTCCAGCTACCTGAGTCGCTGTGGTCTGATCTGAGAGAGGAAACCACCTCCACACTGCTTCTGCCACCGTGCGAGGCTCATGATGGTTCTACGTGATTGCTGGTTGTTAGTGCTGTTCACTTCTTCCTGTGCCTGATTTAGGCCCCAGCACGTCATCACGGTTGTGTTTGTGGAGGAGAAAGCAGAGAATACACACACAGTCTGGCATTATCTGACGGTTTAGCCGGCCACCAGGGAGCTTGGGACACAGCGTGTAAAACAGCAGGGAGTCATCATTTAGCGATGTCTGTTTGGATTGTTCTGTTGATTACAACAAACGTTAGCTACTTCTGGAACACATTGCTTTCAATATTTTGTTATGAAAACTTCCAATCAGCGAGCAGCCCCTTCCTGCAACCTGGAGTCCACACGCTGCGTCTTGTCCCACGTCTGTCCATCCATCCCTCCTCCCCAGTCACCATCAGTCCATTTAATTTTTCAGCTGTGGACACCAGTACCTTTCACCCCTAAACACTTCAGTGTGTGTACCATTAATTGGAGTTCAATATTTGCTTGAGGTTTTTTTTTTTTTTAGATAAACTTTGCAAACAAAGAAATTTGCAAATCTCATGTGTGTGGATGATGCATCTGGACAAAGACACACACACACACACACACACACACACACGCAAAATGCAGAACATGATCACCAACTCCCAGAGAGTCCCCAGTAGGTCCTCACTCCCACCCCCCACCCCGAGACAACTACGGATCTGACTTTTTTCAACTTCATATTTTGCTTATTTTTTTAGAGAACTTATTTTTCATTTACATTATAGTCGAAGGTATAATGCTTCAACAAAGAGTTCAACCAATAAGAAGTATAAAATATCATAGCTCAGCAGGAAAACTGGAAAGACTTTTAAATAATAATCAAATGAAAAGATATGCATGTTCAAAGTCACAAAATCATTAGAAGTATAGTCGTATGGAATTCCCATGAGTTCGTTTGATCAAGGTTAACAACAAATGATCTGAGTGCTGTGGCTGCAGAGATGTGGCCTGTTAGAACTGCACAGCTCTCTAACCACACGGCAGGGACACCCCTGTGTCCAGATTCTGACTCAGCATGTTCATACCACTCATGCCTGCAGCTGCTTGAGGTTTGTGGTTCCTCCCCTTTCCTGGCTAGTAGTATTTCACTATACGAACAGCCCATCACTTTTTTTTTAATAGAAAGCTTTTATTTAATAACTATAAATTTCATAAGTACAACTTTTGGAATATATCGATTCTTCCCCCATACCCACCTTCTCACCCCCACTCCTGTCCAACTTCCTACTCCCTCTCCCATCCCATTCTTCATTAAGATTCATTTTTAATTATCTTTGTATACAGAAGATCAACTCCATACTAAGTAAAGATTTCAACAGTTTGCACCCACACAGACACTTGAAATATAAAGCACTGTTTGAAGATTAGTTTTACCATTAATTCGCATAGTATAACACGTTAAGGACAGAGGTCCTACATGGGGAGCAAGTGCACAGTGACTCCCATTGATTTAACAATTGACACTCTTATTTATGTCAGTGATCACCCAAAGCTCTTGTAATGAGCTGCCAAGGCTATGGAAACCTCTTGAGTCCACAAACTCCAACAGTATTTAGACAAGGCCATAATCAAAGTGGAAATTCTCTCCTCCCTTCAAAGAAAGGTACCTCCTTCTTTAATGGTCCCTTCTTTCCACCGGGATCTCACTCACAGAGATTTTTCATGTAGGTCATTTTTTTTTTTGCCACAGTGTCTTGGCTTTCCATGCCTGAAATGCTCTCATGGGCTTTTTAGCCAGATCCGAATGCCTTAAGGGCTGGTTCTGAGGCCAGAGTGCTGTTTAGAGCATTTGTCACTCTGTGGAGTCTGCTGTGTGTCCTGCTTCCCATGTTAGCCCATAGCTTTTTAATTCATTCTCTTATTGATGGCAATAATTATCTTAAGAAATACGTGCATAGTTTCAAGCAATGGTGATTATTTTAAAATTTGCTGTATAGGAGAGACATTGGCATCTCTTCATTTGATTACAGTGCACAAACTGGGTCTGCACCCTGGATGTTAGAAACCTACTTCTTGAAACCAGAAAGTTCTGGATTGTTCTTTCAATTCCAGCTGTTACTAACTGGGTGCCCTTAGACCCGTTCTCTAACCAACGTTCATCTTTCACATCTATAAACTGGGAATAAAAATATCTGAAGGACTGAGGTGCTTCTTTGGATCAGAGTGGTTCATTTATTCCTTTGTGAGCATCTCTGGTGTTGTAGCCAAACTGGTGGAGCCTGGGAAAGCAGCAGGAAGCAAATCCACACCCAGAACCCAGACATTGCCCTGAGGGGACTTTCCACTGGCACTAAACAACTAATCACCCAGTGAATCATTTAGTCGCCATTGTGGTCGGTGCCACAGGGGTGATGCCCCAGCCTCTAAGGGCGTGTGTGTGTCAGGGCGGCTTGGGAGGGGCAAGATGAGTGACGGATAAGAAGGCAAAAGGGGAGCCTTCCACGGGACCAGGGACCTGCGCTGATGGCTCACA
Source organism: Oryctolagus cuniculus (assembly GCF_051225735.1). Taxonomy (NCBI): domain Eukaryota; kingdom Metazoa; phylum Chordata; class Mammalia; order Lagomorpha; family Leporidae; genus Oryctolagus; species Oryctolagus cuniculus. The sequence goes on along the minus strand of NC_142883.1, from coordinate 54,886,173 downwards.
GAACCTGATGATCTCCCTAAAATCTTCATTTCCAAACGTACGAATTTTGAGGGAGCATGATTCAGTCCCTGACAGGGTAGACAGGGGGAAACCAGCCAATGGCAAAAGGCTGATGGGCTTGGCCTGGGGGTTGGAAAGAAAGATGGGAGGATACTGGGGCAGAAAAGTCCACAGGTGGGGTGCGTGGGGAGGACCATGACTGCAGTGGGCTGAAAAGTGGCGCCCACGACCTAACCCCTACAGCCTGTATGCACACAGCATGATTCGCAGAAGGGATCATTGCAAATGAAGTTAAAGCCAGGATCTAGGGATGAGATCAGACTGGCTTCTATGAGTGGGAGAGGAGGAGACAGGCACACAGAAGGCAGTGAAAGGAGAGCAGGAGAGTGGAGTGATGCAGCCAAGGGAGCTCGGGGAGGCTGGAAAAGACAAGAGACAAGAAAGGATTGTGTCCTCAGGCTCTGGGGGCAAGGGCCACCTTGGTGACACCTCAGCTCACACTTCTGCCCAGTGTGGGTGACCCGTTTGCTAAGGCAGCACTAAGTGACTAATAAAAACAATAAAAAGATAGGATATGATGCCAGTCACGGAAAGAGGGAAAGCGGAGAGGTAGCAGGAGTTGTGCAAGTTTAGGTTTAAAAATCTAGAAGCTGTGAGGGCCGGCGCTGTGGTGTAGTGGGTAAAGCTACCGCCTCTAGTGCTGGCATCCCAAATGGGCGCTGGTTCGAGTCCTGGCTGCTCTACTTCCAATCCAGCTCTCTGCTGTGGCCTGGGGAAAGCATTAGAAGATGGCCAAGTCCTTGGGCCCCTGCACCCACATGGGAGACCCAGAAGAAGCTCCAGGCTTTTTGCTTGGGATTGGTGCAGCTCTGGCTGTTGCGGCCATGTGGGGTGGGGAGTGAACCAGCGGATGGAAGACCTCTCTCTCTCTGCCTCTCCTTCTCTCTCTGTAACTCTGACTTTCAAGTAAATAAATAAGTAAATCTTTAAAAAAAAAAATCTAGAAGCTGTGGAGGCTTCAAGATGTCAAGGAGTGGGCAGGCGTTGCAGTACAGCGGGCCAGCCACCTCTTAAGTGCTGGTTCAGGTCCCAGCTACTCTGCTTCTGATCCACCTTCCTACTGCTGCATCCCAAGAGGCAGCAGAGGCCCGTTCAAGTGCTTGGGCCCCTACCACCCATGTGGGAGACCCAGACGAAGTTCCTGGATCCCTGCTTCAGCCTGGTCCAGCCCTGGCTGTTACAAGCATTTGGGGAATGAACCAGCAGATCAAAGATTCTCATCCTCTCTATCTGTGTGTGTGTGTGTGTGTGTGTCTTTCGAGTAGAAAATAAACTTTAAAAAATATCTTAAGATGTCCAGGAGACGAAAGGTAGCAATGGGGTTTACAGTAAATACTCAAGAGTGGATAGCTACTATCATTATTATTTACCATTGTAATACTCCTATATTAGAACTGACTGTCTCTCACAATCTATCTTTGTTTTCTGGAACCTCAGGACAGCAAACAGCCTTCAGCACCACAGCAAAGCACAGCTCAATCTCTCCAACACCTCTGTTTGAAGATAAAAGTTTCCTGGTACAAAGTTCTGTTTGTATTTCTTCTCCCCTGGCGGGTACCAACCTCACACCCACCCAGAGTCTACCCCAGCCCACCTGGGCCAAGCCAAGCGGAGAAACCGCCCTCACTCCCTCCTCCCCCCCTGCCTTCCTCCCCGGCAGGGCTCTATTCTCAGCAGCTGTCTGCCACCTTCTGGACACACAGGCTCGCTGCCCAGCCCTCCAGCAAACAGCCAGCGTTGGAGAGAAGAGGGCTTCAAAGGGACTTAAGGATCAGCCCAGGGTGGCTTCGCGTCTGTCTTTGTCTCCTGCTTCCTCTCTGGGCCTCGTCCACACCTCCCCACCCGGAGTTCCCTGCACGCTCCACGTAAAAACCAAACTCCTGTCTTCCCCCGCTTACACCCCCTGTTCACTCACTGCCCTGCCCTGCCCTGGAGAGCTTCGGCATCCGGGACCTTCTCGCCCATGCTTCTCTCACTGCCTTCAGCACTGGTCCATGAGGGCTTCCGCCACCTCCATCCATTCATCTCCCAGGGCATACCTGATAGTTACCTGCTCAGAAAGTCTCTGGGGCCCCCAGGGACGAGGCCGGTCCCCCCGGCTGCACACATTCCCCGAGCAGCCCTCACTTTTCCTTCAGCACAGAGCCTCTGCAAATCGCCTGCCTCTTTGTGTAATTATCGTCTGCACATGCCACAAGGGCGAAGACGGTGCCTGCTGTGTTCATGGCCACATCCTCAGTGCCTGTCTGAAACAAACCGTGCAAGGATGAAAGAAATGGCTCAGTGAGTGTTTCACGCTGATGAAAAGAGGGTGAAGGGTACACGAAACTACATTCTCTTTCCAGTGGGAGGCGCCAGAGGACACCTGAGCCAGGTGTCTTGCAACATTCACTGTCCTATTCCAAATCCTTTCCCCCGCCAATGCTTCACCACTTGGCATCAGCAGAGACTGCAGAGAGCGTGGTCTGGCCTTTGCTGACCCCGTGTGCTGGGCAGAGGACAGTGGAATGGGTCAGTACTGAGCATAGGCAGGGATTCCTGAGCCCTGTCATCCCCAGTCCTCAAACATGTCACGCTGTGTGCATCACCAGGACCCACGCTCTGGACGCCCTGCAGGAGGGGCTGATCCCAAGGATGACGCTGCTTCAGGCTGTTGTCCACCCTGCCTGTGCGTTCCAGAGCAGCTGAGCTGACCACATGTGGTGGCACAGGTCATGGAGACGAGTACAAGGTGAACAAGTCTATAGAAGAGAACACCATTCTACCAAAATGCTTAGACGGATAACCGGCTCGTGGATCGGTGCTTGCTCCCCTCTGCAGGAGAGCTCGATGGGAATCCAAGCACCCAGAAGCTGGGAGCTAAATAATGCCACCTTGTGGACCCATGAACCCAGCAGCACCCAGAATCCCAGCAGAAGGAGGGCTTGGGCTGGTGAACTGGCTGACCAAAAAAATCTGAGTGTCCATGTCTGATCAGCAAGGTGCCCCCTCCAGCCTGGGCAGGGATGGGCTTGACTTGCTGTTGCCTGTCAGATGGACATGACTTCGTAGGGACTTCCAACCCTCCTCTGCTGACATTCTTCCTTAACATACATTCCTGGGTTCACTCACTCTCCCACCCCCTCTCCCTCCATCTCCATCTCCATCATCTCCATCATCTCCATCTCCATCTCCACCTCTGTCTCTCTCTCTCTCAATCCCATGGTCCCAGAAGGGCACCCATGCCTTTGTGTGCACTTGACTCTCTCCGTTGCATCTCTGGGCACTGTGATTATGATCCCACTCCCAGGCAAACGTCCACTGGCTGCCCAGCCACTGTCAGGTGCATCTAGCTCTCCTGGCACCGGTGGCGCTGGCAGCTGTCACTGGCCTGGCAGCCAGGGAGAGCTCAGCAGGACCGGGTTCCTTAGTGTCACTCTTTCTGCAGAGGGCAGCCGGCTGTGCCAGGCCCTCACTCCCCCTCAGAACCGCATCATCTCCGTCTTTCCTCAAAGAGGGAAGCGAGAAGCTGCTCCAGCAGAGCTGTCTGACATGCTGGATTCAGTTCAACTCATTCCTCGTCACCTTCCCAGGCCAAGCCTTCTCTTCTTTTCTCTGCCCCATGCGTGGAAGTCTGGGAGAGCCTTCAGCAGGGGGTACTGTGGATGTCAAGCGTTGGGTTGACTCTTGACTCCTGACTGGACAAGTCATCATCCTTCCTTGTGAGTGACAACTTCCTAATTCAAACAGGATTCTGTAAAGAGGATACTCTGCTGATCCGAAGCCAGGAGCCAGGAGCTTCTTCCAAGGTCTCCCACGTGGGTGCAGGGGCCCAAGGACTGGGGCCATCTTCTACTGCTTTCCCAGGCCATAGCAGAGAGCTGGATCTGAAGTGGAGCAGCTGGGACTCGAACTGGCACCCACATGGGATGCCAGCACTGCATGCGGCGGCTTTACCTGCGCTGGCCCCAAGGGGTTTATTTAGCTCCCAGCTTTGGCAGGCTGAAAGCTCAAGACTGGGCAGCCCCGTCTCTCTGGTGGTGAGGGCTGTATGGTGATGGCAGTGCCACACAGGAACTCACATGGAGGAGGTCACAAGGCGAGACCAGAAGTGAGAGAGATTCGTGGAGCAGGCGCTGTGGTGCACCCAACAGGTTAAGCTGCCGCTTGCCACACCAGCATCCCATATCAGAGCACCAGTTTGAGTCCTGGCTGCTCCACTTCTGATCCAGCTTCCGGCTAATGCACCTGGGAAGGTAGATGATGGTCCCATCACCCTGCCACCCATGTGGGACAGCCCTGTTACAGGTATTTCGGGAGTGAACGAATGGATGGAAAATCTCTCTCTCTCTCTCTCTCTCTCTCTCTCTCTGTGTGTGTGTGTGTGTGTGTGTATCTGCATTTCAAATAAATAAATAGATCTTTAAAAGATTTGGGAGTCAGGTTCACTCTTTTGACAATACCCCCCTCTCCCAGGATACTAACTGGGTCCCACGAGAACTCTGCAACTCAATTCCAAGGTATAGCACCCCGTAACCTCATCACCTCCCGCTACGCCCCACCTCTTAAAGTTCCATCACCTCCCAGCATCACCACATTGGGGGACGGGGCTCGCAGCACAGGCACCTCTGGGAGATACCCCCAACCGCGCGCAGACCCCACAGCAGACCCTGTCTGCAGGTGCAGTCACATGCTGAGGCACTAGGGGGCCACAGCTTCAACGCAGGATTTCATGGGGCAGAGAAGTTCACCGTCACACTCCCTCTTTTTTCTTTCTACTTAAAGAACACAGCAGTGGCAGCATCTTGTATCGGACGCCAAGGCTGATGGAGCAGGGGCACGGAGAAGCAGCCTTGTCAGACTTCAGGCAGTGTGTGCTTGGGGGAGGGGTCCCAGCTGTCTCCTCCATACCTCTGCTAATGTGTGTGTGCCCCCCACCCCCATCCCCGGCCAATCACCAAGCCCCCTTCCCAGGAGAGCAAACAGGCTATCCAATCCACCTCCAGGGTCCCAACACCAAGCACACACGGGTTGGAGGACTAAGCATGTCTTGAAAGAGAGAGAAAACCCTCCGAAGGTTCTGGAAATTTCCCTGAAGTTGGAAGGGGGTGGGAGGTTCACAAGCACACGGGTGCTCCAGATTTTATAAAGAATCTTTAGAGCAGCAGCAAGGACGCGGCCCATGGATGTGTAAATGAGGCCTGGGAAGAACTCGTCTAATGACAGAACCCAAAAGGAGGAAAGGCGAGGAGAGGGAGTGAGGGGAGCCCTGGGAGAATGCCAGTGTCTTCGGTCCCTGGGGAAATTCATGAGCTAGGGGTGCAGGACCGTGGCTGATCTTGGTGATGGGAGAGAACTGTAAATATGTAGAATATGTAAAAACCTTTTATAATAAAAGCCCTTGGAGTCAGATGAGGCTGTCTTTGGAAAATCTGTGAGCCGTAGAAGATTCTAATATAACCGTCTACAAATTACCATAATGCTTATGTGGCTTTGCAGGAGAGCGTTGGAGAGAAATGCGTAAATACCGATGAGGGCGCGCGCTCACACACACACACACACCCCTCCTGTTTTCCTCTTTTTTCTACTTTCTCTACGAGGAAGGCAGCCTTCGTGGAAACAGGCTATGGAGCTGGAACTGAGAGTCTGGGGGTTCCCTCGAGGAGGCGCCGTAGGCCCCCTGGGCGTTCACTTGCCCCTTCCGAGAAAGGGGCACACGGACGCCCGCCACCCGCCACGCTCGGCTCCGGCCGCGCGCGCCCACCAGCGGTCACTCTGGGGACGGAGGAGGCGCGGGCGCCGCGACGGGGAGGAGTCCGGGCCCCAGGCGCCGCCCCGCGCTCCCGAGCCCCGCGCTCCCGAGCCCCGCGCTCCCGAGCCCCGCGCTCCCGAGCCCCGCGCTCCCGAGCCCCGCGGATGGCGCCGGCCGCCGGGCCCCGCGCGCGCGCCCTGTGGAGGGCCTGCAACGCGCTCATGGCCGCCTTCTTCGCCCTGGCGGCCTTCGTGCAGGTCAGGCGCCGCGGGGGCTGGGGACACCCGCCGGGCTCCGGGCTCCTCCTAGGGCCAGCTGGGGTGTAGACGGACGCCCAAACCCGAACACAGCACTCGGGTTTCTGCCTGGGTCTCCACCTCTTGAGACACGGATGTGTCCCCCCTAACCACGCCGCACACCTGGGCACCCGATGGGGGGCTGTCCCTTGGAGGCTGCTCCGGGGGCTCCTGCGTCCTTCCCGGTTAGGCCGGGTGTTGGACGGGGGCGGGACAGGAACAGGCCACCGAAGTGTGGCGGGACGGGATGTCAGCTGACGCCTGCCCCTTCTGTCTTTCCAGGTCAATGATCCCGACGCAGAAGTTTGGGTTGTGAGTATGCGCTGTGTGAAAGAACCGTGTAACTGCCCGGAATGCGCTCTTATATCTGCCCGTCCTCTGCTCACATCAAATGCTTCTTAAGTTTTCTTTCCCTAAAAAAATTTTTTGTATGCGTTGGGGTGGGTGGTGGTGGTGCAGAATTAAAGTGACAGTGTAAGCTGTGTGTATACATTCCCAACTTTCTGGAGGTACAGAGGGCTGTGCACAAGGAGAGAGAGAGAGAGAGAGAATCATACCAGCAGTTCTTGCTACCTTAATGACACCAGGCCTTTTAAAAAAAAAAAAAAAAAAAAAAAAAAAAAAACAGAGAGAGAGAGTTTGATTGATTGATTTGAAAGTTAGAGTTACAGAGAAGAGACATACAGAAAGAGACTGGAAGAGGTTCTCACAGCCAGGGCTGGCCAGGCCAGAGCCAGGAGCCAGGAGCTTCATCTGAGTCTCCTACTTGGGTTGCAGGGGCTCAAGCACTTGGGCCATCCTCCACTGCTTCCCCAGGTGCATTAGCAGGGAGCTGGATCGGAAGCAGAGCAGCCGGGACAGGAACGGCGCCCACATGGGATGCCGGTGTTGCAGCCTGTGGCTTTACCTGCTGTGGCACAGCACGGCGGACACCAGGCTTAACAACAGCCGGAGCCTTTATCTTGCCCTGTGCTGGTCACTTGTCATGCGTCATTGCTCACCTTGTGGACAGCTATCCAAAGGATGTCCTTTACTCAGCCTCAAGAAAGCTAAGAATGACAGTCGGCTCTCTGTGTACGTGTGGACGGCTTCAACCACTGGTGGCTGGGAAATGCTGGGGGGGAAAATTGCACATGTCCTGAACACGTACAGACTTCCTTTTCTTGTCGTGATCCCCTAGACCATATGATATAACGATTGCTGACCTTGCGTCGGGTATCCTAAGTCATCTAGCGATGATTTCAAGTCCCTGGGAGGATACGCCTAGGTTATATGCAAATACTGTGCTGTCCACCGGGGGAGGGGGTCCTGAGTGGCACAGCTGAGGACACATCTGGAGAACCAAGAGTGGACATTTTCAGGGTCTGCTGAGCCATCCCTCATGACTTCCCAGCCAGAAACCCCAGCCAGCGTTGAGTGGGCCTGAGTCCCAAGGTTCTGCTAATTCACTGGGTTATAGAAAGTCCCTGAAAGCCATAACACTACAAGCAGGCATTCAACCTGGGCTCAGATGTGAACTGTTTAAGGCTGGAGGAGACAGCCCAGTGCATTTTCTGCAATACCTGGATGTTGCCTAGTTTCCTTCTGTGTAGATACATAAGGCTGTATGACATCACCAGCGAGAAGATGTGTAGGCTTTGGAATAGCAGTGAACCATGGACAGATGAGCAACAAGAGGAAGCCTGGGGAATTTTGCAAAATCCTACATCGTCTGTTTATTGCCTGGTATTTTTCCAGTGCAGTGGGACTGCATTCTGATATGAGATATTATCCAGTCACAGGTCCCTGATGAAAATCAAATTGCCCCTTCCTCAGCTCTTGGGCCCCGAGTTTCAAATATTTCCCTGAAGATAAGTCTCCAATATCCAGCTTACTGTTGAATTTCTCACTCTGGCATTGTGCATAGCAGGTTAAGCTAGTGCCTGTGACCAAGGCCACATCCCGTATGAGCAGAGGTTCCCGTACCAGCTGCTCCACTTCCAGTCCATCTCCCTGCTAATGCACCTAGGAAGGCAGATGGAAGATGGCCCAAGTGCTTGGGCCCCTGCCATCTACGTGGGACACATAGGTGCCCTTTCTTCTCACATGGACCCATGCAGCAGCTTCCCCACTAATTTTTTATTTGAAAGTTAGAGGTACAGAGAGAGAGAGAGAAGGATCCTCCACCTGCTGGTTCACCTCCCAAAGGACCCCAAAGGCTAGGGCTGGGCCAGGCTGAAGCCAGCAACCAGGAGTTTCTTCCAGGTGTCCCACGTGGGTGCAGAGGCCCAAGCACTTGGGCCGTCTTCTTCTGCTTTCCTAGCAGCATTAGCAGGGAGCTGGCTGGGAAGTGGAACAGCCAGGACTCGAACTGGTGCTCCTATGGTTTGCTGGCATCTCAGGCAGCAGCTTGACCCACTGCTCCACAACACTGGCCCCCTCCCGACTCTTCTATCTGCTTCTAGTCTCTTGCACTCCTAGCACACTTCCTGTGTGCCACTTTCTGCTTCACAAACCCCAGTCATTTCCCAGGAGCTCGTAAGGTGAAGCTTCCCAAGTTGGAACCCAGGCTTGCCACAGTTTGGATCCTGCCCTCCTTCTCAGCTTGGCCTTTGAAGCCCCAGGCCAGCTCTCATAGTTATGGTGCCCTGCCTGCCACAGTCTACCCGAGGACTGCTTCAAATGCTGTCCTCTCCCCCCCCACCACCAAAAACCGTCCTCAGAAATCCCAGCCACTCTTCTTTCTAGGCTTTTTTGCGGTGTGAACACATTCAGTTTTGCACCAGAGCTGGCCCTGGCCCTGCCGGCTCCCAGGAGGATAAGGAATAATTCTTCCCTGCTGTTGGCTGTCTCCAGGCAACCTCACGTGGAGCTGGCTTTACAGAAGTCCTTTCTATGTTGACTGTCGTATGAGTGAATGCCCCTATGGACAAACACTAGGTTACTGGGCTTTGGGGGCTGGCGCTGCACCCGGCTCATCCCCATGTCCCCTGTATCACCCCTAACCCATGGAGGACACTTGTGTCAGCAGCAAATAATGGTAAATATGACCAGCATCGGGTCATAAAACCACAGGGCACCTCACTGAACGAGAAGTTGGGATGTGGCTGCTTGATGGTCCAGTGTTGTCCAGGACCTGGGCTTTCTGTCTTTGGTCTCTGCCATCCTCTCTCTATGAGTTAGATCTCTCCTTGTGTTTATAGAATGCCTGCTGCAGCTCCAAACATATCATCTCCAAAAAAAGAGCATCTCAGGCCGGCGCCGCGGCTCACTAGGCTAATCCTCCACCTTGCGGCGCTGGCACACTGGGTTCTAGTCCCGGTCGGGGTGCCGGATTCTGTCCCGGTTGCCCCTCTTCCAGGCCAGCTCTCTGCTGTGGCCCGGGAGTGCAGTGGAGGATGGCCCAAGTGCTTGGGCCCTGCACCCCATGGGAGACCAGGATAAGTACCTGGCTCCTGCCATCGGATCAGCGCAGTGCGCCGGCCGCAGCGCGCTGGTCGCGGTGGCCATTGGAGGGTGAACCAACGGCAAAGGAAGATCTTTCTCTCTGTCTCTCTCTCTCACTGTCCACTCTGCCTGTCAAAAAAAAATTACACAAAAAAAGAGCATCTCAAGTGGGCAGAAATAAAGCAGGGGCAAAGTAAGTTTTTTTCCTGCTCTTTCTTCCCCTTCTTTAGAGAAGGTTTCTTGGGAGACCCCCCATCCTGCCCACCCCCAGCAGGGCTGCTGTTCAGATTGTGCAGACCAATATGGCGTGTTGTCAGGGTTCATTCTGGTAGGTCAGCTCCCATGCATCCCTGTTGTTACACGCGTTCAATATCATCCCCCTTGACCCTGGGAGACACCATTTCGTTTCTGGAACGGGAGCCCCGGGTTTCTCAGAAAGCCTTTGTCCTGGCCCGCAACCAAGCAAGCGTGGGATTAGCAATGACGTCCAGGCTCTCAGCGCCTGTGTGTTGCATTGAACTAAATAGTGTAAGGGAACCCCACACTGCTCATAGTTGGTTTTGCTTTGTTTTAAATCTACTAACAAAATATAAAATGCATTGTACATAGAGTCTATTGGGTTCACTGAATGTTGTTTTAATATGTGTAGTAGAGATAATGATTTCCAGTCTCTTCTCTCAAACTTTATAATAGAGAAAACATCGACATGATGATTACTGCGTCATAATTGCCGTGGGGAACTGTGACTTTAAAGAATGGTTTTGTTGGCCGGCGCCGTGGCTCACTAGGCTAATCCTCCACCTTGCGGCACCGGCACACCGGGTTCTAGTCCCGGTCAGGGCGCCGGATTCTGTCCCGGTTGCCCCTCTTCCAGGCCAGCTCTCTGCTGTGGCCAGGGAGTGCAGTGGAGGATGGCCCAAATGCTTGGGCCCTGCACCTGCATGGGAGACCAGGAGAAGCACCTGGCTCCTGGCTTCGGATCAGCGCGGTGCGCCGGCTGCGACGGCCGTGGCGGCCATTGGAGGGTGAACCAACGGCAAAGGAAGACCTTTCTCTCTGTTTCTCTCTCTCACTGTCCACTCTGCCTGTCAAAAAATAAAAATAAAAAAATAAAAAATACATTCCAAACATTTTTATTAAAGATTTATTTATTTGTTTGAAAGAGAGATAGAGAGAGAGAGATCTTTCATCCACTGGTTCACTCCCCAGATGGCCACAATGCCCAGCACCGGGCCAGGCCAAACCCTAGAGCCCAGAGCTCCACCCAGGTCCCCCAACATGAGTGGCAGGGGCCCAGACACTTGGGCCGTCCTCTGCTGTCTTCCCAGGTGCATTGGCAGGGAGCTGGGTAGAAACGGAGCACGCGGGTCTCAAACCAGCGCCCTACAGCACCGCCCCCCAAACATTTCTTATGGAGAGCACAATTAAATATTTTATGTTACGTATGTCCTTTCTCTCTCTCTCCCTCTCTCCCTCTCTATCATTAAGACATGAGCTCACCTAGGGAGGGAACTTGCTGGAAAAGCAGAATCGTGGCCTTTACCTGAGGCCTCGCGGTCAGAACCTGCATTTTAGCAAGCTCTCTCCAGTGACTTCTGCGCATGTTAACATTTGCAGAGTCCTGATGGAGCCCTCAGCAGCTTGCCTGGCACCTGGGAGAGATTACCTGCCTTGCAGATGTCAGCACTGACGGATATCCCAGTACCCGCTAGCAGTGGAGTAGAAAAGATGAACAGAGCCTGGAATCCTGGTGCTCTCTCTCCGCAGGGTCAAGACAGACAGGTTATTAGAGTGAAAACAAATCGCTTTAGATGTGCAGCTCTGACAGCCTCCAGATAAACTGAAGCTTTTAACATAAGCCCAGCAGTAGATGTGGTGAAGTGGCTGCCTTTCTTGGAAGGCCTCAGACTTCCTGTAAGCCTACCTTCTCCACTTGCCCCCTGCCCACGATACAGACACACAATACATACACATACTCATGCGTGCACACCTACACACACTTGCACACATACACCCATATACACACTTGCACACACATACACACAACACACAACATTAAGCTTGGCGAGAGCCTGGTTGCTATAAATGAGGCTTGGGAAGAGAATCTCTTTGGAGCCAGTCTTTCAAATCCCAAAGGAGCTCATCAGAATCTTCCGACATGAGGAGGCTGAACTTCTTTCTCTGTGGGCACCTCTGATCTGTTCAACATTGGAAAACTTCCTATGGAATATTAGGCTGCATGGTCCATTGGGTCAGCCCCTGCAGGGCCGTCTAGCTGACCATGGCTACTTTTCATGGTTTCTTTTAGCAAGTGGGAAGTGAGTAAAGGTCATTTTGGCATGGAAATTGCTTGGAAAGATGGGGAGCTCAGCATGTTTTGTTTTGTTTTTGAGATTTATTTAGTTATTTGAAAAGCAGAGTTACAGAGAGACAGAAGCAGAGAGAGAGAGAGAGAGAGAGAGAGAGAGAGTCTTCCATCCACTGGTTCACTCCCCAGATGGCCACAACGGCTGGAGCTGCACCGATGCGAAGCCAAGAGCCAGGAGCTTCTTCCAGGTCTACCATGCAGGGGCCTGAGCACTTGGGCCATTTTCCACTGCTTTCCCAGCCATAGCAGAGAGCTGGATCTGAAGTGGAGCAGCTGGGACTCGAACCAGCATCCATACTGGATGCTGGCACTGCAAGTGGCAGCTTTACCTGCTACGTCACAGCGCTGGCCCCTCAGCATGTTTTAAGATTGATCCAAACTCTGTGGGCAGCTGGTGCCACAGCTCACTAGGCTAATCCTCCGCCTGTGGCGCCGGCACACCGGGTTCTAGTCCCAGTTGGGGCGCCGGATTCTGTCCCGGTTGCCCCTCTTCCAGGCCAGCTCTCTGCTGTGGCCCGGGAGTGCAGTGGAGGATGGCCCAAGTGCTTGGGCCCTGCACCCCATGGGAGACCAGGAGAAGCACCTGGCTCCTGCCTTCGGATCAGCACGGTGCGCTGCGACAGCCATTGGAGGGTGAGCCAACAGCAAAGGAAGATCTTTCTCTTTGTCTCTCTCACTGTCCACTCTGCCTGTCAAAAATAAAAAAAGAATTATACAAACTCTGTGGGCTGACATTGTGGCCCAGCAGGTTACACCATAGCTAGTGCTGCTGGCATCCCATATGGAAGTGTGAAATCGAGTCCCTGCTGCTCTGCTTCTGATCCAGCATTCTTGCTAACGAGCTTGGGAAGGGAAGGCAGTGGATGGTAATGCTCACAACAGCCAAGGGAGCTGGGCCACATGGAAGCTAGGAGCCAGGAACTCCATCTGGGTCTCCCATGTGAATAGCGTGGACTCCATACATGAGCCTTCTGCTGCCTCCCAGGCCACATTAGCAGGCAGCTGGAGCAGAGGCAGAGGCAGGACGAGACCCCAGGCACCCCAGTATGGGATGTGGGCATCCCAAGTGGCAGCTTCACCTGCTGCACCATGCACGGTGCCTGACCCGGAGCATACTTCTTAACTCACATCATTTCTTGTTTCTGCTAACAGGTGATGTATGCGATCCCTGCAGTATTGACCCTGCTTGTTGGACTTAACCCTCTCGTCACAGGTATGAACCCCTGAATTCAGAGTGGAGTCATGGCAAATCTGACTGTCTTAGAATAATCAGAATGTGTTTTCCCACCTGCCAGGAGAAAAATGGGGCTAAGTCTTTCTTCCCGCTTCTGATAATGAAGGCACCGTTTCAGCCCCGATCATCCTTACCCGTCTTTAGGAGCACTGTACGAAGTCGTGCCATGGGAAGTCATCTTTACTTATTAGACCCAAGTCCTCCTTATGCTGAGCTAGAGGAGCGGTTATGTAGCTCAGCCCAGGAGAGACAAGGTGTCGGTCACTGCACCGATTTCTAAAGCACAAAACCAGTGTAAACTCAGCAATGATCTAAGTGCTAACCTTGTGTCTGTGTAGTCAGTGGCAATTGATGTCTATTCCATACTTTTTTTTTTAAAATATTTATTATTGGAAAGGAAGAGTTACAGAGAGGCAGAGGCAGAGAGAGCTGGTTCACTCCCCAGATGACCACAGCAGCCAGAGATGAGCCGATCCGAAGCCAGGAGCCAGGAGCTTCCTCCGGGTCTCCCATGTGGGTGCAGGGGTCCAAGGACTTGGGCCATCTTCTACTGCTTTCCCAGGCCATAGCAGAGAGCTGGATCCGAAGTGGAACAGCCCCAACTCGAACTGGCACCCGTATGGAATGCTGGCAATGCAGGAGGCGGCACTGCACTGGCCCCTATTCCATATTTCTTTACAGTGTAGTTCAACCCACTCTCTTTATGAATTCTTTTTAGAGCAATACCACTCCCATTCCTGATTTTCTTATTTGGAATTTGTTCAACAGTTATGTACCTGAACTGCCACTTACGTACAGAGATTGCTTACAATGTCTGAAACAAGTCTCATTAATATATGTTGCTCTTGGCAATAGTTTGGATATTAGCTGTGGTATCCTCCAGAGGCCCATGTGTTAAAGGCTTGGCCCTATGAGGACAGGGTGGAGATATGATCCAGTTATAGGACAGGGGTGGGGAACCTTTTTTTGTTTTTCCCTAAGGGCCATTTGGATATTTATAACATCATTCGTGGACCATACAGCATTATCAACTTGAAAATTAGCCTGCCAGAGCTTTATTGAATTTCGAGTCCTGCCTGCGGTCGCCTTGGCAGGGCCAGACCCGATGATTTCATGGGCTGGATGTTCCTCACCTCTGATCTAGGAGGTGGGCCTGGTGGCAAGTCCTCAGGTCCCTTGGAGGCTGATTCTCATAGAGAAAGCTGGCTTTGTGAGCCAGACTTGGGCCCAGCTTCTGCTAGTGCGGCTTGGCAGTCCTCAGGGGCATCAGGATTAAGACCAATGATTGGTTCCCACCTTGATGGGGAAAATTCTAGTTCCCTAAATGCCTGGGCTCCTCATTCAGGTCTCCAGAACTCTGTGTCATGAAGGTGGGACTTCAAGTTGGGACTCCTTTAGTTATATAAGCTAGAAAAATACTCAACAACTCAAACGTGCTCTGAGGGGGGAAGAAAATGTATCAGTATATGAGGACACTTCAAAAGGCCTGGAAAAATAGAAAGAAAAGTTTATTTGGGTGCGATAAACAGTTGTTAAAACCCATGCATAGTTTTTTCCATAATGTGTACTGTCCATGAACTTTTTGAAGTCCCCTCACATGGTGGATTTCAACATTTTTTTTGCACGAGAATAAATTTATCTTTTCATTTCACTTTCTGTGAGCGTGTAGTTCACTAAGCAGATGTGGTGGCGCTGACTCCAGGCGCTGGTGGACTTGGAACTTAACGTTTCTCTCCACCTCTCGGGTCCCCTGGTCCATTGCTGTGATTTCACACCAGATGCCCACGTGGTAGCCCTGCAGCTCCTGGCTCATGTCTAACAGACTCTATTCCAAGAGGATACAGGCTTTGCTTCTTTACTCTCCCAAAGTCTCAGACTTGAGTTGCTGGCCCAGATTCACCATCTGTTCATACCATGCCAGATCCCTGTGGCTAAGGGCATAAAATGCATTGCTTCACCTGGCTGCTGTCCAGTTCCCAGGGTGGTCGTCCTATGAAGGAGGAGTTGCGAGGCAACCAAAACAACAAGTGACCACTTAAGTTTATATAATCAGGACTAGGACTTCTACGGTTGTCATTCCTGAAAAAAAAAAAAAGAAAAGAAAAAATGGAGTTTTTTCTGAATGCCTTTCCTGAAAGCACATTATAAGAAGACACACACACAGGCCGGCACCGTGGCTCTCTAGGCTAATCCTCTGCCTGCGGCGCTGGCACTCCAGGTTCTAGTCCCGGTTGGGGTGCCAGATTCTGTCCCGGTTGCCCCTCTTCCAGTCCAGCTCTCTGCTGTAGCCCGGGAAGGCAGTGGAGGATGGCCCAAGTGCTTGGGCCCTGCACCTGCATGGGAGACCAGGAGAAGCACCTGGCTCCTGGCTTCGGATTGGCGCAGCACCGGCCGTAGCAGCCATTTGAAGGGTGAACCAACGTAAGGAAGACCTTTCTCTCTGTCTCTTTCTCTCACTGTCTAACTCTGCCTGTCAAAAAATAAAAAAAAAAAAAGACACACAGAAAGACATCTTTTTTTTTTTTTTTTTTTTGAGATACTCTAACATAATTAACAGCATCAGGGTTATCTATTTGTAGGTAACTTCCTTTGGAAGAGTGTGTCTGCAGTACACATGTCAGTTTGCGTGCTGTGGGCTGTGGGCCTGGCCTACCACTTCTTGTTCCACACGCAGCAGAATATCTTGCATGAGGAAGAAGGCAGGTAAGCAGTGACTTTTGCTCTTTGGAAGGGTGGGGTAGTACTGAGAATTCTTGGATTGTGTTACACCACCACCTTCTCTGTGCACAATGAGGATTTAATTATCGTAGCTATACCACGAGGAGTAGGACGGGGCAGGGGGTGGGGGAGGGATATCATCTCCCTTGTAAGTGGGAGAAACTGGGGAAATGTTAGAGCCAGGATTGACCCCCAACACTGTGCATCAGACTCTACTCTTTCTACTGTGGGCAGTCATTCCGCAGCACGTTGTAGCCTGCTGGGCAGCTGGAGTTTGGCTTCCTCGCCACTGGCAAGGGTGCAGTACAGCAATCGTCAGTGTAGTCTGGCGAATTCACAACTTCACCCGCATGCTAATTCACTCTGCTTCCAGACAAAGTCTTATCTACAAGTAGGATCAGCCAGTGCTGCGGGGGCTCGGTCTGGAACGTCTCCTGTCACCTCCCCATCCTGACCCTTCCTTCCTGTTTTGTCACCTCTGCCTTTGCTCCCTTCTGCCCTTGACTCCCTGGCCTTATTAAGAGCCCCTGTACTCTCTTCTGCTCCGCTGCTGAGATCTGCCAATACCACACCAAGATTCGGACACGTGAAAATTAGGCATCAGGAGAAAGCTGCTGCTTTGGTTCAGGGCCTCACAGTTGGCAAACTGGAGAGCCAATCAGGTTGGGTCTCTAGATGGGAATGTAAATCACGTGGGTTGAGTCTCCTCCAGCTTGAAGCCCATTGGTTATGGTGAATGAAAGCTGGGGCTTCCAGTGTTACTGGCATCATATGACTTTTTCTATGGAAGAGAGAGGTGCTTTTAGCACGTACATCTAGAAGCTTATACCCATTCCAAAATTATTTGTCTGATTCATTCCTCTTCCCTAAACACTAACCCAATCTGCTGCAATCATACTCAAATTATGTGTTGGTTTGAGCCTTCCTAACACTGAAACGTCTAAGAAAAATTTTTTAAATGACCGATCAAATCTGGCCTTATTTTCTTGGTTGCCTTGTTCCTCCCAGTCAATGATGCATCCTCATATGGTTTTTAAAAATATGTATTTAATTCTAGGAGGTGTCTATTTATAATATATCTGCTCCTTTAGATGGAATTAATTTTCATTTGGAGAAAAATAATTTATGAGTCATGACCCAATGAGAAAACATACTGTGGATGCTGTATATCTGGGGAAAGTTACCCGGCCCGAATGCCCCATCAGGTGGTCATGGAGGGGAGGTGACAGCCCTGTGTGCTGTTTTACAGGGAGCTGTCTGGCCTGCTGATTATCACCGCATGGATGAGCCTGTGCCGCAGCTCAGCAAAGTAAGTTTTCAACCCATTAAAACCGGACACGTACTCAAGGTTTATAAAATCAGGTGGTAGTGAACACACTGACATGCACATAAAGACAGGAATCTTCTGAAAACAGTCTCCTTTCCTTTTCCTAAGCAAAGCTGATCATAATCGGCATTTCATGATCACTCACGTGTCCATGACTGTCATAGCTTCCTCCGTGACTCCAGCAGTCATAGGCAGTGGCTGGCCCAAAGGGTATTTCTCAAGGTAAAGGAAAATGATCTTAGGAGAAAGTTGGGAGGTTTGGGAAAGATTGGAAAGCAAAGAAAATATAGATGTGCAAATACAGGTAAATCAATGTCTGTTATAAAGCAGTGGTGATGTTTTGTGGGGTTTAAGCATACGGAGAATAAAAATATGTAACCACAGGATCATTTAAGTTAGAAGGATAATCAGAGTTAAAGTGTCTGAGGTCATTGGATTATCTGGGAAGAGGTAAAAGTACCAATTGGTACTGGACTTTGGTAAGTCAAGGGTTCGTGTCGTAATCCTTAGGAGACATAATAAAAGCATAGAAAATATTGAAGACAGGAAAAGAGAAGGGGGAGAAAACATAGCACAAGTGGGACAAATAGGAAGCCAATATTAAGACAAATTTAAACCCAGATATACCAGAAATTATATTAAATGGAAACAGACCATTGAGAGTCAGAGCCTTTCAAAGTGTATAAAAAATGAAAAACCTAACTGTAGACTGCTTACAAAAGATAACCCTTCAATATGTAAAGATTGAAAACCAAAAGGTGGGGAAAAAAAACTATACAAATGCCACATACATGAAAGCCAATGTAGCTATTTTAATAACAAGTAGACTTTAGAGCAGAGAAAAAAGGGGGGTTTCTGAAGGGATTGCCTTTATTTCCTTGTTTTAATTTTTTATTTCGAAAATTCGCAAACACAAAGTCAGAACGACTACTATATGAATCAGGTGTACCCATCTCCTGGCCTCAGTAATATCAGTATGGGTCCAGTCTTGTTTCTCCTATGCCACTACCTACTTCACACCCCCAGACTATTTTGAAATAAATTCCAATAAGACATTGTTTCCTCTGCAAATATTTCACTATGTACCTCTAAAAGAAAAACACTTAAAATTAGCCACTTTGCTGTGCTCGCTTCAGCAGCACATATACTAACATTAGCCACTTTGCCATCACACACACACACACGCTACAGTAAAACAGTAAAAACTCTGGTTTTATCAACTTTCTAGTCAATATTTAACATTTTATCCAATAGTGTTATTAGTGTTTGTTCCTTTGTACCATATATTTCCTATGAGCTGGTGTTTGAGTCCAGAGGCTTGACCATAACCTGGTTTCATTATCATCATTATTGCTCTTAGCAGCGACTATTTCATGTAAAATAATAGTGTTATGTACTTCCATCACAATATACAGAACACCCAGCTCCTTATCTGTGATGTTAATGGTCTTAGGTGTTCATTATCTAAATCCAACCATTCATCTGGGTTGCAAAATGGTAGATTCTATAATTATTACACGTTGTCAGCTGGAAAACACCCATAAAGAGAAAGTTTCACAGATCTAAGGAGGCAAAGGAAAGAAAGAAGCATTGGTTCTCTTCCTTTGTTGATTAGCCTTCAAAATTTCTGGCCTGGGCAAGAAATGGTGTGCATTTGTGCTTCTTTATTTAGTCATGGATTTCAACGTACGTGTTTCAACCCAGGGCAGTTATCATCTGTGTTGATGCTCAGGCTGTCCCCACCTCTGATCAGCAGCACTTATTCACACTGGCTCCTGAATTCTCTTTGACATAATCCTAGCAATGTTTAGTAACCTTCTTACTCTCTGGTTTAACAAGGTGTTCTAGGCTCATGTTATACCTAGGCACATGGTTTGCTTTATATATATATATATATACACACACACACACACACACACACATATATATATACATACACATATATATATGCATTTAATTAATTTTATTTGAAAGGCAGAAAGACACAGAGACACACAGAGAGACAGAGGCACAGAAAGAGATCTTCCATCTGCTGGTTTACTTCCTAAATGCCTGCAACAGCCAGGGCTAGGCCAGGCCAAAGGCCAGGAATTTGGAGCTCCATATGGGTCTCCCAGGTGGGTGGCAGGGACTCAAGTATTTGAACCATCACCTGCCACTTCCCAGGGTGCACACTACGAGGAAGCTGGATTGGAAGTGGAGTAGGCAGGACTTGAATCAGGCACTCCACCATGGGAGGCAGGCAGCCCGAGTAGCAGCCTAACAGCTGCACCCAACACCCACCCCTAGGCTCATGTTTTATGTCCCAGACCTGGCATCAAACATTTCTCCAAGTGTGTGTGAATGTGTATGTGTCATAGATATTTAGGGTTAACACATGTAAATAGATACTTAAAGATAAAAATATTGTATGATATTATATATACCAGTTTTCATTTAACCTTATCAGAGATCA
The DNA here is from genome assembly GCF_051225735.1 of Oryctolagus cuniculus. Classification (NCBI taxonomy): domain Eukaryota; kingdom Metazoa; phylum Chordata; class Mammalia; order Lagomorpha; family Leporidae; genus Oryctolagus; species Oryctolagus cuniculus. The sequence goes on along the minus strand of NC_142883.1, from coordinate 54,866,558 downwards.
TATATCTGTATCTACTTTAATTATGACAAAGTCTCTCATCTCAGTAACCTCAACATAATAACTCATTAGACTTATCCCACAGTAGAAACACGATCTCAATATAACAATATGATTTCTGAAAATTGCCTTTTTCCTTGTCAGGGGGGTAGATCCCATTAAGGTGTGCACTCAGACCACTTGCAATAGTTGCTCTGTGTGTTATGCCACCGGGTGAAAATGGTTAGGTTAATTTATTTCTAGGGATAACTTTGTTTAAAATAGATTATTATTTTAGAATTATGTAAAACATCTACATGATTCCAAAGTCAAATCTGTAAAACAAGATAGATCCAAATAAATTTAGCCTCTAATCATAGTTAGGAAAACTTTCCTCCCTTCTGGCTGGTAAAGTAACTTACCTAGTTTTTCTTCTAATACATATATAGTTGCATTTATACATTCATATCTTGAATTTATCCTGGTATAATGGGATGAAGAATAAGCCAGATCTTCTTCTATGTGGCAAGTGGGCTTAAGATACCAGAAGGAGATACTTTTTTTTTTTTATTTGAAAGTCAGAGTTACACAGAGAGAGAAGGAGAGGCAGAGAGAGAGAGGTCTTCCACACCCTGGTTTGCTCCCCAGTTGGCTGCAGTGACTGGAGCTGTGCCACGGCTGAAGCTGTGCCAATCAGAAGCCAGGAGCCAGGAGCTTCTTCCAGGTCTCACACATGGGTGCAGAAGCCCAAGGACTTGGGCCATCTTCTACTGCTTTCCCAGGCCATAGCAGAGAGCTGGATCAGAAGTGGAGTAGCCAGGACTCAAACCGGTGCGTATGCGATGCCAGCACTTCAGGTTTTACCTGCTCAGCCACAGCGCCGGCCCCAGGAGATACTTTTTAATAACAAAAGGTACAGTTTATCAAGAAGACATACCAATTCTAAATTTGTATGTACCTAATAACACTGCTCAAAATACATACAACAAAAATTGACAGAAATAACAAGAAAAAGTGAAAAATCCAAATTATCTTTCAAGAATTTAATATATTACTCCTGTTAGAGCAAGCAGACATAAAAAGAAATCAATGAAGATTTAGAAGATTTTTAATCACACAATAAGAAAGTTGGCCTATGGACATAGATCACCTGTACCAAGAGTGGCAGAATCCCCATTCATGTACACATTGCAGATTTATAAAATAATGGTTTGTGTGTTAGGCTATGAAGTGAGTCCAAACGAATTTCAAAAGACTGAAACTGGCCGGCGCCGCAGCTCAATAGGCTAATCCTCCGCCTTGTGGCGCCGGCACCCCGGGTTCTAGTCCCTGTCGGGGCGCCGGATTCTGTCCCGGTTGCCCCTCTTCCAGGCCAGCTCTCTGCTGTGGCCAGGGAGTGCAGTGGAGGATGGCCCAAGTGCTTGGGCCCTGCACCCCATGGGAGACCAGGAGAAGCACCTGGCTCCTGCCATCGAATCAGCGCGGTGCGCTGGCCGCGGCGGCCATTGGAGGGTGAACCAACGGCAAAAAGGAAGACCTTTCTCTCTCTGTCTCTCTCTCTCACTGTCCAATCTGCCTGTCAAAAAATAAAAAATAAAAAAAAAAAATAAAGACTGAAACTGTAGACTCTGTTCTATGACCACAGTTCAGTTAAGCTAGAAATCATTAACAAAAAGATAAAGAAGCAGTCACTATATTTGTAAGTTAGGGAATATACTTTCAAATTGGGTTAAAAAATCACAATGGAAATAAAAAAATATTTTGAACTGAATAAGAACACCGTGTATCAAAATATATGGCTGCACAAATTTTAGAAAGCAGCTAAAAATCATATTGGGGAAATTGGTAAACTTAAGACTATATACTGGGGCCGGCGCTGTGGCATAGCAGGAAAAGCCGCTGCCTGCAGTGCCGGCATCCCATATGGGCGCCGGTTCAGGTCCTGGCTGTTCCACTTCCGATCCAGCTCTCTGCTGTGGCCGGGGAAAGCAGTAGAAGATGGCCCCAAATCCTTGGGCCCCTGCACCCATGTGAGAGACCCAGAAGAAACTCTGGCTCCTGATTCAGATCAGCACAGCTTCAGCAGTGGCACAGCCAATTGGGCCAACTGGGGAGTGGAAGAGCTCTCTCTGCCTCTCCTTCTGTCTCTGTGAACTCTGACTTTCAAATAAATAAATAAATCTTTTTTTAAAAAAAAAGAAAGACTATATACTGAAAAAGAAAAAAAATAGGCCAAAAATTAAGGAGAAGTAATAGAAATCCCCAGTTCAATAAGTTAGGGAAAGAACAGCAAGTTAATCCCCCATCACCACTTGGGGTTGTAGGGTGGAGAAAAGAAGAAGAAAATAAACATAAAAAAGAGAACTCAATAAAATGAAAAAAACAGATGTAAAAACAGCAAAATTAACCAGGTCCAATAAATATTGTCTAAAATGATTTATAACATTGATAAAGCCTGGCAAGACTAAAAAATGGAAAATAAATGTGCAAGCAAGAGGGAAAGCACACATAACAAATACCAAGATTGAAAAAGAGGACACAGTTACACTTTTAATAATTTGTTTAAATTGTAAGAGGATTGCAAATAACTTAATGCCAATACACTTACAAGTAGATTAAATAGATGAATTCTTTGAAAAATACAATTTACCAAAACTTACACAAGAAGAATTATCTCACAGCTACTAAAAGAAATTAGGTCCACATTTTAAATTTTCCTTAAAGGAAAATTCTGGACTTAGATGGTATAGCTAGAGAAGTCTAACATTTAAGGAAGAAATAATGATGACGTTCAACAGACATTTCCAGAAAACAGAAAATGAAGAAATACTTTCAAGCTTATTTTATGACAGAACAACCAAGAACATTACAACAAAAGAAAATTACACAGTAATCTTCCTTATAGCCACAGATGGGAAAACACCTGTCAAAACATCAGAAAATCAAATCCTGCAATATATAACCCCACCACCAGGGTGAATTTTTTCTAGAAGCACCAAGTTAATTAAACACTCAAAACCCAACCAATATTTTCAACGTGAATGAAAAAACAGAAAACCGTCTTCTCAATTTATATAGAGAGACCGATAAAAACCAACATCTATTCAAGACTTTTTTTTTTTAAAGGCTCTTAGAAAATGGATATAGGAAGGAAATACCTAATGAAGGGCTCAATGGTGAAAAGCTCCTTCTGATAGCAGGCGTGAGATGAGTACTCCACCCCGTTCCAGTCACTGTGCTGGCCAGGACTTGAAAGAAGAAAAGGAGATAATACGTACAAGGATTGGAAAGGAAAAAATTAGATTTTCATTATTTGTGGATGACATGGTTTGCTTAGGTAGAAGAAAATCTTAAAAAATTATTAGAGTTGATAACTAAGTTTAGCATGATTGCTGGATTCAATATGGGAAAATCAAATGTACTTCTAATAGCTAGTAACAGAAAATGATAAAAACAAAATGATGTCCTGTGGGGAGCAACTCGGACTAGACTAAGTTACTGGAATTAAGACTTATTCTATGCATCTGCTCTCCCACAATATGGCGCTGGGAGAGAAGAAAACAGCTTCTACACAGCTGCCTCCAGTTCAACCAATAAACAGCAGGACTTGCTCCTGATTGGAGGAGAGCAGCGTACTCGGCGTGTGGGTAGCAGAGTTGGGATTGGTGGAAGAGGACTATAAAGGAGGAGAGAGACAACATGCACCAGGAACATCTATCTGAAGAAACACCTGAGCAGCCCCTGAGTGAGCCGGCCGGCGGTGTGCCGCTCCCCCGCGGAAGTGGGGAAAGTGGCAGGGGGAACCGCCCTTCCACGGAGGTGGAAGTTTATTTCAGGTAATTTAAGATAATCCTAGCCAACCCGGGAAGAACCAGCAGCAAACCCAGGGAGGGCCAAGCAGACAAAAGAACAGCGCAGGGTCCTGTGTCGTTCCTCCACAAAGAGGGGGAGTGACAATGTCCCTTATAATAGCATCAAAAATAACCTCTCAGGAATAAATTTAGCAGAGATTGCAGAATCTCTACATACAGAACTATAAAAATTATGGGAAAAATTAGAGATTAAATAATTTGAGAAATGTGTACTGGTGAAATGATAAACTAGTGACACAGAGCAGAATCTGGAAACAGATCTATACGTATGTATGGATCCTTGACTTATGACAAAGGTGGTATTGCAGGGTAGCAAAGAATGGTGCCTTTTCAATAAACTTCCTGGTGCCTGGAAGAACTGAGTATCCATATGGAAAAAAGTGAAATAACCCATACCTCACAACTTTCATAAGTCAATCCCAGGTGGACTACAGGTCCAACAGAATAAAAGAAAAACAATAAAACTTTGAGAGATGGCAACTTAAGATCTTCAAAATCTTGAGGATGTATAATATATGTCAGGGATTTCTATAAAACTATGAACTATATTCCAATTAAAAACGGAGGTGGTGGGAGTTTGACACAGTGGGTAAGATGCTGCTTGGGATATCTGCATCCTATACTGGGAGTGCCTGGGTTTGAGTCCCAGCTCTACTTACAATTCCAGCTTCCTGCTAATGTGCACCTTGGGAGACAGCAAATAATGGCCAAAGTATTTGTGTCTCCTGCCCACGTGGGAGACCTGGATTCATTTCTGGGACCCTCGTTTGACCTGGCCCAACCCAAGCTATTGCATGTATTTGGGAAATGAACCAACAGATTGGTGACCTCTCTGGCTACCTTTCAAATAAATAAATAAATATAGTTATAGTTATAAACATGAAGAAGGGTATAATTATGTACAATTGTGTCAATTAAGTGAAGTCAAATTTTGCATGCACATACAAGCTATACTAAAATGTAATGACATGTTTTGCCAATTCAACTTTGTTTCCAGTGCAACTTACATTTTTATTATATTCTTATTTAGAATTTTTTTTGGATTTATAGGAATCCAGTTGGTGGAAGAATTCAGTTGGCTCTTGCCATTGCAATTGTTCTTTTCCCGTTTATCTCATGGATCTATGTTTACACCAACAAGGAGATGCAGTCTTCCTGGCCAACTCACTGCAAGACAGCCATTTAAATGAATCCAAGTGGTGAATTTTTTTAATATGATCAGCATTTTATAAACACTAGGGTAACAGGCCAGTTTCCTAGCAGTTTATTTCAGGTAATTTAAGATAATCCTAGGAGGGATGATTTTTTTTTTTTTTAAAAAAAGGGGGGATCCTTAACCACTTTTTAAGGCAGTCTGTGATGTCAGGTTGGATAAGACAGTGAGAGATGGGCTCCGACATTCTCTGGAATCCTGAGGGGTGTGGTGTCTGGGTATGGTGGAAGGGGCACTAGATCCAGAGTTAAGAACATGATCTAATTCAGCGTCACCACTCTCCATGTGACCAGGGACAAACACATACACCTCCAGCACTGTATTTCTTTATCTAGAAAGTAGGATTCGTACCGGAGTCCTACTTACTTACTCAGCTGCAAAGATAAAGTCGCTAGTATGAGAGCCCTCTGAAAATATAAAGGGCTTGCAAAAAACTGTACATGATCAAAACAGAGCTGGTCAGAGTATGGGTAACACTGAAGTAGAGCTGAGAGGGCCATAGCCCTGAACTGGCCTGAAGACTGAACCGCCACAGTGCTGTGAACTGAAGGAAGACTCCACGTGAGCCGAACGAACAACAGGCCTTGGAAAGAAAGGGAAATAGGGTAGAAGCAAGCAATTTGGGATCAGTCAAGAAGGGAAGAGAGAATATTAATTACAGTCTGAGTAATGAGGCCAAAATCTGTGCACATTTTTAAGAAAAGAACGTAGGAAGTTACTGAGGTAGGGGACTGTTTCAAAGCTGCATTCTCCAATGCAGCAGCCACTAGCCCCACGCTGCTATGGAGCACTTGACATGAGGCCAGCGTGACGGAAAAATCTGGCTATTCTCCCATTTTAGAGTGATCTTCCATTATTAGAAAACTTTTAAATGTATTTGAAATGACTTGATTATGTCAGTCTGTTTTTCAACTGCAAATTTTGTTTTCTAAGTATGTATTTCCAATGAAAATTTCAGTGTTCAAATGAGTGAGCTGTAGGTATAATATACCCAGTAGATTTTTGTAAATGTACAAGATGAATATATTTTTATAATGATGTTGAAAAGAATACTTTAAATATATCTGGTTAAATAAAATAGTCTATTAAAATTAGTTTCGTGTGTTTCTGTTCACTTTTCTACGTGTGACTGCTGGAGTATCTTGTATCACATCTGTGGCTTGCATTTCATTTCTGGTGGACATGGCTGTTTCAAGGCATGTGGGTGTAGTCAGGTGTTGCAGTTGATTTCTCAACAATGTGGCAGTGGATTCGTTTCTGAGAGGAGCAGCATGGTGGGGGCAAGAGGTGCGGAGTCACCACACAGACCCCGGGAGTCGGGTGAAAGCAGGCTGACGCATAGGAAATAGACTCCAGTAGCAGCAGTGCCTACCACACATCAGCAGAGTGACAGTGCGTCTGGTTGGTTGTCTCCGTTTCATAGTCTTTAAAACCACAGTAAGCATTCTATAAATATTTGTTAAAGGAGGTATGCAGTTTTGGTTATTTTTGACACAGTGCCCAATGACAGCCTGAAATTCTCTATCAAGATCTTGGATAAAGGAAAAGGAAAAAAAAAAATCCAGTTGGTTCAAGCACCCATAGTAAAATTTAAAGGCCAATGAAATACATGTGAAGCCTTTGCGTTTCCCATTGCAAATTTCCTCACATGCTATTTATGGCTTTTATGCCTCCTTTGTCTATTAAAGTCACATGAAGAAATGGGCACATTTGCAAACTGGACATCAGCACTACCCTTCCTCCCAGTCATGCTTCATTTTGAGAAGACAGTAATGTTTAAGGTAGGTCTCATAGCACATGCATCTCCCATTATGACTGAATTCCACAAATATTTAAAGTACCTTTTGCATCCCCAGCTGAGCAGATAAGACACTAACTTTTGGTGGAGTACTGTCTTTTGAAAAGTGCTTTATTATTGAAGTTGTTTTTAAACTTAACTTTTCAGGGCTGGCATTGTGGCATAGTGGGTAGAGCCACTGCCTGTGACACAGGCATACCATAAGGGTGCCAGTTAAAGCCCCAGCTGCTCTGCTTCCGATCCAGCTCCCTGCTAATGCACCTGGGAAAGCAGTAAAAGATGGCCCAAGTGCTTGAGCCCCTGCATCCATGTGGGAAACCCTGAGGAGGCTCCTGGCTCCTGGCTTCAGTCTGGCCCGGCCCTGGCTGTTGTAGCCATTTGGGGAGTGAACCAGCGGATGGATTGAGGCTGTCCCTGTCAGACTCTGTTAATTCCACCTTTCAAATAAGAAAATCTTTTTTAAATAAAGTAAACTCAACTTTTCAATTTAAGTACTGTTGCATTTCTGTTCCCCAAATATGCCTTCCCACTCCCACAATCTGATTCCACTGGCCCTCTTCTACATCAGCCTCACATTTCCTACTGCCTAGATGGACACACAAACTGAAACACCCAACCAGCTCCACACCCAGGGGCTGCTCAGTCTCTGACAACAGGAACTCTTGGCTCACATCTCAAGGATCCTGGACAACATTCCCCTAGCCTAGCCTCCCATGCACTATTTCTTGCCGTATCCCCAGCACCCCTTGGTGAATCCCAGTAGCACTGCTTGGTACGCCTGTCAGCATATCCTTTGACGCTTCTGGTTGGGCTATTCTACCTCAAATGCTCTTTCCGACTTATTCAACCCATTTTCCTTCTTTTTTCATGTTATCTCTTTCATACACAACTAAATTCCTCTGCAGGCCCCCAGTCTTTTCCTTACATGACTGCTGGTCACACACATTTCCATCTGTGGATGTCCATCTCTCAAGCTCACGGTAAGGTGTGAGTACAGGAACACATTTGTGGTCACCTCCATGGTTGGTTGAATAATCCCCGCCCATGAACAGTCAGGTCCTAATCCAAATTATCAGGATTACCCAGGTGGGCCCTAAATGTAATCACAAATGTCTTCATCAGAGGAAGAAGAGGGCTGACTACACAGAAAAGCAGCTGGAGTGACAACCCGGGCACCGAGGACACTAGGCTGCTGGCACTGACGCTGCGGAAGTGGGCCAGAAGCCAAGGCATGCAGAGGTTGGGCTCTAGAGGCCAGGGACGATAAGGAAAAGGATTCTTTCCAGGGCCTTCTGAGGGAACATGACCCTGCCAACACCCTGGTTTCTGCTCACTGGAAATGACTTCAGGCTTCTGACCTCCACAACTGCTGAGAACAACTGCCTGTGGCTGTCAGCCACCAGCTCTGTGATGATTCACTATGGCAGCCTCACACGGGTAATATACTTTTACATCCCTGCAGTGTCTCGGTATTCAACAGGCGTAATTAGGTTGACCAGTATTTCTATTTTTTTTTTTTTTTTTTTTTTGGCTCTGACTCAAACTGTCTCTGCATATTCTCTGCACTGGAATATGTCCTATTGGCCATAGAGTGTTCCTGCAGATGAGCCTTGGTATACACAACTACTGAATTAAACATGTGCCATCTATTAAGGCAGCCACTGGGCTCTCAGAGCACTGGCTGGTGGCCCACGTAGCACGAGCTGGCAGGCACATACCTGTGTGGGCACTTGGTCTGCCTTTTGGTTAGACTCACAAGAGGACCACATGACCTCTCTGGATACCTTCTTACAGAGGGAGGCACACACATTACCTAGGAGTAACTATTGATGTTTTTTGTTTACACAGTAGGAATACCATCTGATAAAAACTGTCCAAAGCTCATTCTCACAGCAGGGGAAATAGGTAAGTTTACCTGAGTTTCTATTTTTTATTATCATTTTTTTAAGTTATGCAGTTAACCCATAAATATGTTCTTGAAAAGAAACAAAACAAAATCTTTAGGTATGGACGGATGAAGCCACGTATGAGGACTATATGCCCCCACCTCAGACCCTTCCCTGGTTTCTTCTGTTTCTAACTTTCAGCATTGGAGATATTATCCAAAAATGCACATTAAAGCCATAAATACACTTTATTACACAAGCAGAATACCTATCAATGGAGCTGATAGTTTTTATTTTTGCTTTTCTTTTCCTTTTGTTTGGGGAAGCAAACACAAAGCAAAGTCATTTTCCTTCTACCAAGGAAAACAGAATGAGTCGGACTACAAGTGTAGAGCTTTCTCCTTCTTGTAGTTCATAACTCTGTCTGGAACTCTCCCTCTCCCTTTCAACATCATCTTGTCGGGATAGACATACACAGTGCCGAAAGCTTGGCTGTTGGGAGCTGTTTCAATAATGCCTTCTAGGTTGATGTGGTGCACACCAAAAGGATCCTGGGCGTAGCCACCGTCATGAGTGTGACCAGCAAAGAAGCACACCACACACTGGTGAGACCAAATGACTGTCAGGGCGTCTCTGTAGTTCCAGGCCAGGCACACGCTGTCTGAGGCCTCGGGGTAAATGGGAAGATGGCCTGTGAGTTAAAGAAAAGAAGACTTTGTCAGGCAATTAAGAAATCTCTCTTTCATCAAGGCAATGGCTACAAGCTAGTACTCGGGGAAAAAAAATATGTATGTGTATTGCTACCTCACTATCCCAATGAATGAGATCATGGAAAATTAACACACGTGAAGAACTCCAGCCATGTCTCGCCACAGAAAGAATGGTAAGAGAGTTCACATAATGAGGCGGGACAGGGTACTGTAGAAGCTAAACCCCAAAATCTCTGATGTCTACAGCGTCTCAAGTTGTACAAATACCATGGGAGATCAAGGGCAATCTCCGTAGGGCAGTCTGCAAAGGTGGCCAGAAATCAGGTGGATGCTTTGCTGGGATGCAGTCTCATTAAATATGAATGTTACACACACAGCAAGATGCAAGACTCCATAAAAGAACAGTTCAGGGCCAGATCATGGATTATGTGTCATTTATATAAACACTCAATGCCTTAGACCTGATTCATGGGACTTTATAAACACACCCAGGAGACCAAGGTAGCCAAATCCACTTTACAGATGAGAAAACTGATGAGAGCAGGGAAGGGCTACACGGGTCCTGTGGGAGATGTGTGGAAGCACAGCCAGGAGCATTCTGGACTCCTGATACCAGTGCATCAAAGAGCTCAAACCATGTGTCAGGCCACAGATCTTACTCTGAAGTACTGGCACCAGGGCTTACTGATCTTTGCCTTTTCCCAACAAATCACTTTTTTCTGTTATTCTTCATTTTTATTCTGAAATGTAAAAATACTTCTGCTTAACATCTATTTGTAACACAAGCTAAGAAAAAAAAGAGGAGGTGGGAGGTTAACCGATCCCTGAAGCAAGAAAGGAATGCGTGTTCCTCTTTCTCTGAGACACACACACACACACACACACACACACACACGCAGACCACCCTTCAGGCTGTGTCGACGGCTGCATCTGAGTACACTGGGTAGAAAAACTCATCTAGTGAGTCCCTGAGGCATCTGACACAATTAGCTCCTCTCTTCCGGAAACACTTGACTTCTAAGACACCCCAGGTTTCTTAGTGGTGTCTTCCTCATTTTCTTCCAACGTCAAGGGCGGCTCATTTTGTCTCGATACTTCCCTGACATCTCACTGGGGTACCTAAATGCATGGTCCCTGGACTTCTCTATCCACACCTATTGCCTGGTGATCTCAGTGATTTATACAGCACCTCTTCACTTTCGACTTCCACATTCACATATCTAGCCCAAACCTATGTCTGGACTGCCCACTGAACATCCCACCAACGTGTGACAGGCTTCTGAAGACCACCGTTTCCAAACCTGAGCCACTGCCCATTCCACCCAAGCCCCCTTGTCCTGTAGCGTCCCCTGTCTCAGCCAAGGAGACAACTGCACAGCCAAAACTCAGAAAGTCCACAAAATGACCTGTGTGAGTAGCCACAAGGAAAGCTAAAAGCAAACAAAACAAAACAAAACAAAATTCTGTTTCACTTTAACTTTTAAACGCTACTAAACAAAGCCTGAGGCAGTGGGTGGTTAAAGATCTGCTTACCCAGCTTCTGAACTTACAGCAAGTGGCAGTGGCAGAAATAAACCTGAGACTATTAAAGTACACAGGGGCATTGCCATCAGCAAAAGGAAACAAGGACACAGGGCAGCAGGGAAAGGGGACTGGGAGATAAACACGGATTCTAGTCTCCATTCTGTCATTCTCCATCTTTAAAATTAAAGGCAGTGCTGTATAATCTCTAGACCCCTTTCAGCTCCAGTACTCTAAAGAAACAGGAAGGCTGGCCCTGGAAAACTAAAAAGCTGGCATTCATCAAGAACTTACGTGAAGTCAAATGTGTCACTCCCTAACCATAACCTTGGGGGCCACCTTAACTCTCCCAAGCCTTGCATGACAGCTGGCATCTCAGCACATCAGTGGAAGACTACACTTACAGATGGGAATAGAACTTTTTATTATCAACCTATTATTTTCAAAGGGTTTTCATATCCATAATTTCCTTTGATAACATATAGAGAAGTAGCAGTTTCTAGGTTCAATACCTGTGCTGGGCCACACAGTTCACACAAATAAAAGCCACACGGCATCCCAGCTCTCTGTCCAGTCTTCTCATTTACTGTGCCACACTGACTCTAAAACGAGGGCTGCGATCTCAGTCCCAAACCAAGCCCAACAGCCATAGTGTAAATCCAAATTTGGTTCCTCCTCTATGTGTTTGTGCACGTGCCCATGTGTACATGAGTGTTTTAAGTACCCCCACCTCCCTATTACTTCTGACGGCCGTGTGTCCATACACAATGACGTTAATGGAAATGCTATGACCATTTCCTTGTGTGGCTGACTCAGAGAACGAACCTGCTCACTGCAGCTGTGGCTGATCCCTCAGCTTTGCTTTACCTGAGCAGCAGTTATCTCTGTTTGTGTCTGATTCACTGATAACCAGGGCTCCTCAACATGAAACTGGAACTCAAGTCCTCATTTAAAATTTACCACACAGGAGCAAGTGTTTGGCCTAGCAGTTAACAACAGGCCACATCAGGGGTGCCTGGGTTCAACTCCCAGGTCTGGCTCTCTGGGAGACACAGGTGACGGCTCAGGTACCTGGGTTCCTGCCACCCACGCAGGAGGCCCAGGCTACCAGCTTCAGATGCAGCCATTTAGGGAGCAGACCAGCGGAAGGGAGCTCTTTCTCTTACTACATAAATGGAACCCCTTGTGGAGATTCTGCTGTGAAATCCAAGGTAGCAACTCACAAGCCCCAACACACGAACATGTTTTTGTTCTTTTATAATTTGCTCCTGACTCACACTTAGGTGTTAATATCATATTCAGGTTGTATCTCAATAAAACATTTTAAAATAAGCATCTATTTTGTGTAAGGAGGATGGCAAAACATAAATGCTGCTAGCATGCTTTCAAAGCCAACATATCCTTGTTTTGAAAATGCTAGTGTAATCATAAACATTTTAAATACTTACTCACAATCACCACTTTTTCCTGGTTTGTGTCAGAGAAGGTAAGGACTTCATTCAACCAGGTCAGCTGTTCTTGGCTGAATCCTCCATTAAACTGGACAAACTGGGGCTCAGAAAGTCCTGAATGAATTCAGTAAGTTAGACCCATCAAATGTCACACTCCCCTTCCTTTTGTACTTTCAAATTTCGCTACTTCCAGGACACTCATTCTTCCCTTTAAGAGTGTTTGATTAGCAGCAATCACCACAATGTAGAGCGGTATTACCCATAAACCACCCTGCATCTTACTCCTAGTCTTGACCTCCCTCTGCTATGCCACTGGCTTTCCACTGCACTGGGGGAAAAAAAAATACTCCCTCCCACAACCACTACATATGAGCAGCTACATATTCTTGTACCTGTTTACTCCCCCAAATCATCTTCTACCCCACCGGCCTTCCCTGTGTTCAAGAATGCCAGAGTTCCAGGCCACCTGAAACCTTGGCACCTCTTTTTCCTGCCACCTGCTAACCTCCTGTCCCACCTTCTCCTCAAGGACACCTCCAGTCATCTGGGTCTCAATCAAATGACAATCTCCTTGGAGAGGCTTTCTTTGATCAGCTAATTCAGAAGAGCACCCCTTGTCCTTTTCTGCAACATTCCATTGCATCAGCCTCTATGGAAATTATCTTGCTTTGGTCTCACTCATCTGTCCTGCTCACTGACTTCTTTTGGTCCCTCATTCACCCATTAAAAAACAAATACTATTGTCAGTGTGGTTAGCAGGTCTGAATAGAGCCCTATGGAACGTGCCCAGCCCAGAACAGGCATCCAGGTACCTGTTTCATAAAAGAATCTTGAAACAACTATCACCAATCTATGTGACACCAGGCTCATGAGAAATTCTGACCCTGAGTAACAGCGACAATATACTTTTACCTTTATTGTCCATCTTCCTGCTGAATAAAAGGTAGCTGAAGAATTTAAACACAATGTATTAGATTCTCAGCTCAAAGGAATAATTCACCTTGAGAACTATTCAATTCCGTATTTGGATTGTGCTCCCTCAGTATCTTCATACACTGCTGGTATTTTGGAGAAGACTCATCCACACCCAAGACGCTCAAGTCATAAGCATCAAGTAAAATGAACCGAAATTTAGGGAACGGCACAAAATGATAAGCATAGTAACTCTCTGAAGGCACAGTCTCGGGATGATGTACAATCCGATCTTCCAGAGACTTAGTGTTGAGTTTAGAGCATGTTAAATAGTCTCTACTGAAGTTGTAGAATTCATGATTTCCCCACGTGTGATGAACTGGGACTTTCAGGGTTTCGAATGTGTTCAGAACAAGTTCCAGGGCCTTTTCTGACGCTTTGTACTGTGCATTGTATCCATCAATGACATCTCCAAGCTGCAGGACACAACAGGGGCGGCTGCTTTCGTTATTCCACTCTTCAATGGCATCCTGTAAGTGCAGAAGGCTCTGCCTGTAGTACCTCCGCCTACTTCCCTGGAAATTATAGCCATCGTCTAGGTCAGCATATTGAATATCTGCTATAACTCCAAAGGAGAAGAGACATTCCGAACTTTCACTTAAAGTTCCAGGATTTGACTTCTCATCCATATCTCCAAACCAGTTCCTAAATAAAGTTTAAAAAAAAAAAAAAAAGCCGGTTACAAACATCTTAGTTTTCTAAGTTATCTTAATTTTCTAACTGTACACAAAGAAAACAGTAAAATTCAACTTGACAGTTAATTCCCTAAGCAGCTTGGTACAGAGAAAAGTGCAGTATAGTCTTAGGTTGAAATTACTAAGCCTTAGTTTTCTCTTCAGGAAAATAAATGACAACCTCTCTCCACTGAAAGAAGAACAATTTACAAAAGGGTACCATCCTATTAATGAACAGACATTCTAATTCCACTAAAGCCAAGTTCAACCTGGACTAATTTCTTATTTTTAAGAAACATGCACTTATTTCAAACACACATATATATCCTTCCTACAAACAACAAGCAGTTCTATCAAAAATTCAAGGGTTTTTTTTTTGGGGGGGGGGGGTTGTGTATTACACTTATTGTACTTTATATCTGATTTCTACTTCTTTGTTGGTGTTTCTCATAGTTTATATATGCATTATATCTGCATTAATGAGGGAGACAGTCAAGATGCAAAAAGAGAGGAATAATTTTAAACCAAAAAAGAAAAAAAAATCCAGTGGAAAAACTATTCATTGACGTGACAACTGTCATGCTTATGATATCTACAAGCATTTATTAACCTCTACCCCACAACCAAAACAGAAAATGTCATCTTTGTTTTATTCATAGTCTCTGCACACCATCAGTGGCCAAGAAAGGCAAGGGATTTAAACTTGAAAAAATATTATTATATTGTTTACCATCTAAATTTATAATCTCTTAAAAGAGCCAAGAACACTAGCAATTAAAATAAAAACCGGCCGGCGCCACGGCTCAGTAGGCTAATCCTCCGCCTTGCGGCGCTGGCACACTGGGTTCTAGACCTGGTCGGGGCGCCGGATTCTGTCCCGGTTGCCCCTCTTCCAGGCCAGCTCTCTGCTGTGGTCAGGGAGTACAGTGGAGGATGGCCCAAGTGCTTGGGCCCTGCACCCCATGGGAGACCAGGACAAGCACCTGGCTCCTGCCTTCGGATCAGCGTAGTACGCCGGCTGCGGCGGCCATTGGAGGGTGAATCAACAGCAAAAGGAAGACTTTTCTCTCTGTCTCTCTCTCTCACTGTCCACTCTGCCTGTCAAAAAAAAAAAAAAAAAAAAAAAAAAGTCCAGGGTCCTAAATTATCAACGATTTTTGTTAAAAAAAAAAAAAACACAGTAATATGGTGTTTGTATTTATTAAAACCTAGTTGTTTCTAAAAATTCATTTGACTTTCAAAAATTACTTTAAGACTCCTGGTCTCCTGTCATTTGCCCACCCCTCCTATGGAGTTGCTATTTAGTCCTGTGCAGACACGTGAAATCCGTTATCAGAACTCTAATGTCAGAGATGCAGGCAACAACTCCATAATCAGAATAAAAATTAGCCTTCAGTTTGACTTCTTTAACAATCAGCAACCCTGCTTCATTCTAGAACTTGTCACAAATGATACTGTCTGTGTAATCCACCAAGCTGTAAGCTTCAGCCACTTTCCCTTCTTCCTTCCCCTGGTTGGAGACACCTTGCCTAAAGCAGCTTCCAAAGAAATGCTCTGGTGTTCTCAGGTTCTTGTTCTTCACTCATGTTTTCCTGAGTCCCCCCTAAAAATCCCACTAGGTACCGAGTCAGTGAATATACATGAGGAGTGGTACAACTGAAATAATGGGATTTCAATGATGGGGATGCATCTAAAATTACAAGAAATGCAAAACTCATCTGCATCAGCTGAAAATCTCTGGTTGCGTCGGGTTTCAAACATTTGCAATTTCAAGTACAAATGACTAGGAGAATCAAATCAGAAGATAATTTGGCAAGCACATCATATGAACAATATTACTGATGCTGAGATAAAACTATTTACGGGCTTGCTCTCATCCCCTGCCAAACAAGCTTCTTTGTTTTTATGTTTAAACTTGGAGCCTCCTGGGTGGTAATAGGTATCATGGATCTCTGAGGGGGGATTTAGTCCCAATTAATTTGATCTTCTCATCAGTACACAGTTGTTATTTTTGCCTAACCAGTATTCATTTCCTGTTCTTTGGGTAACAGCATCCCAGTTTTCCTTTAAGCACCTACCCAATTCCCCACTCTCGGTTCCTGTGGTTTGATCTCCACCCCCTGGCTGGGGAAAGGCAGGGGCAGCCAGAAGGCCCAGCCTGACCTAGAAGAGCCCAGTTTCTTGCAGCCAGGTAAGGGCAGGTATATAGCACTAGCCAGGCCAGGTCAAGAGTTCCAGCAAAAGTGCTGCAACTGCTAAGCTGAAAACTAAGACTGGAGCTTCTGAGGAGAAGTTAACGGAGAAGAAATCCCACATGGAAGGAAGCAGATCCGCATGATGGAAAGAAGTAGATTCCTGGAACATTTGTCCCTGCTAGCACTAATCCTGGGCATTTAGTTATCCCAGCCAATAAACTGTCCCTTGGACTTAAAAAGCCAAATCTATTATCTGGTGCCAGAATCTTCTCAATTATAAGACTCACAGCTACACTAAGATTTGGCAACCTTTTTTAAAAAGTCATGCAACATGCAGGAAACCACAAAAAGGCACACATTTCAAAGCAGCAATGTGTTCCAGTTTGGGGCTAAAAAGAAAAAAAGGACTGAATACATACAGCATTTTAAAATAAGGTTAAGGTTAGGGATAGGGTAACAACTACAATTTTAGTAAGTACATTATTTTGGGGGGGCAGCGTTGTGGCACAATGGGTTAAACGTCTGCGTGGGACACTGGCATCCCATATCAGAATGCCAGTTCAAGTCTCAGCTGCTCAGTTTCCAATCCAGCTCGATAATGCACCTGGGAAAGCAGCGGAAGATGGCCCAAGTACTTGGGGCCCTGTCCCACTCCGGGAGACCTGGCTGGAGTTCCAGGTTCCTAGCTTTGGTCTGGTCCAGCCCTAGCTGTTGCAGCCATTTGAGGAGTGAACCACAGGATCAAAGATCTCTCTAACTGCCTTTCAAATATAAGAGGCAAGAGGGCCCAACAATGCCACAATCAGGGACAGATGGCATCAGAAGTGAGCAGGGAACTGACTCTTCTAAGCTGGTTCAGTCTTTCATTTTATGCCTGAAGGAGACGCCAGGGAGCTGGGAAAGATTCATCCTGCTGGACAGAGACTGCAAACTCAGTCACCTCCACTGGAGAAAGCTAGCATTAACAAGCACTCTCATGATGGAACTGTTTCAAAACACTCCCTCTTCTACCACACACACACATCACAGAGCTAGCATTAACAACATTCTCATGGCGGAATGGTTTCAAAATTTCCCTTCCTCTACCATGCACACACACACACCCCATACCTAGCATTTAGAGCATTCTCATGAAAACGGCTTCAAAATAACCCCTCACTACCATTCACACACACAGCCCCCAAAGCCAGTCATAGGCACATGAGGATAACTCTGTTTTTATGCATATTTTAAAGGCCTATAATATAAAGGGTTTTTTTTTTTTAAGCTTCTAAAGTTTAGAGATGATACAATCTGGAAACACACACACACACTCCAGGACCTAAGGAAGTAGGAAGGATAAGAAGTTTTCAGTGAACTTTGTCCTCGAACTTTCACCTGCTCCATTTAATATGTGCTAAGTTATCTGTTTTATTTGAAGAGTTATTATGAGAAACGGCTAAAACCTTTGTAGATCTAGGACTGAATTAAAGTCCCAGCGTCTCCTACAGAAAAGCTTACTCCCATTAGGTTGTTGCGATTCACCTGAGTTCTAGTGCAGGGCAAACTTCTTTGCACATCTCTTTAATCATACAGCACTATGTGCAGGTTAAGAAAGTACTTTTCAAGTTACTTATCTGAAAATACATCTGTCTAGAGAGCCTCAAGATAAAAGAAATGTTGGCAAATTTTTAATAGAACACAATAATATGGAAAAGCCTACAGCACTTCCTCTCCAAACTCCTACAAAATGTCAATGGTGTAGTCAGCAAGTAGTCAGAATTCTGTGAAAACCATCGTAGGCATAAGAGACTCTTAAGAATAGGAAAAAATACCCACAGATGCTTAATTGGTGAAAACGTGCTGTAAAGTATTTCTGAACAAACTTTTAGGAGGCTGAAGTTCCTTGTGGAAAGCCCTCAGGCACCTGTGGTGAACCTGCAGTGGAAGTTAACCCCAGGCGGAAAATATGCTTCCTTCACACTATGGTCAAAGCAACGAGGGTGGAGGGCAGGGACATCTGGACATTAGCAAAGATTCTGCTTTGAGGGACAACTGTCATAAGAGCTCCAGGCCTACGTCAAAAGTGTCTCAGGAGAGGGGTGGGTGAACAAGCTTTAATAAGCAGAGACCGTTAGAGAAAAAGGGGAAGGTCTTGAAACCTAACTGTTGAATTCTGCAGTGACAGCAAAGGTTTGTGGGTAGGCACAGGAGGGAAGAGGCTGGACCTAAGAGGAAGCAAATATGTCACAGTGCCAGAAGTTCTCTAACAGCCTCACTGTCCCAGGCAAACCAGCCTAAAGCCATGTCAGACACAACATTCATCAGCCCTGTCACTACTGACAGAACAGGTAACACGTCCCATCGCTCTCCAGGAAAAGGCTCTATAATGGAAAAAAAGAAAACTCACTTGGTGATTTTGGAGGTTTAACAGTAGCAGAAATAGGGACAGGCTTACACTGGGTAAGCTGCAAAACACCTACTCAGTGTTTTTAGAGGCTAATATTTCACTTAATATTACTATGAGCTTAATATAAAAAAATTTTAAAAAGCTTTGATAAGCAAATTACAGATAAATCTATTTAAAAATTCCTTAGGGTAGCCAATGTTTAGCCAAGCAGTTAAGACACCCACAACCCACATCAGAGTACCTGGGTTCAATTCCCAGCTTCAGTTTCTTGCCAATGGAGACTGAGAAACAGTGTTGAGAACTGAAGTGATTGGGTTCCTGCCACCCACAAGGGCGACCTCGGCTAAGTTCCTGACTCCCACCTTGAGCCCCTGCCCAACCCAGGCTATTGCCAGCATTTGAGGAATGAACCTGCAGGTAGTAGCATGCTTTCTCTCCCTCTGTGCCTCTCCAATTAAAATACACACATAAACACATATATAAAAACAAGCATTTTGGGGCCAGCACTGTGACATACAGAGGAAAGCCATTGCCTGCAGTGCCAGCATCCTATATGGGCACCATTTTGAGTCCTGGCTGCTCCAATTCTGATCCAGCTCTCTGCTGTGGCCTGAGAAAGCAGCAGAAGATGATCCAAGTGCTTGGGTCCCTGCAATCACGTGGGAGACCTGGAAGAAGCTCCTGGCTCCTGGCTTCAGATCGGCGCAGTTCCGGCCATTGTGGCCATTTGGGAAGTGAACCAATGGGTAGAAAACCTCACTCTCTCTTCTCTAATTCTGCCTCTATGTAACCCTGCCTTTCAAATAAATATTTTTTAAAATAAGCATTTATATATACATATATATCTTAAAAAGAAATCACTTCCGCAAATAAAATTTAATAGATCCACTGGAAATATTAAATGTTAACTTATAGGACGTGTTGGATCAATTGACCTACAGCTGAGCAGTTGAAGAGAGGAATGCTGATTTTGCGTTCTGTCTGAATAAGCAAGGTAGTTTTATTATCTTTTGGTCAACCATAGGGAAAAACTCCCTGGGAAAAGAGATGGGTGGAAATCTTAACCACAAGCAACTTCAAGACAAAAAAAAAAAAATCAGTTTGATAAACAACAATCTGATGTATTCAGCAAACTTTTAAGAATTCTTCCGACTTCTAGCATACATTTCAGAAAATTCCAGCTCAATACCTGCGAATCAGAAAACAGGAGTATCGGTGGACTGCGAAGTCACTAGGTTAGACAGCGGCGCACGTGGCTTGTGGGGCCAGCTCACTGTCAAAACAAACAGGCGCACGGTCTCATGCTCCTACCAACAATCAGTGGGGCCGGAGCCACGCCTGGAAAAACAAGCCAAGCAGGAGTGCACCTCAGAGTCACGAAGCCAGGTAATAATACCCTTATTATTATTATTATTATTATTATTATTTACACACACACACAGACACACACAGTCCCGGATAAGGAGGCCACCCAGGCAAACGTACAACTTCCTAACGGGGCAGGGGAGTCCGTGCGAGCCATTTCCAGAAACTGGGGCCCCGGCGGGCAAAGCTGAACACGGGACGGGGCGGGACGCGGCGCGCTTCACACCCGGGCTACTTCACCGCGCAGCTAGGACACGGACAAGCGCGGGGCACCGCGGCCACGCTCAACGCGCCCTGGCCGCCATGACGGGTCCGCGGCTCCCTCGGGGCTCGCGAGGGCTTCGCCGTCTTGCGGCTCCTCTTGCTCGGCCTCCAGGCCGGGCTGGACGAGGGTGACAAGAGTGACCGGGCAAGGAGAGCACAGACCCGCCTCTCTCCAGGCCGTGTTTCCAGCTGGGGCGTGAAGCCCCTCCAGCACTTGTCCGGACACAGCCGCGCGGCCGTGACCCCAGACACGGCCTCCCTCCCCCCGGCCCAGCGGTTTCGCTGCCCTCCCGGGGCCAGCAGAAACAACTCGGGACGTGCGGGACCCGCCTCCCAGCATCCAGGAACCACCTACCACACGCCGGTTCCTTCGCTTGGGATTTATCCAGCCTGGCCGGAGACTGCGTCACCATCGAGCAGAGCGGCCAGAGCGGCCCCGTCCAACTTCCGGAGGAAGCGGAACCGGCACCGGAAGCTAGGGGGCGGGCCGAAGGAGGCGCGTTCTCCAAGCTCATGGCGGGGCTGTTTCTAGGAGCTCGTACGGTTGTGCGGCTTCAGGCGGGCCAAGTATGGCGTTTCCCGCCTCGAGGACGGACGCTGTGGGACCCGCCTGAAGGGACCGTGAGGGTCGTGCGGCGGCAGCAAGAGGCAGTGTGGCTGGCTTCAAGGCTCGCAGGCTTCAGCACTGCCATGCCGCCACCCCCGGGGCCATCGGGTTCCGAGCCCAAGGGCCGGAAGGACCCAGCGCGCCCCTCCCAGCCTGGGGTGAGTGCACGGCGGGAGGCCTTCCCCACGCTGGTCGCGGCTGTCGCGGCGGCCTTCCCTTGGCTCCGGATCGACGCCTCCGGGTGTCCTGGGCCTGGCCCGAGGTTGTCCCCTTACTCGGCAGGCTTGACGTGGGTGCCGGAGCCTCCGACCGCGTCTCCCCGATCTGCTTGGCGTTTAGGCTTTTGGGGGGGGGGGGGGGCGCTCTCCTGCCTGGTACTGCAGTTTCTCTGGGCACAGAAACTGACTTGGCCACTTTTCCCTGGAAGTTAAATGTGTGGCTTTGACGTATTTCGTGTGGGGACCCCAGACCTGCCCGCACCCACAGAAACTCAACGTTTTCTCATCCCGAAGGGACCTGAAAACATTTTGTTGCACGTTGAACGAGGTCATAGCTTATGCATCCGTGTATTACAAATGACTGTGTTCAATTTAGCATGTCTGAACATTGACCCGTGGCTGAATTTGTGTTTCTGCAATGTCCGCCCCAGTAGCCTGTTTCCTGGAAGTCTCTAGCAGTCACGTTCGCTATTGGAGGAGCTTTGCTGGCCGGGATGAAGTACTTCAAGAAGGAAAAGACGGAGAGTGAGTAGACAGCGTCCAGGAGCCCCGGAGAAAATCCTTCCCGGCTATGAATCGGCGTTTCTTTTTTGTTGTTGTTTTTAAATTGTTTATTTTTGGAATCATTTTACATTTACAGAGGCGTTGCATGGCTGCCTCAGACAGTTCCCCCAATGTCAGCATCTTACATGACCACGGCACAGTTATCAAAACTCAGAAATTAAGGCCGCCGCCGCGGCTCAATGGGCTGATCCTCTGCCTGCAGTTTCACCTACAGTACTACAGAGCTGGCCTCGCGTTTTTTTTTTAAATTACTATGAAATAGCCTTGAAAGTTCCTAAATCATTTGATAATATTTGCTAGCATAATGCCTCATTATCAAATGGTTCATTGTGTATTTCTACAAACAAGTACATTGTCCAACATAATCACCTCCTCTGGTGGCCCTTAGTTTCTCAATGTCCTGTTCTGTTACTGATCATGTCAGTTTATTTGGTCAGGAAGTTGTCTACCAGACTTCTTTCACTGAAAGCTTAACTCTCCTGTAAATATGTATCTTATTTGGGTATGCCGTCCCCTATCAAGCTGAATGTATCCTTTGATGTCTGCTTGGACTCATGGTTTCCTATGTATTCAGTGAATTGTGGTCTATTATTCACTTTCTTTTGTTGCTCAAATTGTCCTGAAGGAGCCAGTGGGTGCCCACAGAGCAGGTGTCTGTGCCCTTCTGACACGTTTCAGTGTCTGAGTTCTTCCTTCTGCTGCCTGAGGTTCCAGGCTTATCTCCCAGTTTCTTTGCCTCAGCCCTGACAGAATCTCTTTCTCTTTGGAATCTCTTTCCTTTGAGTCAGAGGGTCCTGTTTAGGTAAGTTGATCAAGGCTCATTGCTGTCAGTCTGTGTATGCTTCCAGTCCTTCCGGTGGACAGTATGAGGAAACAGAGGCATGTATTTCTGTTTCTGTTTCATTTCTGCAGTTTTATATGAAAACCATGAGCCCACTGGTACTCCTGACTCCTCCCCAGTACATAAGGTTCATTCTCATTTTCTCCCCTTCTGTAGTTCTGAGTGTAATTCTGTTGTCTGTTATGTATCTGCTTATGTCATCAGTTAAGGTCCGGTCGCTGCAGCCCCCTCCCCACACAGCCGGCACCCCCGGCCTCAGGTTCCCTGTGCCAGGTCGCTGCACCCCCACCCCCACCTCTGTGCCCAGCTTGGGTTTAGGTGTCTGTCTGGGCCCTGTGACTCCTCCCCACACCCAGCATGGCTTCACCTAATGGCTTAGGGCTGAGATGTTCTGGAAGAGGAAGAAACGATTTTACTGTGTTCTTACAATGCTTACTATGTACTAGCATTTAATTTAGTTTTGCTGTCTTAGGCTTATTTTTTCTGGAAAGGTTAAAGAGTGTATGTGTTGTGTTTCCCTGGTTATTAGTATACTACTGATCAGATAGCAGGTGTTTGAATACCTCTGCTTAGATTGACACTTTTTTTTTTTTTTTTTTTTTTGGTGTCCCTTTAAGAGCTGGAGAAGGAACGGCAGCGAAGCATCGGAAAGCCTCTCCTTGGGGGACCATTTTCCCTCGTCACTCACACTGGGGAGCCTAAAACTGATAAGGACTTCCTGGGCCAGTGGGTGTTGATTTATTTTGGTTTCACTCATTGCCCTGACATCTGTCCAGAAGAACTGGAAAAAATGATGCAAGTCGTGGATGAGATAGGTAAGGAAGCCCTCACTAACCTACCAAGCTTATGTTCACTTAACGTTACTGCATTGTTCACATTCCTGTGCTACATGGAGTGGGGTATTTGTACATAGATCTGTAGGAACACAGAATGTTAGCATTCAGCTTGTTTGTTGCTGTGACCCTGTCCACCACACGAAGTCAGTTTCGATGCTAAATGTTAGGTCAGTTAAAGACAGTAGGGCCGGGGTGTCCCTTAACTGCTTCATAATGTGACCCTGTCTTTGCTGTAGCCTTCCCATGCCTTTTCCCTGGTGGCTATGAAGCTGAGAGTAAGACTGTGGAATGGTCTACTCTTGGTGTTTTATTAGTCTCCATTGGAAGGAAGGGTGCTGCTTTGTTAAAATGAACTGGCAGGTCATTTAGTCCCTGTTTATAGTGTGCCTGCTCTTAAGATAAGATGGGGGAAAGAAACAACTGCAGTGGTTTGGATTGAAAGACAGGGTGACCACTTGTCATGATCCAGCGTCTGTGCATCTGCAGGTGTGTGATGGGGAGTTTCTCTGCCTCCACCACAGGTAATGTATGCATCCACTCCTCCCAGGGGCTGTTCCTCCCCCTTGCTCTCCACCAGCATACTCACGTCTGTGTTACTTAGCACCTTACCAAAGGGCTTGCAGCACTCCCCTGCCATCGCCCGTCTCGTCTCCTGCACTGTGACTGCTGACTAACTGGAGCTTTCTTCCAGATGATATTCCCAGTCTGCCAAACTTAACTCCACTCTTCATCACCATTGACCCAGAGAGGGACACAAAAGAAGCCATTGCAAATTACGTAAAAGGTGAGTTTTTTATTAATAATACAGTGTTTAAACTTTTTAAGATGTCTACTCACTTGAATCTTAGACTACCTTGTGAAATAGGACAAATGGTTTTGTCACCAGTTTTATAGGTGAACAAAAAGATACGCAGAGCTGTGCCTGGCCAGTCAGTAAATAATCCGATTTCTCAATTTCTGGTGTGGTATTCTTTTTATCTTGTAGTTTGTTCTTTTATTTATTTGAGAAGCAGAGAAAGAGCTGGTTCATTCCCCAGACTGCAGCAATAGCAGCTCAGTCTAGCACTCCCACCTGGGTGGCAGCAACCCAATGACTTGAGTTGTAGCCTGCTTCTTTCCAGCGTGAGCAGTAGCAGGAAGCTGGAGCCAGGAGCTCCAGGAATCAAACCCAGGCACTGTGATATGGAGCATGGATGTCTTAACCAGCGTCTTACCCACCAGACTGAACATCGGCCCCTATTTTGTTGTAGAGGAAGGATTTGAACTTAGCCTTCATGTATCAGCTAAGCTAATAAAACCTTAAGTTGGAGCAGTGAACATGGCTTCTAATTCCAGCTCTTACCCTATTCATTGCTTTATAAAATTTTGATAGCATACATTCAGGGAGTAAGTACACAGGGAAATTAAAGATGAATAATTCAATATAAACATATTTTCAGTGCAATAGATGTTTTATAAGTGAAATATTTGTGGCCAAAATATTTAGCTTTTAATGGAAGAATTTCAAGTCAAACAATTGCACATTCAGGTTTAAACCTATCGGATAGTTTGAAAGAATGTGAATTACAGAATCGAGGGTGAATACTTCGCTTCTAATTCAGCTGGGAATTTGGGCAAGTTGCTTAATTTCTCTAAACTAATTTTTTCCCAACATAGATGCTTAAGAAACTAGGAATTTTAATATTAATTACGAGGACATTGATTTAGTTACTAGTCGAAGGACTAATGAACAGTTTTATATTTGTGTTTATTATATGACACATTCAAGTGCCATTCTCTAAAACTTGGGAGTTATTTAAAAATTTGTGAAGATCTATATATTTTATTGTTTTTAACAGATTTATTATTTGAAAGGCAGAGTCAACTGAGAGAGAGAGAGACTGAGAGAGAGAGAGAGATTTTCCATCCACTGGTTCACTCCCCGGGTAGCCCAATGGCCAGAGCTGGGCCAGACCAGAGCCAGGAGTGAGGAACTTCTTCTGAATCTCCCACATGGGTGCAGGGATCCAAGGACTTCGGCATCCTCTGCTGCTTTCCCAGGCGCATTAGCAGGGTCAGAAGTGGATCAGTAGTAGAGCAGCCAGGACTAGAACTGGCACCTACATGGGATGCCAGTGTCATAGGCAGCGGCTTCACCCACTACACCACTACACCGGTCCCTAAAGTGTACATTTTGAAGTGTGCAGTGTGTTATTTTGATGTGTGTTTGTACCCCTATGTTCAAGAAGATGAACATCCTTATCACCTGCAAAGGTTCTCTATGCCTTGTTAATCCTTCCCTCTCCCAACAGCTGTGGGACTGTTTTCCAGGATGGGATAGTTTTTGTAACCTACAGATTTGTAAATGGAGTTACGTGGTTTGCACTCTGTTTTTTGAATGGCTTCTTTTACTCAGTCTGATTGTTTTGAGATTCATTCATAGTTAAGCATACTTCTTATTCCAGTTATTTTTATTGCCAAGTAGTAATACATTGATAGGCGTTAGAATTGTCCTTGATTTTTGGCTATTAGAAATAAAGCTGTTAAGGGCCGGCGCCATGGCTCACTTGGCTAATCCTCCGCCTGCGGCACTGGAATCCCATATGGGCCCCGGGTTCTAGTCCCGGTTGCTCCTCTTCCAGTCCAGCTCTCTGCTGTGGCCCAGGAAGGCAGTGAAGGATGGCCCAAGTGCTTGAGCGCCTGCACCTGTGTGGGAGACCAGGAAGAAGCACCTGGCTCCTGGCTTCGGATCAGCGTAGCTCTGGCTGTGGCAGCCATTTAGGGGGTGAACCAATGGAAAGAAGACCTTTCTCTCTGTCTCTTCCTCTCACTGTCTGTAACTCTACCTGTCAGATAAATAAATAAATACATCTTTTAAAAAAAAAAAAGAAAGAAAGCTGTTAAGAATATTCACAGATAAGTTTTTGTAAGAATGTATGTTTTCATTTTTCTTGAGTAAATAGTATGAAATGGCTGGATCATATGGTGTGTTCCTGCTGTCAGATGTGAGAATTCCAGTTTCCCCACCTCATCTCCAGTCTAGGAATTGTACAGTCTAATAGATTTTAGTGATATCTCATTGTAGTTTTAATATGCATTTCCCTAGTGACAGTTAATTTATCTTTCCATTTCCTATAGTTAAAGGATCTTTCCATGCTCTGTTTTCCATATGGCTTTGGTGAAGTGTGTTTTCACATCTTTGCCCTTTTTTTATGGAAATTTTTGTTTTCCTGTGTTCAGTTTATATTCTGGATACAAATCAGGTTTATGAGGGGCCTTCAAAAAGAACATGGACAGTGTAATTAAAATATGGGCATTTTCCTTGAACTTTTTGAAGACTCCTTGTGGGATCTGTACATGTTGTATGCCAGTTTGTGGCTTGTCATTTCCGTCTCTCAACGGTGCCTTTCAAAGACTAGTCTTTTGGGAGAGAGTCTGACCTAGCAATTAAGATGCTGCTTGGTGGGCTGGCGCTGTGGTGTAGGGGTAAAGCCGCTGCCCGCAGTGCCAGCATCGCATATGGGTACCGGATCGAGTCCCGGCTGCTCTGCTTCCAATCCAGCTCTCTCCTATGGCCTGGGAAAGCAGTGAATGATGGTCCAAGTCCTTGGGCCCCTGCACCCGCATGAGAGACCTGGAAAAAGCTCCTGGCTCCTAGCTTCAGATTGGCATAGCTTCGGCCATTGCAGCCAATTGGGGAGTAAACCAACGGCTGGAAGACCTCTCCCTCTCTCTCTAACTCTGACTTTCAAATAAGTAAGTCTTTAAAAAACAAACATGCTACTTGGAACACTCGTGTTCCAGATGAGAGCACCTGGTTTCAAGTGTCCACTCTGGTCCTGCTTCCGTCCTGCTGATGAGCACCCTAGAGGCGGCAGTGATGGCTCAGGAGGTTAGGTGGCTGCCACCCCAGGGGAGGCCTGGACTGAGGTCTGTGGCCCTGCCCTGCGTGTTGTGGGCGTTTGAGGAGTGGACCAGCAGGTGGCAGCTCGTGAGTTTTCTGTTCTGTCTTACTGCCTCTCAGATAAATAAAATAAATGAATAAAAAATCAACAATTTTCAGTTTTCCTGTAAGTCCAGATTTATCAGTTTTTTTTTTGTTTTTTTTTTTTTTGTTTGTTTTTTTGTTTTGTTTTGTTTTGTTTTTGACAGAGTGGACAGTGAGCAGTGAGAGAGAGAGACAGAGAGAAAGGTCTTCCTTTGCCGTTGGTTCACCCTCCAATGGCCGCCGCGGCCGGCGCACCGTGCTGATCCGATGCCAGGAGCCAGGAGCCAGGTGCTTCTCCTGGTCTCCCATGGGGTTCAGGGCCCAAGCACCTGGGCCATCCTCCACTGCACTCCCTGGCTACAGCAGAGAGCTGGCCTGGAAGAGGGGCAACCGGGACAGAATCCGGCGCCCCGACCGGGACTAGAACCCGGTGTGCCGGCGCCGCTAGGCGGAGGATTAGCCTAGTGAGCCGCGGCGCCGGCCCATCAGTTTGTTCTTTCATACGTAGTGCTTTTCATTTGCTGTGTAAAAAAATTAACCTTTACCTAGTCCAAGGTTACAAAAGTTTGTTTTCTTTTTGAAATTTAATTTTTATTTCATGTATTTAAGCAGGTTTATTGGGAATTTAAGCAGTAGTCTAGTTACTTCCTAAAGCAATAAAAACCAGATATGTGTGAACTTACTGTGTAATACACAGTCTTCAGTTTACATGAGCTTTATTGGCCATTATTTTTATCATGTACTAAACAAACCAGAGTATTCCCCACGTGAGTAGACATCTGAGTTGCTGAACTTACCTGATGGCAGTTTTCTTCCACAGTGTATGTGTACAGTGACAGATGATGTAATCATTGCTAGCTGTGTTTAAGGGGGAGTTTTAAAAATGAAGTTGGTATTTAGAAAATTATTGTGGGCCAGCGCTGTGGCTCAATAGGCTAATCCTCCACCTGGGGCGCCAGCACCCCGGGTTCTAGTCCCAGTCGGGGCGCTGGTTCTGTCCAGTTGCTCCTCTTCCAGGCCAGCTCTCTGCTGTGGCCCGGGAGTGCAGTGGAGGATGGCCCAAGTGCTTGGGCCCTGCACCTTCATGGGAGACCAGGAGAAGCACCTGGCTCCTGCCATCTGATCAGCATGGTGCACCAGCCCCAGCGCGCCGGCTGCAGTGGCCATTGAGGGGTGAACCAACAGAAGGAAGACCTTTCTGTCTCTCTCTCTCACTGTCCACTCTGCCTGTCAAAAAAAAGAAAAGAAAATTATTGTAACTTCTGCAGTTGAATTTTAAAGGATAGTGTGAATGTGCGGATAATTCAGGTTTCATTCTCTGTTCATTTCCTCATAGAGTGGGAAAGACAAGCCACCCTTCCTACTTAGAACCTGAACAGTTTTAAAATTTTATTGTCATTGTTCATTTTATTTGAAAGGGAGCAGAGACCTTTTTTCTTTTTTAAATTAATTATTTATTTGAAAGAGGCAGAGAGGTCTTCCATCCGATGGTTCACTACCCAGTTGGCCACAATTGCCAGAGCTGTGCTGATCCGTATCCAGGAGCCAGGAGCTTCTTCTGGGTCCCCCACGTGGGTGCAGGGGCCCAAGGGCTTGGGCCATCTGCTGCTGCTTTCCCAGGCCACAGCAGAGAGCTGAATCAGAAGTGGAGGGGACTCGAACTGGCGCCCATATGGGATGCCGGCACTGCAGGCGGCAGCTTTACCCACTATGCCACAGCACCGACCCCACCATCTGCTGTTTGACTCCCCAAATGTTCACAACAGCCATGGCTGGGCCAGGTTGAAGTCAGGAGCCTGGAGCTCAATCCACGTCTCCCACATGAGTGGCAGGGACCCAGTTATTGAGCCATTGTCTTCCCACAAGGTGCATGTTAGCAAAAATGCTGGAACAGAAGTGGAGCCTGGACTCAAACCGGGTACTGTGATGAGGGATCAAGGTCTCCCAAGCAGCGTCTCAGCTGCTGGGCCAAACGCCTGCCCCAGTTCCTCAGTTCAGATGAAGTAGTCAAGGGCTTCTATGTCTTTGGAAGAAAGAACTTCTGTTAAAAGCTGGGTTATCAGTTCGGTAGTCTGATGAGATCAGCTGTCGTAAGTAACTCTGCCTGCTTACTTAATGTAAATTCCAAAAGCTTAACAGCTGTGATGGTTCACCCTTGGCCCTAAACTTTGTTACAGCCGCCCTTTTAGTGAGTATCTGTTGTCCAGCTCTTTCAGATGTCAAGATAGAACCTGATACCTGTATTGCTATTTGCTGGGAAATAAAATACAGACATTTTGATCAGTTATGAGTTTAATTGTAAAACAAACTTTTTTCTCATTTGACACAATGAAAAACTATAGTTCTGAATTCATGATCATATTTTTAAATGCAGTATATATCAAAAGTTCATGTGAGTATTTTAAAAAAATAAATCAATTGCCAGTATGGGCTTAAATAATTAGAATTTATTTCCTCCAAGTCTTTACCAGATAAGCATAAAAAATTGCTTTAGGAGTATTAACAAAGAATTTTCATTTTTCTCCTGCGGCTCTCTCTTCCTTTGTAGCACGAAGAAGTGCTTCCGACTCGCAAGAAGACAGAAGCTGCAGGGCTGCTTTGCAACTTTTTCGGGGAGGGATGATTGTCTTGCTTGCTTCTGGTTTTTTACTGACTGTCTCACTTTTATTCAGAATTTTCTCCCAAACTGATCGGCTTGACGGGCACCAAAGAAGAGATCGATCAGGTCGCCCGAGCCTACCGAGTGTATTACAGCCCAGGCCCCAGAGACGAGGATGAGGACTACATCGTAAGTGAAGGCTTGAGCTCGAACCCGTGGCGGCTGCCTGGGGCGGCTTTAAATGACCCATTGGCTTCAGAGACGAAAGCAGCACTGGGATTGCAGTCAGTCCCTCGGAATGTGGATATTTGAAAGAATCGTAGGAGCGTATTGTTCAGAAGATGACTTGTTAATTTTTATTCACTGTTCTCATAGTTCATTTAATGGCCTGTTTCTCTGTTTTAGAGGCACAGGAAACTATGGGCAATACAAAATCAGATCTGGGAAATACAGAGGCAACCTTCGTTTGTGGGCAACACTTACTTTAGTTCTCCCTTGCCTTCCATGAGGAAGTGCAAGGTACATGATCTTTTGAGTTTTAGGCCCCAGGAACTGCATTTTTAGGTTGATTGAGAATTCTGAAAAGCAAGAGAAAGATGAAAGCTATCAGAAGGTAGACTCTCCATTGCTTTGCATATTAGCTATATCCCTTGTACAGCTCGCTGATTGATACATGCTATTTAGTGATTAGGTAGAGACATCCAGTTGTACTTGGGTAGCTCTTGTAATAAAGAGCTGCCTCCTCCCTACTTGGTGCTGCCCGGCAGTCTTAGGCTCATGCCTGAGTTGCTGTGTTTCTCACTGGTGGTTTCTTGGGAAACACCAACAGTGGCATAGACACCACCCCTACCCACCCAGTTTTTTCTCGATGTAGACTTTTTCTTATCACAAGAAGAATCAGCAGTGTATGTTACTGCATTTCTTCCCCCTAGTTGTCATATTCTGTTATTATGCAATAATAATTAGACAGAGTGGTTAATCGTAAGAGCCTTTTTAGCAGCAGAACTAGTTTTGTGGGGAATGATGGTCAGGACCCTGAGGGCCAGCTCCTGGGGCCCACCCCAAGAGAGCAGTGTATGAGGGTCATGTCCTTCTGGGGCTTTGTCTCTCCTGCCCCTTTGGTTGCCCTCTGGCCTGCGAACCTGGAGCTCATTGTGAGTTCTGTAGCCTGAAGCCAGAATTCAGAGTGGGTGCTGGTCCCTGTTTAAGCCCACACAGCAGTCATACCTTCAGGCTCTGGTTAGGGAAGTTAGAACTCAGACAAGAGAAATGAGCATTTTTCTTAAGCTCCAAGTTTAAGGGAGGTAGAGGGACCTCTCTGTTCTGCCTCTTGCAGTAGCAGCCTGCGGGGAGAGAGAGTAGGGTGGGGCGGTAGCTGAGAGAAGAAGCGTGCAACTTCTGTCTTTGTAAAGAGCTGTGGAAACTGGTTTTGAGTTTAACTCAGCAGAAGCAGATGAGGCAGTTGACTGTTAAATATCTATGAGGCTACTTTAAAATATTTATGGAAAAATGGATTTTTAAGGTTATGTTTATTTTTGGTGCAAAACATTTCCAAAAATCCCGTAGTTTTTTTGTAATAGGCATTTTTCGTGATCTTTTTGAAGACACCCCCCCCCACAGTCCTAAACTAGGTGACACTTGCCTTGTGCATAGAGCTCAAACTCTGTAAAGTCAAACAGAAATTTTACAAATGAAACCAAACAGCTTGTGAAACACAAATTTAGAACACTCAGTTCAAGTCGCAGAGAGGCTTTGCTGAAACCAGCGTGGCGCTCGCTGTAACAGGAGGCTGGCACGGGCCCAGGTGCGCCGCGCGCTGCCCCCTTGTTTTCTCTCTGCAGTAGTGTGAAGCCTGTGCCTTGACTGCTGGGCTTAGCCGTAGTGCATTATTTTCAGGCTTCTGCCTCTAATCAGTAGTGTGCAGCTGGGTGCCAATGGAATCATGGACAAACCAAGCACACGTTTGTACTCATACTGTAGATTATCCAGAATATAGATGCTATGTTTTTAGTTTTACAGATTAAAATGCAAACATAAGTCTGATGGAGACGTCTTGAACACTCTAGAATACATTCTAAACCCCATTTTAAGAAATACTGGTCTTAAAAGATTTTGACCTTTTGGTAACAATGAGTTCATTGCTGTATGTTTGTTAAATCAACCAACAGGGGGAGGCACTGTACAGCTCCTTAGATTTCTCGTTAGTTGGACTTCTGTCTCTTGAGGTCACGGATTTCCATCCCTAAGATGGTATGGGAAGCTTCGGTTGAGATGTAGTGACCTGAAGGAGTGAGAAAGTGCCTTAAAAGTGAACCCTGAGAAGTAGTGGAATGAGTTTTTTTTCATATCAAATAACAGTAGCAGAAGGTAAACTTCTGGCTTTTGGATGGAGTCTTCAGAGTGATGATGTTTGTAAACTGGGCATTCCAAACATTTGGGATTCCACTGAAAGCTAAGTCTGTACTAGTATTGCGTGATATATGTAAAATTACATCATTATGTAGGCATTAGTTAGAAAATACTTTGGAAAAAAGGAATGACTTTCAACTTAAGATAATCAGTTAATAAAAGGAATATGTGTAATGAGAAGCCTTTTTTTACCCATTAGTTTAGTGATGTTAAGAAAATATATCATCAGTAGGAATAAACTGAAAAAAGGAAGACATGGGAGGAAGAGAGGTATAAGGTATGAAGTAAGACTTGCAGGAGAACCGGGGTTTAATTCTGATTCCTGTATCAGTGTGGAGAGGCATGGAGCCCATCTTGCTCCTGCAGTAAATTGCTTGACAAATGTGCCCACCAGCTGTTGGAGCTTTCTTGGTGTGCATTCTTTCCTTATGTGGGTAGCAAGTGGCTCTTTCCATTTGCTACCTACTTATGAATGTGTGTGTATAAAAAACAACAACCTCATAGACATTTAATGTGTGCTGGGGTATATTTGGGGGTGTCTGCAGTTGGATATGTGAGATCACATTCCTGTCTTGCCAAAGAGCGATCAGGCATGCAATAAATTCCAAGGACTCTTAAGTGTCAAAGCTGCTCACTTAAAATTGAATTTTGTGGAAGTGTCTAAAAAAAATTGATGAGTAATCTAAGCTTAAGTAAGAGCTGAGAATGTTTTAGGAACCTTGCCAGGAAAATGGATGATGAGTTGAAGATGCCTCCTTGGGGGTGTGGCATTTAGGTCTTCCAAGGAGTTCCCAGGGATTTATTTCTGATAGGATTGCTTGGGGTAGCAAATGAAGACTTCCTAAGGGAAGAACATATCTTCTGATTCTGCTTGAGATGATAATATCAGGACTAACCATTGTGCATTGTGCTAACAGATCATAGAATTAAACTAATGGTTAGTTTTCTAGTTTCTTCTCATAAAAGATGGTAAACAGGATTTAGGCAGTAGTGAATGATAATCAGTTCTTCCTAAAACACAAAGGAGTATGCCCAAGAATTTACTGAAGAAAGGAGCTTTGTTTACCAACACTTTCAGTTCTAAATGACCTCTCTGTGTAACATGGTTAAGGGGGCACATGAGATACCTTACTTAGAAACAGCGGGCCTTTCCAGACTCACTGCTGGTTTTTCGTAAGCATCGTGTTAATGGGGACCTGCAGACCTCGGATGGGTGGGTATGTGAAGAACTACACTGAGAAATTCCAAGTCCTGCCAGTGGTGTGAGCAGTAGCCAGTGCAGATTTCTGGAACACCAACGATTTTAGAGAGTGTGCAGCTGGCTGGATTTGCTGTGATATGCTTAGGCCCATCCCATAAGTCACAGCTATTGCAGACCTGTTGAAGCATACGTGTAAAGTCCTCTTATCCTGCAGCATTTATTCATTAACATAAGCAGCTTCTGTCGGTGAATGTCTTCTCACGCATGCCACTGCCCCTTTGCAGGTGGATCACACAATAATAATGTACTTGGTTGGACCAGATGGTGAGTTTCTAGATTATTTTGGCCAGAACAAGAAGAACGCAGAAATCGCCGGCTCGATTGCGGCACACATGCGGGCACACAGGAAGAAGAGCTAGCTGCGGCAGCGTGCCGCTGCGGGCCGGTGTTCCCTTGTGAAACAAGAAGGAAGCTCTGTCTCCAACGTATGCCTGTGCAGCCTGCAGAACGGCCTTCGTACCATGAGAACAGCTCATTTGGACAGTGTGTTACCCTTGGGTTCAGCCAAGAGAGATTCTTGGGAATGAAGGTTCCAGCCAAGCCTCCCAAGTAGCCGCCGTGACACTGGAGGACCAAGTTAAAGTGAAGCCCATGGAGATGGGACCTGAGTTCACTGCCTGCATTTCCCTCAGGAACAGGGCCTCGGAGCCTGTCCCTGGTCTTGCGCCTTTGCTCCTACGGGTAATGAGACTGAATTTTACAGAAAAGAGAGTAATTTCCATCATCTCTTGGCTTTCCTCTTGTTGACTTCTTGATGGCTCCTAACATGTTAAGTTCCCTGCCATTCAGAGGTAATCATGACACCTGAAAGCCTAAGTTCCGTTTTGCTTGTGAATGAAGCACTGTCAGGTGTGCGTTTCATTCTCCTATCTGCTGGGGCTGGTGTGACTAATGAAGAAGCAATCTATTGTTGGGAGAAAACCCATAGTGCGATTTCTCCGGGGTTCTTTTATGTGATTTTTAACTGAATGCTTCTCCGGGTTGTCAGTGACATTAATCGTGAGTGTGATGCAGAGTGTTTTTCTGAAAATGCTGGGTTGCACTGTGTGTAAAATAAAAGTATAATACTCAGTTTTGCAACGCAAAGGAGCATGACCTTTTGGGGCTGAAGAGTGGGCACAGCTGGCAGCCACAGCCCTCAGAGTGGGTGGCTAGGAGGGTTCTTATAAAAATGCTGGTTTCCAAGCCTAGAGCTGACTTCACTGAGTCGGGGGTAGGATGTAGAACTGAGTCCCCAAGAGATGTCCTGTGTGTCTGAGACGCTGGTGGCCTGGGCAGCGTGCAGTGCCTGTCATGGAATAATAGCCTGGCCCACCTCCCAGTGTGTCAGCTAGCTGCTCAAAAAAGTGGTAATTGAGTGGTGGGATGAACCTTGCCTTTTATGGCTGACTTGAACTTCCAGGGCCCTTGGACTTGACAGTCATCTACTTGAAACCACTGTCTCAAGGCAGACGCCCCCAGAATGTTCCAGTGAATCCTGAAGTGCAACAAGGACAGAGCCTGGTTGGAAAACTGATTCTGTGTACACATCAGTTGTGTTCTACAGCACATGGTACAGGCCCCCATTAGGACTTGTAAATTCTCTGCAACGGCCAGGCTGAATCTTGTCCCCCCCCGACTCTGTGTGTTGCAGTCCTAACCCTGGTCCTTCAGAATGTGTTGTATTTAGGGCCTTCAAAGACATGGTTGGGTTAAAGGGAGGCCCTTATCCAACATGACTGGTGCCCTTCGGAGGAGAGGAGGACGCAGGCACAGTGGGCAGGCCTCATGAACAAGATGGCATCCACGAACTAAGGGTGATTGCCATCCCTGCCAGCGACCTTGATCTTACACTTCCTAGTCCCAGAACTGCAACAAAATGAGTGTTTAAGCCAACCAGTGTGGCATTTTTGTTGAAGCAGCCCTGGCAAACCAATGCAGCAGCCCATTCCTTAATAAGAACTGCAAGGGGGCCGGCACTGTGGCCTAGCAGGTGAAGCCGCTGCCTGCAGTGCCGGCATCCCATATGGGTGCCAGTTTGAGTCCTGTCTGCCCCACTTGCAATCCAGCTCTGCTGTAGCCTGGGAAAACAGTAGAAGATGGCTCAAGTCCTTGGGCCCCTGCACCCGTGTGTGAGACCCATAGGAGGCTCCTGGCTTCGGATCAGCACAACTCCAGCCATTGTGGCCATCTGGGGAGTGAATCAGCGGATGGAAGACCTCTCTGCCTCTCTCTAATTCTGCCTTTCAAATAAATAAATAAAATCTTTTAGAAAAATAAAGACCTGCAAGGTGTGATTGAACTCAGATGTAGTTGGTTGGGAAGGACTTTCTCAGGAGTCTTGTCGAGAAAGTTAGGAACTTACTAAAAGACTGGACTTAGGTAGCAGGAGGTATTGAATATCTGCGATGGCAAACATTTGAAGCGGGCGGCCCGGTCTAAGCCAGCAGACGTTCGTGCGCATCTCGGCAGCGAGCCTGCTCTTAGATAAAATGCGTTCTTCATTCTCAGCTGTTGCAGGTTAGAGCCTGGCTGTGATTTAGAGAGGGAACAGCAGCTTTTGAAGAACGCTTTCATTTGCTCTTCGTTCCAGTGTCAAGTGTAGAGGCTTAGAGAGGCAGGGTGTTAGGACGGAGGGCGGGGGCTCTCAGCAGTGAGGTCATCCGGGTCGCCCTTTGGACACCTGAGGGACAATCCCAGACTCTTAAGGTGCCCAGCTTGAGTCGAGTTTCTGGTCAGGCAGGTCCCTGCTCTTCCGCTGCTCTAAGCATGCTTACGTAGACCGGCGAGTCCAGCAGCTCTCACCCATGAGTCTTGGGAAGGGAAATCAAGGCTGCCTTTCAGTGGAGTCCCACTTGAAATTGTCTGAGTGGGATAGAATTTTACACAGGACTCCTCAACGACATTAATATTGTAATGATTAATAAGAAATATTTTAGTGATTGATTCTTACCAAGACATGCCATTTGCTTATTTGAAGGTTGGAAGACCGCCATAATGAATTATTCCCATCTACTTTCTTAAATGACTTTAGAATTTAGAGAGTTCTTGGGGGAGGGGTATGAGGGGGTGGATATTTCATTTCCTTTTTTTTTTTAGGATTTGTTTATTTACTTGTGAGGCAGAGAGAGGTTTTCCATCCGCTGGTTCACTCCCCAAATGGCCACAATGGCTGGAGATCAGCCAGTCAGGAGCCAGGAGCTTCTTCCCGGTCTTCATGTGGGTACAGGTGCCCAAGCACTTGGGCCATCTTCCACTGCTTTCCCAGGCCATCAGCAGGGAGCTGGATTGGAAGTGGAGCAGCCGGGACTTGAACTGGCGCCCATATGGGATGCCGGTGCCACAGGCAAATGCATAACCTATGCCGCAGCACTAGCCCTTGAATGTTTCAGTCAAAGCAGAAACTGGGGCTTTTGGTCTTGACACAAGAACACTGGGACATGATTTTGCACTAAGAGCAGGCAGATCAGCTGAGTTCTTTCAGGAGCCTGGAAGGCACTGGGACCTCATGATGCTAGCTGATTTTCAAGCAACTCAGAGACGACCTTCTAAGGAGGGTAATCCTCAAAGTTCAGCAGTGTAGTTCTCTCAGACTAGTCATTTCCATCCAGGGTTCCTGGCTCCAATAATGTAGGATCCTTCCACTGTGGAATAAGGGACTGTTGCTGTCCCTTCAGGGTTTTCCTTGAGGCCCACCTTCTGCTCTGTGTGGTTCATTTAATTCTTTTGCCTTCTCTGTCGGTCTGTAGCCGGCTCCCAAGGTGATGTTCGGCTTTCTTCAGTGAGCTCAAGAACAGAAGTCAGGAGAGTTTTTCCTCCTCCTGCCCCCCAGGAGAAGCAGCCTGAAGAGTAGCTTAGATTAGCAGCCTGCGTGTTCTACAGGTAACTGCGCCTGTGCGGCAGGCTGTGTTCTGTGTGCTGAGCTCGCAGGAGTGAACAAAAGCCCTCACGGAGCTTATTGTTAGGGAGGCAGACAAACTACAATCGATGCAAATATGGTGTCAGATAGTGGTGAGTAGCATGAAGAAAAAGAAGCTAAGGGTTTGCATAGCGATGGTGACAATGGACATACGTGTGATCACTTAGGAGGTGACCGCTGGGGAAAACCAGCCTCTGAGTGCCGGGGTGAACACCCCAGACTGAAGCCACAGCGGGGACTTTGGTCCCATTGTCAGTGTCAGGGAGGCCCTGGAAGCGCTGAGAGCAGGAGCTGGCCCAGTGCAGCAGTCCTGGGCACCCAGCATGGTCACTGCTGATGTCACCCCTCTTCTGAGGTCTTTAAAACCACTCTCCTTGCACAGTCGTGAGGACGTGTGTGGGAACTTTTCGTCAGAAAGAAAACTTGACTTTGTTTTTTCCTTGAAATTTTCAGAAATACTCAAAGTTGAATACCTAGTTTAATGAACTTAAAGCTTAAGCCCATCACCAGGCTTCCGCACTTAGCAACTCAGTGGCCAGCCTTGTTGTCTGTGCCTCTACCCACTCCCAGCATTGGTCCAAAAGAGGCCAGTTCTTTTAAAAACATCACCACTATCCCGTTATCATGCCAAAAATTGTATTAAATAAAACTTCAAGAACAGAATGTCATTCAAGGGTAGGCATTTGGCAGGATGGTTAAGCTGTTACTTGGGACCCCCACATCCCATACGGAATCTCATGGTTCTAGTCCCATCTCCACTCCCATTTTCAGCTTCCTGCTAATGTGCCCCCTGGGAGGCAGCAGATAAGGGCCCCTTGCTACTCACATGGGAGACCCAGATGGAGTTCCCAGCTCCTGGCTTCAACCTGGCCCAGCGTCAGACATTGTGGATATTTGCAGAGTAAAACAGCAATTGGAAGATACCTCTGTCTCCTCCTTCATCCTCCCCCTTTCAAATAAATAAATAAATATTTAAAGAAAGATCATCAACTGTCCTGACCCTGAGAAGTCACATGTACAATGTGGTCCTTTGGTTTCAGGGAGCTATGGCTGTTCATTGTGGAGATGTCTTCTGTCTGTGTGTTGTTTTTTTTTTTTTTTTTTAAAGATTTGTTTATTTGAAAAGCAGAGTTACAGAGAGAGACAAGGAGAGACAGAGAGAGCTTCCATCCGCTGGTTCACTCCCCAGTTGGCCACAGGCTGGGGCTGGGCCAGGCCGAAGCCAGGAGCCGAGAGCATTAGCAGGGAGCTGGAGCAGAAGTGGAGCAGCTGGGACTCAAACGGGCGTCCATATGGGATGCTGGTGCAGCAAGCGGCTTTAGCCACTATACCACAGCGTTGGGACTTCTGTCCAGTGTTTTCACCAAGAAGACCAGAGGGGTTTAGAGAGAGAGCCCCTTGCTCCCACCCTCCCCCAGGCCTCGTCCATTCTCAGTTACAGGAAAGGAGAGTATTCAGAGTGGACGAGATTAGGAAGACCAACCCATGTGTGCTCATTTTCTTGTAAACCAGGGATTGTGTTGGGATGAAATACAATGCCATGAGGACGGGAAGCACTCTCTTGGGAAAGCTGAATAGAACTTTCCTCCGGTGATCGACTGAGTAGGGGGTGCAGGGGAGACCTGCAGAGGGATGGGAGGTTCTATAGCTTGGTCTGGGTGATGCCTTATATTCTTAACTGTATTAAGCTGTAATAAGAGTTAAACGTTTTAACTGTATACAACCCATACCTCTAAAGAGAAGAGTTCCTATGAAAGGTGGGTTGATAGAGTGAATTCACCGGACAACCCTCAGCAACTTGGTGAAGCTTGGACACAGTGGTGCAAGCCAGTGCCAACACCAGCTTGCACAGGCAAGAGAGAGAAGGGCGCAGGGTACAACTCACAGGAAGCATTAGCCACAGCAAGCGGATGGGTGATGGCAGAGGAGCAGGGCTGGGCTGTGACATGGGCCGTCAGAACAGGGTGGCTGCACTGGAGCCCAGCACACAGGGTCTTCCTTCTCCCACTGGAAGAGGCAGGAAACCAAGAGCTCCAGTGACCACCCTCCCACCCCCAGCCCGCCCAAGCTGGAGGACAACAGCTAACACTAGCACAGCTTTGAGAGGCGGGCGGAGAGCTTTCCTCCTGGGACCCTGGGGGCGAACAAACTAGAGACAGGTGGCCGCAGTGAGCAGCATCTGTCATTGCCAGTCAAGTACGGGGACCATTTTGAGTCCCTTTATATAGAGTAAGCCAGGGCCACCGCCCTTACAGCTGAACCATCCCAAGTATTCCTGGGTGGGTCTACAGCTGGCAGCCCTTTATCCATTTTCCATTCAAGGATGCACGTGAGACCCTCCCAGGTTGCCCCAAGAGCTTTGGCCTGGGCACATGCTGGGCACCAAGCTCTGATGGTCTGGAGACCGCTGTGCTGTCACTGTGTCAGGTGTGGCTGAGGGCATCTCCTGTGTCCTCCTCCTTGCATGGTGTGGGGGTGGGGGAAGGGCCTGAGGGGACTTGCCTGCAGCTCTGTAGAAAGCCATGGCCTTGCTACCTGGTGTGGCCCTGGGCCAGCAGTGTCGCATCCCAGGGGACTTTCTCAGAAATGTGGAGTCAGGCTGCACTCCACGTCTCCTCGGTCAGGATCTGTGTTTTGCCAGATTCCCAGGTAATTCGTAGGCACGTGCCCAAGACCACAGAGCCTACCCATTTTTCTTTAACAGGGAACAGGGTGGGGGTGGGGGTGGGCAAATAATTCATCCTTCCTCCACCAGGAAGCTCTTTAATTAATTTCGTGTCCATAAAACAATTCGAAGAGCCTCCCCAGTAAACAGGTTCCACTTTTGATCACTATTTCATGGCTCGATTTTTAGACTGGTCAGTAAAGACATCTGTCACTCTCAGAACTTCTGTTCAGCATAAGATGCAGACTTCTCTCCATTGGTTTGGTAAAATGCTAGCAAAAGGCAGAGTGATGTGCTGTTTGGCCCGCAAGACCTGAGCAGGGCTCGGTGCAGCGTTGCCATGTACGCATTTTGAAAGACCAAATTGAAACCAGAGCCACAGCCCTTTGATCTCTGTCCTGGCCCAATGCAGTCAAGCTTTGGATGTAATTAAATCAAACTGGGAGACACCGGCCCTGCCTGTCTGCCAGTCAGCTCAGACTCTGGCAAGACTGTTAGCTGCAGAAGAACGCGGTGCTGTGGAGCCTGCAAATGTTGAATTCCATTCTTAACAGGGCCAGGCAAGCATTCAGTGTCCAAAGCAGGGCAGGCCTTTGGGTGGTTGGCTTTGCCCTCTGCAGGCCTCAAGGCTTGCCCCTAACTGGTGGGCCCCTGCCCACATGAGACCGGAAAGGCACCACGCCCATGCAGTAGAAGCCCTGTGGGGAGCAGAGGGTCTCAGTACAGGGACAGTCAGTGACCTAGTCAGCATTTCTTGCCTACTGGTGTTGGGCTAAATACTAGAAATATGTAAGTAGATTCAGTCCCTGGAGAGTGCTTCCTGGATGCAAATAGCAACACAGTAGATCAACAAGGAATAGGACAGTTGTTAGATGTTCTGTCCCCAGACTGCACCTAAAACTTATAAACCCTCATTTGTTTGTGTTACATATCTAATTAGCATCCAGTTATGAATATGCAAAACTCCACATGGACAGGTCCTAATAGCCACATAGAAAATAGAATGAAAGGATGATTAAATTCACAGTAACCACACAGGATCTATGATAAATCATGATGATCCAGGATCCATTGGAAGAAAATGGTGAAGTTTTGGAAAAAATGTTTAGTCGTGAATAAAGCATTTTTTTGTTTTTTTAAGAAAAATGTTCCTTAATAAGATTCAGTGATGTAAATATGTCAGTTTTCCTCCTCTTAAATCTTCAGCATGGTATCTATTACAGTGGTAAACGATTGCTGGGGGCAGGAGGGGATTTGGGCAGGGGGTGGAAATGATGGCTCTGAATTGTCCTCAGCTGTGGGCCCCTCAGCGGTAGGTATCATCAAAGCTCACCCAGCTGTGCAAGTTAAAAAGGTGAATTTTAATGTATAGACCTCAAGAAGACTTACTTGAAAAATATGCAGTGATATTTTGGGGGAGCTCAAGAAAAATATTGTGAAATTAATCTGGACAAATAAATGTGAAAAATAGTTACAGACAAGATAGAACATAGAGGATGCTAGTGGAAGTATTGGGGCAATGGTTAATGAGTGAAAAAGGTTGTCTTCTTATTCTGTGTCCTCCATTAAAATGAATCTCAGCGGCAAGCTTGTGGCTTAGTGGTCAAGAGGCTATTCGAGGCACCCTGGGCTTGATATACAGCGCCCGCTGCTGACTCCTGCTTCCTGCTAGTGTGGTAGGAGGCCATGGTTAGAGCACAAGTGGTTGGGTCCCTGCCACCCACACGGCCCTAGTTACTAGAGCCATTGCAGACGTTTGGGGAATGAACCAGCAAATGGAAGTGCTCCTTCTCTTCCCTCTCCCCTCTCCCCTCTCCCCTCTCCCCTCTCCCCTCTCCCCTCTCCCCTCTCTCCTCCATCTGCTTCTCAAACTTTTTTAAAAAAACTGAACTCTCATAGCTGGACCAGTCGGATCCCCCCGCTGGAAGACAAAGAAAAAGGCTGCGGCTGATCAGCAATAGGAGTTGAAGCAAGAAAATCATGATGAAGAGGCCAGAGGCGGCCGCGTGAGCCACACGCAAACTGAAATAAGTGCCAGGTAGTAAGCAAAGGACGCCCATTGGTGGACAGAAGACAGACAGGCAAAGCGAAGTAAGTGGGAGCCCTAAAAAAGACTCAGCACACTCACACTCTCGATGTTTTGATTCAAGCAATCAGATTTAAAAATTAAAACATCTGAGCTGCACCCTCCCGTACATGTCCATTTATTTATCTATAGATTATATACGTGTACAGCTGCACACATTTTTCAGCAGAAATGTTGCCAGGTGCAGCATGTGTTAAAAAAACAGGAATTTGGCCGGCACCGCGGCTCAATAGGCTAAGCCTCCGCCTGCGGCGCCAGCACACCGGGTTCTAGTCCCGGTCGGGGCGCCAGATCTGTCCCGGTTGCCCCTCTTCCAGGCCAGCTCTCTGCTGTGGCCAGGGAGTGCAGTGGAGGATGGCCCAAGTGCTTGGGCCCTGCACCCCATGGGAGACCAGGAGAAGCACCTGGCTCCTGGCTTCGGATCAGTGCGGTGTGCCAGCCGCAGCGGCCATTGAGGGAGTGAACCAATGGAAAAGGAAGACCTTTCTCTCTGTCTCCCTCTCTCACTGTCCACTCTGCCTGTCCAAAAAAAAAAAAAAAGGAATTTGAAAGGATGAGATAAATACAGGCATCATTAAATGCAGGTGGTGGATACATGGGTATTCATTTTATTTTATTCTGTAAACTTATAAAATGAACGTATGTATTTGTGTATGCTCATATGTGTTGCTGCACTTTGTAATACAAATTTAAATTGTTATAGGTAGGAATAGAAGGGCTGATATTTTCTCCCACACCTACACCTGTCTCTGCAGGTCACTGCTTCAGGTTTCCTTGGTATCCAGTTTGAGATCTAATCTGCATTATTCTTAAAGGATCCTCTCCCCTCCCCCTTTCCCTGGAGGCTCTGAATGAGCCTTGTCTTTTGCAACCATCAAAGACAGACTATGGTAGTCGGGAAAGCTTT
This sequence comes from Oryctolagus cuniculus, assembly GCF_051225735.1. Lineage (NCBI taxonomy): Eukaryota > Metazoa > Chordata > Mammalia > Lagomorpha > Leporidae > Oryctolagus > Oryctolagus cuniculus. The sequence continues at coordinate 54,823,414 of NC_142883.1, read as the reverse complement.
TGTAACCACAGCACCAGACACAGCACAAAGTAAGCCATTGCAGGGTGTGATCAGAAGCACACGTAATGGGGCTGCACTGTGGTGTAGCGGGTAAAGCCACCGCCTGCAACACTGGCATCCATATGGGCACCTGTTCGAGTCCTGGCTGCTCCACTTCCAGACCAGCTCCCTGCTAATAGGCCTGGGAAAGTAGTGGAGGATGGCCCAAGTGCTTGGGCCGTTTGAATTCACACGAGAGGCCTGGTCCAGTCCTGACCATTGCGGCTGTCTGGTTATTGAACCAGTGAATGGAAGATTCTCTTTCTCTCTCTCTCTCTTTCAAACAAATAAATAAAAGTTAAAAAAATAAATAACATCACATGTAAGTAATGTTTTAAGTCCATAAGGCAGTAAAAAGTGAGCACCCTGAGAAAAAAACTGGACATATCAGGCATTTCAGGAAGAAGGGTATCAAACAACGCATAGCTCTATGGAAAAAATAATAGGCGTTTCTAGGATCACATCATCTAAATGAAGATAGTGGAATTCTCATCCCAGATTCATAAAGCATGATGCTGTGCGGGGAAGGTGAAGGGACCGAGAAATAGATTCTCACACAGTACTGGTGGCCGCCCTTCCGGATGGCCATTAGGTATCTGGACGGTCAGCATGTTGCAGGCCATCCACTCCACCTTGCTATGGCTTCAGTATTAGTTTGGGTGACTCTCAAATGCCCCATATGTTAAAGGCTTGGTCCCCAGAGCTGTGTGTTGGTACTAACAGCGTGGGAACTTAATCCAGCTATGGTGTTTGGAGGGGGTGGGGAGCTGGGAGGTGGTTGGATTAGATTGGGTTGTTGGGTGGAGTCCTTTGAGCAGAGAGAGGCACATGCTCCATCATCAGGTGCTGAACCAGTAGGGCTCAGCCAGTGCTGGCCTGTGAGCCCTCAGAACCACGAGCCACAGTGAAGAGCTGGCTGATACTTTCATGCGCATACCCATGACACAAACCACAGGTATTCAGTACTATTTGTTGACTGCACCTTTTTTTTTTTTTTTTTTTTTTTTTTTTTTGGACAGGCAGAGTGGACAGTGAGAGAGAGAGAGACAGAGAGAAAGGTCTTCCTTTGCCGTTGGTTCACCCTCCAATGGCCGCCACCGCCAGCGCGCTGCAGCTGGCGCACCGCACTGATCCGAAGGCAGGAGCCAGGTACTTCTCCTGGTCTCCCATGGGGTGCAGGGCCCAAGCACTTGGGCCATCCTCCACTGCACTCCCAGGCCACAGCAGAGAGCTGGCCTGGAAGAGGGGCAACTGGGACAGAATCCAGCACCCCGACCGGGACTAGAACCCAGTGTGTCGGCGCCGCAAGGTGGAGGATTAGCCTAGTGAGCCGCGGCGCCGGCCCACTGCACCATTTTTATAAGAGTAGGTAATGGAGAGATTAGAAAATGCAAAACAACCTCGATGCCCAGCTGTGGCGGATCTGTAAGATACGCAGTCACAGGAGCTCAATGGTGGCACTGTCATAAAGGGAGTCCCGTGGAACCAGTAACATGGAGCTGCCATCTCATATTTGAAGAGATGGAAAGAGAGTCAATATGTCCTTAGAGTGAGCAAGCAAGCTGAAAAAGTGAGATCCCATTTTTTCACATGAATAAAGAATACATATCAAAATATTAACAGTGGTTAATAAACGGGGTGTGTTTAAGGATGATTTTCATTATTTTTGTGTCTTGTTTCTTAAACTGCCTAAATGAGCATGTACTAACTTTGTAATAAAAAGGAGGTATTATCAGGAAAGATTATCAAGTACCAGGAGACAAATAGTTTATCCCCATGTGGATTTTTTTTTTTTTTTTAAGATTTACTTATTTGTTTGAAAGGCAGAGTAACAGAGAGGCAGAGAGAGAGATCCTCTGTCCACTGGTTCACTCCCCAAATGGCTGCAGCTTCCGGAGCTGGGCCGATCCAAAGCCAAGAGCCAGGAGCTTCCTCCGGATCTCCCACATGAGTACAGGGGTCCAAGCACTTGGCCATTTACTGCTTTCCCAGGCCATAGCAGAGTGGATTGGAAGTGGAGCAGCTGGGACCCGAACCAGTGGCCACGTGAGGTGCCAGCGCTGCAGGTGATGGCCTCACACAGCACCCCCTCCCCATGTGGATTTTAATCAGTTCCTGGTTGCTTCCTGCCATACAGTGCTGAGTAGGATTAAGAAGCTGTGATCAGGCTGAGGTGGTGCATACTATGGTCCACTGCTGACGCCCGCAGGGTCAAGGATAAAGCAGTATCTGTCCTTTTTTTTTTTTTTTTTTTTTTTTTTTGACAGGCAGAGGTAGACAGAAAGAGAGAGACAGAGAGAAAGGTCTTCCTTCCGTTGGCTCACCCCACAAATGGCTGCTACGGCCGGCGGAAGCCAGGAGCCAGGTGTTTCCTCCTGGTCTTCCATGCGATGCAGGGCCCAAGCACCTGGGCCATCCTCCACTGCCCTCCCGGGCCACAGCAGAGAGCTGGCCTGGAAGAGGAGCCACCGGGACAGAATCCGGTGCCCTGACCGGGACTAGAACCCAGGGTGCTGGCACCGCAGGTGGAGGATTAGCCTAGTGAGCCGCGGCACCGTCCTGCAGTACCTGTCTTGATCTGGTACCCTCCAGCCATGAAACCACAATGCTGGGATTTGTGTGTGTGATGGGTTTTGATTGGTGAGAACAAGGTAGGACACAAGCTCCTCACTCACAGTCTAGGAAGGAAATGCTCATGGGAATGGCCCTGAGCTGGACCCTGACCCTGGAAAATGCCACACATGAGATAGAGAACCCAGCCTCCCCCTGCATGCACCCCTTGAGGATGAAGATTGTGCTCCTGCCCAAGTGAATCTCCCTTGAGCCCTGAATCACAGGACCAGAAGATGGCAGAAACTGAAGAGGACCTGAGACATCATTTAGGGCAACCCAGAGGTGGAAACTCAGGACCAAGTATTTAAGACATTTGAAGCTGTGTGTGGGTAAATGATCCCTTAAGGACATCCCCAGAACCCAAGTCCATGTGGGAGCAGTAGGAAGACTCAGTGCAGCGCACTTGGAGCAGGGGGACCGGAGAGGTCTTCCCACAGCCTTGCCCCTCTGGGCAGTCTCCCCGCTGAGTCATAGTTTCCCAGTCAATTAAGTGGGGATAATTCCACCTGCTCCGCCTATTCCCTGGGATTGCTGAGAGGCTCAAAGGAGATAAGGAACAAACAAATGGGGAAAACATTGCAATCTGCACGAGAGATTACTAAAATCTTTGATTTATGAAAGTTCTCAAAATAGAAAAGCGTCAACATCTCAAGAGAGAAAGGACAAAGGACTATTCATAGAGCAACTGCCAGTGACCTCGCTCATTCTCAGAAGAGGAGTACATCAAAACACCAGAAATTACACTTTTCACCTGTAAAATGAGCAGAAATTAGAGAGCCAGAGTTGGCAAAGATGTGAGGAAATCAACCCTTTCACAGGGTTAGTGGAAGAGAGGTAGGAAATGGGTACCGCCCTTCGGGAGATTGGCAGGGTTCTATGTACCAAGAGTTCAGACCCTGGGATCTCACTTCCAGAAATTTTTCCTAAGAAACAGCTGAATTAGGGGCCGGCACTGTGACACAGCAAGTTAAGTGCTGTCTGCAGCACCGGCATCCCATGGGGGCTCTGGTTCAAGTCCCAGCTGCTCCACTTCCAATCCAGCTCCCTGCTAATGGCCTGGGAAAGTGGCCGAAGATGGCCCAGGTGCGTGGGCCACTGTACCTGCATGGGAGACCTGGAAGAAGCTCCTGGCTCCTGGCTTCGGCCATTTGGGAAGTGAATCAGCAAATGGAAGATTCTCTCTCTCTCTTTCTGTAATTCTGACTTTCAAATAACTAAATCTTAAAAAAAAAATAGCTGAGTAAACATTCAATGGCGTATGTTCAATGTGGGATTTATTTAGTGATGGCACGTCTATATAATGCAGTGGTGCCATAAAAAATGATATTAATTTAAATTTTCTGACATAAAAAGATGTCCCCAATACAAATACAAACTTGGTTACAAAGACATGATTATTTTTACAGTGACTCTGTATTGCTTTCATTAAAATATTTAAATATCTTGCTTTTTGACTTTGAAGACAAATATGCATAGGTACAGAGACAGTATTTGGAAGGAGTATCTATTAGTGCCTGTTAGCTCTAAATGTGGAGACTATAATTTACCTTAACTACCTTGTATTCTCTATCATTTCAATTTTTATGTAAATGTTAATGTTATCAGAAGAAAAAGTTTGAGGAGGAGGACATTTTCACATAAAGTCAGGTTGCTGAGTCACTTTTTTAAGAAAAGATTTATTTATTTATTTGAAAGTGACAGGGTGGGGGGGGAAGCGAGCTTCTACCCACTGGTTCATTCTTGACATGGCCACAATAGCTGGGGCCAGGCCATGCCAAAGCCAGGAGCCAGGAATTCCACTGAGTCTCCAACGTGGGTGGCAGGAACCCAAGGACTTGGGCCATCATCTGCCTCCTCCCGGTGCATTAGCAGGAAGCTGGATCAGAAGCATGGAGTAGCTGGGACCGAAACCAGGCACTCTGATATGGGGATACAGGTGTCCCAAGTAGAGGCTTAACCTGCATCGCAATGGCACCCTTGCTAAGTCATTTGGAAATGAACTCCTCACCTAGTACTGTTCCCTGTTTCCTGAAGAACCCATGCGTTGCTTTTCAAGAATTGGTTATCCTGTTGAAGGGGCAAGCCGTGTGCTGGACTCCTGTTCTTGGCAGAGCCCTCAGCCCCAGCCCACCCTAGAAATGTGACGGGGCCAGAGCCACCAGGCTGGTAAAGCGCAGTGTGGACACACAAGAGCCCTGGAGGCACAGCTGCCCAGAAAACCCTTGGCTCGTAGCAGATGCCCATGTTCTGGTGCTACAACAGACACCCAAGGCGGAGTGCGTGACAAAGGAAAAGGGTTTATTTGGCTCACAGTTTTGAAGGTTTAAGAGCATGGAGTCAAGGCTGGCGCTGTGGTGCAGCAGGTAGAGCTGTCGCCTGCAGCGCCAGCTCCCTGCTAATGCACCTGGGGAAGTAGCAGATGGCCTCTGGGGCCCCTGCACCCATGTGGGAGACCCGGATGGAGTTCCAGGCAGTCCTGACTTTAGCTGGTACAACCCTGGCTGTTGCAGCCACTTGGGGAGTGAACCAGCAGATACAGGGTCTCTCTCTCTCCCTCCATCTTTCCCTCTATCACTTGGCCTTTCAAACAAATAAATCCTTAAAAAAAAAGTCATACTACATTCCATTAATATGTGGAGTTACTGTGTGTCATTTCAAAACGTTTCTCTCTTTCAACTACTTTAGTTTATCAAAGGAGTGTCTGGCCGCCCCTCGGCCTCCCCGCCTACCTCTGATGGACACTTTGGCCACTTCAGTAACCGTGAGGTTACAGTATAGGAGGTCTTCTCTTAGGAGAACCTTCTTCAAGGTGGTTTTGCCGGGTGGAAGAGAAACTGCACAAACGATTGTGTTCATTTTTTTTCTAAGATCTCCCCCCCGCAGTGGTACCACGTTTCACCTACCAGAAAAGCACGAGTGGGTGTTTGATCACAGCTTGCCCACACAGTGTGTTCCTGGTGTGTGGATTTTCCCTGTCTGATAGGAAACGGCGTGTGCTTTTAGTGTGCATTTCTCCTAAAACAGGAAGGGTGAGCAGTTTTGCAGGTTTATACATCACCTGGTTCTCTTTTTCTCTAAATTGCCTGTGTGTGTTTCCCATTTGTTTTTTATTCGAGAGATTTTTTTTAGAGAAATATGTGCACAACTTTTTTTTTTTTAATAGCTGTTTGGGTGAGTCGGAGCCAGATTTGCAAACCACTAATTGAAGTAAAAATTCAATGTTAGCCCTGGAATGAAAGGTTATGACTTAAATCTTAACGCCCAGCCCCAAATTAGCTACCTGCCTCCTGTTTTTGTTTTTTTTTTTTTTTTAATTATCACAGTGCCATTTGTTCTCCACTCCTTTTAGTAACCTCACAGTGATCTTTGATCTTTCCCTACTGTGTCCCATATATAGCCAGTGACGAGCTGATCTGCTCCCCCTCTCCATGGATGGCACTGTTCACTCATCCATGTCCTTGAGTTCCTATCTCCAAATCCCCTGGCAAGGCCCTGGGCCACGCCTGCCTCTTGACAGTCTCCTTTCCTTTGGAGTCCCCGGCTTCTCCCTTCCCACTCAGAGCATTCTTCCCTGGCATCTCTGCTCCCAGCCACAAGGGGCCCATCAACCACGTGAGTCCAGCACAGACTTGTGACAGCAGCTGCAGCCGCCGCACCTCAGCCAGGGGCTCTCCCAGCGAGGGGTCTCGGCCTTCACCCTCACTGTCCTCTTCCTCTGTCTCGGCTCCTGTGTTTGCTGGGTGCTGGCAGGCATCTGCTCACCTTCCAGCACCAGCCCTCCCGTGCTCTCTCTCCCCATTACAGATTGAGGTTTGACATTTTCAAAAAGTCTGCTCTGGTTCATGCAGCTTCCCGGCTCACGTCACAGTTCCTGCCCCACCTGTCCCCTGATCTCCGCATCGTTAGCGAGGTGGCTCATAGCTTGGACTTGACGACAAACGGAACTGTATATAATCCTGGCCCGGCACTCGCCAGCTGCGTATCCCAAGCAGATCGCTTTCCCTCTCTTGTGCCTTGATTTCCTCTTCAGTCATACTTAGCTAGTCACAGTGTGTCCCACGTGGGGAGTGAACCAGCAGGTGGAAGTCCTCTCTGTCTCTACCTCTCTCTGTAACTCTATCTTTCAAATAAATAAAATAGATCTTAAAAAAAAAAAAAACCAGAAATGAAAGAGACATAACTACCATAGACAATACCTACAACGAGGTTTGATCCCGGTTTGGGAGTGGAGGAGGTGGGAGTCGACTAAACAGTTGTTGGAAGACTGGAGAAACTTGAACATGGACGGCATAAGAGATGACGCAGAGTGACTGCTCACTTTCTTAGGTGGGGACATGGCTCTGGGAGGGGGGTGCCCTTACACTTTAGGAGGCGTCTGCTGAGGAATCCGACAGAAGTTTCACCGTGTCTCCTCCCTACTTTCTAATGGTTGCGAAACAAAAGAGAGAGAGAGAGAGAGAATGAGCATGAGTGAGCACCAACTGGCCAAGCCTGAACGGCTTTTGCATTTAGCTATGGATGCTCACTTTGCTCTGAACTTAGCCGTGCACTGGACATTTTTCCTAAACGAGAGTTGGGAGAAGTGTGTGTTGTTGAACAAAACCGAAAGGAGCGAGCGGGAGCCTCTCTCTCTCTGCTTGAGCTTCTTCCCAGGGGTCCTGGGGGTCGACTCTGGACCCCCCCATCCTGTCCTGGGTGCCAGGGGTGCAGCCGAGGCTCAGATTCCCCAGACCCTCCTTTCCTGACACCTGATCCCTCTCACAGTGGGACGTGGAGAATGCGCTTGATCCAGGAGGCTTGTGCTCAACGGGGCTGACTTCATGCTCTGGCACGGAAGCCACAGGGTCCGCTCTGGGGGACCGCACATCAAACAGCGGGCGGGGAGGCTGCCGGCCATTGGCTCCCATTGCTGCCCTCCTGAACCGGCCCGCATTCTTGAGACACGAAGCATTTTTTTCCCAGTGCATCAAGGGATAAATGCAGCTCTCTACCCTGGCCATGGGATTAGCTCTGACTGTGTGAAGGCTGAAGGAACAGGGCTCTTTCTGTTCCCCAAAGCCAGCTGATAATATAGCCATAAGCCATGTGTCCCCTGTTTGTCAGAGGAGGAATTCTATGCCTGGCCAGTGTGGCATTGAAAGCTGCCTGTGGTGTGGCAAGAGATTCTCTTCTTCAAGGTTTCTCTCTTCAGATGGAAATTCTCTTTAAAATCTCCATCTCAATAAAACAGATATTCAGCATGATCTACTCAGGTTAGCACTGCAGTGCATTCTAACACAGCACAGCACATACAGTATAAATGTACTTGAGAGGCAGAGAGACAGAGACCAAGAGAGGCAGAGCTCCCATTCACTGGTTCACTCCCCAAATGATTTCAACAATTGCGGCTGGGCCAGGGCCAAAGCTGGGAGCCAGGAACTCAGCCTCCCAAGTGGATTAACAGGGACCTAACAACTTGAACCACCAATTCTGTCTCTTGGGGTTTACATCAGCAGGAAACTGAAGTCAGGAGTGGGAGCTAGGAATCAAACCCAGGTAGTCTGTAGTGGGATGCGGGTGTCTTTTTTTTTTTTTTAAGATTTATTTATTTATTTGAAAGGCAGAGTTAGAGAGAGAGAGAGAGAGAGAGAGACAGAGAGAGAGAGAGGCTTCCATCTGCTGGTTCACTCCCCAGATGGCTGCAATGGCTGGAGCTGGACCAATCCGAAGCCAGGAGCCAGGAGCTTCTTCCAGGTCTCCCATGGGAGTGCAAGGGCCTGCTTTCCCAGGCCATGGCAGGGAGCTGAATAGGAAGTGGAGCAGCAGGGAGTTAAGCCAGCACCCATACAGGATGCTGGCACTGCAGGCGGTGGCTTTATCTGCTACACCACAGCGCTGGTGTCTTAACCTGCCTCTCACCTTGCCTGGCGTTCCCAGACAGGCATAGTACATATGTGCTGTCTTGATCTGAAATTGCCAGATCCAAGATGGCTCATGGCTTATCATAGAGACTCCTGAGGGTTAAGGCTGTGTCGTCCATCTTTGGAGATGCGTCTTCCACCTTTGAGGGGTGTGTCCTCCACCTTTGGGGGTGTGTCCTCCACCTTTGGGGGTGTGTCCTCCATCTTTGGAGCTGTGTCTTCTTGAAGCACTCTGGATAGGAGCTAGAATGCAGCAGGTGTCTCAGAAAGGCTCCTTCGTGTGGGGACTGAGTCTTGCTTCCCAAACCCTACCCACGCCCCTCTGGGCAGCCTGTTCGTGGAAGCTGGGGATGCAGGTGTTGGTGGCAGGGTGTGTGTGTGTGTGTGTGTGTGTGTGCGTTCTGTGCTCATTGCCAAAGATGAACTGTGGTCACACAGGTCTATTTAGAATGAACAACTGGAGGCTGCTCACCCAGCCACCCTCCCAAAGATCTGCTCAGCGGGCAAACAAAATGAGCAACAAAACAAAACAAAACAAACAAAAAACTAGCAAATAAACCAAAAATAGAATGAGAATGGACCAAAGCTTCATCGACACCCAGATCCCTGTCTCCAGGCTTTATTTTTCCAATCTTGATTTAGAAACGGCCACACTTGTCAGACATGGCTCCCTCCCCCGCCCCTGGCCCTCCCTTCTGTCCCCAGCCAGGCAGCAGCTGGTCCTCCCTAATTGGTGATCTATCTTAATAACAAGGGGACCCTAAGCAGCTGTCGCTGTGAGTACCGGCTGGTGGCACAGCTCCCCGTCATTAATTTACTTGTTGGTCCTACTCGTGCTTAAGAAAGGATTTAGTTAATAACGAGACTAATGAGACAGAAAGTTGCATAGTGACAGAGAAAAGGAAGAAGAGGAAGAGGGGGAGGGAGAGGAGGAGGAAGAATACATTAGCACCATCATCATCACCATCATCATCATCGCTGGCACACGTTGCATAATCACCCCGCCCTGGCACCACCTTGGGCGCAGCCTTGCTCCAAATTCCAAGAGGATTTCAACTTTCTTATTCTTGAGTGGTTCGTTTCCCCTTAAGATGAGATTCCTAAACTAATGTCCTCTGTCCCATGGCTGCCTACAGAAGGGAGTCTGGCTGGTCCCACCCAGGGAGGCTGCTCTACCATAGCAGGTGGGGATGCAGCAGCCCCAAGTTTAGAGAAAGGCATCCCAAACTCCCAACTTTCTACAATTGGAGAAGTGGTCACAGATCCCTGCTCATTTCTATATATACCTTTCCCTTGGCAACGACCAAAAATACGTGTGCAAGGAGCCGGTTCTTGGCGTGTGGTGTCGGTCATTCTCTTTCCAAATATAGAGAAGGAATGAGCCGCGGGGGTTAGTGGCAGCCTATAAAAGCCCAGGGCGGGAGCAGCTCCTCTCAGCTTGCTCTCCTGGGCGGAGGTAAGTCTCAGGGCCCCTCTGGCATGGCTCTTCCCCCGCACTGTGCTGCTGGGTGCACACTCAACGCGTGTGGCCCACCGCTCTGCACGGCAGCCCTACCTGGCGTTTGGAAGCCATGTCTCGTGGATCTTTCTGAGCTGTTCCTGTAGGATTAGTTAGATGCGGAGCGAGGTGTCTCTGGGCCCGGATGCCCAGCTGTTGCTGCCTACAGCACCTCACCAAAGCAGGGCCCTGCCAGTTCTCCGACTCTCCCCCTGTCTCCTCTGCCCCCGTCTCCCGTTCCTTCTTCCACAAGCAGGGTTCTGTTGGGCAGAACCCAAGGTACCCGGCCCAAGGTACCCGTCTTCTTGTCTGTCTGATTTGTGGAATTGGCCAGTGGGACCTGGTGCCTTCTTCACCTGGGCTATCCACCAATCAGGTGTGCACCTGGCCCCTGGCCACAAGGTGCACATTAGCCAACTTCAGAGAGTTCATGGAGGACAAGAGGGCCTGACCTGACCCTAGCTTGGCATCACAACTTTTCCTTTTCTTTCTTTCTTTCTTTCTTTCTTTCTTTCTTTCTTTCTTTCTTTCTTTCTTTCTTTCTTTCTTTCTTTCTTTCTTTCTTTCTTCCTTTCTTTCTTCCTTTCTTTCTTTCTTTCTTTCTTTCTTTCTTTCTTTCTCTTTCTTTCTTTCTTTCTCTTTTCTTTTCTTTTCTTTTCTTTTCTTTTCTTTTTCTCTTCTCCCTCCCTCCCTTCCTTTCCCTCCTTCCTTCCTTCCTTCCTTCTTTCTTTCTTTCTCTTTCTTTCTTTCTTTCTTTCTTTCTTTCTTTCTTTCTTTCTTTCTTTCTTTCTTTCTTTCTTTCTTTCTTTCTTTTTCTCTTCTCTCTCCCTCCCTCCCTTCCTTTCCTTCCTTCCTTCCTTCCTTCCTTCCTTCCTTCCTTTCTTTCTTTCTTTCTTTCTTTCTTTCTTTCTTTCTTTCTTTCTTTCTTCCTCCCTCTCTCTCTCTCTCTCTCTCTTTCTTTCTTTTCCTTCCTTCCTTCCTTCCTTCCTTTCCTTCTCTCTCTCTCTCTCTCTCTCTTTCTTTCTCTTTCTCTTCCTTTGTGAGGCAGAAGGAGAGAGGGAGGCAGAGCACCTCCACCAGCTGATTCACTCTGCAAGTGAACACAGTGGCCAGGACTGGGCTGGCCCAAAGCTGGGAGCGGGGAATTCACTGACTTGAGCTATCACCGCTTCCTCCCGGGGTCTGCATTCGCAGGAAGCTGGGGCTGGGCATTGAATCTCTAAAATGAGCCCGGGTATATTCATCACTAGGCCAACTGCCTGCCTCACTTCAAGCTTTTTTAACAGGGGTTCCAGCCTGTTGTCCAAATCTAAATGGGAGGCATTTAAAGTGACAGCGGCACCATGGTGGGCCGGGAGGAGTCAGGTTTCTGGGCAGTTGGGGGCTTCTCCTACTTCACAGTGCTGTGGGACATGCCCCATCTGCCAGCCTTGTTCATCCTCAAGAGCTGATGAACATGGAGCCCGACGCTCCCAGGCGTGCCCACGTTTCTGTCTGCCTGCATCTTCACAGGTCCCAGAGTTTGCCGGTTGCTGTTGTCTCCCGCTGTCCTCCTGCAGGGTGTGAACCTCAGGTGAGAACGGGGCCCCGCGTGTCATGGCTTCTCAGGGGTGTCTCCCTCTTCCTGGGGCTGGGGGGGGGGGGGCGGTGCTTATGGGCACCTGCAGCCAGGAACGGGAGAGCTTTGGGGCAGGAAGATTAGGCCGAGGCGCACGGGGCAGAGGTGGTCAAACAGGTGCTGATGCTCGCTTCTACCCTTAGCGGCCAGGGCAAAAAGCAAAAGGCTGGTTGCACTGTGTGAGGCTGCGGCTGCCTGGATTCAGGATGGGCTGAGAAGGCCTGAGCTGCTGCCACTGAGCGCGCTGCCTTTGAAGAAAGCGCTGATTTTTGCATGGGGTTTCATTTAAATGTTCCCTCTGCAACGCCACCTGGGCTTTGCAAAGAGGAAGTCGAGGTCCCCACAGCGGCACCCCCTTTCCCTTCACTATTCGGAAGCTCGGAGAAGTGAGTGGCTTGGATTCCACAGGCTCTGAACTCCTGTGGTGGGGAGGGTTGTCTCACCAGGTAGGAGGGCAGCCTGGCCCCTGAGCCCGCCTCTGAAGGCTCCTGTGGCCCAGGGGGTAGGAGCTGCTGGGAGCCCGGCGCACCTGGCTGTCTTGACCTCCCCCCGCCCCCCGCCCCCCGGCAGCTGCCACCATGAGTAGTGACAGTGAAATGGAAGTGTTCGGTGTCGCGGCTCCCTTCCTGCGGAAGTCAGAGAAGGAGAGGATCGAGGCCCAGAACCAGCCCTTCGATGCCAAGACCTACTGCTTCGTGGTCGACTCAAAGGAGGAATATGCCAAGGGGAAGATTAAGAGCAGCCAAGACGGGAAGGTCACGGTGGAAACGGAGGACAACAGGGTAAGACAGGCCCTCGCTGGCTCCTGGGGTGGCCCGGGGCTGCATTCAGCCCTCCCCAGCCCCTTCCAGGCAGAGCTCTGGCCCTGGGATGCCTGACAGGCCATGGCCTTGGGCCTCCCTGGTGTACTTGGAGAAAGCAGAGCGGATGCTGACCTCAGGTAGGAGAAGGCACACGCTGCTTGTGGCTTTTGTCAGCGTCTGCATTACTGTTGCCATGGTGGCAGGGCACTGTACTTCTCCAGGGCCTGGGAGAGCTGGGTTTAGGACACCCTCCTTTTGTGGCCTGGGTTTCCCCTAGTGCTTCTGGCCCTGGCCATGTACCTGAGCCAGTGAGGAAAGCGTGGGTGGGACCCTCGTGGAGCATGAAGGAGTGGCCTCCTGGTGTCACGATGGTGGTGGACACTGCAGCCCACTGCGTTCTGATCGTTGCAGAAACACTGGCAAAAATTCTGGACTTGAACTTCATTACTTCCTGGAATCTCGACCAGAAGAATTTGGGAAAATTCCAAGGAAAGCCAACCCCCCCCAAAAAAAAAACTAGAAGAAGCAGAAAAGAGAGAGAATGAGAGGGAAAAGAATGTCTGAGAGATCGGGAAAAGGCCACGGTGTCGCTGGTTTGGGCACAAAGCAGTCTTAAAGGTTGCTGTGCATGGACTCCCCAGAAGGTGGCGCTCTACATACTTCAGCTAAAGGAGCTAGGATTGGCCTTGGAAGCAGCAGAGGAGGCAGGAGCTGGACAGGACCAGGGATGATCTCAGACAGCCCTGGCGACGGTGCTGCAGAGGGCAGGCTGTCCGGGACTGTTTGACTGAATGGGGTCCTTGCTTAGAGGCAGGAAAAAGCGGGTTTCCCAGCCATTAAGCCCTGAGGTGAGGTCAGGAAAACTGCCTACTTTTACAAGAGGTCACAGAGAGATCAGAGGTGAGGGCAGAGCGGGGCAGCCATGGCCCTGGGGAACCTGAGGGGGCAGAGGCAGGGGCTGAGTCGTGCAGAGGCACCTGCCAGTGCTGGCACCGCTGCTGGGGCCCCTGGCACCACCTGCCTGGGCTCGGTGAAGGGACGAGACGCGGGACCGGCAGGGCTGGCCAGCTGCTGGCCCAGGGCTCAGAATGTCGGCCAGCTCTGTGGGCACCAGCCTGGTGGTCCGATGCCCCCTCCCTCTTTCTCTCCTGCCTCTGCCTCAGGACAGCCCGTGGTTGTGCCATTGTGGGCAGGGAGGACCCCGTCGGTGGGGCAGCCAAGTGCTGAGCTGCAAGGTTCCGGCACATCCCTGTGGCCCACTGCCGGCCCCCATGCCCTCCCACAGAGACCCCTTCCTCATTCCTGTCTCCCTTCACTCCCACCTCAGGCCCACAGGAGAGGGGAAACAAACTCCCTGAGGAACAGAAACAAATCACACTCTATTACAAGCCACCCCGGGGGCCCTGCCCGCCCTACCTGTGCTTGCAGCCAGCCCGGTGTCTGCTCCAGGGTTGCTCCGTCCCACATCAGTGCCCAAGCCTCCTCCTGGGGGGACAGGGATCTGCCACAGGCCAAAACACGCAGGGAATATTATCATCGCCCCTTGTGATGGCTTCCCTCTCTCCCCCATTTTTCAGACTCTGGTGGTCAAACCGGAAGACGTGTATGCCATGAACCCCCCCAAGTTCGACAGGATCGAGGACATGGCCATGCTGACGCACCTGAACGAGCCGGCCGTGCTGTACAACCTCAAGGACCGCTACACGTCCTGGATGATCTACGTCAGTGTCCCTGGGACAGGGCTGACGTGGGGGCAGGGCAGGGAGGCGGAGGTGTCTGTGTCGGGGAGGGGGCTGGGAGAGTCCTGTTTGGGTGCTGGGGACAAAAGAGAGGGGAGAGAGAAAGTGAAGATGAGAAAGCAAGAGATGAGTAGGGCAGAGAGAAGAAGGGCTGGAATAAGGAAGGGAACCGGAAGTGTGGGGCTGACCCGGTGTCTGGACATGGTTACCACCTGGCTGTGGGAGGTGTCGCTACTCCCTTCCTTGAGTTCCCGTTGCTTTCCCTATTAATAGAAATGACATCTTCTGACGTTTACAAGTTTATCATAGAGAGACACGGGCTAATAAGAAGACACGGGCTAATAAGAAGAGGCTTTATGTATCTACACCCACAGTCACGTGTGGCTTACCCGTGCCATGCCTTCTGAGAAATGCATCATGAAGCAAGTCCCCCATTCTGTAACCACCACACCTGGAGGGGCCGAGTGGCTCCCTTGGAGTGGCCTCCTGATGCAATCCAGAGACACAGTAAACACGAGAGACTCAAGGCCACTGCCAGGGTCACACGGCAACGGGTCCTATGTAAACTCCCTCTCTGGAAGTAGCAGGGGGGGCGCTGTGAATCGTAAGAAGTGTAGACAGTACACGCATCAGCCACTAGCATGGTCGGTCAGCATGTTTATCATGTTGCTGTGCAGTCTGTGCCTTCCTGTGGCCGGGGTCGTGGTCGGGCTGTGCGTGTGTGAGGCGTGTGTCATGGTGACCTTAGGATGACAGAGGTTCCTCAGCTGCACTGCGATCCCACGGGACCACCATCGTGCATGTGGAATCCATGGTTGGCTGCCACGCCGTCTCGCAGTATGCGACTGCACATATATATGTATGTGTTCTTTTTCTCTTGCCCCAGACCTACTCGGGCCTCTTCTGTGTCACCGTCAACCCCTACAAGTGGCTGCCGGTGTACAACCCCGAGGTGGTGGACGGCTACCGAGGCAAAAAGCGCCAGGAGGCCCCGCCCCACATCTTCTCCATCTCCGACAACGCCTACCAGTTCATGCTGACCGGTGGGTCTCACGGTGGTGGGAAGCGGGGAGAGGTGGAGCAGGGGCCGGTCTGGCCCCAGAGGAGCTGCCCCTTGTTCCCGAGCCTGCCCCCATCTGGTGGCCGGCACAGGGGAGCCCGCGTAGGGCCTCCCAGGCCATGTGAGGGGTTTGCATTTAATGATGAAGCCACATGAGAGGTGACCTTTTTTGTGGGTCAAAACGAAAAATTGACAACTCAGGTGGTTCCGCCTATACAAGGAGAGAAGCCAGTGGCTTCAAGTGAGACGAAGCCTCCTGAGTCTTGTTCCCAAGGAGGCTCCTTGAAGAATAAAGAAAAGAGGAACCACACAGTCTAACTGCTCGAGCAAGGTGACTGCACTGGGGAACTCTCTGGCCATGGCCCCCAACTCTATTATTTTTTTTTCCTCTGCAGATCGTGAAAACCAGTCCATTCTGATCACGTAAGTATCCAAGGCATAGCTCTGGCTGAAGGGGCCACATGCTCTACTCTGTTCATTATTTAAGCGTTTGGAGCAGAGTCTATGATGAAAAGATGTGTCTGGGAGAAACGGGGCAGGTGCGGTCAGACTACGCCCAGGCCTCTCTGTACCATCCTGGGGAGCCTGTGGATGCTCACAGCACTCACCTCTTTGCCTCCGCCTCTTTCAATTGCACCCAACAGCGGAGAATCTGGTGCAGGCAAGACTGTGAACACCAAACGCGTCATCCAGTACTTTGCAACAATTGCAGCTACTGGAGATCTCGCCAAGAAGAAGGACTCCAAGATGAAGGTGCGGAGGGGTGGGAGCCCTGCCCTGGCTCCTCCTCTAACCTTGGTTTTCACTTGAGAATGAAAAGCCAAATGCAGGGGCTGGCGCTGTGGCTCACTTGGTTAATCCTCCACCTGCGGTGCCGGATATGGGCATGTGGGCGCCGGATTCTGTCCTGGTTGCTCCTCTTCCAGGCCAGCTCTCTGCTGTGGCCCAGGACAGCAGTGGAGGATGGCCCAAGTGCTTGGGCCCCTGCACCCACATGGGAGACCAGGAGGAGGCACCTGGCTCCTGGCTTCGGATCGGCACAGTTCCAGCCGTAGTGGCCATTTGGGGGGTGAACCAATGGAAGGAGGACCTTTCTCTCTGTCTCTCTCACTGTCTAATGCTATCTGTCAAATTAAAAAAAAAAAAAAAGCCAAATGCAGTTCCATTCCCCCACCTCTTCCAGGAAGGACAGTAGGCTAGGCTTTAAAATCCTGAAGGCCAGCCAGCTAGTCGTCTTAGACAACACAGCGTGCAGTTGATCCTACAGGGCCAGATCCTGTGGTTTCTTAGAAGATAAGGTTCTATGGGGTGGGCGCTGTGGCGTAGTATGTTAAGCCCCTGCCTGCGGTGCCGGCATCCCAAGTGGGCACCAGTTTGAGTCCTGGCTGCTCCTTTTCTGATCCAGCTCTCTGCCTGGGAAAGCAGTGGAGGATGGCCCAGAGGAGGCTCCTGGCTCCCGGCTTCAGATAGGCTCAGCTCCTGCCATTGTGGCCCTCTGGGGAGTGAACCAGCAGATGGAAGACCTTTCTCTCTGTCTCTCCCTCTCTCTGTCTATAGTTCTACCTCTCAAATAAATAAATTTAAAAAAATATTAAAAAAAAGGGTAAGGTTCTAAGGTTCGGCCCAGAAAGGCTAATTTTCAGGCTGCTCGGGGAGCTCATTCTCTTGTGGCAGGATCACAAGTGCCAACGTCACAGAATCATAGCCTCCCTCGTCTTTGCCTTCTGAAAGAAATGCCTATAGCAGCGTGCAGTAAGACAGCCTAACTAACTGGAGTGTCGGGGAACGCAGGCGTTAAGGGTGTGTCGAGTTAAGAATTATGTCAGCCATGGCCAAGTGCAAACTGAAGGGCAGACGTGTTCTGAGTAAGACAAGCGGCTGACTTGGTTGATCCCCGGTCGACAGTCAGGGAGGTCCTGGCCTCTCCAGAGGCGCCCGGCAGCCAGGGCAGGGGGAGTGACAGAGCAATTTTCATTTTATGGCTTGAAAAGATCTTTTTTTTCAAGCCTGGGCATTTGTTCTAATGGTTAAAATGCAGGCTAGGATGCCTGCTTCCCACATCAGAGGATCTGGGTTCCACACCCACCCTGGCCTCTGGCTCCCGACGCCGGCTTCTTGCCAATGCAGACCCGAGCAGGCAGCGGCAGTGGCTCGGGTCACTGGGTTCCTACCATTCACATAGGAGGACTCAGTTCCCGGATCCCAGCTTCGGCCCAGCCTAGTCCCTGCCATCGTGGGTGCTTGAGTGAACCAGTGATGTCTTCTGGGCCCTACTCAGACTCACAAATTGAGACGAGTTGGCTCTGCCGATCTCTCTCTCTCTCCCTCCCTCTCTCTCTCTCTCTCTCTCTCTCTGATGGCCCTCCTTTATCTGCAGGAGATACAGTCTAAGACCTCCCAGTGGAGGCCTGAAACCATGAAGATTCTGAACCCCATATACACTACGCTTTTTCCTACATGTACTTGCCTGTGATGCAATTTAATTTGTTGTTAGGCACAGGAAGAGATGAGTAATAATGATACATTCAGACACCACCACATGCTGTCATCAAAGTTATAGGAATGTGATTTTTTTTTTAATGTCGCTTCTTCCTCCCTCAATTTCTCGCATCAGGGGACCCTGGAAGATCAGATCATCAGTGCCAACCCGCTGCTGGAGGCCTTCGGCAACGCCAAGACCGTGCGGAACGACAACTCGTCCCGCTTCGTGAGTGTCAGGACGGCCCCCGCACAGGCCACACGTCTGTCCCGGGAAAGTCACAGACCAGTGGGGAGGAGAGACCAG
The DNA here is from genome assembly GCF_051225735.1 of Oryctolagus cuniculus. Classification (NCBI taxonomy): domain Eukaryota; kingdom Metazoa; phylum Chordata; class Mammalia; order Lagomorpha; family Leporidae; genus Oryctolagus; species Oryctolagus cuniculus. The sequence continues at coordinate 54,805,359 of NC_142883.1, read as the reverse complement.
GAGTGAGCTGAGCAAGTGCACAGAGACCATGTCCCATAGTAACACATTCACACCAAGTCCTATAGGCAGGGCGCGTGACAGAGTTCATGGGGAGCCAGGCTTGTCCAGGGTGGGCGGGGAAGGCCTCCCCCTGGGCTGGCCCTTGCGCGATCTGCAGGAGGAGGAGAAGCAAGACTTGAAAACAACAGGGAGGCTGGCACCACGGCTCACTAGGCTAATCCTCCTCCTGCGGCGCCGGCACCCCAGGTTCTAGTCCCGGTCGGGGCGCCGGATTCTGTCCCGGTTGCTCCTCTTCCAGGCCAGCTCTCTGCTGTGGCCCAGGAAGGCAGTGGAGGATGGCCCAAGTGCTTGGGCCCTGCACCTGCATGGGAGACCAGGAGACGCACCTGGCTCCTGGCTTCGGATTGGCGCAGCGCTCCAGCCGTAGTGGCCATTTGGGGGGTGAACCAACGGAAGGAAGACCTTTCTCTCTGTCTCTCTCTCTCACTGTCTAACTCTGCCTGTCCAAAAAAAGAGAGAAGAGATCAGCCTGGTTGCTTTGTGGGAGGTGGAGGGATGCAAAGGGTACAAGGGAGAGGGGTAAGAGGAGGCAAACTACGGGGGAGAAGAGGGCAGAGGGAGTGGCAAAGCACGGGGTGGGGGGGACTGGCCTGGCCCTTGCTCCCCTCACGCGGGAGACCGGGAGGGACCGCTGAGGTGGGGGTAGCATCTGGTCTCCCTCTCTCCCGCACAGGGCAAGTTCATCCGCATCCATTTCGGGACCACCGGCAAGCTGGCCTCTGCAGATATTGAAACGTGTAAGTAGGTCGGCTGGGATCAGACGGCCCCAGGGTGGTGGGGAGCAGGCCGCCAGTGCAGCCCGGTGCTTGTGTTCCAGACCTGCTGGAGAAGTCCAGGGTCACCTTCCAGCTGAAGGCTGAAAGGAGCTACCACATCTTCTACCAGATCCTGTCTAACAAGAAGCCCGAGCTCATCGGTGAGTGTCTCCCGTGGGCACCGGGGCTCTGGGGTCCCTAGTCCAGGAGGAGTTGTGTGTACACCCAGGCAGCTCTGCAGCCAGTGGGCGAAGATCATTTTAGAGCCCTGTTGCACTTTTGGCAATGACATGCCAATCTGAAAATCCAATCAGATAGGCAGTAACAAGATTACACCCACAGGGAATTCAGCCCTGGTTGACAAAAACCTTCAGAGGGAAGCTTTTAGTTGTCCTCCAGCGCCCCCTTGTGTTCTGGTACAGAAACCAGCCAGAGAAACTGAGCAATCCTGTCCTGCCCCTGTTCTCTACCGAGTAGAGGCCTCCGTGCTCATGGCCTTCCTTGCTCTTTGGCTGTGTTTGCTCAGCCCTCCCTCTGGTCTTCAGCTGTCCAGCCTGTGCTTCTCAGAGAGATTTTAGAAGATGCTGTAATTATATGGTGATTACCCGCGCATCCCCGCAGCATGGCTCCTGTCCTGACGCACACATGGCCAGTTCTCCCTATCGCCTATCCCCAGCCTGCACTCTTATGTTCCATTTGCCAGCAAAGCAAGACAATTTAACTATGTTCTAGGCCTTTTCATCGATTTCACATGGGAGATGGCAAAGTCTCCCCTGGATTATGTTTTTTTTTTTTTTAATTTTAAATATTTACTTACTTGAAAGTCAGAGTTACGCAGAGAGAATGAGGCAGAGAGAGACATAAAGAGAGAAAGAAAGGTCTTCTATCCACTGCTTCACTCCCCAAATGGCTGCAATGGCCAGAGCTGTGCTGATCCGAAGCCAGGAGCCAGGAGCTTCTTCCGGGTCTCCCATGTGGGTGCAAGAGCCCAAGGACTTGGGCCATCCTCTACTGCTTTCCCAGGCCATAGCAGAGAGCTGGATTGGAAGTGGAGCAGCCGGGTCTCAAACTGGCGCCCATATGGGATGCTGGCACTGCAGGCGGCGGCTTTACCTGCTGTGCCACAGCACCGCCCCCCCCCCCCCCGCCCCCGGATTATATTCTCGGTCCGAGACTAAAAGCTGTCCAAAAATGATTTCCACCTGGGCTCCGGTGGTCGCAGTCCCAGCCAGCCCAGGGTGTGGAGGGCCGAGACCACCAGCTGTGTGACCCCCTCAAACCTCATCATTTCAGAGCTGCTTCTCATCACCACCAACCCTTACGACTACCCGTTCATCAGCCAGGGTGAGATCCTCGTGGCCAGCATCGACGACGCAGAGGAGCTGCTGGCTACTGACGTAAGTGGGGCCGACAGAAAGGGCTGCGTGGGCCTCCTCCGTCCATCACCGGGGGCCCACTGACGGGCGGGCTCCTGTTTCCTCGCCAGAGTGCCATTGACATCCTGGGCTTCACCCCAGAAGAGAAGTCTGGGCTCTACAAGCTGACGGGGGCCGTGATGCACTACGGGAACATGAAGTTCAAGCAGAAGCAGCGCGAGGAGCAGGCGGAGCCGGACGGCACCGAAGGTACAAGGTTGCCAGTGGGAGGCCGTGAGCTGGAGCTGGGGGCTGTTCCCCTGAGACCATCCTGGGACTCTTGGGAAAGTGGCGAGTCCTTCTTCCACCTGTGGAGGCGAATGAACCCTTCTGCAGCTCAGCTGTCTGTTGGCATAGTCACCACCCACTTTCACCGGGTCTCTCCGACAGTTTCGTTTCAGACACAAGGCAAAGGGACCAGGGCTTTCTGGAACGCAGTCTTGACTTTTCATAAAAGGCATCCTGTTCCCCGAGGGACACAGCATCCATTGGCCACACACAGGCAGTTTAGTGGTATAGAATACAGAAGGTATCAAGTTGAACTTGGGCAATCTTTTTCTTTTAAAGATTTATGTATTTATTTGAGAGGCAGAGTTACAGAGAGAGAGAGAGAGAGAGAGGATATGTTCCAGCTGCTGGTTCACTCCCCAGATGGCTGCAGTGGCTGGAGCTGGGCTGAGCCGAAGCCAGGAGCCCGGAGCTTCTTCCGGGTCTCCCATGCAGGTGCAGGGTCCCAAGCACTTGGCCCACCTTCTACTGCTTTCCCAAGCCATTAGCAGAGAGCTGGATCAGAAGAGGAGCAGCCGGGACATGAATCAGCGCTTACATGGGATGCCGGTGCCCTAGGCAGGAGTGTAACCTACTACACCACAGCACAGGCCCTTTGACCAACTCTTGAAACATCTACGTGATTTCAAAAATGCCTCTTCTGCCTTGCCAAGCGTTTCCTTTCTTTCCTTGCCAGTGGCTGACAAAACAGCCTACCTGATGGGCCTGAACTCCTCAGACCTGCTGAAGGCCCTGTGCTTCCCCCGGGTGAAAGTCGGGAATGAGTACGTGACCAAAGGCCAAACTGTGGACCAGGTAAGGGCCGGCCGGCGGGCCGGGCAGGGCCGCAGGGCCCTGGAGCCCACTGCCTTCATTCTCACGAGCTGAGCTTCCCCCCGCTAGGTGCACCATGCCGTGAATGCCCTTTCCAAATCCGTCTATGAAAAGCTGTTCCTGTGGATGGTCACACGTATCAACCAGCAGCTGGACACGAAGCTGCCCCGGCAACACTTCATTGGGGTTTTGGACATTGCAGGCTTTGAAATCTTTGAGGTTCGGCTCATTTGTGTTTTTATAGGGGCATTGATTGGGGGTGTTGGCTTTCATGATCCTAGAGGGGAAGGTACCAGGCTGTCCGGCAGGTGGGACCGGGTAGCAGAGAAGCACCGCGCTGGCAGGGGGTGTGTTATCTGATGAGTAGGAAAGCCTCTGTCAGGTGTAATGTTAACGGCTTCATCAGGTGGGCTGAAAAGAAACAAACAAACAAAATCAAATGCAATGACTGATTTAGGGCGAGCCAGAAGAGCAGCAGAGAGGATCTGACACTGTCGATCACAGGTTATTTTACACCCATAGCATGTTAGTCTGCAAGAAGAGGAACTACAGAATAAGATGCACAGGAGATTCCCAGACCAGGGAAACTCAAGGGAGGGGAAAAGCACTTGTGAGCCGGAAGTTAGAAGACTCCAAGGAGGGGGCTATGGTCGGGGCCAGGCCTTGAAGGGGGCGACCCTACCTGAAAGCCTGGGTGAGAGCCCCAGGCAAGGAGGAGGAGGGGTCTGGCTGGATCTTTGCTTTTTGGAAGAAATCTAACTCTTCACCTGCGCGCTGTGTTTTGGTGTCAGTATAACAGCCTGGAGCAGCTGTGCATCAACTTCACCAACGAGAAACTGCAACAGTTTTTCAACCACCACATGTTCGTGCTGGAGCAGGAGGAGTACAAGAAGGAAGGCATCGAGTGGACGTTCATCGACTTCGGGATGGACCTGGCTGCCTGCATCGAGCTCATCGAGAAGGTATCCTATTCCACCCACTCGGTACCCTCTTCTCACACCCTCTGAAGTCCAGATTGACCCACGTGCGTTCTGCATTGCCTTCAATCCAGCCGATGGGCATCTTCTCCATCCTGGAAGAGGAGTGCATGTTCCCCAAGGCCACAGACACCTCCTTCAAGAACAAGCTGTATGACCAGCACCTGGGCAAGTCTGCCAACTTCCAGAAGCCCAAGGTGGTCAAAGGCAGAGCCGAGGCCCACTTCTCCCTGATCCACTACGCGGGCACCGTGGACTACAGCGTCTCGGGCTGGCTGGAGAAGAACAAGGATCCCCTGAACGAGACCGTGGTCGGGCTCTACCAGAAGTCCTCTAACAGGCTCCTGGCGCACCTCTACGCCACCTTCGCCACGGCGGACGGTAACAGACTGGATGAATGCCTGTGTTCGTGGGCTCTCCCTCCATTCATTCCGCAGGACCGAAAACCACAGACCGGCTCATTGCACCTGCCCTCTCCCATGTCTTTCAGCTGACAGCGGGAAGAAGAAAGTCGCCAAGAAGAAGGGCTCTTCCTTCCAAACCGTCTCTGCCCTCTTCAGGGTAAGACAGATACAGTTCCTTCGCTTATAATTGAGTTGAGTCGCATCAAAACGAGCAGGATGGAGATGCTAAACTCGATTTCTCCAAGAACGGTGATGTTGTCCAAATCTGATTACTGTCACTTAGTGAGCCAGGCGGTGGTCTGATAATTTATAAATGAGGTCCAGCCAATGTGAGAGCAGAATATCATTATTGTTTTGTAGTGCAGCTGGCAGAGGTGGCTGGCCTGGGAGGTTAAGTTTCCAATATAAACTCTGATTTGCCTTCCAGACACTAGAAATAACACCTCGTGCTCCCAGTATAGTGAACACATCTCTTGAGATATTTCAGAAAACTTGGGTACATGGTGGCCTCTGGTTCACCCAGAAGTCAGAGTTGAGCATTCCCTTTATCTAAGATGCTTGAAACTGGAAGTCCATCTACTACCTAGTGAGATATCCTGGAGAGGGGACCCGGATCTAAGCATGAAATTCATGGGCATTTCACATGTGTAATGATGAAGGTCATTTTATTTGACCATGACCTGTTACGAGAGGTCAGGGCTGGAGTTTTCCTTCTGTGGCATCAAGTCAGCTCTCAAGAAAGTCTCTGACTGCGGAGACTTTTGGATCTCAGATTGTCATATTAGGGATGCTAAGCCTGTGCGTCAGTTACTTGCCTGGACTTCCTGCCAGAGGACAATTAAAAGCAAGAGCCAAACAATTTCACCGTTCTGTAGAACTCCTGATTAAGTTTGAAACATGAGGGTTTATGGAATATGAGATTAAAGGGTAAGTTTGCTTTGGTCCAAGCACAGGAGGGGCTCTCCGAAAGTTTATAGCAAGTGCCCATCATGAAAACATTGTGCATAGATTTCCAGATTTCTTGTACCAAAAGAAACCTATGTTTCAATTCCATTGGCCATCAATGTTTTGAAGCCCCCTCATGTATCCCAGTTTTCAGTGCAATGTGAAAGCCCCATAGTATGAGGTCCAACTTTGAATCCTTTTCTTTCAGGAAAACCTGAACAAGCTGATGTCAAATCTAAGGACCACCCACCCTCACTTTGTGCGTTGTATCATCCCCAACGAGACCAAAACCCCAGGTGAGACTCCCGCGGTTGTCCAGGGGATGCTCGGGTTTTGAGAAGGCCCACGTGATGCCGCCATCTCTTGCTTCTGTCTTCAGGGGCCATGGAGCACAGCCTGGTCCTGCACCAGCTGCGATGCAATGGGGTGCTGGAGGGCATCCGCATTTGCAGGAAGGGCTTCCCAAACCGGATCCTCTATGGAGATTTCAAACAAAGGTGCGTGTCAGATGTTTCCTAAACTTCCTGATGGCATGCGCAAACCCTGGGATTTGAGTGGGAGAGACACTGGGAGGAGAAGACCCTTCTCAGAAGCACAGTTATTAGTTTCCATGTAAAATGAGGAAGCTGCTGGGGCTGGTGCTGTGGAGCAGTGGGTTAAGCCACTGTCTGCAATGCTGGCATCTATATGGCCATCGGTTCAAGTCCAGGCTACTCCACTTCCAATCTCGCTCCCTGCTAATGCACCTGGGAAGGCAGTGGAAGATGGCCCAAGACTTGGGCCCCTTAACCCGTGTGGGAGACCCAGATGAACTCCTGGCTCCTGGCTTTGGCCTGACCCAGCCCTGGCCGTTGTGGCCATTTGGGGAGTGAACCAGCAGATGGAAGATCTCTCTCTCTGTGTCTCTTCCTCTCTCTGTAATTCTGACTTTCAAATAAAATAAATAAATCTTTACAAAAAAATATGCAACCACTCAGCAAAGGTATACATCTTTGCTTCTTCCACGATTTTCTCTGGAACTTATCTGATACACGAAGTGGCAGGAAAAGCCCTGGCGTAAAAGCCACAAGGCCTGGAGCCCAGGCTACTGCCTCGCAGTGGGACCAGGGGCGCATCTCGTCTTCTGTTGGGACCTTCTTGCCCGAATGTGAGGGTCTCTGTCCAACTGTCTGTGACTGTTTCTGCATCCACCATGGCAGATACCGCGTGCTGAATGCCAGTGCCATCCCGGAGGGACAGTTCATTGACAGCAAGAAGGCCTGTGAAAAGCTTTTGGCGTCCATCGATATTGATCACACCCAGTACAAATTTGGACACACCAAGGTAATGCATCTACTGTGACAACAGTCGCTGGCCCTGTCGCCCCCTCGGCACACGGCCTCTCGGGAGAGCTGCCTGGCATCTCCACCCCCACCCTCCCCTGCCCCCGGCAGGTGTTCTTCAAGGCTGGCTTGCTGGGAACACTGGAGGAGATGCGGGACGACCGCCTGGCCAAGCTGATCACCCGGACACAGGCCGTGTGCAGAGGGTTTCTCATGCGGGTGGAATTCCAGAAGATGGTGCAGAGGAGGTAGGGCCGGCCCTCCGTCCAGGTGCAAGCTCTCTCTCGGGGAGGGAGCGCGGGAGACCCTCCCGGGGACTCAGTGCTGTATCGTTTGCAGGGAGTCCATCTTCTGCATCCAGTACAACATCCGCGCCTTCATGAACGTGAAGCACTGGCCCTGGATGAAGCTGTATTTCAAGATCAAGCCTCTCCTTAAGAGTGCAGAGACGGAGAAGGAGATGGCCACCATGAAGGAGGAGTTCCAGAAAACCAAAGATGAGCTCGCCAAGTCAGAGGCCAAACGGAAGGAGCTGGAAGAAAAGATGGTGACACTGTTGAAGGAAAAAAATGACCTGCAGCTGCAAGTACAAGCTGTAGGTGTTCAGGAATCTTTTCAAATTCTCCTTCTAGAATTGCTTATTTCAGAGCTTGGGGGAGATTCTTGCGTTTTAGTTGGGGTGCATTCTAAATGATTCCATATGTAACAAAGCAATGGAATGTCTCAAACCTTATTCATGGGCATTGATTTTTGTTTGTTTGTTTGTTTAAGGAAAGTGAAAACCTGTTGGATGCAGAGGAGAGGTGTGACCAGCTGATCAAAGCTAAGTTCCAGCTGGAGGCCAAGATCAAGGAGGTGACGGAGAGAGCGGAGGACGAGGAAGAGATCAATGCTGAGCTGACGGCCAAGAAGAGGAAACTGGAGGATGAGTGTTCGGAGCTGAAGAAAGACATCGATGACCTTGAGCTGACCCTGGCCAAGGTCGAGAAGGAGAAGCATGCCACAGAGAACAAGGTGCTGTGCTTGGCGTGGGGTGGGGGGAGAGGTGGTTGGGTCTTCCTATCTTGATGTAGTCATCGCACATGGGACTTTAGCTCTTCTTACAACGGCTTGTGGCTTCTTTGTAGGTGAAAAACCTTACTGAGGAGCTTGCTGGCCTGGATGAAACCATCGCCAAGCTGACCAGGGAGAAGAAGGCCCTCCAAGAGGCCCACCAGCAGGCCCTGGACGACCTGCAGGCAGAGGAGGACAAAGTCAATTCCTTGAGCAAAATCAAGAGCAAACTGGAGCAGCAAGTGGATGACGTAAGTAGCCAGTGTCACGCAGGGGTCCTGGGCGATCCCAGTTGGAAAAGTCTCCGGGGGTCTTGTGGTGAGGCATCTGTCCCCCGCCACGCCTTCCCCCCCAAAAAGAGGAATGATGCCCCTTGCAGCTGGAAAGTTCCCTGGAACAAGAAAAGAAGCTCCGGGTGGACCTGGAGAGGAACAAGAGGAAGCTGGAGGGAGACCTGAAGTTGGCCCAGGAGTCCATAGTCGACCTGGAGAACGACAAGCAGCAGCTGGATGAGCGGCTCAAGAAGTACGTGCCGAGACCCCCCCCACTTCCGGGAGACCCCACTTCCGGGAGACCCCACTTCCGGGAGACCCCCGCTTCACGGGCTTGTCATCACGCCGTCTGCCTGTCCTTCCTCCGCAGGAAGGATTTTGAATACTGTCAGCTCCAGAGCAAAGTGGAAGATGAGCAGAGTCTGGGCCTCCAGTTTCAGAAGAAAATCAAAGAGTTACAGGTGGGAGGTCTCTGGGTTTCCCGTTGGCGTGCGGGGTCGCTCTCGGTGTGCTGAGAGCAAGCGGGCAGGACGTGCACTGCCTGCCCCCGGGGGCCCCCTGCCTGCTGAGCTGACCCAGCAGCGATGGACGGCGGTCCCATCACTTCCCATAAATCACAGCAGTGGCCAGCGCCGCGGCTCACTAGGCTAATCCTCCGCCTTGCGGCGCCGGCACACCGGGTTCTAGTCCCGGTCGGGGAGCCAGATTCTGTCCCGGTTGCCCCTCTTCCAGGCCAGCTCTCTGCTGTGGCCCGGGAGTGCAGTGGAGGATGGCCCAAGTGCTTGGGCCCTGCACCCCATGGGAGACCAGGAAAAGCACCTGGCTCCTGCCTTCGGATCAGCGCGGTGCGCCGGCCGCGGCGGCGAATGGAGGGTGAACCAACGGGAAAGGAAGACCTTTCTCTCTCTCTCTCACTGTCCACTCTGCCTGTCAAAACAAACAAACAAACAAAAAAAACACAGCAGCAGCGTAGAGTTCGGGGTCCACGTTTCATTGCTGGCTCCTGCAGGGGTTAGGGCCATGGTGGCAGGGAGAATTCCATTAGTGAGATTCACATATCTCTGGGGGCCATACCGAGAGTCGGTTTGTCTCCTGGGAACGTCAGCTCGTTCTTGACATGCAGAGTGGCTCCGGGGGACTGAGAGCCCCTGGGCTGCACGGCTGTCTGCACGGCCCCTGCAGGCTCGGATCGAGGAGCTGGAAGAAGAAATCGAGGCAGAGAGGGCGACCCGCGCCAAGACGGAGAAACAGCGCAGCGACTTTGCCCGGGAGCTGGAAGAGCTGAGCGAGCGGCTGGAGGAGGCGGGCGGCGTCACCTCCACCCAGATCGAGCTGAACAAGAAGCGGGAGGCCGAGTTCTTGAAGCTGCGCAGGGACCTGGAGGAGGCCACGCTGCAGCACGAAGCCACGGTGGCCACGCTGCGGAAGAAGCACGCAGACAGCGCGGCCGAGCTCGGGGAGCAGATTGACAACCTGCAGCGGGTCAAGCAGAAGCTGGAGAAGGAGAAGAGCGAGCTGAAGATGGAGATTGATGACCTGGCCAGCAGCGTGGAGAGTGTGTCCAAGTCCAAGGTGCTCCGGTGGGCTGGCCCAGTGCTGTCCCCCAAGACTGCGCAGCATCGGTGGGCACTCAGATCTGACTACTGATCGGCTCCTCCCCGCCTCTCCCTCCCTTTAGGCAAACCTGGAAAAAATATGCCGAACCTTGGAGGATCAGTTAAGCGAGTCCAGGGGCAAGAATGAGGAGACCCAGAGGAACCTGAGCGAGTTGACGACACAGAAGTCTCGTCTGCAGACCGAAGCTGGTGAGCCCCGGGCAGGACCGGGAGGGCCAAAACGGCAGGGAGGCCTGGGAGGAGGCAGCGGGTCAAGACCAAGGGGCGGGGGGTGTGTTGGGGCGAGAATGTCTGAGACAGCACCGGAAAGAAGTAAACCCACCACGTTGCAGAGGGGCCTCTCCGAATACCCTGATGGGAGATCTGGGTGGAAAGGGCTATTAGGTGAGACTTGCAAGAAGAAAATGTTTCTCCACCCAACCCTCCTGTGACTCCCCCATCACGGAGAAATCCATCCTTTGCTGGCACCCGTAGCCAGGATGGCAAAGAAAAGAGAGAAGGGTGCATCCTGGAGCCCGAAAGCCTCCTGCTCCCTTTCCTCCTGACCTTGACATGAGCACAGAAACCTGAAACCAGCCATGTCCACCCAACAGTCTAATCCCCATCAGCTTACTAGGGACACAACGCCCTGGGAGTTCCCTTAATGAGAAACCAACAGTGGGGGAAACACCAGCTGGGGAGGTCCCCTGGGAACGGGTGGGCCCTCCTGGGGATGTTTAAATTAGAAATTGTTCTCAGTGGGTTTCATGGCCAGAAGTCCCTGCCAGCTTCCTGCAGCTGACAGTGCTATCTTAGTAGGTGATGCTTTCGGTTTTGTTTCCGTGGACAAATCCTGCTCCCGCAAGAAGGGTCCACATCTTATAATCTTCCCTCTCTCGTGATCTCGGCCCAGTGCTCTGCCTACAGTAGGCACTTGGTGGGTGAGTGAATGGACCAATGCATGAATGGGATGGAAATGTCTCCTTCTGGACACAGGCGAGCTGAGCCGTCAACTGGAAGAGAAGGAGAGCATCGTGTCCCAGCTGTCCAGGAGCAAGCAGGCCTTCACCCAGCAGGTGGAGGAGCTCAAGAGGCAGCTGGAGGAAGAGAGTAAGGTGGGTGCTTCCTGGATCTGATTCGCGACGCCACCTTCAGGCGGGGAAAGGCAACTGCGTGTTCAGTTGGGGATGATAGCGGAGCCATACGTGGGCCGTGTTGTGCGTATGGCACCAAATCTATCAGGGCCCCTTCTCTTTCTGGACTTCCACAGGCCAAGAGTGCCCTGGCCCACGCCCTGCAGTCCTCCCGCCATGACTGTGACCTGCTGCGGGAGCAGTATGAGGAGGAGCAGGAAGCCAAGGCCGAGCTGCAGAGGGCGCTGTCCAAGGCCAACAGTGAGGTTGCCCAGTGGAGGACCAAATACGAGACGGACGCCATCCAGCGCACGGAGGAGCTGGAGGAGGCCAAGTATGCAACTCTATGTGCCTTTCAAAGAACCGGAACTATGGAAGGATCACACAGAAATGAATGTGGGTTTTTTTTTTTGGGTAGAATCTCCTCATTTCTGGTGTCTTTAAACGCAGTGCTATGCCGGTAGAGGAACCTGGCATTTGCACATTCCCTAATGACAAACAACCTTGATGTTGCTTAGAAACAAGGTGGGTTGTTCAGCCTAGATTGGAGCAGACAGGGAGTTCTCCTGGGCTCATGAACACGTAGGGGGGTTGCAGCACCCAGGTCAGTGATTCCGACTCAGTGCACAGTGATGTTCAAGGGGACCGGACCTCAAATAGCATCTGCTCTTCTTCTGCATCTTTTAAGGAAAAAACTAGCTCAGCGCCTGCAGGATTCCGAGGAACAGGTTGAGGCTGTGAATGCTAAGTGCGCGTCCCTGGAGAAGACCAAGCAGAGGCTGCAAGGGGAGGTGGAGGACCTGATGGTGGACGTGGAGAGGGCCAACTCCCTGGCCGCCGCTCTGGACAAGAAGCAGAGGAACTTCGACAAGGTGTGGGGTCCGCTCTGCCATGGCTGACTGCCACCAGGGGGTGGAGCTTCCAGTAGCCGTGGAAGGAGCAGACCGGGTCCCAGCCTGACTGCCCCCACCCGCAGTGGTGACGCGGGGGCGAGTCCCAGAATCCCTCTGGGCCGAGCGTTCCTCATCCCTAAGATGGGATGGAAACTGGATGGAGGGTGGAGGGACCTGTGCGACACTGCTAGTGGAGACAAACCAATTTCTCCAGTGTTGTTCAGCCCCAAACATCCATCCTGCATCCACACTGCTGGTCCATGTGGGACTCTAACTCAGGTGGGACTCTAACTCAGGTGGGACTCTAACTCAGGCGGGACTCTAACTCAGGTCCTGCTGGGAGCCATTCTGGAATCCTGTCTTTTAGTGTGGTCTGTAAGGCTGACTTGAGTGAATGTTTTAATGAAATAATTAGAAGGACAGGGCCATTTCCCTATTAGGAAAAGGGCAGTTATGCTCAGCGAATTCCTTTTCAAATGATCTATTTGCATTTTTTTTTTTTTTTTTGAGTAGGCAGTTGCTACTAATTGCTTGAGTAAATGTTTAAGGCTGGGTAGTCTGCTGAATGCTGAGGAGGGGCTAGACAAGAGATGGACCCTAACCGTCACCCGAGTGGTTATATTTAGCTAGAAGCCCAGAGCAGGAGAGCTTGAAAACAGAGGCCCTTTCCACCCGGGGCTGCAGGTGCTGGCCGAATGGAAGACCAAGTGTGAGGAGAGCCAGGCGGAGCTGGAGGCGTCTCTCAAGGAGTCCCGCACCTTGAGCACTGAGCTTTTCAAGCTGAAAAATGCCTACGAGGAGGCCTTAGATCAACTTGAAACTGTGAAACGGGAGAATAAGAACTTAGAACGTAAGCCGTTCCAGCCCCAAACGCCTGGGACCTCCCGCCCGGGACACTCCATCACCAGGGAGAGTGGGGTGGGTGGGACTTGGCTTTGCCCGGCCACTGAGGCTGGGCCAGGCAGTGTTCACCATCCCAAGGCTTCTTTCTGAGTCCCTCTCCACACAATATCTTCTCTCTCGAAAACAGGAGTCCTTAGAATTATAATGAACTTGTGAAAAGGCATTGGGTTGGGACTCTGCGTGCCTGCACACCCAGCCAGAGGCATTCAGATGCGATTGAAACTTGTTTCTTTGCAGAAGAGATAGCGGATCTCACAGAGCAAATTGCGGAAAATGGTAAAACCATCCACGAACTGGAGAAATCCAGGAAGCAGATGGAGCTGGAGAAGGCTGACATCCAGCTGGCTCTCGAGGAAGCAGAGGTGAGCATGGCCCGGGAGGCTGCAGCAGGAGCAGAGGCAGGGACGGCGGGGCTCAGGCCCCCGCCTGGCAGGAGAGCTGGCCCCAGTCTGTGTCTTGCTTTTTGTTTTTGTAAAACCAGAGTCCCGATGCTTGCTCCTTCCCCATCAGAGAGCATTCCTGTGGGGGTGAATGAGATCATTATCTGTGAATTATCTTGCATTCACTGGATAAAATCACTACATTAAAATAGGTCTAGGGAGAGGCACTGTGGCACAGAGGGTTAGTCCGCCACCTGTCACACCCACATCTCACACCAGAGCACTGGTTCCGGCTGCTCTGCTTCCAAACCACTAATACACCTAGGAAGGCAACAGAAGGTGGCCCAAGTGCTTGGGCACCTGCCACACACACGAGAGACATGATGGAGTTCCAGGCTCCTGGATTCAGCCTGGCCCAGCCTAGTCGTTGTGGCCATTTGGGGAATGAGTCAGTAGATGGGAGATATTTCTCTCTCTCTCTCTCTCTCTCTCTCTGGAATATATTCAACTCTCTATTGCCATGGTTAAGAATGAGCTCTGAGTCAGTTTTCCTGGTTTTGATCTTGTCTACTAGTTCTTAAAGATAATTTATTTTTAAAACTTGTTTGAAAGGTAGAGTTACAGAGAAGAGGGGAAAAAGGAAAAGACAGAGAGAGAAGTCTTCCGTCCACTGGTTCACTCCCCAAATGGCCACAACAGCTGGGGCTGGGCCAGGCTGGAGCCAGGTGACTGGAACTCCATCATGTCTCTCGTGTGTGTGGCAGGCGCCCAAGCGCTTGGGCTACCTTCTGTTGCCTTCCTAGGTGTATTAGGGCTAGACCAGGAGCCAGGAGCTTCTTCCAGGTCTCCCATATGGGTACAGGGGCCCAAGCACTTGGCCCATCTTCCACTGCTTTCCCAGGCACATTAGCAGGGAGCTGGATGGGAATTGGAGCATCCAGGACACGAACCAGCACCCACATGGGATGCTGGAGTTGCAGGCAGCAGTTTTACCCAGCTGCGCCATAGCACTGGCCTCTCTGCTTCTTTTAAAGTCACTCTGCTTTTTCAAGTAAATACAGTAAATCTCAGAAATTAAAATAGGTCTAAAAGTGAGATTTTTACAAAAGCTTAGATTTTTGAAATATCTGCAAAGTGTTGATCAGTGATGGAGAGTATAATAATAAAACAACAGCAATGAAGCCGATTTTATTTCTGCACTGATTATAAATTGTGATTTAAAAAAAAAAAAAACAGGTAGGGGGCCGGCGCTGTGGTGTAGCGGGTAAATCTGCCACCTGCAGTGCCGGCATCCCATATGGGCAGCCCTGGCTGGTCCACTTCTGATCCAGCTCCCTGCCTGGGAAAGCAGTAGAAGGAGGGCCCAGGTGTTTGAGCCCCTGGCTTCAGATGGGCCCAGCTCCTGCCACTGTGACCATTTGGGGAGTGAACCAGTGGCTGGCAGACCTCTCTCTCTCCCTCTGTCTCTCTCTCTCTGCCTTTCAAAACCAGGACTCTTCCAGTGAGGCTCAGGTAGCCCCATGGAGTTGGACAGCAGCCTCAGCACCATCACCCCCACAGTACGCGCTGGTTTGTTCTTGTTCTTCGTAGGCTGCTCTCGAACACGAAGAAGCCAAGATCCTCCGGGTCCAGCTCGAGCTGACGCAGGTGAAAGCCGAGATCGACAGGAAGATTGCCGAGAAGGACGAGGAGATGGAGCAGCTGAAGAGGAACTACCAGCGGACGGTGGAGACCATGCAGAGCGCCCTGGACGCCGAGGTGCGCAGCAGGAACGAAGCCATCCGCATCAAGAAGAAGATGGAGGGGGACCTGAACGAGATCGAGATCCAGTTGAGCCACGCCAACCGCCAGGCCGCCGAGACCCTCAAGCACCTCCGGAGCGTCCAGGGACAGCTGAAGGTGGAGCGGGCTCCCTGGCGGCTAGCGGGAGGCCTTCCCCGCCCCCTGGCGCCTTCCACCCAGACGTGCGCCTGGCCCTCACACCGCCACTGCAAAGAGAATTTCCCTTTTTCTCTCCCCGGCTAGGATACCCAGCTGCACCTGGACGATGCTCTCCGCGGCCAGGAGGACCTGAAGGAGCAGCTGGCCCTGGTGGAGCGCAGGGCCAACCTGCTGCAGGCTGAGGTGGAGGAGCTGCGGGCCACGCTGGAGCAGACGGAGAGGGCCCGGAAACTGGCTGAGCAGGAGCTCCTGGATGCCAATGAGCGGGTGCAGCTGCTGCACACCCAGGTGAGGGCAGGGGGAGCTCGGGATAGGAGCGCCGGGTCTCAGGCACGCCCCTGACCCTGCCTCCTCTTGCCCCAGAACACCAGCCTCATCCACACCAAGAAGAAGCTGGAGACGGACCTCACCCAGCTGCAGAGCGAGGTGGAGGACGCCAGCCGGGATGCCAGGAATGCCGAGGAGAAAGCCAAGAAGGCCATCACAGACGTGAGCAGGCTTCTCGAACCCCCCACCCCCCGCCCCCGCCCGGGCAAGCTGCCCAGGCTCCCTCAGGAAACCCCTCGCCTCTCCCCCAACCCAGAGACGGCCCCCACTGGACGGCGGGGTCTCCTCCCCTACCCTCCTCCCCGCCCCGCGCCTGTCCCCTCTTGCCCATTAATGGGTGAACACGGGAGACAAAAAAAGGGAAAGGATCAGACCCCGTTTGTTTCGCCCACAGAGAACTGGGCCCTCCTTTCATTTGCCATCTGGCTGGTTCCAGATGTGAACAGGAGATTCTCCCCTGTCCACATCCCTGGCCTCTCTCCCTTCCACAACCCTCTAACCTTCCTGGGTCTCCCGGGCCTTGTCTGTGTTCCGCTGCTCCAAGGGCGCCACCTGCTGTCTGAAGGGAGCATAGAGGCTATTTCTCATGGAATCGTCCCAGAAGCTCACTATCCCCAAAGTGGTGAGGCTGGGGATGCATTCGGTCTTCCCAGACTCAGGCTCCTTGGAAGATACTGATGGGTGATAATGGAAGGACGAATTCACCAGGAGTAGGGGGAGGTCCCCAAGGAGGCCAGCGTAAGGAAGAAACCATCTGTCATGCAATCCTTGCAGGTTCTGTCTCGTGGGAGATTTTACATCCCGGTACAGCTCCTGGAAGCCTGTGCCCGATCATGGTCCTACCTGTTGTTCTTTCATTTCCCCTTAGCATGGTCGCCAGTCCCTTGGGACCCCCCGAGGCCCTGGTGCTGTTTGCCCGCATCTTCAGGGTCACGGTTTGCTTTCCAGGCGGCCATGATGGCGGAGGAGCTGAAGAAGGAGCAGGACACCAGCGCCCACCTGGAGCGCATGAAGAAGAACATGGAGCAGACGGTCAAGGACCTGCAGCACCGCCTGGACGAGGCCGAGCAGCTGGCGCTCAAGGGTGGCAAGAAGCAGATCCAGAAGCTGGAGACGCGGGTGGGTGTCGGAGGACGCCGGGGTCTGCTCGGCCTCCCAGCCTCTCCCACTCGGGCTCCAGCCCCAGACTGAACCCCCCGGCCGTCTCTCCCAGATCCGAGAGCTGGAGTTTGAGCTGGAAGGGGAGCAGAAGAAGAACGCAGAATCTGTGAAGGGCTTGAGGAAGTATGAGCGGCGGGTCAAGGAGCTAACGTACCAGGCAGGTGGCAAGAGACCCCTCACCCCCACCCCCACCCCAGTGGGCATTTTCCTTGTAAAAGGCGACCACCACCCTGGGCTCTCTCCCCAAAAGAGAGTCTGGGAGGAGCCCCCAGAGCCCAGAAAGCAGGCCGGGCGTGTGGGAGCCTGCCCCTTCCTGTGCAGCGACACTCGTGGCTGTCCCCTGCAGAGTGAAGAGGACAGGAAGAACGTGCTCCGGCTGCAGGACCTGGTGGACAAGCTGCAAGTCAAGGTCAAGTCCTACAAGAGGCAGGCCGAGGAGGCGGTGAGTGGGAGCAGGCCGGGGCCGCCGAGAGCATCCTGGGGGTGGGGGAGGGGCGTCGGGAGAGGCCCTGGTGACCCCCCCCCCCCCCGTGCCCTGCACTGTGCTTGCAGGATGAGCAAGCCAACGTGCATCTCAGCAAGTTCCGGAAAGCGCAGCACGAGCTGGAGGAGGCGGAGGAGCGGGCCGACATCGCCGAGTCGCAAGTCAACAAGCTTCGGGCTAAAACCCGGGACTTCACCTCCAGCAGGGTAAGTGGGTGGCCTGGGACGCTCCCACGGCGGGCTGGAAGGGGCCTCAGACAGCCCTTCCCGTTAGAGCTCGCGGGGAGGAGAGGGGGGATTTGCTAGAAGTGGCTTAACCGAGTGGAGCCCTGCTAGAATTCAGGTCTTCTAAGTCACAATTGAAAAAAAAAAATACTACCCTGGGGGCTGGCATTTGAGCTAGCAGTTAAGGGACCCAGGACCCACTTTGGAGTGTCGGGTCTGAGTCCTGGCATCACTCCCAGTCGCAGCTTCCTGTTGGTGCAGACCTTAGGGGGTGGGAGTGGTGCAGGACCTGGATTCAATTCCTGGCTCCCAGCTTTGACCTGAGCTCCAGCTGGCTTAGGCATTTAGGGAGTGAACCAGCAGATGGGAGCTCTGCCCCTCTGTCTCTCTGTGGGGCCAGCGTTGTGGTGCAGTTGGTTGAGCCACTGCTTTTGGGGCATGGGCATCCTATATCGGAGCACTGGTTCAAGTCCCAGATGCTCTGCATTGAATCCAGCTCCCTGCTAGCGCCTGGGAAATGTCTGTTACTTTGCCTTTTAAATGAAAAAAAAAAAAAAAAAAAAAAACAACCAAGAGATTCTATTCCCCTTTCATCAAAATTAAACAAAACACAGCCATCCTGAAGAGAATGCGCTGTGCCCCACTGAACTTTGGCAGGCGCCCCCTGCTGGTGGAAAGAAGGCCACGGCAGAGCTCCCTGTAGAGCAGGCTGGGGGTCAGGACCCTTGGTGCCCAGCCTCAGGGGCCTGCGTGCTCTCTCTGGACCCAGATTCTCAGACTCTGCGGGGACTTTGTGTGTGCACTCACACATTCTCCCAGGGTCCAAAAATAAATACCCCATGTCTCACTGAAGCGTGCAAGCAACTCCCGGGTGCTCCCTGGCCGACGGGCTGGGTCGGGGGGAGACCTGGGGTCTCTGCCTTCCGACTTGACTAAAGCCTGCTGTCTCCCCAGATGGTTGTCCATGAGAGTGAAGAGTGAGCGAGCGTGTCCTGGGGCAGGACAGAGGACACGCAGAATGCGTGTTTTCATGCTCCCTGCCCTTACACCTGACGTCCATGGGACTCCACATCACAGGCAATAAACGGCTTTGTTTTCCATCTGCGGCTGCCTCACTGCGTTTCCTTTCCTTCGCCCCGAGCAGAAGTGGTTCCTTGTTGGGTGATTTTTGATGTCCAGTGTTGGAATCTTAGCATGCAGGTGGCTTGTTCCATTCAGTATGTTGAGGAGGTGGGGAGACTGCTTTTGGTTTAAGCATGAGATTATCTCAAAAAGGAAAAAAAATACTTATGGGCTAACTATTGCTTTGGTAGGTGGTGGGAAGAAAGATTTTTTTTTTAATTCAGTCATTGCTGAATATGATACAAAGGAAACACAGAAGTCATGTTTGGGGAAACTGTATCCTAAGGTGGGCAAGGGACCAGATTCTTCTGCTGTTTTCTCTCAGGAGATACGTCTGGAATCTGATGTGTACATGTTGGGCAGTTAGGAATCCACAGATGGATGAAGTGGTGCCTGGTTCCTACAAAAGCTGTCTAAATCCACTCCTGGGTCCCGTGATCTAGGCCCAACCTGCACTCTTTAAAAATGCACTGCAGAGGCCGGCGCCGCGGCTCACTAGGCTAATCCTCCACCTGCGGCACCGGCACCCCGGGTTCTAGTCCCGGTCGGGGCACCGGATTCTGTCCCGGTTGCCCCTCTTCCAGGCCAGCTCTCTGCTGTGGCCAGGGAGTGCAGTGGAGGATGGCCCAAGTGCTTGGGCCCTGCACCCCATGGGAGACCAGGATAAGTACCTGGCTCCTGCCATCGGATCAGCGCGGTGCGCCGGCCGCAGCGCGCTGGCCGCAGCGCGCCGACCACGGGGGCCATTGGAGGGTGAACCAATGGCAAAGGAAGACCTTTCTCTCTGTCTCTCTCTCTCACTGTCCACTCTGCCTGTCAAAAAAAAAAAAAAAATGCACTGCAGAAAACCTGGCCCCTTACCCAGGGTGACTGCATCCTAACCTTAGGAGGGAAAAGATGGCGGGAAATCGGCCTCACCACCGGGCTGACCTGTTCTTTCCCGGGATCCCGTGCTTGCTGTCATAATGACACGTATCAGAAACAGCTGCCCAGGTCCTTTCTCTGAGTCCAGAAGACCAAGCGGTGATCCAGCGTGACTCAGGTGGGGCAAAGCTTTCTCTCGGTGTGCAGCACGAGGTGCGCCCCCTTCTGGGAGTCTCTGTTGTAATGGGAAGGGGGCTGGGGTGCTAACGATGATGTCAGGCTTGGCTTGTGGGTGACCGCTAGTCAGGGACCACGTCTCCGTGACTGGCTCCCACTATACCATGGCAACGCAGTGGCCAAAAGTGGCCTGTCCTTCCGGTCGCGGAAATCAAGTCTGACCCAGGCCCAGCCAGGGCTCCGGCCAGTCCAGTTCTCTCAGCGTTCAGCAGCGTGGAGAGAGGTTGCCTCCCGTGGGAAGTGGGCAGTGGAGAGAGGACATGGAGCTTCTCATGGCAGAGTTGTTGCAACTCATGAGCAGAGTGGGTGAGAGGACTAGAACAGCACCACTGGGACAGGAACTGGGACCCTGGAATGAGCTATGGCTGCTGGCACTAGAAAAGGAGCCGGGCTGTGCTTCCCCGCCTCCCACAATGAATCCTGGCCCATCAGTCTACCCTGGTCTGCTCCAGCTCTGGATGCCACTCCAGCCAGCCTGTAGGAGGCGCAGGGGACGGACGGCGACACGAGAGGCCAACAATAAAATCCAGGATGTGGCGAATTAGGCTGAACAAATTGTCTGATTTTCCCAATAAGTAAATGGCTCAGAAAAAAAAATAATAAATACAAGCAGTGGAAGGGAGGCCTTTAGTTGAAAAGAGACTTAGGCTCCTACGCACCAGCTACACCGTGGGGTCCTTGTTAGGATCCTGCTTTGTTCAAATAAGTGGTGAAAAGGAGACATATACCCACATATGCTAATTCGTGAAATCTGAGGATTGACTGAACATTTGATGACAAGAGATTATTGTTCATTTTAAAGACTTTTTAAAGGTTTATTTGAAAGACAGAGTGGAAGAGACAGAGAGAGAGAGGGAAAGAGAGATTCTCCTATCCACTGGTTCATTCCACAAATGGCCACAGCATCCAGACCTGGGCCTGGACAAAGTCAGAAGCCAGGAACTCCATCCTGGTCTCCCACATAGTTAGCAGGGGCCCGAGTACTTTGGACAGCCTCTGCTACCTTCCTGTGCCTGGACTTGAACCAGCGCTCCAACATGGGAAGCCGGTGTTGCAAGTGGTGGCTTAACCTGCTGCGCCACAAAATTGGCTCCTATATCATTCATGTTTCTGGTGCAATGCGATACCATAATTCTGTTTTTGAAAACAGTCCTTATATTTGAAAAGCACATGCTAAAATATTTAGACAAGAGGTTGCCGGCACTGTGGCGTAGCAGGTAAAGCCGCTGCCTGCAGTGCTGGCATCCCATATGGGCGCTGGTTCGAGTCTGGCTGCTCCACTTCTGATCCAGCCCTCTGCTATGGCCCAGGAAGGCAGTGGAGGATGGTCCAAGTGCTTGGGCCCCTGCACCCACATGGGAGACTTGGAAGAATCTCCTGGCTTTGAATCGGCACAGTTCTGGTCGTTGTGGTTGTCTGGGGAGTGAACCAGTGGATGGAAGACCTCTCTCGCGCGCGTGCGCTCTCTCTCTCTCTCTCTCTCTCTGCCTCTGCTTCTCTGTGGCTCTGCCTTTCAAATAAATAAATACTCTTTTAAAAAAATTAGACAAGAAAGGAAGAATGAGCAGGCAAGCTATCTTTGCTGTGAACTTGCTTAACAGAATTTAAGGTGTATACAATTAAGAAGAGGCCCTGGGTGTGTCTTACGAGGGCCTGGGCTACAAATCTGGACAACTCTGAGGCTGCAGGAGCCGAGGAAGTTGGCACTGATGGTGCACACTCAGCACGCGCCCCCTCGTGTCCCCTGTGAAAGACTGAGCAGTGACGACACGGGCCTCACAACCCCGGCCTAGGAAGCAAAGAAGAAACTGAACACAGAGCAGCTTTCTCAAGGTCAGAATGGCGGAGCTGAGATTCTGCCCAGACCCCGAGGCTGCCCTACACTGCACAGCCCTGACCTGAGCCCCTGGCCAGACACGGGAGCCACCTGCAGGAAGTGTGTACGCAGGACCGTATGTAGCGACCAGGCTAATACACCCCAAAGTATTGCCGGTTCCTTCTGCTGACTTCTGCTGTAACCCTGCCTCCCAGCACCTCTCATGCAGGCCGCAGGATCAGCCAGGAGGGACTTGGGTGACCCTCAGCTCATAGCGACACCCACCAGCATGGCTGGACACAGCTGTAGCATGGACGGCCACTGAAGGGGACAGGTCCCTCCTCCTCTGCTCACTTCTTTGGGTGGAAGCTAACTATCTTCAAATGAAGGGCCATCTCTAATCACTTTCTCCTTTCTAAACGACAGAGCCTTGGGGTTGGTGCTGTGGTGTAGCAGGTTAAACCTCCGCCTGCAGTGCTGGCAACCATATGGGCGCCGGTTAGAGTGGTGGCTGCTCCACTTCCCATCCAGCTCCCTGCTAATGTGCCTGGGAAAGCAGTGGAAGATGACCCAAGACACTCACCTGGGAGACCCAGGCTCCTGGTTCTGGTCTGGCCCAGCCCTGGCTGTTGTGGCCATTTGGGGAGTGAACCAGAGGATGGAAGATCTCTTTGTCTTTCCTTCTCGCTCTGTAACTCTGCCTTTCAGATAAATAAATCTCAAAGTACATAGTCTCTCTTTCTTTTTAATGATTTGTTCTGGTATTAGGGAATGAAACTTGTTTCCTTTCTCCCTGTAATCCTTACACAAAAACCTCTGGCTTTCTGATCTCGTTATTAATTCTCAAATCTCTTGGCAGTGGGATTCTATTTTTTATTACTTCTTATAATTTTTTTAATTACAGAAGAAACACCTGCTCAAGCACAGGATTGAAAAATAGATCGGTCCGCTCTAAAGGGACTTCTGGCCGGGAGGAGAGACGCCTTCTTTATCTGAGACAGATGAGATTTTGATTTATGGCTGGCAGATGGCCCCCGTCTTAAGGACACGTGAGGGGCACGGTTTCTAATAGGAGTAACATGTCCTTATCCGGTAAAGCCGGTGCAGCCTGCAGCCTGGCCCCGGCCGGCGACAGCGGCCTCGCGTTTCTCCACGCCTGTGTCAGCGCGACAGCTGAGGGTCTCCAGAGAGAAGTGCCTCTCAGTACATGGCGGGGGCCAGCCGTGCAAACACGGAGGACTCTCAGCGCCCTGGCCACTAATCCCGCTGCTAAAAACAGCTGAGGCTGAGCCGCCCCGAGCCTGCTTGCTGGTTCTCAGCCGCGATCCAGTGACCCTGAGCCGTGCCGAGACATTCCCGAGGCTCGGGTGCCCCTGGCTGCAGGAGCCGGGGCCCGGGATGGCGCTGGTTATTTTTATCCGAGATGGCTCATGCTTTCCACAGTGGAGAGCAGCAAGAAACCCCAAGCCCTGCACATGCATGGGTCCTCTTTACGTTATCCTAAATGAGCCCTGGCCCTCGTTCGTTCAAGGACCTGGAGATTCAGGAGAGCAGGTGATGGATGCCTTGGGCCACCTGTGTGGGGAGCCCGACACCAGCTTGCTGGGGGAAGCCACGGCTTAGGTAAGAGAACGGAGCGCTGCCGTCGACATAGGGTTCCCCAGTGACTCCCGAATGCCAAGCTAAGTAAGACGGAAGCTTGGGCCCCAAGCCCAGCAGTGGAGATGTAAGTACCCAAATCGCAAGCAAAAAAATTAATAATAATAATCAAGTAACATAAACCCAAAACTACAGGGGTGGGCCTTTGACTCTGAAGATGCCACTTAGAATAGCCACATCCGCTACTAAGTGCCGGGTTCGAGTCTCAGCTCTGCTTTCGGTTCCACCTTCCTGCTCACGTGCACCTTGGGGGTGGCAGGGGCTGGGCCACGTATCTGGGTTACTGCCACATGCAGAAGCCTAGGCTCCCAGCCTCAGCTTGGCCCAGCCCTGGTTATTGTTGATTTTGTTAGGGGAGTGAAACAGTAGATGGAAGATCTGTCTCCATCTGTTTCTTTGTCTCTCTCTCTCTGCCTATCAAATTAAATAACTACATACATAAATAAACTCCTTTTGGAAGTACAGGAGTAGCAGTAACTGAGGCCAGCAGCAAGGGGCCTAAAAGACACAGCCAACGAGCAGGCTCAGCCACTAAGCAATGAACACGGCGCTCTGTACACAGCAGGTGCTCAACGCAAACCTCAAACTGAATTCGTAGCAGGAAAAGTGAGTGGCTGAGGGATCTGTTGGTCTCGAGGACAAATAAGAAGTTCTTTCTGTGCCGACTCCACCTCCGACGTCGGCCACAGGGAGAGGAGAATGACCCAGAGTGGTTCTTTACAAATCTGGTGAGCAGTGGCGACCATGAACTTGATGGGGCTGGCTTTCTGAAGGAACGGGTGGGGACGAGGCTGTTTGCAATCCACACAGGCCCCTGAGCCTGAAGGGAGGGCTGGGTGTCGGCGAGGAGGTCCTGGGGCCTGTGTGTACACAGGGGACAGTCTGTGTGTGAGGCCAGCCCCCGTGCTTCACTGTTGGAAGCGTCAGGGCTGTGTTTCCTAACTCCAGGGGTCTTCCAAAGGCTCGTAGAAAATGCATATCCTGAGAAAATTCACAAGGATTTTAAGAAATGTTTGCATGCAAATAAACTTAACTTTCAACCTGCTTTTCCACCAATTTTATGAACAGCCCTGGTATACACATCTTCTCTTCTGTCACCTGCCTACTGTGTGCCCGGGAGCAAGGAATGGGAGGCACAGGAGAGGGGCCAAGGGAGCGAACTCGTGTCTTAAAGCCCAGCACTCAGGAACCCACACTTCTAAACAGGGTCCAGGCTCGGCATGGGGTGGGGTGAGCATCCATGGCAGCTGTGCCTGTTTGGGGCCTGAGGTCTTTGGCTAGAAACATAAAACATGCTCCTCCCAGGTTTCCTGAGAGGCCTGCCAGCCATGGCTGTCTTGGGCTGCCTCATCTCGCAGGTGCACATGGACTGACTTCCAGGTATCTGGGAAGTGGTGGGTTTGGCTCATGTGCGCCCCTCTCTGTGCTGGCGAGGGAAGAAGCACCCGTTCAGCCCCCAAGAAACTGGGACAGGGCCGGAGACCACTGGGCCCCCCTCCTGCCATCCCACTGTAGGGTTTAGCATACCCTCTGCCCTCCCTGGCTAGTGAAGGAAGCCGCTGAAGGCAGGGCCACGGGCACCGCCAGATTCCACACCAGGTTCTCTTCCAAACTCTGCCGCATCCCTGGGCCAGGCAAAGCCTTAGTCCTTCAAGCATGGTGATCCCTTGTTGAAAAGTAGATTAAAGGGACATAAATCTCACCGTTTAAAGGGACTTGCTCTGGGTCCCACAGCAAAGCCAAGCATCACAGGGCCTGACACGCAATAAACGATGGTATGGGTGCTGTCGGCTCAGTGAGGGACTTTCTGAACCCTAGGACGGCTCCATGAGCTGGGATTCCAACCCTGTCACCATGACCTGCCCGGCCTGGCATCCAGCGCAGTTAACCCTCGCCGCACCTCGGTTCCCTCCCACCCTTCCTCGGTTTCTGTCTTGCCTTGTAACTTGTAACCCTGAGCGGTCTTTGCTTTGTCATCTGGAATGCGGGGTAGGAGAAGAAGATGGGAGGTGTGTGTGTGTGTGTGTGTGTGTGTGTGTGTCTCCCATGGAAAATACTAATAAGAAATCCCGGGGCGTAAATCACCCCAAGCTCTTGAGAGAAAAAGAA
Organism: Oryctolagus cuniculus; assembly: GCF_051225735.1. Taxonomy (NCBI): domain Eukaryota; kingdom Metazoa; phylum Chordata; class Mammalia; order Lagomorpha; family Leporidae; genus Oryctolagus; species Oryctolagus cuniculus. The sequence goes on along the minus strand of NC_142883.1, from coordinate 54,780,207 downwards.
TCAAATCATCACCATTACAGAAGGAGGGAGAGGTTGGGACTGGCGCTGTGGTGTAGTGGGTAAAGCCGCCACCCGCTGAGCCGGCATCCCATATGGGCGCCAGTTTGTGTCCCGACTGCTCCACTTCTGATCCAGCTCTCTGCTGTGGCCTGGGAAAGCAGTGGAAGATGGCCCAAGTCTTTGGGCCCCTGAACCCGCATGGGACACCTGGAAGAAGCTCCTGGCTCCTGGCTTCGGATCGGCGCAGCTCCAGCTGTTGCAGCCATTTGAGGAGTGAATCAGCAGATGGAAGACCTCTCTCTCTCTCTCTCTCTCTCTCTCTCTCTTCCTCTACCTCTGCTTCTCTGTAACTCTGCACTTCAAATAAATAAATAAATAAATCTTTGAAAAAAAAAAAAAAAGGAGGCCGTGTGGACACCGAAGCCCCCGCCCCATCCGGGGTTTCAAAGGCTGCTGATGTGATGATAGGTGGTCTGTGGTGCACACGATTCCCAGCGTCCAAGGCACACAGTGTCACCACCGAGCCATTCAGAGTCTCTGAAACAACCTATTCCCCCTCACAAGTCTCTCTAAAGCACAGTTCTGCCGTAGCCCTGCTCTGCCCAGACCTCGCCCATGGTCCCCTCCGCCCATCAGTGGACTGCCCCCGCCTCTGACGGACACTCAGCCCGGGTCCCACAAAGCTGGATCCCCCTCGTCCCTCTGGCCTGGGTTGGCTCCACCGGGCAGGGGCTGCCACTCCTGGGATTGCCACGTGGAGTTCCACACCGGGGTGCGGTTCCTCCCTCTTGGAGGCCCGTGTTTTCACAGTTACCCCTCAACTACAGTCTTGGGCATAGGAGGCTGCAGGCTCTGGGAGCTGTAGTGATGGTCTGTACCGGTCCTTTTACCATCTGCAGCACCACCTACTCACCCCGCCCCCTGGCTGCACCCTGCCACTGCCCCAGCGGTGTCTCCCATGTTCAAGGACAAGTCCTCTCTCCTGGATGGCTCCCGGCCATCTCTGCGGCTCTGCCTGGTGCCGCCTTTCACTCCCTGGCACCGCAGTCTCCCGCTAGGTGGCGCTGCTGCTCACGCAGGTGCCACCGCCCCCAGCCGGGCCCTCACCCGGAGTGCCAAGCTTCTGCAGGTTCTACAGGTGCTGGACGGCTCTGGCCGAGGGTGGGTGAGAAACCAGAAGCTTCCCTCCTGCACCCTGGGCTCACAGTGGTTCGGTCCAGAGCATTGCCGGTGTGGAGGCTGAAACCAAGAGCCAGGAATAACCCCATCCTGAGTCTAAAATTTTGTTCATCGGGTTCTGCTTTTTGGTGGGGGGCATTAATTTTTATTTTAAAAAATGCCATGCTACGACAGGGTTAGTCATCATGGAGTTTCTCCGAGGCCCCTTGGTTCCTGCGCCTGGGGAGGGTGTCTCTCCTGCGTCCACCCTCCTCGGCTTGGGCCACAGTGCTGCGAAGGCAGCCTCGAGTCTCCAAGCAGAAGGCCACAGCTGTGTCTGTGGTCGTGCTGGCCTCGCCTGGCTCTGAGATGCTGATGCCGGGCTGGGGACGGCCAGTGCACTGTCCCTGGTGGAATCCAATTCCCCTCAGGGTAAGTCCTGCCATGGGCGGCCCCGCAGTGTCATCACTTCCGGCCCACTCCCCCAGGCTCACAGCGCCGGCCTCTGCGGAGACCCCAGCCCGCCCGTCCCTGCCGTCTGGGCATTCCCCTGCCCTCGGCACGCTTGAACGGATTCCCGTCCCAAGGGAGCGGAACGCCTGTCACTGTCCACTGCGCTGCTGGGGCCCTGGTTCCGCTGTCCTCCTCGTTTCCCACAGGGGCCTTTTAATGTCCTGCCCCTCAGGGAGCTCGGAGTCTTTGCAGCTTCTGGGGACATCTGGATGGGTGCTCCCCGTTTCTCTCCGCGGGCGCGGGCTGAGGACAGATGGTGAAACAAGCTGCCCACGACTGAACCCACGGACCCGCGGCCACCTGAGGAGTTTTAAAAAATCCAATTAAGTCAGAATCTTTAGTGGGGGGACAACACCCACCATCCTCCAGGTGAAAATACAAATCCAAGGCTGGGACCCACGTTTTAGGCTCCATCAAGTGGAGGCTGCCATCTACAGGCGAGAGTGGGTACTGCTGCCCACCGGTAGCCTAGAAGGTGAGGAGGGGAGAGAGAGGCAGACGGACAGCCAGCCAGAGTTTAGAGGAGGTCCAGCATTAGAACCCAGTGTTCCAGTCACCACCAGCTGGTTCACTCCCCAGATGGCCACAATAGCCAAAGCTGGGCTGATCTGAAGCCAGGAGCTTCTTCCAGGTCTCCCACGTGGGTTCAGGGGCCCAAGCACTTGGGTCATCTTCCACTGCTTTGCCAGGCACATTAGCAGGGAGCTGGATCAGAAGAGGAGCAGCTGGGACTCGAACCGGCACCCCTATGGGATGCTGGCTCCGCAGGTGGAGGCTTAGCCTACTACGCCACAGCGCCGGCTACTGAGCATCCTATTCTTACAGCAAGAGTGACACTTGCTCTCTGGGTCATTTCCTTCGTGGGTAACATGTGAATGGGTATGACCAACCCCTGAGGATTGCTGGCGTGACACAGATAAGTGTATGTGTCAAGAGCTGAGTTGTCTAAGACCACTGGAGGAACTGGAAGATGGCAGGAAGTGCACTGACTTTTCTTGCTTATTATGCTCACCTCACAGCAGGATTGGCTTCCCGTGCGTTTGTAAAATTAGAACAAAGCTCAATTGCTGAGTATGTCTGTTAAGTGCAAGAGGCTTCCAGACCAAGATGCAGTTCACAAATATGACCACCAGAGGGCAATGCAGGGTCACTTATGAAGTGGATTATGTTCCAGCTCTGTCAATGGCAGGACCATCGGGCGTCTGCCTGAATTCTAACCACCTGGGGTTGAGCCTGAGGGTGTCCTGTCCTACCTGCTGTCTGTCCAGGAGTGAGCTCAGCAGAGTCCCCTGATGTCAGGTTATCCAGGAGTGGATGCACCCAAACTTTTTGCTGCCCATTTGCAATGTTGGGTTCCTTCCACATCTTCGAGATCAGATTCTGTTGGGATGCCCCACAATAGGTCCTGAACATACCTTGTGCCCCGGCCCACGGGCTCACCTGCACTCAGATCAACCATAAGTCAGCATTTCCTGCCAAGTCTGGCATCTGAGGCTGGACAGTGGCTTCCGGCCGCTCAGGACCAGAGCTTTGGCCGTGCAGCAGCTGGTTACGCGTGCCTGCTATGGTTCTACTTGCCATCCCTTCCCTGGCCCAGGCCATGGCCCACCAAGCATTGGTGTCCCTGTCAAAGACTGGGTTCTCTTGGTTCTCTGGAAACAAAACGACCCGGGGCTGTTCCCAGGGAGGGTGACCACGCTTCTCAGTTGTAAGTGTAAGATGAGGAACCCGTGCCATGCTCCCTCAGCCAAATTCAGGACGAGAGCTCCCTCCTTGCCAAGCTGACTCCACCCTCCAACAACCCTGAGGATCTGGTCCAGGACAGGGCTTCAGTTTGGGCTCCCTCCTTCACCCCATTCCTACCAAGACGCAAAGGAAGTCTACTTCCCGGGACAGTTTAGATGGCAGGTGGCCTCTCTTTCCGGCAAGCACTGCACTTGACAGACCTGGGTGTCTTGACTAAGGGCCTGCCCCACCCTGCCTGGAGGCTTTGTATCCAAGTGTGCTTTGATTATGTGCACACCGTTTCTTGATGGTTACGCCATTTCAGAGAAAGGGAAGGGCAGATGTGGTTCTTGACATGAGGGCTGCAGGCTATTTTAAGAAAGGGGAGAGGGAAGGATAAAAGAAGTCAGAGGGTTTAGCACCGCTTAAACCAGAGAGATCACCAAATACTTGCGGGGGATTTATCGCCAATATGGAATGTAGCTGACTGCATGATGCTCAAGATAGCAATAAAAGAAGGAAACATTTTGGCTTGTTTAATCACTCCAGGAGAAATACACCAAGCAGGTTCACATAATGAGTCTGGCATGAGAGAAGGCGTGAGCCCTCCGGCCTGATCTAGTGTATGCGCCAATGGCCAACTTGGCAAAAAATGAGGGGACCAGAACGGGGGAGGGGTGGCTCCATCCGGAGTCGAGGGTCAGAGGTAAAGTATTCAAGAAGTCACCTGATGGACGCCCAGCTTCGGAGCCCTGACAAAGCCACGTGCATCCACCAGGCTGTGGGCACTGGAGGCCACCCTACCAAGCGACCACGTATTATTTGTGGAAAATATTATTATTATTTGTGGAAAATGTCTAGAATAGGCAGAGCCACGGAGGCAGACACAGATGGGTGGTTGCTGGAAGCTGAGAATGGAGAGGACTGCTTCGTGTGTATCGGGTTTCTTTTCTGGGTGGCGAATGTTCTAAAATTAGAGTGTGAGGATGGCTGCGCATCTCTGTGGACGCACTCAACACCACCGAACTCTCACGAGGGGAACGGGAGGGGATGTGAGGCACTTCTCAGCAGAGCTGCGATGAAAAGGGTATAGAAAGGTCCACCACACAACTTACCAAATACTCCATTAAAACTGCTCCAAACCGCGGCAATGTAGAGGGCTTAGAGTCACTGACATGGAGAATTCAGGACAGGAAACTTCATTCTCAAACAAGGCTGGACCAATGAGGTGTTTCTATATAATCTGAGTTGAATTTAATATTTGATTTTTATATAGCATAAGAGTTGGATTTAAAGTAAAGAGATGAGGGGGAGCATAAAATATATATCACTTTCATAGGATTATAGATTTTTAGAGAAGGGACTCAGATGACCACATGATCAAATATCATCTCTTATTTTATGGGTGAACAAGTTGTCTAAAACAACCACGAAAGGTTTGAAAATAAAAATACATCTCTCTGGTACCCCGGTTCATCAATCCTGCTCCCTAGTAACCACTGCCAGTTTCTGGTATATGTTCTATTCACATGCACGTACCGACCTACCTGCCTACACACACACACACACACATACACACACCACTTCCTCTGTGGTCCAGGGACAATGTGCTCATACATTCACTTACGTGTTCTGAGTGGCTCTCACATTTGTGCAAGGCGGAAGCACCCCGGTTTATTGAAGCCCACCAGGAAAGGAGGCAGGGGCTGGTGGAGGCGCATCTACTGGACATGAATAACTGTGGGTGATACATCGCTCACGGAGTCAACCAACACACAAAGGTGCAGAGACATACGCACAGTTCAGTGTGGGCTTACTTTCCTCCTAACATCAGCCCCTAAGCAACTCAAATGCATCTCTCTTTCTCTGGCTCCAGACTTGGGTGGAAGCTCCCAAATCACACTGTTGGGGGCTGGGAGGTGCAGATGGTGTGTGTGTGTGTTGGGGGAGGGGTGGTGGCCGACACGCGTGGATGCAAGCTTACATTGCCGTGGGAAAGGCGGAGCTTTGGTGTGACACTCAGGGAAGGTGGCTGCGTAGTCACGATGCCTCCAGAATTATCACCACTGGGTGCATTTTGGGGGGAAAAGGCGACACCCCAGGCTCAGGGTAAACACTGGCTTCCCATCTGCCACCCGGGGAAATATGGGGCGGGTAGAGAATATGCAGACCAGCACAGGAACCAGGCCCCTACCCTGAGATCTGGTAGCCCGGGCTGCAAAGTCCCCTTGAAGATTCCTCAGGCTCCCAGGTATTTTTAGTCGTGGTAACTGTAGACGGGGGGCCCAGCGTTGCAGCCCTCAAAATAAGATGGCTCTGAGAAGGCTAAGGTCAGCAGATGCCATCTGTGTAAGTCAAGCCCGCAAGGAGGCGGGGATTAGCTGTCTCCTCCGGGCAGCTCCCCAGAAGCGAGTGTCTTGCAGAGTGATTTGTAGTGACCTTACGGAGGAGGAGCGGACGCAAGCGCTTCTCCAGGGCGACACACGGGGTCGCTCGGGAGACGGTGTGTTGTGGCAGCGAGGGGCAGGGTGTGAAGGCCTGCCAAGGGAGTGTAGGAAAATGGACAGGGAGCGGTGTGGCACGGGGAGGGCCAACGGGGGCTTCCCGACTCTGGCTGAATGACCCCGAATCACCCTCGGCATGACGAGCAGCCTTGAATGAACTTAAGGACACCCGGCTTTTGTCCTGTGCCTCCCCCCAGGGGAGCTTCGGGTCTGCTTTACCAGGAAGAGAAAGCTCTGGGTTCCACCGCGTAGGCCCAGAAAGCTCCCTTGAGAAACGGAAGCACTGGAGTTCTGGTGATAGACATCAGTCTCTCGTGAGTTGGGTTATAAGCAATACTGAGGCCTCCCCACTACCTCTGGACTCAACAAGTGGCTTACTGAGTGGATCTGGAGAGGACCCCAGACCTCGGGAGTTTTTAAATGTCTCCAGATGACTCTGAGGTGAAGGCAGGCTGCGCATCTTGGACCTAGCTCAGCCCCCCTATGTGCTGAACAGTCGTGGAAAAAAATTTTTTTTAATTAATTTATTTATTTTACTTGACAGGCAGGGTGACACATGGAGAGAAGGAGCGACAAAGAGATCTTCCATCTACTAATTTACTTCCCAAATAGCTGCAACACCCAGGACTGGTTTAGGCCTTAGCCAGAGCCCAGGAACTCCATCCAGGTCTCCTACATGGGTGGCAGGGGCCCAAGTAGTTAGGCTATTTTCCACTGCTTTTTCCAGGTGCATTAGCAGGAAGCTTGATCAGAAGTGGTACAGCCAGGACTCGAACCGGTGTCCATATTGGGATAGCGGAGTTGCAAGCACCAGCCTAACCCATGTACCACCAACATGCTGGACTAAAAGAATGATTTTTTTTTGTAATTACTATTTTAATCTTATACTTGGCAGTAAACTCTGGGAGTTACAAGGGTACTTCAAAAAGTTCACGGAAAAGTGGAAATAAAAAATGAGATTCTTTGGGTGTAAAATATTATTTTTTGAAATCAATGCAAAAGCCTTTTTGTAATATGAACTTTCCATGAACTGTTAGAGGAATTCTTCCAGACCTTAACGTTAAAAACCATTAAGGCCGCCGACTGAGCCATCAGCCACCTAGGCTCTGGTTGCGTGTCATGCCTGGTGCACATGTCACAGCTGGGGACACACAGGCCTGAGGTCTGGGAAGGCGTTGTGGCACCTGGCCAGCAGTTGCTCACATGTGGTTGGAGGAAACTGCAGGTCCCCCCGGGTCCTGGGCTGCAGCTGAGCTCACGGAGGGCGTCTTTTTTTTTTTTTTTTTGGACAGGCAGAGTGGACAGTGAGAGAGAGAGACAGAGAGAAACGTCTTCCTTTGCTGTTGGTTCACCCTCCAATGGCCGCCGTGGCCGGTGCGGTGTGGCCGGCGCACCGCGCTGATCCGATGGCAGGAGCCAGGTACTTATCCTGGTCTCCCATGGGGTACAGGGCCCAAGCACTTGGGCCATCCTCCACTGCACTCCCTGGCCACAGCAGAGAGCTGGACAGGAAGAGGGGCAACCAAGGAAGAGGGGCAACCGGGACAGAATCCGGCACCCCGACCGGGACTAGAACCCGGTGTGCTGGTGCCGCAAGGCGGAGGATTAGCCTAGTGAGCCACAGCGCCGGCTGGGTGTCAGTCTTTCTTGGCATCAAATCAGGAGGACTGGCTCGTGGCAGCATTGGGGTGAGGAAGGAGGGCACCATGGCCAGAGGATTGATTTTCCCTTCTCTAAAAGGCCTCAGGTCATCCCGTACCCTCAGACTATTAAAGTGAAGGGGCCCCTCCATCACCTGGGATCTGCTGACACAAACAGGCTGAGATTGATCTAGAAGGAGGGGGGAACCCATCACAAACGCTCATCAAGCAAGATGGCAGGGACGCCGTCTTTCAGCCTGCGTTCAGCAAGGTCCAGAATTTTTAATTTATCGTTCTGCGTACCAAGACCAGTTTGAGGAAGCCCATTCATCTTGCTCTCTTGTCTAACCTGTTTTGAATTGATACGCGGTACACTGAGAGAAAGGAGGAGAAAGGCAGCTCGCTCACCAGTCTCCCCTTTAGGGAGCTTCGGGTGGCGTTCTTTGAGTTCTGACCTACAAATGCTTTCTAATTTGGGTTTTGATTGAGAGATTTCAAGCTGGGGAGAAAAGTGATGAATGGAATGGGAGGGTTCATTCACAGACGCAATGAGATGACCTGGAATCCTTTAAAAGATTTATTTATTTATTTATTTATTTAAAAGACAGAATGAGAGAGAGAGAGAGAGAGAGAGAGAATCTTCCATCTGCCAGGACAGATCTTGGACTCAGATACGGGATGCAAGCACCCCGAGCGGCAGCTTAACCCACTGTGCCACATGCCCGCTTCCAGGATTTTCATTAAAGCCAACCATCCTGGGGCCTGAGTTGTGGCACAATGGGTTAAACCGTCACCTGCGACACCCGCATATCAGAGTGCTGGTCTGAGTCCGGCTGCTCTGCTTCCAGTCAGGCTCCCTGCTAATGAAGTGGGGGGGGGCAGGCAGAGCTGAGTGCTTGGGCCCCTGTCACTCACATGGAGTTCCAGGGTCCTGGTTTCAGCCTGGCCCATCCCCAGTTTATATTATGGCCACTGGGGAGGGAGGTGAATCAGTGAATGGAAAACCTCTTCTGTCTCCATGTCTCCCTTGTTCTCTGTCAGTCTGCCTTTCAATAAATAAAATAAAATGTTTTAAAAACGAGAAAATCCCCAAACCATCCTGAAGAAAACCCAAGACTTTGTCTATTTCTCTCTTCCTCTCTCACCCTTGTATTTGAAAGTTTTTCGACAGAGCTAGCAATTGCACTCCTAAGCAAATCCTTTGCGTAGACTCTGATTCAAGGGCACAAGAAGACACAAAGATGTTCAGTACAGCGTTGTCTACAGTGGAGAAGAATCGGAAGTGTCTTGAATGTTCATCAACAAGAGAATAGATAAACAGTGGTGGAGTCATAGGATACTATACAGCAAGGAAAACGATTGAATTAGAGTTACATGTACAACAGCGTTTTATGTTTAGAGGGCCATGCTATTTTGGTATGATTTCAAACATAAAACAACAGCGCATGTTGTTTGTGGATATGCTCCCATATTATAAAAGTGTAAAACACTGGGCAGGGAGACAGCCACCATGTTCAGGGAATCAGCTGCCTGTGGGATGACGGCAGGAGACAATTGTAGTATTTTATTATTACAATTAATTTTAGAGGTCTAAAGCAAATAGGGAAAAACGACATCTGTTAAATCTAGATGGATATTTGTTAAATAACCTTCTAAGGCTGGTGCCGCGGCTCAATAGGCTAATCCTCCGCCTGCGGCGCCGGCACACTGGGTTCTAGTCCCGGTTCGGGCGCCGGATTCTGTCCCGGTTGCCCCTCTTCCAGGCCAGCTCTCTGCTGTGGCTTGGGAGTGCAGTGGAGGATGGCCCAAGTGCTTGGGCCCTGCACCCCATGGGAGACCAGGAGAAGCACCTGGCTCCTGCCTTCAGATCGGCGCGGTGTGCTGGCCACAGTGCGCCGGCCGTGGCGGCCACTCCAACGGCAAGGGAGGACCTTTCTCTCTCTCTCTCTCTCTCACTGTCCACTCTGCCTGTCAAAAAAAAAAAAAACAAAGAAAAGAAAAGAAAAAAAATAACCTTCTAAACTTTTCTTCGAAAAGGTTGAAACCTTGTACTTGAGAAAATATAGCAATTTTAGTGGCAGAAGCTTACATCAAAAGCATATGTATATAAATATATATATAGATTTGTGACATAATGCATATGAATTCATTGGGCGGAAATATCAGGATTATGACAGATCTGTGTTGCCCACATTGAAGGACAAATGCAAAACCCCACTTGTGTCAGGTGGGCAGACACAGGTAAAACTGAAGGGATTCACTAAGGGGTTAAGAAAATAGTTTAATGTAAAATTTTTGTACAGTTAAAAAAAATCAGTGAGTTGGTAGTGTTTCATTTCTACAATGTTCCATTTAATGAAAGGTGTTTCATTTTAAAAGTGCTTCATTTAAAAAAAACAACCTTGCTTTAAAATATGCAGACTAAAACAGTTTTTTTTGGTCCATTTTCTTCCTTTCTTGAATTTGCTTTAACAATGACAACAGTGCTAGCACTCCCGTTAACAAGTCAAGTGAGACAAAGACAGGGAAAGATGGCAGTCCCCCTCTCGCCTTCCACGTCCACCAATCCACAGCTAACCAAGGTCACCGACTTGACACGTTCCTGCTCATCCCTTGCCTTATAAAATTTTTCAAGACTGCTTTTTGAATGTCTTTCAAACAAATTCAGCTTTTACCACTAGAAATAACACTAAGTTTTGCTATTGCCAAAGTGATTTTAGAAAAATACAGAGGGGCCGGTGTGGTGGCGCAGTGGGTTAATGCCCTGGCCTAAAGCACCGGCATCCCATATGGGCACCAGTTCAAGACCTGGCTGCTCCACTTCTGATCCAGCTCTCTGTTATGGCCCAGGAAAGCAGTAGAAGATGGCCCAAGTCCTTGGGCCCCTGCACCTACGTGGGAGATCCAGAAGAAGCTCCTGGCTCCTGGCTTCGGATTGGCACAGCTCCGGCCGTTGCGGCCATCTGGGGAGTGAACCATTGGATGGAAGACCTCTCTCTCTCTCTCTCTCTCTCTGCCTCTCCTCTCTCTGTGTAACTGACTTTCAAATAAATAAATCTTTAAAAAAAAAAAGAAAGAAAAATACAGAGAGTTCATGTAAGCCAAAGTTAGGTACAATAAAAACACGGCAGTGGGTGTGCATTTTACTTCATGGTTGAGCACACTTGGTACATAGTGAAGCTGAGATTGAGGACAGGTGCCTCTTGCTGGCACACAGGTGGCTGGTATTATTCAGAACAACTGTGTGTCCTGAGAGGGTCTCCATCCTGGAGGAGTGGTGGGGAACTGGGACCGGTAAATCACCAAGCGCACCCTGAGGTTCAAAGCAGGGGCCATCCTGGGCCCCCGCAGCCATGTGCTGCTCCCGGTGCCAGGCTGCTGACAGCTGTGGCTGTCCTCGTCCTGCTCCACGCTTCCTCTCCCTGCCTCCTGTCACTGTCCTTTCTCCTCTGCCCTCCTCTTCACCACCTCCCTTGCCCTGCTCCTTCGTTTTTCTCCAACTGGCAGAAGAAATGTCATGTCACTCACCTCTTGGGTAACTGGAGCCCTTCAGCTGTTGGAGTGTCTCTTTGGAAGGCCATCCCAGGGGTGGCTGGCCAGTTTCCCAGAAGGCTTCATCTGTTAAGACAGGAGGGTGGCTTTTTAGAATTCCTTACAAGAACTTTGCAAGAGCAGTTAAACTAAGTCCTCTTGAGCCCTGGCTTCTTTCTGAGGTTTCCATTTCAGAAGAAAACACAGCTCGGGGGAGGGAGGGACCACTCACCCTGTAGCCTTGGAGGGCGGGCAGGGGAAAAGCTGGGAGAAGAAAGATCGCCGGACAACATTCTCTTTCCAGAAGGAAGGGGGTCCAGCAGATTCAGGAAACAGGAGAGGACCGTGGACATGTGAGGCTAAAGCCCCCACCCACCTCTGCCTACAGTGAGCTTCAGGGACTGGGGGTGGGCTTTGCCTGGGTGACAGGTGGTCCTTTCTCGTATCTCTTTCCTTCCTTCCTCCATGCCTCTATTTCTTTCTTTTGCACTTCTACTCCATCTTAAAACTTCTCCAAAACAGGTTATTGGGAAATGGGCTAGTCCTACCAACCGTGCCTCCAAGGGTTCTGGTAGGCTTCCCCAGGGGCACTGCTGCTGTGACAGGTCAACAGCTCCTACACCAAGCACGAACTTGAACGTGAAGTATGGATTTTCAGTGGCAATTAGGTTCACTGACTAGGACACATGTCCCACTCTGATATAGGACAGCCTCTGACGGTAGGGGTGGCTCTGTGTGTGTAGGGACAGGCAGTCTATGGGATGCCTGTGCATTTCCCACTTATGTTTGCTGTGAACCTAAAACTGCTCAAAAAAAACCCAAACAGCCCAAAGTGTTCTAACACACACACTTTGAAAGTCAACAGCCACTATGAGGAGGCAGAAATACAAATCAGACTCAGCTGAGCAAGGCAGCTGTGAAACAAACAAGAAACAAGACTTTCAAGACAGTCCCCAGGGTCTCAATCAGCAGGCTCCTGGCAATCGTGTGGGGACAAGGAGCCTTGGATGGAGGCTGTGTTCCCTTGGCGGTGCCAGGATCCTCTGGCATTATCATTTTACACAAGGAGATGGAAGAATGTCTTCATAATCCAAGGCGTGGGCTCCTGCTCCTTGATCCCCACGGGGTAAGAAATCTGAGGACAGAGTGAGCCTGCCAGGCACGGCCTCCCAACACTGCAGGTCTGAAGCTGTAAATCCCAACTGGACTGTTCTGAGAAGCCAAGTGACGAGGTAACCTGACCTCAACTGACCTACATGACCCTGGGTTCCTCTGCTGACCCCGACAAAGGAAATGTAGCTCTCCACCGCAGGGTCTTCATCAGATATAATCATGAGTTATTTAGACCCAACGTTTGTTGAATACTTGCTGTATTCATGGCGTGGGTCATGCCATTGAGTCCTTCAAGTTCATTTTCTCGTTCACTCCTTTTGTTCCCACCAAAGACGTGTAACCTTCTCTTCCTTTTACAGTTAGTGCGCCTGATATCCAGAGTCAACGCTTTGCTAAAGCCACAAGTATAGTAAGATTTGGAGTTCAGAAAAGCACTTGAATGCCCTGTGTGAACGCCTATAGGGGTCCACCTGCTGAGCGTGAGTCCTTTCTCCACTCTTATATTTATTTATTTATTTATTTTTGACAGGCAGAGTGGAAAGTGAGAGAGAGAGACAGAGAGAAAGGTCTTCCTTTTCCGTTGGTTCACCCCCCAAATGGCCGCTGCGGCTGGCGCACCACACTGATCCAAAGCCAGGAGCCAGGTGCTTCTCCTGGTCTCCCATGTGGGTGCAGGGCTGCCTTTTCTCCACTCTTTGTTGATCAAACTCCTCTTTCAAGAATGAACTGCGGTGGGGCCGGCTTGCAACACTGGAAGCACTCATTGGAGTCCTGGCTGCTCTGCTTCCTATCCAGCTCCCTGCTAATGTGCCTGGAAAGGCAGCAGAAGATGGCCCAAGTGCTTGGGCCCCTGTCACCCATATGGGAGACTAGGATGGAGTTCCTGGCTCCTGGCTTCAGCCTGGCCTAGCCATGGCTTTTGAGGCCATTTGGAGAGTGAACCAGCAGATGGAAGGTATCTCTTTCTCTCTCTCTCTCTCTCTCTCTCTCTCTTTCTATCACTATGTGTTTCAAAGAAATAAATCTTAAAAACAACAACAACAACAACACAACAAAGAAAAACTGGCCAGAGCCGTGGCTCGATAGGCTAATCCTCCGCCTTGTGGCACTGGCACACTGGGTTCTAGTCTTGGTCGGGGCACCGGATTCTGTCCCGGTTGCCCCTCTTCCAGGCCAGCTCTCTGCTTGGCCCGGGAGGGCAGTGGAGGATGGCCCAAGGGCTTGGGCCCTGCACCCCATGGGAGACCAGAAGAAGCACCTGGCTCCTGCCATTGGATCAGCGCAGTGCACTGGCTGCAGCGCGCCGGCCATGGTGGCCATTGGAGGGTGAACCAACGGCAAAGGAAGACCTTTCTCTCTGTCTCTCTCTCTCTCTCACTGTCCACTCTGCCTGTCAAAAAAAAAAAAAAAAAAAAAAAAAAAGAAAGAAAAACTTGCAGTGTTGCCCTTTCTTCAAGGAAGCGTTTCTTCCCTTGCAGAAATCCCTTTTCCTCTCCCCAGTGTGTTCCTGCCCCATGTGTGAGACCCTTGAATTTACACACCTTGGCATATTGCTTGTTATTATTTTTGTTCAATGTCTCTCTTTCCCACTGGACTCTGTATAGGCAACAGTGGATGATGTCTTATTTTACTCACTTTCATGGAGAGTAAATTCTAGCAGTATTGAATTAAATGCATAGCAGGTGCTCAAAATACCTGTTGTATGAGTAATTGCACAAAACAAGTTTTAATTGAAAAATACAACTATGGCTTTGGTGCTGAATGGTCCCATAGAGTTTTGTTTGCATTTGCAGGCTGCAAGGTTCACAATTTTAGGCTCGGAGTCAGACTACCAAAATCCTAAAGCTAGATCAGAACCGGTGTTAGTCACTGAGCAAATTGCCAGACTTTGATTGTAACCTCCTAACTATGAATTTTGTTTTCATAAAAAGTGGTCCAAGATGGAAGCTATGTCCTGAACAGCAGGTTTGATGACATGGAAGTATGTAATGGGAAGATGTGTACCCACAAGAATTCCAAGACTTTCTCTATCTATGGACTTTTTCTTTTAAAAAAGATTTATTTATTATTTATTTGAAAGTCAGAGTTACACAGAGAGAGAAGGAGAGGCAGAGAGAGATCTTCCATCTGCTGGTTCACTCCCCAGTTGGCTGCAACAGTCAGAGCTGTTCCGATCCGAAGCCAGGAGCCAGGAGCTTCCTCCAGGTCTCCCAGGCAGGTGCAGGGGCCCACGGACTTGGGCCATTTTCTACTGCTTTCTCAGGCCATAACAGAGAGCTGAATTGGAAGTGGAGCAGCTGGGTCTCAAACCGGCATCCATATGGGATGGTGGCACTGCAGACAGCAGCTTTATCTGCTAGCCCACAGCGCTGGCCCCTATCTATGGACTTTTTTTTTAATTTTTTACCTTTTTTTTTTTTTTTTTGACAGGCAGAGTGGACTGTGTGAGAGAGAGACAGAGAGAAAGGTCTTCCTTTGCCGTTGGTTCACCCTCCAATGGCCGCCGCAGCCGGCACGCTGCGGCCGGCGCACCGCGCTGATCCGAAGGCAGGAGCCAGGTGCTTCTCCTGGTCTCCCATGGGGTGCAGGGCCCAAGCACTTGGGCCATCCTCCACTGCACTCCCTGGCCACAGCAGAGAGCTGGCCTGGAAGAGGGACAACTGGGACAGAATCCGGCACCCCGACCGGGACTAGAACCCGGTGTGCCGGCATCGCAAGATGGAGGATTAGCCTAGTGAACCGCAGCGCCGGCCTCTATGGACTTTTAAGAGTCAAGCATTCCCTCCTAGGATCACTTGAAATAAAAAGGGGAAATTGCTTCTTCTGGAAATAAGTAGAAACAAACTAGAAATAAGTCTCATTCTAACTTCTTGGCAAATAATAATCCTTCTAGATGTGGCTCCAGACTGCAAGGTGCTAAGAGGGCCTTTCCAGTTCATTCATTCAGGACTGGATTCTACGCTAGCCAGAGAGACGGGAGTGTGCTTACAACTGGTCTATGGGTTAGGGACCCTCTGATGTTAAAGGCTGGGCAATTTTCCTGTGTTTGACTTGGGAAGCAGGAAATATTTGGTGAATTGAGTGTCCAAACTGGCCTCTAATTGGCAATAGATGTGTCAAATGATTAGGTCCATATGAACACCTGAGTCTCTGAGCTCATACTCTATCCCAGGCATTGACTTTTCAGACAGTAACTGTGAGGTGGTGGGTGGGTGCAAAGGGGGCCAAGCCAGGAAGCATGGATCCTGCCATTTCCTGCTCTGTCTTCCCACCCTCATCTACTACATATTATTGTCCACACAACATTAAACTCTGGTCACTGCACAAGGTCATTGATGGACCCAATATTCCAAGTTGGCTGGTAAAAACAAGGGAGTGTTATGCACAAGTAAAACTTGGCTCTAAGTTTAGGGTGGCTCCCGAGCCACAGGACAGCTGGGCAGCACATGGATGTTGTCTGCTCATGTGTTCAGGTCTGGCCTCCTTCACCACTATAACAGCAGCAGAGTGGGCTTGGGACAAAGTGAGCACTGAGAATTCTTTCTAGGAAATACTAAAGAATCTACTGTCTGCTGCTTAGAAAGAAAACTGAACTCTTCACAGGGAGAACTGGTGTGTCTCCGTTAGGGAAAGCATTATAGCATCATCCACAGCTCATCCACTCGGGCCTGTTACCTTATTTGAACAAAGTGGTCCCTGTATCTGCTGTCATACATTCCTACATAACTAATCCACCCATGAAACACTGAAAGAATAAATTTTATTTACCCATTTCAACAATGCATATTGGAGTTTTCTGCTTCTCAAAATTCCACTAAAATCCAAAGTAGGCCTATGGTTTTGACTATTTTTGTTTCTGTTTTGTTTTCTTCATTAGGCTTGATAGCCATAAAAAGTAACCTGACCACACTCTTGCTTCTATGAATGGACAGTCTTCTCCATACGCTAAAAGCACAGCCACTCCAATAGGGATTACTTTGAATGATTCCAACACAGGCTTCTCCATGAGAGAATGTAAGAGAAGGGCCAGGCAGGAGCCCTGGAATTAGAACAACAATAAACCCAGCAGCAGGGAAGGTAAAATAGTGGCCTGCTAACATGATGGAATGCTTTATCTACATTCCAGAAGCTTACAAGAGGTGCCAGCTTTGAAAACCCAATGGTGGTGAGGGCGGGGACTGGCCACACTGCATTCCCACTGTTGCCTGAATCAAATTTAATGTATAATGACTGCTGGCTCCCCACCTGCTGCGCCGTGCTGCTGTGGAATTATCTGAATTCATTGAGCTGCTTCCAAAACTTCCAGACATTTCCTATATGAGGTGGCACTCATCTGTACAACGTTCCTCCAGAAAGGAAGTCAAGTCCTATTCGTACTTTATTGAATGAACGGTGACACTGAACCACAGAGAGAAGCTGGCTTGGCGTAGACTAGCGTGAGGAGCTGCAGGAGTTAACTTGTCCGTTCTAGCTCTATTTATTGAGAGCTATCAGAGCAGAGATCAGACATTCAGTCGCTCAGTGAAAATGTGTCCACTCTCATCAATCTGGGTGCCGGATGTATGCCAATCACTGTGTTAGCTGGGGGAAAGAACACAGACGGGGGCTCACCCCTAAGGGACTTACTACCTAACAGATGATTCTCTTACTAGGTGCTAGATGCTGTAGGGGAAATGCAGACTTCTTTAAAAAAAAAAAAAAAAAGACAAGATCCTTTGCCCTCTAGGAAACCTATGATCAACCAATGTCAAACTCCTTGCTGCCTCAGGGTCTTTGCACTTGCTGCTCCTTTTCCTAGAATGTCTTTTCCCTGACTCTGCACAAATGGCACTGTCTATAGATTTCAACTCAAATGGTTTCTCCTCAGAGGGACCTTCACTGGGCATCTTATTCAACGCTGTCTCATGCTCCTTACTAATTGAATCGTATCACATTGCTTCCTTTTCTTCATTCTTTGGAATTACTGCATTTATTTTTGGACTTGTTCATTCTGCTTAACACATTGGAATATAAGCTAAGCTCCATGGGCACAGAATCTTGTTTGTATCCTCAGGACCAAAAGAGTGCTTAGAATACACAAGAGTGCTTGATACACATTTATAAAGAGCAGGTACATGCAACTTTTTATAGAGAAGTAACTTGCAAAGTGGAAGAGGCAAGACCTTGTAAACATGAAAAGGAGACTGAATCTTGTCAATGGAGTTGATTAGCAATTTCTTTCTGAAAAATAGATTCAGACCTGGATCACAATGAATAAAAAAGATGAATGTGTAGGGCAGGCACTGGACCTAGTGTTTAAGATACCAGTTAATACGACCACATCTCACAGCAGAGTACCTGGCATCGAGTACCTAGCTCTAGCTTCCTGTTAATGCAGACCCTGGGAGGCAGCAGGTAAAGGCTGAAGTAAGAGGGTCTCTGCTACCCACATAGGAGACCTGGATTGGGTTCCCGGCCCCCAGCTTTGGCCCAGCTTGGGCAGCTTGGCCCCCAGCTTGGCCCTTTTTGGGCATTTACGGAGTGAATTAGCAGATGGGTGCTCTCTTACTCTTTCTGTCTCTCTGCCTCTCAAATTAAAAAAAAAAAAGGTGAATGTGTTTTGGGCCATCCAAGAGTAGATCAGAAGACTCTGAACAAAGACTCAAAAGCAGAAAAGGGTGAGGAAAAGGACACCAATGTGGCTGCGAGCAAGAGTCCTTGAGAGCAGGCAGGGAGAGATGAGCCTCCCAAGATAGGCTGGATCAGCCCGCGGAGGGGCTTCAACGCCAGCTGTAGGCATTACCCTCCGAGAGGGACAAGGACTCAGTACCCAGTGGGGTCCTCACTAGAAAAAAATCTGTCATCCTCGTAAAGGGGCGATCATTCAAGTTTCCTAGACAACACCATGTACTATTCAGACTTCTCTTTTCCTACCTGGCATATAAGTGCATTTCATGGGAGACTTAAGAAAGGAGAGATCAGTCAAGTTTGTTCAGGGCTCTCTCAAACCTGCCATGGGATCCGGAGGGCTGAGGAACTGGCTGGGCACAGAGACATGGGGTCCAGGGTGCTTCTCCATCCTCCTGAATGTCCATGTGACTTTCAAGGCCAAGGCAGGGACATCATGTTTACTCAGACTCAGTACCTGGGGACCATTAAATCTACTGGCAGCTCTGGGACTTTACAAAAAGTAGGTTACCAAGGGATTCCACATTCAGGATGACTAGATTTGCCATTCAAGACAGTTTAAAGTAGACCTTGCAAACGGCAAATAAAACCATGCTGCAACCATTTGGGGATCATGGAAGGGTTGTCAGCTAGAAATGTCTGGATGGGAAAACCACTTTTTTTTCTTGCCCCTTTCTTCTTGTCAAAGAGCTAAACAAAAATATACACCTGTCTGTTTCTGTGGCTGAGGGGGAAATGCAAAGAGGGTCCATGGTGCCCGTGAAGGGAGAATGACACTGCAGAACTTAAAAAAAGAACCTGATGATGGGTCCTCAAAGGCAATGTGTCACACTGGAAGCTGCCCCGGCACAGATCAGCTTCTGTTTGCAGCTCAGCGGGCCACATGCTAGCGTCACTCACTCCTCAAGGATCATCCGCTCCTTCCCAAATGTTAAGATGTCAGCGAAAACCTACCTTCTGGGGAAATTCAATCTGCAGGAGGAGAGCTGCTGACGCTCATAAAAATAGCTGTCAGACACTATGACTCCTTTGGGATACAGATGATGCAGGCGGGGTCACGGCTCTGAGGGCAGGCAGAGCAGTAAAACTCTTCAGAACCTTTCAAGATGGAGCAACCCAGTTGCTCCCCACCTGGGGTCAAGATGACCCACAGGGTACATGAGTGGGCTGAGAGATTTCTAGAAATTTCTTGAAATTGAACAAAAATTTCCATGCCCTTGGGGAGAACTTTTATGGGAGATTGGGGGGCAGGGGAAATTTCGTTAGATTTTCAGAGAGCCAGGATCAGAAATTGAGAGAGAACCACCAGTTTGCTGTATTTCCTCCACAGACTTTTTTTTTCTCTCAAAAATTACATTTCATTACTCAAGAAATCTTTGAATACATGATCATAAGGGAAATTCTAATGCTGCAGATAAGGGGAGGTGTGGTCTCTTTGCCCATACCTCCACCCTAAATGCATTTTCCTCACTCTTGTCTACACAGGTGATAATAATAATAATAATTCTTTTTATGCTTTTATAATTAATGCACACAGAGAAAATGTATAGCACTTGAGTGTACACTTTATAATCTAAATCACATCAAAGTGTGTATGAAACCATTTTTTAAAAAGATTTATTTTATTTGTCTGTTTTTAAGATTTATTTTTTTATTTGAAAGTCAGAATAACACAGAGAGAGGAGAGGCAGAGTGAGAGAGAGAGGTCTTCCATCCGATGGTTCACTCCCCAGTTGGCTGCAACAGCCAGAGTAGTGCCAATCCGAAGCCAGCAGCCAGGAGCCAGGAGCTTCTTCCGGGTCTCTGATGTGGGTGCAGGGGCCCATAGAGTTGGGCCACCTTCTTACTGCTTTCCCAGGCCATAGCAGAGAGCTGGATCGGAAGTGGAGCAGCTGGGACTCAAACCAGTGCCCATATGGGATGCCGGCGCTTCAGTCAGGGCATTAACCCACTGCGCCACAGCACTGGTCCCTATTTTATTTGTTTGAAAAGTGAGAGAGAGAGAAAGAGATATTTTCTATCTGCTGGTTTACTCCCCAAATGCCCACAGTGGCCGGTGCCAAGTCAGGCTAAACAGGAGCCTAGAACTCCATCCGGGTCTCCTATGTGAATCACAGGGTCCCAAGCACTTGGGCCACCCTCCACTGGCTTCTCAGGCGCATTAGCAGGAAGCTGGATTGGAAGTAAAGCAGCCAGGACTCAAACTGATGCTTATATGTGATGCTGGCATTGCAGGCAGTGGCTTAATTCGCTGTGCCACAACACCAGCGTCATGGATCTGTAACTTGCCGTCGCCTCTTCCTTTTCATTTGCTGTGTAGGATTCCAAGAGAAAGGCTGGGTTCACAGTACTTCTCCATCGCAATGCAAGTGATGAACCCTTCAGCTGTTTCCAGTGGTCTCCCACTACAAGCAACATCATGATGGGCGTGTTTGCCCAAGTTCATTCATACAGAAGTACAGGTGTTTCTCCAGGAGCAATTTCCTTGTTATGGGATATATGCTTTTAAAGTTTTTTAATGTTCCCTTTTTATTTATTTGCATCTACTAGAAAAGCAGAGAGAGAGAGAGAGAGAGAGAGAGAGAGAGAGAGAGAGAGATCTTCTACCCAGCTAGGAGTGGGCCAGGCCAAAGACAGGATTCAGAAACTCCATTCTCTTCTCCTACATGGGTAGCAAGGACACAAACACTTGAGCCATCATCTGCTGCCTCCCAGAGTGCACATTAGCAAGAAGCAAGAATGGAAGCGGAGTAGCTGGGACTTGAATCAGTACTCTGATATGGGATGTGGACATTTTAAGCGGTAGCTTAATTCCATGTGCCACAACACCTGCCCCCATAGTTTACATTTTTGATTCAACTCCCAAGCCTCCACCTGAAGTTGTCACACTGATTCACCCTTGCACTCATAATAAATGAGGCTTTTTACTTGCTGTCCCCTAAAGCCAAACTAGATATTATCAATCTTTTTTACTTTTTGCCCTTCTGGAAGATAAAAAATGTATCTCTTAATTATTTTCATTTGCACTTCCCTAATTGTGAGATTGATTCCCTTTCATGCGTCTATTGCATGTTTGCATTTTCCTTTGCCTGAGAATTGCCTGAGAGAAGTGGTTCTCACACCTTTGATAGCTCAAAATCATCCAGCAGGCGAAGGCATGATTGACAGGCTCCATCCCAAGTTTCAGGCTCTGTGAGCATGGGTGGGGCCCATGAATTTGCAGTTTTCACTTTTTTGAAAGGCAGAATTATGGGGGAAGAGAGAGAGAGAAAGAGAGAGAGAGAGAGAGAGAGAGAGATCTTCCATCCACTGGTTCACTCCCCATACCCAGAGCTGGGCCAGGCTGAAGCCAGGAGCCTATAATTCCATCCAGGTCTCTCTTATGGGTAGCAGGGGCCCCGGTGGTGCTGGTCCAGGAGCCAGATTTTGAAACCACTGAACTAGAAACCTTACCTGGTTTCTGTCCTCTCATGGTCCTATCTCGGTGGTTTGCAGCTCTTCGTGAACATCAGAGCCACCTAGAGAAGGCTATGATGGGACTGGCACCTGAGTCCCACTCCAGACTCATTATACTATATGCACTTCCCGTCTGTATTTTTTAAGCTTCCCAGGCTTCCCAGGTGGGTCTGATGCTCAGCCAGGTTTGAGAATCATTGCTGACTGATAGGAGCTGCTTTGAAGGAGGGCAAGGACTTCATTGTATCTCCTCTTCTCTTGGAACACATCACAGTTGTACAATGTGTTCCTTAGGACCATCTCCAAACACTCCTACCTGTGTTTCATCCACAGGCACACACATGGGAGCTTACACAGGGGAAAAAAAATTCGTATTTGTTCAAAATGCTTATTCTGTCTTCTGTTTTGGGGAAAGTCAACATGATGAGCCTTCAGGCCTGGGTTCTTATCCCAGTTTTACAGTTTGACAGCTGTAAAATGCCTAGGCTTGCCACTAACCTTCCATTTGTTCATCTGTGAAATGGATTTAATCATAGCTGACAGTCTTATGTAATAAATAAGTAAATAAACACACAAAGTAGGGACCACAGACAATACCCAGCCCTGTAGGAATTCAACAAATCTACACTAGGATCCCTCCCTTTGCAACTTGTTGAGATAAAATCTGGCTTCTGGCTCCCTCATCATAGAACAATTCTATTTCTACCCATCCGGAGAATAATTGCTAGTCTCTCCCAGCCTCTAAAATCTGCATATTCCTCTTTATCACTCAGGCTTTTCTGCCTTTATTTAACACAACAGAAATCTGCTTAGAAATAGAGGCTACACTAAAAACAGTTCTGCTACCTAATGGTTAAGGTAATCAATCAATATTATCTTGTGTCTATTACATGCAAGATGGTGGAGGAGTTCAAAGAAAGATGGCATTTTCACCCTCAAGAACTGGTAATGGATTTGGGGAGACTGGAAGCTTGGAGAAAATCAAAAGCATCAAGTGAACAGAACAGTAAGTGAAAGGGACCCCAAGGAGTTCCAGCAAGCCAAAAACAAAGACCTCTTTGAGTGGGATAAACTTTGAAGGAAAAGCAGAATGTTGCTAGGTAAAGGGGAGAGAAATGTTTCTGGCGAGAAATATGGACAAAACAACAGCGGAGTGACTCGGGTGCTGAGTCCTGGGTAGATCAGATGAAGACCTGGGATGTTCATGAGAAGCAGAGCCCGGAAAACTGAGCAAGAGGGCTGTTTGAACAGGGCCTGGAAGGCCAGGGAGGGAGTTTGAATGTCATTCAATAGACTGGATTTTCTGGAGCACTTGCTTTGTTCCCCTGAGTCTGAAAGAAAACAGGATGAAATTGTATTTCTTCATTTTATCATTTGCATTTGTTTTTCAATTTATGATTACTTTTGGATGTGTACAACCACGTGGCACAAAAACCATTGTGATAAAGTGTCTCCTCCCACCCCTGCCTCCAGCACCCAATCTTGCTCTTCAGAACAACTGGTTCTTACCAGCTTTTTGTCTATATCCTTCAAGGAGGTTTTGTCACATTAATATAGTCAGGTCTTGTTATTCGCATAGCTAAGCTCTGTGACCTCACTGTGAACACTGAATTAGCTATGAATTAGCTCTGAGCCAAGGCACCTAAAGTAAATAAAAGGTTTGGTTTCTGTGAACCTCTGGTCACATTTTCATTGACCACCAAAACATCATCTTGCTTTAAGCATGTTTCTATCTAAGGACACCATAAGGTCTATTGTTCATTCATCAGCACCGAACCCATGGCCAACAGCACTGTAGCACATGCCTGAATGAAGTTTATCTAACACATGCATTTTCTGTGTAAGTCACATCACAGCCTTCTTGCACTTAGGGACAAGGGCTAGTACTTTAGCACTAAATTTTGAGGCCTATCTATCTATCTATCTATCTGAAAGACAGACAGACAAAGAGAAAGAGATCTTCCACCTGCTGTTTCTCTGCTCAAATACCTGCAAGAGTCAGGGCTGCACCATGCCAAAGTCAGGAGCCCAAAACTCAATCCAGTTCTCTCACATGGGTCCCTAAGCCATCACCTGCTGCCTTCCAGGGGTGCACCTGAGAGAAAGCTGGAATCAGAAATGGAGCTGAAACTTGAACCCTGGCACTCTGACATGCCCAAGTGCCCAAATGGTGGCATTTTCTTTTTTAAAGATTTATTTATTAATTTGAAAGTCAAGTGTTACATGGAGAGACAGAAAGAAAGATCTTTCACCCTCTGGTTCAGTCCCCAGATAGCCCCAATGGCTGGAGCTCAACCAGGCCAAAGCCAGGAACTTGGAATTCCATCCATGAAATTATAACAACAGGCATAAAAATTCCCAAAAAAGAAGCACTGAATAAGCTACAAAATATACACTTGCTTACAGTATGAGACTCAAAATAGAAGACTTGAGAGTCACCTACTTTGACTTCAGCTGAGAACGTGCAAGTGTAGGGATTCTGATGTTTCTCCATCTTTCACATGTCCATGAATGAACACAGTGCATGAATTCTGAACTGGGAGTTACAAACACATTTTGGCAACTAGATGAACTTGCAAACATGGAATCCACAAGTAACGCACATCAAGTGTATTAGAAGATACCATTTTCTCCCACTTCTACACAAGTGATGAAGGCCATAAATAAGAAAGATGGATGATAAATTAATGCATTGAGCGGGGAGAAACATAACCAATTAGGAGCATACCCCACTGTGGAACAAAAGGAGAATGACATCAACATCAACATCCATAGCCAGATCACCCAAAGGCTTGACTGCGCTTCCAGGACGAGAGGGCAGGGGCAGGGTGGGGATGGTGTCTCCTTCTACACAAACAGTTTAGTAAGGAGGGATATCCAAGGGAGAGCAGTGGACAAATGAAAACCAAGATGGGCATGGGCAGATGGCAGGTAGAGAGCAGAAGAACCAGGCAGGACAATACAGCAAGGCCCAGCTGTGAACTCAGAGGGCAGGAGGAGGTTGGTGTTGGAGCACAAGGGCGAGGGATATCAGTGATCTAACTGATGTCTATGTGGAAAACTTGATGCTTAGACATTATCTGTCTCCAAGGAGAAGCTCAAAGCCTGAGCTGGTTAGAAGATGACAAGGGAAACTCTAAACTGGTGTCAAATGAATCCCAGGGGCCACAACAACCCTGTTTTAGGAAGACTGAAGTCCTCAGAGGCCACTGTAGGGGCTGTTGCTATGAGCATTAATATAGGTCTCTGAGAATGTTTGGATTAGAGTAGAATCTCGGAGTTGGGAAGGATCTTAGAACAATGGATCCTATTCTAATTCATCACTGTCCTTTGCCTGCAATCTGTGCTTAACTGGGGGATTTGCTTAAACTCCGCTGGGAAGGAGTTTGCTGTTTGACTCCTTCCCCACAAGGGTCACTGGGAGTCTAGGGCTGTGGTCAAGGATGATGACACCAAGGTTTGCTGTGCTGGTAAGGCTCTGAAGGAATCATCACTTAGCTCTTGAGAATTGGTTGATGATTTGTGTTTCAACACAACACCCTGGCTCACAGCTGTCTCCTGGAGTCTTCCAAGTCTAAAGGTAACAGGAGCTACCACAGATCCTCTGCAAGAAACTGCTACATGACCTATGAAAGTGGAAGGCAAAGATGGACTACGACATCTGTGAACCCGGATGCATCAGACATTATGCCCATTCGCCGGGCGACCTCATCCTCAAAATTCAACACTCTGGGTGATGCCCAGCCTCAGTGCAGAAGCCCCACTGCCCAACACACCACAGTCATGGCCTCAGTAAAGTGTTGTCTGTGTGTGATTACCTACCTTGTCATGCGCCCTTGCTTCTCAACCTGGAGGCAGTTTGTCCAGGGGACATTTGGCAACATCTGGAGCTAAGTTTTGGTTGTGTATCTCAGGGGACAGTGGTGCCACTGAGGCCAGGGATGCTACTGGGTAGCCTGTAAGGCACAGATGTGGCCCCAAAACAAAGAAGCACCAAGTCCACAGTGCCAAGGTTGACAAAATCTGGAATAGGGAGATCAAAGCTCCTTTGTTTACTGTGGTAGCACCTTACTCAAAATGTATTTAAAATATACTGAAATGTATTTTAGTTGTAACTTCTAGTCAATCTGCTGACAGGTCATTTTCCATGGGACTCATGATTTACAGTTCAGGGTCTGACATATGAATGACAAGCAAAAGTCCATGCATAGGAATTAATTTGAGAGATTCATACTTTCTGTTACACTGAGTAGTATTTCATTTTCCAGGTTTGCACTGTTGACTCAATATATTTCCTTATTTTATCACCGTATCATCAAAACTGCCATGAACAATGATATTGACTGAAGTTGACATGAGTTCATTTGATGGAATATACAGTTCTCTAGAGTACTGATCCTGCCCCAACCCAGTCCTGCAGAAAATAGGAGGTAAGACCAGTTTGCACACCAGCTATAGGCTCCTTAGAATCTGTCACTGCTTAAAAGGCACTTAAAAGGCACAGTGTCATAGTATCTAGTGTTTCAAAATTACTTCTATTCCTTCACTTCCTTCACTGTGCAGTGAGATGGAAATTTCTGTGTCTTTGCTCCTCAGAGGATACATGAAAGGAAATGTTAATGTCAGCCAAGAAGGAATCATGAATGGACATAGATAACAATCACTGGGTATTTATTTTGACTTGAAAGATGGCCCTTATTCAAAATTAACAGTAACAAGTCCACTGAATCAGGAATCAGTAGATCCAGGTACTAGAACTGCCGCTGGGTCACCTTGCAGAGTTGGGTAACCCCTGCAGGTGCCAGAATGAAGTGTATGAGGCCCCTTTACATTCTTAAAGATCACAGCTTTAAGTGGAGGAAAACTTGGAAGGGGTACACCCAGGGAGAGGCACACATTGAAGGTAAATATCTTTGCTGGGTATTTCCTAAGCTAGCTGGAGGTACTAGGTGCTTGTTTATTCTTTAAACCATACATATATATTATAGATGCTCTTTTATATGTATGACATATTTCACAAACCAAACAATTATTCCAAAAGTCAAATGGTTGGGCCCGTGTTGTAGCATACCAGGTTAAATATCCCATATTGGAGTGCCAGTTTGAGTCACAGTTGCTTGGCTTCTGATCTAGCTCCTTATTAATGTGCCTGGAAAGATAGTGCATGATAACCCAAGTTTCTGGGTCCTTGATACCCACATGGGAGACCTGGATAGAGTTCCTGGCTCCTGGCTTCAGCCTGGTCCAGTCCTGACTATTGCAGTCATTTGGGGAGTGAACTAGTAATTGGAAGATACTTCTCCCTCCTTCCCTTCCTCTTCCCTTTCCTCTAGCTCTCCCTCTCTGTGTTGATCAGCTTTGGGGGGTGGTGAGAGAGAAAGAGAGAGATCTATCTATCTATCTATCTATCTATCTATCTATCTATCTACTGGTTCATTCCCCATATGGCTGCAATTGTTGGGGCTGGGCCAGGCTGAAACCAGGAGTTGGGAGTTTCTTCTGGGTCTGCCACATGAGTGCAGGGGCCCAAGCACTTGGACTATCTTCACCTGCTTTCCCAGGCATATTAGCAGGGAGCTGGATCTGAAGTGGATCAGCTGGGACTCAAACTGGCACCCATATGGGATGCTGGTGCTGCAGGCAGTGGCTTAACCCGCTCTGCCATAGTGCTGGCCCTCAGCCTTTCAAGACAGCATATAAATAATTACTTTTAAAAGGTCAAATGTTGACATTATCAGGAATTTGGAGACTGAAATTCTAAATTAATCTCTTAGTCTGTAAACAAGCCCAATCGTAATATCCTTTAGAGGATGGATGTTAATGTTTTCTAAGCATGTACTCCATGGCATGAACTCCCAGAGGAGCTCACACATCTGTATAAATGTGTATGTTAAACAAGAAGGTGATTTAGCAAATTCTGTGCCTATAAATGAAGAATACAGATCATAAGTTGGAATGGAGGATTTCATAGCATGTCAATGAATTCCAGTCTTTCCTTAGTAGCTGTCGCTTCTGTGGTATCCCAGAGTACCCAAGGATTATACACACAAGCCTGACACACAAAATTTTTAGGAACTTTTCTGACAATATGACATCCTTATACTTGGAACACCAGTAGATATTTCTAGTAAGCACTGAAGGAGGAAATTTTGACAGTTCATATAGGTTGTGACCTAGTTCACTCCTATGCAAATCATCTCCCATCACCATAACGCATCACTAGTATAACACATAGTGGAAAACTAGAAAAAAAAAGGAGAAGAGAGTTTGTAAATACAACCCAGATCCCCCATTTTGGAAGCGCTTGTCCTTGGATTCCTAAAGGGTGACTCCTCAAATTCTTGACATCTTGTTACCTGTAACTCCTGCCTCTGGGCATGGGGAAAGTTCCTGGAGGGACCTGGGGTCCTGGGTCTCACCTCTCCAGGACCCAACATTTAGCAAACACCAAAACTCAGTTAATGTTAAGAATTCCAACTTTCCCTCCCCAGTCACAATGGAAGTCTGTTATCTAAAGGGGTTGGTGCCATGAAAGAAGTGTCCAAGGGACTAGCATGCCACAGAGCACTGAGGAGAGCTGGTGGTATTGGCAAAGTTCACACCTCCACTTCTTACATGGGCAATCCACAACAGGTCTTTGCAACAGATAGGCTTTGTGCAGTCGGGAGCTAGGAAAGAACACTTTGTGGGTTAATATGTCAATCATGCTCAAGGTTGTCATCACTCAAAGAGAAATTTTTGAAAATACATGGGGGCTAGTGCTGTGGTGTAGTGGGCTAAGCCTCTGCCTGTAGCTCCAGAATCCCCAATGGGTGCCAATTCATGTCCTGGCTGCTCCTCTTCTGATCCTGTTCTCTGTTTGTAGCCTGGGAAAGTAGAGGAGGATGGCCCAGATGCTTGGGCCCCTGCACACTTGTGGGAGACCTGGAAGAAACTCCTGGCTCCTGGCTTCAGATTGCCCTAGCTACTGCAGTTGCGGCCATTTGGGGAGTGAACCAGTGGATGGAAGACCTCTCTCTTTCTCCCTCTCTCTGTCTGTAACTCTACTTCTCAAATAAATAAATAAAATCTTAAACACACACTCACACACACACACACACACACACGGAAGGCAGTACCCTGGATGGGATCCTGAAACAGAAAAATGATATTTAGGTAAAAACTAAGTAAATCTGAATAAACTGTGGACTTCTGGTTAATGATACTGTGTCAACATTGGTTTATTAATTATAACAAATATACTGCCTTCACTCAATCCCAGCTCCAGCTCCTCATTCCGGCTTCCTCTTATGGTAGAACCTGGGAGGCAGCAGGTAATGGCTCAAGTGATTGGGTTCTTGACACCCAAGTGGGTGTCACACCCAAGTAGTTGACATACCAAGTTCCCAGCTCCTCACTAGATTAAGTTTCAAGCTCCTGACTTTGACCTGGCCCAGACCTGGCCACTGCAGGCATTTGGGGAGTGAACCAGCAGATGGGAGTGCTATCTCTATCTCTCTATCTCTCTATCTCTCTATCTCTCTACCTCTACCCCTACCTCTACCTCTATCTCTATTTCTCTCTGTCTCCACTTTTATCTTTCCCGTTTCTCTCAAATTAAAAAAAGTGTTAGATTTGAAAGTCTTCAAAAGTGTGAAAATAAGGAACCGTCACAACAGAACAAACTAACTGACAAATGGGTCTCTGGGCTCCACGTAGATGAGGAAATCCAAATTTTCAATACATCTCTTCATATTCTTCCTTTAGTCTATTAAGGAGGCAGGATCTAGTTAATGGTAAGCAATGACATGACTCATCTTCCTTTACTCCTGTTTCCCAAAATAGGAAGGCTGTAGAGCATCAATACCATGGTCTTGACACCCTATATCTGTCAATCAGAAGCTATACTCTTCCAAGTCTCTGTGTAGGACTTATCAGTGTTGTACAGATTTTCCAAGTACAAGTGGCTGCCAGGACTTGGCTTATCCACGGCCATGAGGGTGCTGAGGGAGTGTTCCTGGAAATCTAACATCCAGTTATCTCAGCAACTTTTATGATGATGTCAAGTTTCCACATTTTCAGCAGTTCTTTTGAAACAAATTCTTAAATACTCTCACGTACAGGCAGTGGAAAACAAACAACAGTTTTATTTTCTGCAAGGTGAATCCTTAACCAATAGGTGTGGTTATATTTATTAGGCCTTCTATTTTCTTCTATAAAGTACTTGGAAATGTGAGACTGTGAATTTCAAACTCCTGTAAGAATACATCCCCCATGCTGGTGCTTTCTTTAAATATGCAGAATGGAAAATAAAAATAAACATGAGGGTAAAGAAATAAAAGAGCAAGGGGGAATAAAAGTGTGCTTCCCAACCTTTGAAAATTAAGGCAAAAAATAGTGAATGTTAGGATTTTAAAAATCTCTAACATTATCAAGTCAGGAAAAGACCATTTTTAAATAAGCTTGCTTTTCACTAAGTATGTGTATCTTCATACTCCTGACATGAAAACGTATAACTCCATCATGTTCGTTGAAAACATCCATTCTTTGGAAATATTCCATCTCATTTAAGGAATGAACTTCGCTGAGCTATACAGTTTTGTGTGAAAACTAACAAGGAATCAAGTGAAATGTTTTCAAGTGGAACAGCTGGTGGTTTCACGCATATTCACTTGGTAAGCATAGCCAGAGCCGCCTGCAGCCCTGAGCCTCGTTTTCGGAACGCACTCAACAGACAGCAGCATTTGCGGGTGGCTACTTAGTGGCCCATTCCCTGCCTCCACCACACCACCTCCAGGGATGTCAGCAGGATTGGAGAGGAAGCCTTATCACTACTAACCAAAGCCATCTATTTCTCAAGGGTGGGGTGGTTTAAAATGCTCGCAGCTTTTGCACTCTCAACTGGGGAAGACCAGACATCCAAGCAGGAAACATGCTGGAGAACAGAATATCTTTGCAAACATTTAAAATAGACATTTAAAATTCATTTTAAAAACTCATTCATTATCCCTGTATTCACTTTAAAAACTTAGTAGCAACTGTCTGTGTGCCAGGTCCTGTTTTAAATGCTGGATGGAAAAAAGACAAAAATATATGGCCCCGTGCACATAAGGACATATACCTATCTATCTCATACTTTGTAACACTGGCTAGTATTTCACTGATTGGATATATACTATATATTCAATCAATTTCCCATTGACAGGTATATAGGATTTTTCATCTTTTTTTTTTCCTGCTACAAACATTGCCATATTGAATCTTACATGTATATATTGCTGCAGTCATGCAACTAAGTGTACAAATTAAATTTCTAGAAGTAGAACTGCTTGTCCAAGCGATTTGTAAATTTTCAGTTTTACCGATACCCCCAAGTTTCCTAGAGATGTTGCATTTTTAAAAGGCAGAGCATTAGGCCACAGAGGACTAGGGCAGCCCCAGCCCAGAAAGATCATCTCAGTTAACCTCCTCGGCAAATGAAAAATCCTATTTGTGGGGGAGCAGCCACCCTGTTTACAAGGTTGCTAGGTTACCAATGTGTCAAATGTACAAGTTCCAGAGGAAGGTGGCTTGTCTTTCAACACAAGTCATCTTTAACCAGGCTGGTCTTGGGCCTCCCAGGGACAATATCCTACTTAGCACCCTGTGCTCAGGACATGCAGGGGGAAAGAGAAGGGACACAGAACCAGAAAAAACAAGAACATCTTTTCATTATTAGTAGATCTCCTTCATTTTTCAAATGGAGGCATTTCTCCTTTATATTTTGAACCCTTGGCTAAAGTCTTAATCTTTTGATAGATTTATTAATAAAGAAAAATTTCTACACAAGACACCTTAATTTCTATTAAGCTGGTTGTCTAATATCATTATTACCAGTTGATAGCAAAACATACAATACCAATATTCTTATGTACTAGTCCTGGGACACTTGACAAATGAAGATATCCCTTTAAGCTGATCAAATAAATGGACTCACTTTGGTCTGACGCAGGGCCATCCTTCAGTTCTCTGACTTAGACTTAAGTGGATGAGACAGGGTCCCTTAATTTTTCTTAGCAGAGTAAAGGTTTATTCACGGGTCAGGAAACCAAGCTCTTGCCTTTCCCAGGGCTCAGTTAACTGACAGTCGATGCCCAGTCTCCAGTTGCCTTTCTAGACACATTAGCTTCCTGTGGGAACTATCTGATGGGCAGAATTCTACAAACAGGCAGAATGCTGGTGGGCTCACTGGAAACGAATCTCACTGTGCCCTTCTCCCTTTTCTACCCACCCTACTGTCTTTGGCTTCCACTCTCTCTGTTGGTCTCTGCACCCCCCACTATCAGAAAGTTCTCTTCTCTCATATCGCAGACGTCCCCTCTCAATGGAATTCAATCTACTCTCCTCCCTGCCTCCTCTTCCTCCTTTTTCCACTCTCCAAACCTTGCAGGCCCCACTGGTGTCCTGACTCCTACAGTCTGTGCTGGTCCTCTCTGCCCACTTGCCTGCTCCCTCGAACGTCTCCAGCCTACTGCCTTAACTCCTCCCTCCATAATTTGCTTGGTCTCCAATCACCAGTCACCCTCACACTTTTCCATTAACAGAAGCACATACTTTTCTTGACCTCCACCAAGCCAGGAACCTAGAATCCTGGGCTTTCAAATCATTGTGTTTCTATTTCACACACTGTTGACACAATCCTACTGTTCTGTGGGTACAAAACTTCCTGCTCAAAACCGCATTTTCAATACTCCTTTTTGACACGGACCTTTTGCCAAGGACCATCTGTTATATCTCGATTACCCTGAATGGAAATATAAATGAAGGCAAAAAGTAATAAGTCTAAGGTGTTGAACTGGAAGGGGAAAATGCAGGATTTAATCTTTTATGGAAACAACATCATTTCTTGAGAATCAAAGAGCAAAATCCTCCCAATATTCAAGTTCCTTTATTATATTCAAGTTGCTTTATTATAAAAAGTTAAAACTTAGTATGTCGCATCTACTGGCACAGGTATGTCTTGGGAAGTAGAAATTATACCCATGACAACCATAATAAAGTTAAAAGTTCACATTCACAAATTTTATAGGCATATGGAAAACAATATGTAAGATCTTCAAAAAAAATTTTTTTAAATAGAATTATTATATGATCTAGCCAACCTACTTCTGGTCATTTATCTCATAGAATTGAAATTGGGGGTTGGGCATTTAGCCTAGTGGTTAACATGCCACTTGAGGGGCTGGTGCTGTGGTGTAGTGGGTAAAGCCACTGCCTGAAGTGCCAGCATCCCATACAGGCACCAGTTCAAGACCTGGCTGCTCCACTTCTGTTCCAGCTCTCTGCTATGGCCTGGGAAAGCAGTGGAGGATGGCCCAAGTGCTTGGGCCCCTGCACCCACGTGGGAGACCTGGAAGAAGCTCTTGGCTCCTGGCTTCGGGTTGGCGCAGCTCTGGCCATTGCAGCCAATTGGGGAGTGAACCAGCAGATGGAAGACCTCTTTCTCTCTCTGCCTCTCCTTCCCTCTCTGTGTAACTCTTTCAAATAAATTAAATAAATAAATCTTTAAAAAACATAAAATAGATGCCAGTTGAGACATCCACATCCCAGGATGAAGCACCTCAGCTCATTGTCTAGCTCTGGATCCTGACTCCAGCTTCCTGCTGCTCCAGGCCCTGGGAGGCAGTACAATGGCTCAAGTGACTGAGATCCTGCCACCCAGATGGCAGACAGAGATGGAATTCCCGTCTCCTTGCTTCAGCCTACTTCAGCTCTAGCTCTTGCAGGTATTTGGGCAATAAACCAATAGATGGGAGCTCTGTTTGAGTCTGTGTCTTGGTCTCTCTGCTTTTCAAATCAAAACAGAGAAGTGAACCAGGATCTCAAAGAGATACTCATACTCCCATATTCATAACAGCCAAAATGTGGAAATAATCTAACTGTCCAAAGGTGAATGAATGAGTAAACATCATGATATGTATACTTGTATATACCTTGTAGAATTATTCATCTCTAGAAAGCAGGGAATTCTGTCGTAAGTGACAACACGGATGAACCTTAAGGGTATCATGCTGAGTGAAATAAGTCAGTCACAAAGGGGCAAATGTTACAGCGTCTCATTGTAGAATCTAAGGTAGTCAAACTCACAGAGGCAGAGAGTAGAGCGGTGCTTGCTAGGCTGGAGGGAGGGGAGAACATCGGTATAGAGTTTCAGTTATGCAAAACGAGTGAGTTCTGGAGATCTGCTACGCGGCATCAGGCCTATAGCTAACACTCCTGCTCAACCCGAGTTAAGCTTTTACAAGAGTAGCTTTCATGGTCAATGTTCTTACCACAATTCAAAAAAGAAGAAGTTGGCATTCATCAGATTTCTTTGGCTACTAGTGACATTCAGCCAAACAACATTTACTACGTGCATGTGCTGGGTTGAGGATCTGTGCTTATTAATAAATGCACATAGACAAACACATATATTGGCCCAAGAGCCCATGTAAGGTTGGAGGAAAGCGCTGAATCACCTGGGAGCAGGTGAGCTAATGGCAACCCCTCTCAGGCCTCGGTCCCAGCAGAGGTCAGGTACAGGTCTGGTGAGCCAGGGACACTGGAGGAGTGTCCCCTGCACCCCAATCTGGCCATCTGGTCCCCTAGTTTGATAAACAACCTTAGCATAAGCAACTCCATGACCTTACAGCTTCTCAACTTTTCTCTATGACATCCCCTCCCCCCATCCTTTTCCTTCCCATCTCAATCTCAGCTGCTTCTCCTACCCAATCCCAACTGTAAAACCAAAGCTATCCTCTGATGCTAAAAAACACACAAACCATCTGCATATTCACACTCTCCACCCTCAACTCAAAGTCTATTTACACAGGAATATCAATTAGATTGATTAGATTGAATGAGTATCTGTTCATGGGCAGTTGGGCAGACGTCAAATCTGCATAGATATATAAAAAAAACTAGAGTAATGAAAACAAATCTATCAATATTCCATAACAGGAGTGGGGAACATTTTTCTACCAAGGATCACTTGGACACTTATAACATTATTCATGGGCCATACAAATTATCAGCTTAAAAATTAGCCTGCTACACAATTATTGAATTTTGAGTCCTGCCTGCAGTTGCCTTGGCACAGCCACACCAAATGACTTTGCCAACCGTACATAGCCTGTGAGCTGACGTTCCCCACCCATGTTCTATAAAAATATAGAAACATGGACTTGGGGCCAGTGCTGTCACATAGAAGATTAAGCCTCCATCTGCAGCATCAGCATCCCATATGAGTGCTAGTTCGAGTCCTGGCTGTTCCACTTCCAATCCAGCTCCCTGTTAGTGGCCTGAGAAAGCAGCAGATGATGGCTCAAGTCCTTAGGCCCCTGCACCCACGTGGGAGACCCAAAAGAAGCTCTGAGCTTCGGCCTGACCCAGCCTGTGCCATTGTTGCCATTTGGGAAGTAAACACGTGGATGGAAGATCTCTCTCTCTCTGCCTTTCAAATAAATACATTTAAAAGAAAAAAATGCATTAGATATTGCTGACATTATTGTTAGTACAAAACGATGTAAACGAAGACCAGTTTCTTCCATAATAATCAAGTTTACAAAGGAAAGCATCTTAAAAAGCTATTAACATAAATATCAATCACGAGCATATATTTAGTATACTGGATCAAATTACTAAGGGACAGTCCCCAGTTTTTTGCTTTTTAGTATTTTGCTTCTTTGTTCACCTGTTGCTGCTTAATCCAGATCCAGATCTACTTCTCCTCAATTTACCAGTACACTTAAGAAACTCTGCTGATTGGCCAACAGATGAAAATTATTGCTATAGATAACTCAAAATTTTTGCTTAAAGATGTGGGTTTAGGGGCCGGTGCTGTGATGTAATGGGTAAAGCTGTTGCCTCCAGTGCCGGCATTGCATATGGGCACCGGGTGGAAACCTGGCTGCTCCACTTCCGATCCAGCTCTCTGCTACGGCCTGGGAAAGCAGTGGAAGATGACCCAAGTCCTTGGGCCCCTGCACCTGTGTGGGAGACCCAGAAGAGGCTACAGGCATCCTGTTATCAGCGCAGCTCTGGCCTTTGTGGCCATCTGGGGAGTGAATCAGCTAATGGAAGCCCTCTCCCTCTCTCTCTCTCTCTCTCTCTCTCTCTCTCTCTCTGCCTTTGCTTCTCTGTAACTCTGCGTTTCAAATAAATTACTTAATTTAAAAAAAATGTGGGTTTTTGGAGGAAAGTGTTTTTGAAATCAGTCTTCCAGTAACAAAACGCATCACTATGTTGACAGCTTACTCTGAAATGACCATCCTGTTATTTAAAGGAAGATGCTTTTGTTTTGGTATCTCGTCCCTAAACTGGATTAAGTTTAAATGTAATCAGATTAACCTATAGAAGGAGGCTGCTGTGATGATGTTCTGATTTTTGACCCGGATGACGATTACTTGAGTGTATTCACTTGATTAAAACGCATCAAGTGCCATCTGATGACATGCTTACCTTTTTGTATTTCTATCAGACTTGAATAAAGAGTTTCACAAATGAACATGCTATCCTCACATAAAGATACAGGACTTGCAAATCTTCGTGGGTGTTTTTTGTTTTTGATTTTGACAGGCAGAATTAGACAGTGAGAGAGAGAGAGAGACAGAGAGAAAGATCTTCCTTTTCCGTTGGTTCACTCCCCAAATGGCCACTACTGCCGGAGCTACGCCAATCCGAAGCCGGGAGCCGGGTGCTTCTTCTGGTCTCCCTTGTGGGTGCAGGGCCCAAGCACTTGGGCCATCCTCCACTGCACTCCCGGGCCACAGCAGAGAGCTGGCCTGGAAGAGGGGCAACCGGGACAGAATCCAGCGCCCCGACTGGGACTAGAACCCGGTATGCCGGCGCCGCTGGCGGAGGATTAGCCTAGTGAGCCACGGCACCGGCCATCGTGGGTGTTTTTAACCTGTGGTAAACTGGTAAATGACAGGAATGGCTGCTGCTTGGAACCAAGAAAGGGTAAGTTTGGGGACTCAATCTAACACTTTGCAAATGCATTTGTGTTTGTAGGGGATTGTCTGAGCAAAACCCACAGCAATGTCCTTTTATCAATGATCAAATAGATGGGTTTAGTTCTCAGGTAGCATAGGGTAGGGCAAGGCTGTGGCTAGATCGTGCAGAAAAATCTGCTCTGTGACCAAAGCAATCCCCAGGAGACTTGGCCCCATGGCAACCAGCTGTGCCCGTCCATCCCTTGGGCAGTCCAAGTTCAGGATGTCAGAGCCAGTTGCTTCAACCTAGTTACAAAGCCACACACCCACTGTTTCTCTGTCTAAATCCCTTCTCTTCCCCTCCTCCCCCAGGACATCTCAACTGGATTCTTACACCCCAATTCACCCAGGGCCCCTCCTTTCTGCCTTCAAATGTGTACATGTGAAAATACTTCAAAAAGTTCATGGAGAAATGAAATGGAAATATGTTTATTTTGGTGTAAAAATATTGAGAATCAGTGAATAGATTTTTTATAATATATATGTTCCATGAATTTTTTTAAAAACTCTTCATTGTCATGGATTTCAAAAGCGTTTTTCATCAAAATAAACATCTTTTAATCCCATTTTCCATGAATTTTTGAGATATCCTTTTAGATACTGTATTTTTTTTAAAAAAAGATTTTATTTATTTATTTGAGAGGTAGAATTACAGAGAGAGTGAGAGACAGAGGGTATGGTCTTCTATCTGCAGGTTCACTCCCCAGATGGCTGCAATGGCCAGAGCTGTGCTCATCCGAAACCAGGAGCCAGGAGCTTCTTCTGGGTCTCCCACATGGACGTGGGCCATCTTCCACTGCTCTCCCAGGCCGTAGCAGAGAGCTGGATCAGAAGAGGAGCAGCCGGGACTAGAACCGGCGCCCATATGGGATTCTGGCCGCAGGCAGATGCTTGGCCTGCTATGCCACACAGCTCCGGCCCCTAGATTCTGTATTTAAATTGAACAACAGGGGCCGGCGTTGTGGCGTAGCTGGCATCCCAGATGGGCATTGGTTCACATCCTGGCGGCCCCACTTCGATCCAGCTCCCTGCTAATGTGCCTGGGAGGGCAGTGGATGATGACCCACGTGCTTGGGCCCCTGCACACATATGAGAGACCTGGAAGAAGCTCCTGGTTCCTGGTTTTGGATCAGCCCAGCTCTGGCTGTTATGGCCACTTGGGGAGTAAACTAGTGGATGTAAGATCTCTCTCTCTCTCTCTTTCTCTCTCTGTCTCTCTAATTCTGCCTTTCAAATAAATAAATAAATAAATAAATCTTAAAAAAAAAAATGAACAACAAAGCCGGCGCCGCGGCTCAATAAGCTAATCCTCCACCTAGCGGCGCCGGCACACCAGGTTCTAGTCCCGGTCAGGGCGCCGGATTCTGTCCCGGTTGCCCCTCTTCCAGGCCAGCTCTCTGCTGTGGCCAGGGAGTGCAGTGGAGGATGGCCCAAGTGCTTGGGCCCTGCACCCCATGGGAGACCAGGATAAGTACCTGGCTCCTGCCATCGGATCAGCGTGGTGCACTGGCAGTGGCGCGCCAGCCGTGGCGGCCATTGGAGGGTGAACCAATGGCAAAGGAAGACCTTTCTTTCTGTCTCTCTCTCTCACTATCCACTCTGCCTGTCAAAAAAAAAAAAAAACAAAAAAAAAAAAAAAACAAGCTCATATCCTTTCAAAGATTTCTCCTCTTATACTTGTAGACTGCTGGTTTCTATCCCAGCCAAACCCCCTTTCCCTTCCCAGCATCTTCTAATTTCTGGTTGGGTATCTATCCAGTCCCAGGGAGGTGGCTGCCCTCCTGCTGGCTCCAGGGGTGGGTGAGGCAAACAGCCTAAGCCAAGGTCTTCATTATTTTTTTAATTTTAATTTCTTGCTCACATGCACCTAAAAATTAGAGTAAACAATCTACAGGTCAGAGAAGACAGGCGATAGGGATTTGTGTCCTCCATGGCATCCCTAAGCTTCCAGTCAAGCTTGGCCTTACACTCACCAATTAGCTGGACGTTCGGGGTCTATTAGCAGACCAATTTATTTCAGTTGGAATTCCTGTTGTCTGTAGCAAAAAACATACTACCTGATACACTTTTAAGACATTTCTCACACAAATAGTCTACACTCACTGGCACCATTCCCTTCTCATTTCCTCTTGACCTACCTGCAATCAACTCCCTCGAAGGAGCATGGACATGAACCAGTTTCCCTCTGGGTACCCATGCTCCACTCCTCTTTTCTTTATAAAGATTTATTTATTTTTGAAAGTGTTACCAAGGGCGGGGGGTGGGGGGGAGACAGACAGAAAGCGAGCTATCATCCGCTGTTTTACTCCCCAGATAGCCTCCACAGCTAGTGCTGGGGCCAGGCTGAAGCCAGGAGTCAGGGCCTTCATCTGGGTCTCTCATGTGGGTCCAGGGGCCCAAGCACTTGGGTCATCTTCTGCTGCTTTTCCCAGTCCGTTAGCAGGGAGCTGGATCAAAGTGTAGCAGCCAGGACACAAACTGTAATGGTCCTTTTGAGAATGGCATTTATCCCACTGTGTCATATATTATCTGGGTTCACCATCCCTTATCTGCAATTTTGAAACCCAAAATACCTTGAAGAGACCCAAAAGCTTTTTTTAAAAAATTTTTTTTAAAGTTAGCTCTTTGGCAGCAAAACTTGACTTGAAACAATGTACAGGTATTTGTCTCTGTACTCTATGCAGTGTGAATATTTATATGCAGAGATTATTTCATGGCAGGGATACGAATGTGTTTGGTTTCAAGGTGTTATCACAGACCCTGTTGGGGCATGGTAGGCAGTGCAGGCCCACAGTTCCAACTTCACAGCCTCAGGGGCCCGTGTGCTTGTAACTCAGTATTTTTGGTAATTTTAGGAACATTCTGCACTGCATATAAAATATAGTACCTTGCTGGGAATATTAGGTAATGTTCAGGAGTTCTCTTGAGAGGAAACCAATTCCAAAACAGGTAGAGCATTTACTGCAGTGAGAAGCCATCGATTCAATCCAGGGACAGATGTTGGGGGAGGCAAGGAAGATTCCTTCACCAACATGTTACTTATCTACTCTGGCTCTGAAGAAGAAATTGGCATCTGTGGGAGACCATGATGACAGATGCGTGACATTACTCATTTGTCAAAAGCCACAGAACAAGACAACACAAAGAATGAGCCCTCCTATAAATATGGACTTTAACAATGACTCAGTACTGCTCCATCACTTGTAATAAACATACTACTCTAATAATGGAAGATGTTAATAATAGTGGACACTGGTGTGGGGAAGGGAGAGGGCATAAAGAGATTTGGAACTTCCTATTCAGGTTTTTAGCAAATATAAAATTGCCCTTTAATTACACACAATTTTAAAAAGAAATTCGGGGTAGACGTTTGGCCTGGAAGTTAAGATGTCCACGTTCCATATCATAGTGCCTGGATTATATATTCAGCTCTGCTCTTGACCCCAGCTTCCTAGTAGTGTAGATGCTGGGAGGCAGCAGGGATGGCTGAAGTAACTGGGATCCCACCCACTGGGAGACCTAAACGGAGTGTCTGGCCCTGGCTCCTGGCTTTAGGCCTGGACCAGCCCTGATCATGCAGGCATTTGAGTAGTGAACCACAGGTGGGGAGCTCTTTTTTTTTTTTAAAAAAAAGATTTATTTATTTATTTGAAAGTCAGAGTTACACAGACAGAGGAGAGGCAGAGAGAGAGAGAGAGAAGTCTTCCATCCGCTGGTTCACTCCCCAGTTGGCCACAATGGCTGGAGCTGAGCTGATCCAATTCGAAGCCAGGAGCCAGGAGCCTCTTCTGGGTCTCCCAAGCAGGTGCAGGGGCCCAAGGATTTGGGCCATCTTCTACTGATTTCCTAGGGCATAGCAGAGAGCTGGATCAGAAGTGGAGCAGCTGGGATTCAAACCGGCGCCCACGTGGGATGCGAGCATCGCCACTGCAGGTGGCGGCCTTAATCACTATGCCACAGTGCTAGCCCCCTGTCTCTTTCTTTATATATTTCTCTTTCTGTCTCCATTGGTCTCTCTCTCCTTCTCCCTCTCTTCCCCTCTTCGGCTTCTCTGTGTCTCCCAGTCTCAAATAATTTTTCAAAAATTTAAATTAGTGTATATTTTGGAGATACGCCAACTTTTAACAAATCGGTTAGTAAAGAAACTGGTAGGCTGATAGTGAATGAGACCTTGTGGGGGATCAGGGAGGAGGATATCTGTGTTCATCTTCACCTATGAAGCTTGAGCACTGATAAGCACTTCTTCTCTGCCTGGAACTCCAGGGATCATTCAAGCCCATGGGACTCTGACCGGGGACAGTGGATGGGGAAGAGACAAAGACACATGGAGCAAGACTGTTCTGATAAGACAGGTGAAGTTTTCCAAGGAAAAGGAGTGGACGTTTTACATGAGGAGAGATGAAGGGAAGGTTTTTGGGAAGAAAAGGCCCAAGCCTCAGGGTCAGAAAGCCACCCCATCAATGGGGACATCGGCTCCTCGGGAAGCTCTGAGTCTCAGGAGGTACTTTTTTTTTTTTTTTGGACAGGCAGAGTGGACAGTGAGAGAGAGAGACAGAGGGAAAGGTCTTCCTTTTGCCGTTGGTTCACCCTCCAATGGCCGCCGCGGCCAGCGCGTTGCGGCCAGCACACCGCGCTGATCCGATGGCAGGAGCCAGGAGCCAGGGGCTTTTCCTGGTCTCCCATGGGGTGCAGGGCCCAAGCACCTGGGCCATCCTCCACTGCACTCCCCGGCCACAGCAGAGAGCTGGCCTGGAAGAGGGGCACCTGGGACAGAATCCGGTGCCCCGACCGGGACTAGAACCCGGTGTGCCGGCGCCGCAAGGCGGAGGATTAGCCTAGTGAGCCGTGGCGCCGGCCTCAGGTACTCTCTTGAGAGCACCTGCAGACAGCACTGGGCTAACATTTCAGTCCCACCACACAGTGGATGTGTGACTTCCAGGAAGTTACTGAATCTCCCTGGGTCTTGGTTTCCTTTACATAAAATTGAGATCCCATTAATACCTACCCCATAGGGTTGTTGTAAACAGTAAGCAAAATCGGGGATGGCGCTGTGGTATAGCAAGTAAAGCTGCCGTTTGCAGTGCCGGCATCCCATATGGGTGCCAGTTGGAGTCTTGGCTGCTCCACTTCCGATCCAGCTCTCTGCTATGGCCTGGGAAAACAGTGGAAGATGGCCCAAGTCCTTGGGCTCCTGCATCCATGTGGGAGACCCGGAAGAATCTCCTGGTTCCTGGTTTTGGATCAGCCCAGCTCTGGCCATTGCAGCCATCTGAGGAGTGAACCAGCAGAGGGAAGACACCTCTCTCTCTCTCTCACTCTCTCTCTCTGCCTCTCTGTAACTCTGCCTTTCAAATAAATAAATAAATATTTAAAGTTACATTAAACAAAAAGAGTAAGCAAAATCATGCACATAAACCTTTCAGTACGAGGGCAAGCATGTAGTAAGCACTCAGTGAAGGTTAATGAACTATCCACTAGGTTTTACCTGCTAATGG
The DNA here is from genome assembly GCF_051225735.1 of Oryctolagus cuniculus. Lineage (NCBI taxonomy): Eukaryota > Metazoa > Chordata > Mammalia > Lagomorpha > Leporidae > Oryctolagus > Oryctolagus cuniculus. The sequence goes on along the minus strand of NC_142883.1, from coordinate 54,738,415 downwards.
TAGAATTATCCTTTCTAAGCTTTCAATGAATACATTTGCATAGGAATGGGCATTTGGCTCAGTGTTTAAGATGCCACTGATTCATATCAGAGTACCTGGGCTTAAGTCCTGACTCCACACCAGATTACAGCTTCCAGCTAATGTGCAAGTGATGGCCACCCATGGGAGAACTCTGTATTGAGTTTCTAGCTCCTAGCTTCAGTTGGCTCAGCCCTAGCCATTGCAGGTATTTAGGGAGTGAACCAGCAAATGGGAGATGTCTGTCTGTCTGTCTCTCTCTCTCTCTCGCCCCCTTTCTAATAATTTAAATAAATAAAAGAAATTTGCAGAGAGCACAGTCAGTGAGTCTGTCAGTTTTGGGGAGACTAGGGGAACGGAGTGACAAAGGAGAGAGTGAAAGAGAAGTTGCTCCCCTCCCTCCACCCTCATCTCCTCCAGAGTCCACCAGGAAGGGGATGTTGGCTTTTGAAAGGGTTGCAGCTCCAAGGCTGAGATCCAGATGGTGTCCAGTGGCAAAGCTGGCAGGGACAGTCACAATGCTGTAAAACATGTTGAAGAGGACATATACAAAGCAATTCCTATACTTTAGAGAATGCTGCTTTCCTAAAGGGGTACCTAGAAGAGAACCAGGTTAATATTTGGACATACCAGTATGTAGAACCTTTTCAAAATGGCTTGCCAAATTCAGACAGAGAGTTGAGGTAGCAGTTGGGCCAGCATCTAGCCTGACTATGATTTCTTTGGGATCCTCCCACTCCTTTCAACTCTTCCAGATCTCATCACCTCACCCCTGCCCACACACTGAAGCAGAAACCTCATTTGCCTCTACACTCCTCCTTGTACTCCTCCAACCCCAGCCCACTGAAGACTTTGAGACTTGCTTTTCCAACATTCTGCCTTCCATTTTTTCTTTCCGACCTTTTGTGGCTTCTACTGCCTACTGAGCCAAGGCCAGGGAGCTCTCCTAGACACTGCAGGTCTTCCTGAATTCAACAGGTTCCCCTCTACAGATACAACCTTTTCAATCACTCTTCTTCAATGAGGACCCTCTACTACAAGATAATTGAGTAAATATTTGGAAAAGGATCTCTTTTTTCTCCTACATCATCTCCACTATTTACCATCAAGTGGTTTCAAATGTGTCCCTTTAAGTGCGTTCTTTTTGCCATTAACACAAGTCACTTGGTTCTTATGCATGAGTATGTCCTTAGCGCCTCTCAATTGTTCTGCCCTTTTAAAGACTCTCTTGTTCTAACTGAACATGTCTCCCATGATCTTGCTACTTACTTAATTAGAGCTGTCTGAGCTTTTAAACATCATTTTCCAGAGGGTATCCTTGATGAATTACATTCCCTTTGAATATCTGGTCTTTTATAAAAAGCTATAAATTTGAGTTCCACACATTTCAGAATAATATCAGATTAATCAGTAGAAAGAATTAATTGTTCCACTAATTTTTAATAGACGATTGGGGAGAGAAAGGATCATTTTCTTGACATACAAAGGTGATTCAATCATGAACAATTTAGCTGAAAGGAAGAAATTAACTTTAATTTGAAAGATGTCATTTTCTGTCATTCCTAGATCACAGAGAAAGGGCTTGTTCCCTGAAAGCGACCCTCGAAATGCCATTTTTCTTGATGTTGGTCTATTTTTTCTTCCATCTTTGTCACCTACTCTTTTGTGTGTGTCAAAGCACATGCCCATAAACTATTATGAAGCTTCAGATACCTATATTGTGTCTAACCTGGACATAAACTGAACCTTTCGAAGGGTGAGTCAGTGCCTCCTAGTCCTTGATTTTATTTGTTTTGATGCCAAAGATAGAGCAGAGGAAGATTGCTGTGGAACTTCCTTTAAAGGTCAACCCATTTCTTGAGTGACTTGTTACAAAAGAAGACATGAGGATCATTGAAATCCAACAGCCTCAAGAGGGAAAGAACTTTCCTGTAAAATAGGCTGCTCCTGCAGCAACTATCATACAAACTTTTCCAAGCAAGTGAACCCAATTTACCAAGAATTTTGACAACACTGAATCCGGAAGAGTTACCTGTGGGCATAATTGGACATAAAATGAGGTCTTCTGAGACCTCCTAGATGGGACGACTGATTTCATGCGTACATTTGGTTCTCCCTGGTTTTGATCAAACACCTGTCTTGACATTGCTGTGAAGATATTGTTTTACAGTGTGATTAACACTTAAATCCACAGATTTTAAGTGCAGCAGATGGCCCTCCATAGTATGGGTGAGTCCCATTCAATCATTTGAGGGGGCTTAACAGAAAGGATGGTGAGCCCAGGAAAAGAGCCTTCTGCCTCTAGATTGCAACACCAACTCCCTGGTCTCCTGCCTGCTGATCCTGCCGATTTCAAATTTGTCACCCCATAATAGCCTGAATTAATTCCTTAAAACAAATTCCTTCCCCATTCTCCCACTCCCCGCCCCCCTCCCCAACTCTGTATGTGTGCTACTTGCTTTGTTTCTCTGGAGAATCCTATCTAATACAATAGATATGCATACTTAGGATTGAGGTACACAAGTGAGGATACAGTGATGTGATATAGAATATTTGGACAAATAAGAAGGCTTGAACTCAGCCCCTTGTCCTCCAACTAAGGCCCAAAATTTGCTACTGTGACAATGCATTCATTCATAAATTGATAATTTTTAGAAGTCATTCTAAAAACCTGAATATCATCTTCAAGCCAGCAAAGGTGCTGCATCTAAATTCCCAGGTTGGTACTGGTCCCTGAGATACTTCTCAAAGTGACCTCTGAGCCAGTCCTAGCCTGCCACTGAGCCAGCTCTCATAGCCATTGATGAAACACAGGGAGAAGCAGCTGGGCTTTCAAGCTAAGAATTCAGGGATCAAAGGTGAATCAAGAAATAAAAGAATAGCAAACTCAATTACATTTTCAAATCAGTGACTGAGAGTGAAGAGAACAGTGGCATTTATTGTTAGTAACTAGTAATCTGACAATCAAAAGAAGTACATATTTCTAAGTGAAGATGAGGATCTCAGGTTTTTTTTTTAAATACTTTTTATTTACTTATCATAAGGGGTAAAGAAGAGAGAGAGACAGAGAGAGAGAATCTTTCACCTCCTGGTTAACTCCCCAAATGACTACAACAGCCAGGTCTGGGCCAGGCCAAAGCTAGCAGCCAGGAACTCCATCCTGGATTCTGAAACAGGTAAAGCACATTAGTGGAAAAACTGAAAATATTCCAATAACCTCTACAGTTCATTGAATCATAATGTACTAACATCAGTTTCTTTCGTCAAATGACTAAAGTTACAGATTTAGCGTGAATGGAAACTGGGTAAAGGATATGGCAGAATTCTCTACATATATTATGTTTGTATCTTTCCTGTGAATCTCAAATTATTCCAAAATAAAAAGAGTTATTTAAAAAAAAAAGTCTGAAAGAAAAGAAGGATTTGGATTCCCAATGGCATTATTGAACAACTGAACCAACACCAGGGACGGACTCTCCAGATCTCTTCTTAGATGAGCAAATCAAACACCTTTTTAAAAATATGATTTCAGGGGCTGGCGCTGTGCCATAGAAGGTAAAGCCGCCACCTACAGTGCCAGCATCTCCTCTTCCAGTCCCGGCTGCTCTTCTTCCAATCCAGCTTCCTGCTGTGGCCTGGGAAAGCAGTAGAAGATGGCCCAAGTCTTTGGGTTCTTGCACCCACGTGGAAGACCCGGAAGAAGCTCCTGGCTCCTGGCTTCAGATCAGCTCAGCTGTGGTCATTGCGGTCATTTGGGGAGTGAACCAGCAGATGGAAGACCTCTCTCTCTCTGCCTCTGCCTCTGTAGGTCTGCTTTTCAAATAAATAAATCATAAATAAAACAAAATAAAAGTATGATTTGAAGTCAAATAAATATGAACTAATAAAATAAGTTTACTATTTTGTCTGATCAGCTCTGAAACTGCCTAGCTGTGAGCAACAGCACTAAGTGACCGGCAGCAGTGGGGCCAGTTCCTGTCCCTCAGTGCTGGCCAGAGGTGTCTTTTAGCAGGGCTTGAGTGCCCAGCCCCCACACTATTCCAGTCTCTTAATTTAGATAAGGAAAAGTCAGGAAGTGAGGAGAAAGAAGTTGTCTCCTTGGGGACCTGCCTAAAGCAAACAATATTAGTAAATAATCTGATGTAAGATCTGCGCCTACACACAAAAATAACTTTCTTTTCAAGCTCCATTCATCTTCAATTCCTTCTTTTCAACTTCAATTCATCAAGTATAATGAATTAGTAAATATGTAAAATGGGAAACAAATCTCATTCAGTGGCAACAAACACTATAAAATATCTAGGAATAACCTAATAAAAATGCTCAAGATATATATGAATAAAACTATAAAACTTTACAGGACATGAAAAAAGACTTGAATAAATGAAAAGGGCATTATATGTTCCAGGATATAAAGATCCTACATTGTAAAGATGTCAGTTCTTCCCAAATTAATCTATAAGTTAAAAATATTGCCCATCAAAATTCCAGTGTAAAACCTAAATCTTATAAACAATACAAAAATTAACTCAAAATGGATCATATATCTTAATGCAGAACAAAGCCATAATATATTTGTAAGATGATAGGAGAGAAAGTCCTCATAACCAATGAGTTCCTGGGTGTGACACCAAAAACACAGTCCATGAAAGAAAAACTGATGTTAGACTACATTAAAATTTAAAACTCTGCTCTGGGAAAGACACTGTGAAGAGAATGAAAAGACAAGTTAGAACTGGGGGTGGGGAGACATTAACAAATGAAATGTCCAACAAACGGGACCAGTTGCCTAATTTTCGGGGCTTAGTACAAAATGAAAATGTGGGATGTCTTGTTGAAGAATTATTAACTATTTCAAGACTGTGACAGCGGAGCACTAAACAAAGCATGGGGGTCCTTTTTAGTGTAGGGACCCATATGGCCACATCGATCACACTGTTGGGAAGACATGTGGCTGACACAGGATTGCTGTCCAAAATATATGCTAGAACTTTAGAAGCTCAACAGTAAGAACACAAACAATCCCTTTAAAAATGGATAAGGCCGTGGGTATTTGGTGCAGTGGTTGAGATGCCATTTGGATGCCGATAACCCAAATCAGAATGAACTGAGTTCAAGTCCTGGCTCTACTTCTGATGCAGTTTCTGGCTAATGTGTACCCTGGGAGGCAGCAGGTGATGGCTCAAGTGCTTGGCTCCTTGTCACCTATGAGGGGGGCCCAGGTGGAGTACCAGGCTCCTGGCTTTGGCCTAACCCAGTCCCAATTATTGCAGGCATTTGGGGACTGAACCAGCATATGGAAAAGTCTCTCTCTCTCTTTTCTGTCATCTTTCAGATAAAATGAAAATAAATTACATTTTTTTTGAAATACAAAAGATTTGAACACACCAAAGATGACAGATACACAAAAATAAGATGTTCAATATCATTAGCCATTAAATAAATGCCCATTAAAAATAATGAGATCCTGGGGCCGGTGCTGTGGCATAGTGGGTAAAGCTGCCGCTTGCAGTGCCAGCATCCCATAGGGGCGCCTGTTCGAACCCGGCTGCTTCACTTTCGAGCCAGTTTTCTGTAGTGGAAGATGGCCCTGTACCAGTGTGGGAGACCTGGAGGAAACTCCTGGTTCCTGGCTTCGGATCGGCGCAGCTCTGGCTGTTACAGCCATCTGGGGAGTGAGCCAGTGAATGGAAGACCTCTCTCTCTCTCTCTCTCTCTCTGCATAACTGTGACTTTCAAGTAAAATAAATAAATCTTTAAAAAAAAATAATGAGATCCCACCACACACTGATCAGAAAGATTAACATAAAAAATACCAACCATAGCAAGTGTTAGCAAGAACCTGGACACCTGGAAGAACTGGAACTCTCATACTATGCTGGTAGGGATGCAAAGTGGCATACCACTCCGGAAAACAGCTTGACAGTTTCTTAGAAAACTAAACCCACATTTGCCATACAACCCCGAAATTCCCACCCATTGGTATTTATCCAAGAAAAATGAAAACTTTTGTTTATAAGACAGCCATATTCATAATGACAAAAATACTGCAAACAACCTAAATGACCTGCAGCAGGGGAGAATGGACAAACTGTGACCCAACCAGACAATGGAATACTGCTCAACACAAAAGGATGGAGTCAAGGACTTGGATGAATCTAGAACGCTCTCACAATGTTTCATGCTGTGTGATCCCATTTACGTAACAACTTCCAGAAGGTGAAATGTAGTTACAGAGAATAGACAGTGCTTGCCAGAGCACAGAATTAAAGGAAGGGGTGGTGTTACCAGGGAGGTTTTGGGGGTGATGAAACTCTTCCGCATCCTGATCGCAGAATCTGTGCACGTGCCAAAGCTCATAGAACTGAACATTCTTCCCCAAAACCATCCTTAGTATCTGTTAATTTTGTAAAGTTTCCAATATAATTTTAATTTTATTTACTTTCATTTGAGAGGCAGACACATACACACACACACATACACACACGGGGCAGGGGGGAGAGAGAGAGAGAGAGAAAACACCTTCATGTGCTGGTTCATTCCCTAAATGCCTGTGACAACCAGGGCTTGGTCAGGCTGGAGCTGGGAGCTGGGAACTCAATCCAGATCTCCCTCCTGAGTGACAGGAACCCAACTATGTGAGCCGTCACCTGCTGCCTCCCAAGGTGTGTATTAATCACTATGCCAAACATAGTATAATTTCTTTTTATTTATTTCGTTAGTTCTTTTTAAAATTTATTTGACAGGTAGAGTTATAGACAGCGAGAGAGACAGAAAGAAAGGTCTTCCTTCCATTGGTTCATTCCCCAAATGGCCGCCACGCCGGCGCTGGGCCGATCTGAAGCCAGGAGCCAGGAGCTTCTTCCTGGTCCCCCATGCAGGTGCTGGGGCCCAAGCACTTGGACCATCTTCCTCTGCCCTCCCAGGCCACAGCAGAGAGCTGGACTGGAAGAGGAGCAACCAGGACTAGAACCCAGAGCCCATATGGGATGCCTGCACCACAGGCAGAGGATTAACCAAGTGAGCCACGGCGCTAGCCCAGTATAATTTTTAAAAGGAACCTGACAAATTAATATTAAAGATCAGAAAGATGAGAAAATGTACAAGAATAGTGGAAACTTTTTCAGACAGTAAGGAATTGGTATAGATGGATAAATAAATAAATAAATAGAAGAATCTGAAAAGGGTGTAGATATGAATTTAGCTTATGATAAAGTCAAGATTTTAAACCAATGGGAAAACAATGGTTGGAAACTAAAGGATGTCTGTTCTATGTAAACAAAATACAATCTAGAATTAATTGTATAAAGGAAGATTATAAAAGTGCATTTCCAAAAAGTGTGTATGTGTCAACAAGAATGTTTACTGCTGGGTTGGCGCTGTGGCACAGTAGGTTAATGCCCTGGCCTAAAGCATCGGCATCCCATATGAGCGCTGGTTCCAGTCCCAGCTGCCTCTTCCTATATAGATCTCTGCTGTGGCCTAGGATAGCAGTAGAAGATGGCTCAAGTCCTTGGGCCCCTGCACCCACGTGGGAGACATGGAAGAAGCTCCTGGCTCCTGGCTTTGGGTCGGTGCAGCTCCATCCGTTGCGACCCACTGGGGAGTGAACCAGCAGATGGAAGATATCTCTCTCTCTCTCTCTCTGCCTCTCCTTTCTGTGTAACTCTTTCAAATAAATAAATAAATAAAATATTTTTTAAAAATAAAGAATGTTTGCCGGGACAGTATTTGTAATAGGACTGAGGGCTGGGGTAGAGAGAGAGGAGAAAGAGAGAGAGAGAGAGAAACAGAGAAGGAAGGATGAGAGGAAGGAAGAAAAGAAAGGGACTGCCCTTCAGAAGTCAAATATTATACATTTATGTTACGAAATGAGTACATCAATATGTGACATGAAAAGATCTTTTAAATGCAGAACAAAACGTACAGAATGATTTCTCTATTTTTAAAAATAACATTTTGTATGTGAAGCTGCATGCAAATCAATCTGAAGGGGTATACTCCAAACCGCAAATAGTGGGGTGGAAGGCAGGGACAAGGAATATTCACTTTATAACTCCATGTGCTTACTGCATGCTTACTCTTGAACGCTTATCACTGTAAACACATATCTATTATCACACAAAAACCAGGCTAGCTTCACCGCCATGAGAAAAGAGGCCCGAGAAAGGAAAGAGGGGACCTGGAGAGCGGCTCAGTGAGCATGAGACAGGGTCACAAGAGAAGGGGCTCCTATGCTGGGCCAAGGCCAGGTCTCTCTCAGCCAGCAGGGCTCCTTCCTCAGGCTACACCTGTCTCTTAGCCTCCAAGGTCCCAGTTCCCCAGTAAGAGGTGGATGTCGAGAAATAAAAGGATGCTTCAAGCTAAGACCCAGGGTTAGTAAATGTTTACCAACTTGCATTTCCCACTACTTTCTGTAAGAAAAAGAACAGCAGAAATAGTGACAGGCAAGGCGGGTGTCAAGCTGAAAGAATCAGCCAGAGTCAATGTTACAGCCGAGGTGGGCAGAGCGGTTTGTGATTGAGATAACACAGACTCCACTGAGTCTCAATAGTGACTTCCTGGGGAACTTATAAAAGCGAGACATAAACAGGCATAAGTAGTAATAATGTACACCATGCATTGTTTTTTCATAATATACATTTCCATTAACTGTTCTTTATTTTATAATTTTTAAATACTTATTTTATTTATTTGAAAGAGTTACAAAGAGAGGTAGAGACAGACAAAGAGGTCTTCCATCTGCTGGTTCACTCCCTAGATGGCTGCAATGGCCAGAGCTGCATTGATCCGAAGCCAGGAGCCAGGAGCCAGGAGCTTCTTCTGGGTCTCCCATGCCAGTGCGGGTCCAGGGGCCCAAGTCCTTGGGCCATCTTCTGCTATCCCAAGTCATAGCAGAGAACTGGATCGGAAGAGGAGTAGCCAGGACTAGAACTGGCGCCCATATGGGATGGTGGCGCTTCAGGCCTGGGCTTTAATGCACTGCGCCACAGTGCCGGCCACCCATCAACTCTTCTAAGATCCTTTGTACACAAGGATTTCAAAAATCTTATGCACGAAAATAAATTTATCATTTAATTCCATTTTCCATGAACCTTTGAAGTACCCTTATTATGTAGTGTTACAGAATTATGCATATACTGTTATGCTATATTGTGGTATTATATTCTATATATGTGTTATATATATATGAATAACTATTTAATCATATTTTACAAAACCCTCTATACACAAGTTTTTATTCAATCCTTAAAGCAGGACAGGTTTTCTTTTTAAATTAATTTATTTATTTGAAAGGCAGAGTTAGAGAGAGGGAGAGACAGAGAGACAATGGCCAGGGTTGGGCCAAGCTGAAGCCAGGATCTAGGAATTTCATCCAGGTCTCCCATGTGGGTGGCAGGGGCCCAAGCACTTGGGCCATCTTCCACTGCTTTTCCAGGTATATTAGAAGGGAGTTGGATCAGAAATTGAGCCACCGGGACTCGAACTGATCCCCATACAGGATGCAGCATTGCAGGCAGTGGCTTAACCTACTAGGCAACAGCCCTGGCCCCTAGACAGGTGTTATTATCCGGACAGGACACGAGGAGTTTAGAGGGTCTCATGATTTGACACCAGTTTTCTCTCCAAGTCTCATTACTGGCTTAGGTGAGTGCCTAGGCGTCTGACCACAAGACACATCTCCCAGAACACACAAGAGAACATGGCAGTTTCCTTAGAAAAACACATAGAAAGGACCATCTCATCTCAGCAATGCAAAGAAAGAATTTGAACAACATGGTTCTAGGGAGTGGACATTTGGTATAGTGGTCAAGATGTCACTTTGGACACCTTTCCTCACAACCTGGAGTACCTGGGTTCAAACCCTGACTCCACATCCAATTCCAGCTTCCTGCTATTGAGCACCCAGGGAGGCAGTGGGTGATGGCTCAAGTGGTTGGGTCCCTGCCACTCCTATGAGAGATCTGCACTGAGTCCTGGGCCTCCGGCTTTTGGCTGGCTCAGCTGTGACTGTTGCAGGCATTTGGAAAGTAAAGCAGTAAATGGATGATTTCTCTTTGTCTCTTTCTCTCTCTTTCGAATAAACAAAAATAAATAAATAAAAAACTGAAATGGTTAAAAATATTTAGTAATAAAGCCAGCGCCGCGGCTCACTAGGCTAATCCTCCACCTTGCGGCGCCGGCACACCGGGTTCTAGTCCCGGTCGGGGCGCCGGATTCTGTCCCGGTTGCCCCTCTTCCAGGCCAGCTCTCTGCTATGGCCAGGGAGTGCAGTGGAGGATGGCCCAGGTGCTTGGGCCCTGCACCCCATGGGAGACCAGGAAAAGCACCTGGCTCCTGGCTCCTGCCATCGGATCAGCGCGGTGCGCCGGCTGCAGCGGCGGCCATTGGAGGGTGAACCAACGGCAAAGGAAGACCTTTCTCTCTCTGTCTCTCTCTCTCACTGTCCACTCTGCCTGTCAAAAAAAAAAAAATTTAGTAATAATGGAGTCAGTGCTGTAGTGTAGTAGGTTAAACCTCTGCCTGCGACACCAGCATCCCATATGGCACCGGTTTGTGTCCTGGCTGCTCCTTCTCCGATACAGCACTCTGCTAATGGCCTGGGAAGGCAGTAGAAGATGTGCTTGGGTCCCTGCACCCACATGGGAGATCCGGAAGAAGTTCTTGGTGGCTGGCTTTGGATCAGCGCAGCTCCAGCCGTAGTGGCCATTTGGAGAGTAAACCAGCAGATGGAAGACCTTTCTCTCTGTCTTTCCCTCTCTCTGTAATGCTGCTTCTCAAATAAATAAATCTTTTTTAAAAATTTAGCAGTTACATAAATACAATACATGTATATATGCACATTAAAAGTTCCTTTGGGGCAGGTGCTTGGCTTAACTGTTAAGACACCTGCAGCCCATCTTGGAATGCTGGGTTCAATGCCCACCTCTGACTTCTGACTCCAGCTTCCTGCTAATGCAGACATTGTGGAAGAGCAGTGATGGATCAAGTGATTAAGCTCCTGCCACTCATGGGGGACACCTAGATTAAGCTCCTGGCTCTAAGCTTCTGCCTTGGCCCAGTCCTAGCCATTGTAGATATTTAGGAAGTGAATCAGCAAACGGGAGCTCTGTCTCTATTTCTGTGTATGTGTGTGTGTGTGTGTGTGTGTATCTTCCTTTCAAATAATTTTTTTAATTAACTCCTTTTGTTGGAATTATTGGTGCCTCAAGTAAAAAGAATAGAATTTAAAATTACTTCAATAGAATAAATGATACTTTCAAGGCAAATCAAGTCATGCCTTGTGTTTTAAACTTACTCTGTCACTTTAATTTTACTGGTAAAACATACTGCTACAAGGAGGAAATTCCTTTAAGCTGTGCACCTAATTTTAAAATTCCTTTGCTAATATTTGACTAAATTGAAGCTCTGTTTGGAAGTCATGTGAGTTAATTATCACAGGCTGTCAGGTAAATTTGTCCCCTTATGACTAATATAATTTACCACCTTTAGGGAGCTCCCACAGCTTTCTACAAACAGTAACAATAAAAAATTTTTAATATAGCAGGTACAGTGTTTTTCATATAAACATCTGTAACTTCAAATTTACAAGACAACAGTCCTTGGAACTAGTAAAACGTTTTTCAGTGTTACAGAAAATGTCTCTGCTGTCCTCAAAAAACACAGAAATCAAACTGCAGGAGAAAAATGCACAGTACCTGTTGATTTACCTTACATCTTACACATCTCTCTCTCTCTCTCTGTCTCTCCCTCTCACTGTCTGCAACTCTCCCTCTCAAATTAATTAATTAATTAATTAATCTTTTAAAAAAAGGATTCATTTGTTTATTTGAAAGGCAGAGTGACGAGATAGAGGGAGAGACAGAGAGAAAGGTCTTCCTTTTGCCGTTGATTCACCCTCCAATGGCCGCTGCAGCCGGCGCACCGCGCTGATCCGATGGCAGGAGCCAGGTGCTTCTCCTGGTCTCCCATAGGGTGCAGGGCCCAAACACTTGGGCCATCCTCCACTGCACTCCTGGACCATAGCAGAGAGCTGGCCTGGAAGAGGAGCAACCGGGACAGAATCCGGCGCCCCGACCGGGACTAGAACCCGGTGTGCCGGCGCCGCAAGGCCGAAGATTAGCCTATTGAGCCAAGGCACTGGTCAATAAATGAATCTTAAAAAAGGTGTATTTGTATTTGTGTGTGTGTGTGTGTGTGCAAGTGCAAGGGTGTGTGCCAGTGTTCTGGCATCCCATATTGGAGCACCAGTTCCAGTTCTGGCTGCTCCACATCCTATCCAGCTCCCTTCTAATGTACCTGGGAAGGCAGTGGATGATGGCCCAAGTACTTGGGGCCCTGCCTTGCATGTGGGAGACCCAGATGGAGTTCCTAGTTCCTGGTTTCATCCTGGCCCAGCCCTCGCTGTTGTGGCCATTTGTGGGGGAGAACCAGCAAATGGAAGCTCGCTCACTCTTCCTCTCACTGTTTCTCCCTCTCTCTCTGTCACTCTGTCTTTCACAATAGCTAAGATATGGAATCAATCCAGATGTCCATCAACTGATGACTAGATAATGAAAATATGGTATATATACACTGTGGAAGACTACTCAGCCATAAAAAGAATAAAATCCTATCTTTTACAACAAAATGGATGCAACTGGAAACCATTATGCTTAGTGAAATAAACCGGTATCAAATATGTTTTCTCTGATTTGCAGTAATCACAGAGTACAAAAAAAGTAATGTAAACGAGAGAAATTGACATTTTGAGATTTGGTTATTATTTACAGCCTTTGTAAGGAACAGCAGTTTTTATACTTACTACTCATTGAATTCTTTATTTACTGGAGGATTAAGCTTGTGATTATACAATAATCTGAAAATATGTCATCGTGAAAATTAAAAGAAAAAATAAGAAAGGAAGGAGAAGGCGCATGGGAGCCTGGGCAGGAGGGAGGGTAGGGTGGCAAGTATCATCATGCTCTTAAATCTGTAAATATGAAATACATGAAATTTATTTACATCAGTTTTTTTAATTTTAAAAATTTTAAAAAGAAAATAAAAAATCTTATCTAAACATGTGCTCATTTTTTTTTATCTTCCAATAAGAGATGATGGCTAGCTGAGAACTCTCAACAGCCTTTCATTTCTTCATGGTTTCTTTGTAAACTGCCAACTGAGGCCTGTAGTTTCCAGCTAAGGACAAGTTCAAGAAGACAAGGATGACAAGGCTCTGTTTCCCTATCAGCCAGCACTTTCCCATGGGCTGTGCCCAGTGTCTCATCTGTACTATATCCTTCAGCCATCACACTGTTACGGTGGAGGAGGCAACAAAAGCTGTCAACACTTAAGCAATGTGGTCCAAGCCATGCAGAGGTCAATTTCAGAACCAAGATTTAAGCCCCGCAGATCCGTGTGAATCTAGAACATGGCTCTTCAATAGAGAACATGAAAATAAAGACCTCAGTGTTGGATTTAATATATGATAAGAAGCAATTCACACATGTGACTTTGCATTTTCATCATCAACATTCCATTTGAGAAATATTGTCTCCACCGGGCACCAGGAAAGACCTCAGTGCTGGTCAGATGTGGTGGTAGATGAGAGCTCTTAGACTTGGGTTCTGGAAAGGATGGAAGATAATGAATGCACAACCAAGCAAAAAGAGAAATAGAGAAGAAAACTGGATAAGGGCTCTGGAGAGCACTAAGGAGGAAGGGGGGGAACTGTAGTCATTTGTCTTTCCTGCTCTAATTCTCTTTGAAGACGTTAGCCCTGGGAGAGTAGGAATTCCTGTTCTGCATTTGCACATAGTAGGATCAACATATCAGTGACACACTATTTATTTATTTATTATTTTAAATTTTTATTTGACAGGTAGAGTTATAGACAGTGAGAGAGAGACAGAGAGAAAGGTCTTCCTTCCGTTGGTTCACTCTCCTAATGGCTGCTATGGCCAATCCGAAGCCAGGAGCCAGGTACTTCCTCCTAGTCTCCCATGCGGGTGCAGGGACACAAGCACTTGGGCCATCCTCCACTGCCTTCCCGGGCCACAGCAGAGAGCTGGACTGGAGGAGGAGCAACCGGGACAGAATCCAGCACCCCAACCGGGACTAGAACCCAGTGCCTATATGGGATGCCGGCGCCACAGGAGGAGGATTAGCCAAGTGAGCCATAGCGCTGGCCCAGTGACACACTATTTAAAGGCCAGTGTTGTGGCACAGTGGGTTAAACTGCCACTTTGAACACCAGTGTTCCATATCAGAGTGACAAAGTGCTCTGCTTCCCACACATCTCCCTGCCATTGCATCTGGGAAGGCAGCAGAAGATGGTCCAAGTGGTTGGGCCCCTGCCACTCATGTGGGTGACTAGCATGGAGTTCCTGGCTCCTGGCTTAGGTCTGGCTCAGATCTGGCTGTTATAGCCATTTGGGGAGTGAACCAGTGGATGGAAACTCTCTTTCTGTCTCTGTCTCTCCCTCTCTCTTTACCACTCTGCTTTTCAAATAAATAAATCAAAATAAATAAATAGCCAAGTAAGCACTCTGGATTTGAACATATACCACAGTCTGTTGGAAACTATAGTCTTCGGTAGTTCTGTTTGAAGGTGGAAGGTAAAAGGATTTCCCCCCTTATTCTGTAGGGTGCAGGAGCTCATGGAATATTTACTGTAGTCAGGAAGATCAAAAGAGAGGTCAACACGATCAGTTCTCCTGAGAGAAAATAAAATTAAAGATGTCAGATAATTTGGTGAAGACATTGAAAATTGTAAAGTCTGACCTTCTGACTTGTTTTGCAAAATCCTTTCACCGGCCAGATCACTTGCTGCAGCTATGAGATGAGCCACAAGTGCATCATCTGTTACACAAATGCTGCCTGGCAATAAATGGCACACTCAGAGGGAGTGTTCATCTTCTCGAGGGCTAGCTGCCTTGAACTCCAAGAGTCATCAGTCCCTGAGAAATATAGTTGCTCATTATTCAATATGTAAGCCTCAAACATAGCATTTCTTTCTTTCATTTGACAAATACTTTTTAGTCCAGGTCATGGAGCAGGCACTGGAGATACAATGAGGAGTAAAACTGTACCATAACCTGGACCTCCTGGAGCTCAGCCAATCATGGTAGTTTTTCTACCTTGTTCCCTGAATTCTATCCCATATCTTCTGAACCAGAACCTCGAGGCCAGTGACTCTCAAACTGTAGTGCTTACTAGTCATGGACTTCTGGGCCCTGCCCCTGGGGTTTCTGACTCAGTAGGGGAGGAAGGGCTCAATAATTTTCACTTTTAACAAATTCCCAGGCAATGCTAATGCTGTTGGTCTTGGGATCATATTCTTTTTTTTCTATTTTATTTTTTTTTTATTTTTTGACAGGCAGAGTGGACAGTGAGAGAGAGAGAGACAGAGAGAAAGGTCTTCCTTTACTGTTGGTTCACCCTCCAATGGCTGCCGCAGCCGGCGTACCGCGCTGATCCGATGGCGGGAGCCAGGTACTTCTCCTGGTCTCCCATGGGGTGCAGGGCCCAAGCACTTGGGCCATCCTCCACTGCACTCCCTGGCCACAGCAGAGAGTTGGCCTGGAAGAGGGGCAACCGGGACAGAATCCGGCGCCCCGACCGGGACTAGAACCCGGTGTGCCGGCGCCGCAAGGCAGAGGATTAGCCTAGTGAGCCGCAGCGCCAGCCTATCTTGGGATCATATTCTGAAAATCACTGGCCTAGGATACAGAACCCAAGCATCTGTAGGAGATTCTTGATGTATGTCCTGGGACAGAAAGTAGAGGAGTACGATGTGCCTATCACTGTGCAGGTTGCAATTCATGTTGGGAATTTTGAAACAACTACAAATCCAGGCCCTGCTTTCAAGAAACCTACAATGAGAGAAGGAGGTGAAACACAAAGTTGAGATTTCATGAACAAGAAAAGGGGTTTCCTCTGTGTTCCTATGATATGGACCCAGAAGTTTCAGAAATAAGGGATTTCAATGAGGATTTGAACTATCTGCCGGGTTCTGAAAAGTGAGAAGTCTTTGGATGTATAGTGGGGAAAATAGGAAATTTTTCAGGGGAAACTGATCTGAAGTCCATTTCTTTCAAATATGGTACAGGCAAGAAACCCAAGTAGTAGTAGCAATGGACATGACTTTCTCACTGTATCATTCAGGGTCCTCCAGGGGAACCAAACCATTGAGGGTAGGGGTGGAGGGTAGTGGGGGACAGTAATGAAGGACTGACTGTCTCATGCAATAATGGAGACTGAGAAGTGCCACAGTCTGCTGTCTACAAGCTGGGTCTACAGCAAACTTGGGTCTACAGGTCCAGGCCAAGCCTGAAGGGTTGATAGTAGGAGAAGGCAAGTGTCTCAGTTCAGAGAGCAAATTTGTCCTTGCTGTGCTTTTTGGTTCTACTATGGCTCTCAATGGATTGGATGCTGCCCACCCATATTGGTGAGTGTGATCTTTACTCAGTCTACCAATTCAAATGCCAGTCACTTCTAAAAATACCCTCACAGACACACTCAGAAATAACATTTTGCCAGCCATCTGGGCATTCCTTGGCATGGTCAGGTTTACACATAACTTTTACCATCACAGTCAGAGAGTTTATAATCACAGAAATAATATATGTGGTACAATTTTCATATCATATCTCAGTAGCTGTAGATATTTCAAAATACTGGGAATGGACATCAACAGTGAAATTATAATAACTACAGATCTGCTCCTAGGTTTTATGTGAAATGGGACTATATTTGCTTCTTTATTAACACAGCTGTTAAAATATTCTGGTAACTATGTTTCTATATATCTTGTTTTCTTTAGTTTCACTTAATGCGTTTAAGAATGTTATTCCAATTAGGGGTTCCATTGCACTGAAACAGGGCTAGAAACTGCATTAGCAAGGCACAAGTAGCTGTGTGAAGTAGGGTATCATGGACAAGAGTGGGCAGATGTGGGGATAAGAATAAAAGTAGATGAAGGAGCTGGCGCCATGGCATAGTGGGTAAAGCCGCCACCTGCAGTGCTGGCATCCCATATGGGCATTGGTTCCAGTCCCAGCTGCTTCACTTCTGATCCAGCTCTCAGCTATGGCCTGGGAAAGCAGTGGAAGATGGCCCAAGTCCTTGGGCCCCTGCACCCACATGGGAGACCCGGAAAACCTCCAGGCTCCTGGCTTCAGGTTGGTGCAGCTCCAGCCATTGTGGTCATCTGGGGAGTGAACCAGCAGATGAAAGACTCCTCTCTTTCTCTCTCTCTCTCTCTGTCTTTCTGCCTCTGCCTCTGCCTCTCTGTAACTCTGGCTTTCAAGCAAATAAATAAATCTTTTTTTAAAAAGTAAATTAAGTTTTAATTGGTTAGATGGAGTCATAAAACTCAAGGGCAGAGTCCAGAAGTTTTGGGTGGATGAGATATCATCTAAGAAAAGTGCCAGACTAATTTCTAACTGAACAGCCAACTCAGGGCTTCTCAAACTTTCCTAAGAGTAAGAACCACATGAAAAGCTTACTAAAACATAGAGTCTTGGACCCTATCTGCGGAGATTTCAATTCAGTAGCCTCGAAATCTGCATTTCTAATATGCTCTCAGGTGATGCCCACTTGGGTGATGCCTGTTCACACAGATTACACATCAGTTAGCACTGATGTATACACAATGGCAAATACCCAGAAAAATAAAGCTCAGAGATACTGTGTTAATGCCTTCCAGCACTTGTCAGTGTTGTGAAAGCACTAACTGGGAAAAAAAGAAGTCCCATGACTAAGTTCATAGAAAAGTACAATAAAGACCCTTTATCAAGCCAATGTGCACTGTTACTCTCCACGAGAAGAACAGAGAATGCAGTGTCTCAAGCTTATGTGACCATGAAGTCCCTTTATCATCAGTAATGCTGGGCTAATTGTCCAAATAAAGCTGGTGTAGGCTATCTTCCGAAGAACAAACACCAGAGATGGCTAAAAGTTGTCTACAGATAAACTCACCTTGTTTGTAAGCTGTTGCCCATGCATCTTGAATATAGCTCAAGTGACATGACAAGATGCGATTGAAGACAGTTTCCAGAAGTTCTGTTTCTTTATTTCACTCAAATTAGCAGTTTTTCCTGATGTCAATCTAGAATTGATTGTTTTAGTAAGACCCTGGTGGGGAGGGCCCATTAAAACACCCAGTGACCACGATGAGTCTGCATCATCCAAGACAGCATGTAGGACATCTTTTGTCAAGCACATTCATGGGTGTTGGACACACAGGAAAACGCACTATGTGTGCACACACACACAGACATCTAGTCTCCCATATGTCAGTTCTTCACATAATTTTTACATTCAGGACTATTCAAGATTGGCTAGCTAACACTTTCTCACAAGGATATGGTATTTCTTAGGGGTTTCAACAATTATTTTTTGTTCTCATTACTCAAAGGAGAAAAAATACAGAACAAGAAGCTAATGCTTCCCACAGGGCAACCAAAACAAAGCCAATGCCTTGCTCACTGACAATCTATCAAAAGAACAAAGAATGAGAAAATCCCTGAAAACTTTTGTGAACGTATTTTTCAGATGGGCTGGAAGAATGACTGGGTCTCCAGTGCTTGGATTCTCAGAGCTTGGCTGTTGTCCGTGTTCTCTCTGAAGTATGCTTCTTGAGTCATGCCAAGTCCCAGCTCCTGCACAGGACTAGGGCTTTGGATGACATTATCATCCTTTCCTTCAAATAAAAAAAAAACTCTTCCTCAAGACCTAAAAATACCCAGCCTTGGAGTGCAGCCTTGTTTTCATCAACTCCTCAACACTGGACCAGTTGCTTGACCTGGGACAAGCCAAACCACAATGAAAAAGCAGCAGTTCTGAGGAAGCTGATCCACATTTGGGTTTCCTTGAAATGTCCAGATCACAGATCCTCCTTCAAGTCTGAGAATTTCATTCCCACCCCTAACTCATACTCCTTTTTTTATATTTCATTTTGGTTTAGTTTGGGGGGGGGCTTTTTTTTTATTGCTTTTGGTGGGTGTGATCTTGGCAGCGTAAGATAAAAATTGTTTTGATTGGGGCCCATGTTGTGGCTTAGAGGGTTAAGCCTCCACCTGCAATGTGGTATCCTATATGGATGCTGGTTTAATTCCCGGCTGCTCCACTTCTGATTCAGCTCCCTGCTAATGCACCTGGGAAAACAGCAGAAGATAGCCCATGTGCTTGGCCTCCTGCACCCATGTGAGAGTCCTGGAAGAAGCTCCTGGTTCCTGGCTTTGGCCTGGTCAAGCCTCCATTGTGGGCCATTTGGGGAGTGAACCAGTGGATGGAAGACCTCTTTCTCTCTGTCTCTCCTTCTCTCTCTGTAACTCTGTCTTTCAAATAAATACAAAATAAATCTTTAAAAAATTGTTTTGAGTTTTTGTTCATTCAACTGAGATAAAGAAAACAGAATTAAGTTAATTAAATACTCTTTCCAATCCAAAAAACTGACTTCAAAAATTTCATGATGGTCAAATAATACAAAAGGTTTTTCAAAGAATTGTTGGATAGATTTGATTTTAGAACATGTATAAGATTATTTTAGTGTTGATTGGTATAGCATGCTAACTTCACAGCAGTATCATTTTGGCTAACAGCCCCACACCTGAGGAAATTTTATTTAGATGAAACTCTCAAGTCTAGTGTTTAAGGGCCTTTGTTGTCACAGCCTGGGGGTGGGCTTGGCAGTGGAGCCTACAAGACAGGTGGAAGTCATGGTTGTTTCCAGCTTTGTGGGCCATCGGTGAGATGAAAGACCACAGTCAAAGAGAGGCGGGCAAGGCACCTTGACAGAACAGTCCAGTGTGCAGAGGGAAGAAAAGATCACGCTAGAAAATGAGTCCTAAAACAGGAAGCCCTCTGGCTGGTGTGGATGTGAGTGGTGGAAAACCAATCTGAATGCAGAACTGTAAGTAAAATAGGCAAGCTCAGCGAAAACAGACTGGGGAGCAAGGCAAGAAGCAGGCACTCTGGTCGCCTTGTTTGGAATTCTGGGATAAGGCATGGTTCTTCAAACCAGCTGCAGACTTTCCCTCCTCCCACCTCTGCACTCTCTGTCTCTACCCTTGGATCTAGAACTTCCCTTTTCCTGGATCTCCACCTGTCAAACCCCACCCATTCCTTCATAGACCATCTCAGATGTCATTTATGAAGCCCTCCTGGATTTTTAGACCAGATGCTTCCACTTCATTAAGGAAATCTGTATACACTGCCACAGTGTGCATGCTTGGTTTGAAGAGACTGAGCCAACAGTGTAGCAAAGGGTGAGGAGGGAGCAGCCATCCTGTCTTCTCTGGGCCTTACTCTTAACATGTTCTGCATTCCAGAATAACGACTGCTATAATGATGATTCTACCTTCCTCACAACATTGTAGTATGTCTGGATAAGGCTGGCAGTTCATTCGCTGATGTCCAAATAGCCAACCTCAAGGAATTAGAGAGTACGCAGAATTGCACACATTAGGCATCAAGAGCAATAGGCAGTGTAGCACGCAATCCTTAAGGTCAATTTTGAGTAGATTTGAGTCAGTTTTGACACTAGATCATGGTGTCTTCATGATAATTGAAGATAAAATGAGAAGAGTGTATCTGCATTATTCATAGCCTAGATTATTCAAAAAGTGAGATAATTCCAATTAGATAATTATAGGATGTAAATACCATGTAAATAGTGATATTATCAAAATAATGTTCATATATTATTTAGTTGTTCAGCCAACATGTATTGATGCCTATTTGATAAGTACAAGGACAATGGAGACCATATCCAAATACATACTCATTATTATGCTTCTCAATTGCATAATATGATTAACCTGATACAAATGGGTAAGACAATGTTGAGATTGCAGAAGTGAATGCATTTTTTTTCACATTCACTGTTAAGAAATAATGTCTCTTGGCTTTCATTCTTTTGAAGTTCATTCTACAAATGTGTAGAATATCCATATCCGTATCTTACTTTTATAATTAGAAAAGCAAAGAAACAAACAATAGTTTAGTCTCAAAGGAATTAGTTTTTGCTCACTCCGAATTCCCTTGTTTATACCCAGGTTAGGTGCTCTGTGCTGGTGGAACTTCTGAGTTTAAGGTACCAGACATGGACCATCTCTGACTCTCTTAAGCACTCTGGACTTTTGTTGAACTTCCAGCCACTTTCTCGACAATTCTACCCTTGAATGCTTGCACATGCAAACTTTCCCTCTACCACTTCTATTTCAAATTTTTATTAAACAATTTAGTCTACTAAATTTTATTGCTTGATAAAATAAAATTATAAATGACTTTTGGATTATTCTCATCATCTCTCAATAATTTTAATTTATATTTTTCATGAGCCTCCTAGTTTTCTTTCTATCTAAAGCAAATTCTGAAGAAAATCTAATTACTCAAAAAATTATTTACTTATTTCATTTTATTTGAAAGGCAGAGACAGACAGAAGGAGATCTTCCATCTATTGGTTCATTATCTAAATGTCCACAGTAGCCAGGATTAGGCAAGATTATAGCCAGGATCCTGGAACTCAATTCAGGACTCCCACTTGGGTGGCAGGGACACAGGTACTTGAGCTGTCATCTGTTGCCTCCCAGGACTTGCACTAGCAGGAAGCTGAATTGGAAGTGAAGTGATTGGGCCTTAAACCTGGCACTGTAATATGGGATGAGGATGTCCCAAGCTGTGACTTAACCATTGCATTAAATGCCTGCCCCCAGACTGGACATTTAAAATTATAGATCTTTCTTTTTTTTTTTTTTATTTCTTTGAGAGGTAGAATTACAGAGAAAGGGAGAGACAAAGAGAAAGGTCTTCCAACCACTGATTCACTCCCCAAATGGCTGCAATGGCCGGAGCTGGGCAGACCTGAATCCAGGAGCCAGGAGCTTCTTCTGTCCCATGCAGGGACAGAAGCCCAAGCACTTGGGCCATCTTCCACTGCTTTCCCAGGTCATCAGCATAGAGCTGGATCAGAAGAGGAGCAGCTGGGACATGAATTAGTGCCCATATGGGATGCTAGTGCTGCAGGCGGAGGCTTAGCCTGCCACGCAACAGCAGCAGTCCCCCAAAAAGTATAGATTTCTATTGATGACACTGTTTACATTTGGGTTGCTGGTACAAAAGTACCAAATTTGAGCAAGAAAATCAATGCATTACTAGAAAATAATATCAATACCCCTTGTTTTCAGCATATAGGTTGAGGCACCTGGAGTTTCCGCTATGGCAGAAAAAGAGAAGTGGCCCTAGGAAAACTCTTATCTTCAGTCCCAACTTCTCTAGGGCTTAATCTCCCATCTCAGTTTCTAGTCTTACTGCTTTTTAACCCAAATCATTCTTATCTTTCAGTTTTTTAGAGAGGAATCTCTGTTAACAAATCATCACTTTCTATTTCCAAAGTAGTAACACTCCCACTCAGCATAAAATTCCAAGGGTTATATATATATATATATATATATATATTTATATATACATACATATATAATATATATATAAAGAGTATAGGCTGAAACATTAGTCTCCCTTCTGCCTTGTTACCAAACATTTGATGTTCCTTCACTTTAAGATTACCAGTTAATCAACTTCCTGATCATGTTTTCTTTTCTGTTTTTACCACCAAATTCCCTAAAGCAAGCTCTCATTTCTTCATGCCTAGTTTAGTGTAACAGCTTACATGAGTCTGTCTGTCTGTCTCTCTCTCTCTCTAGGCCAACTACCCTTTCTCCATCAGGTGGACTGAGAAAAATGGCTGAGAAAGATCCGAACTTGTCTTCAGTGTATCTAAGACAATTATATGAAAGAGAAGAGGGCATTCCGTGGCGGCACTGGGAGCTTCCCCAGGAGCCTCGTGTACAGTCATGCTCTGGAAATGTTTCGAGGTCATTGAAATGACCAGTGCAAGAAGCACCTCCAGTTACTACAGGGATCAGAAAGGCCACCAGTGCCGTCACAATGGGCAGTTCAGAATACAGGAAACAACAGGCGACAGGCAGTTCAGAATACGAAGTAACAGAGGACAAGGGCCACAGTATCAGTCCAGTGAGGGTTGGATGCCAGGCACTGTTGTAAGCCTTCAAGCACTTTACTGTTTTATTTATTCCTCAAAAATTCTATGAAGTAGTGCTTCCTTAACCATTTTAGAGAGCCAGAAACTGAGTCTTGAGAAGGTTTAGTGAATTTAGAAGGATATTCAGTTTGGAACATGGATAAAAGTTAAGTCCAGGTCCCAATATCAGTTGCTGGAAATAAGATTAGGATAGAGACAAAAACCAAACAAATGGAAAACAACAATAACAAAAATCTTAAGCATCCTGGAATTTGTGAACTGGATCTCAGAGTCACTTTATTTTAGCACCATTCTAAGTGTTGATGAGAATCAAACAGGCACATAAAACACGGTTCCTTCCCTGAAAAGAACTTGGACACTGCATTTTTGCAATCTGCTATCACGTTGCCGTGGAGGTGACTTGAGTTGCTTGGTCAATGCTCACTTGAAATTCAGATTATAAACTTCCTAAGTCAAGGTCAGTGGCTGCTTCCTTTGAACCTCCTTGCAAAGCACAGACTAGGATTCACTCTCGAACTCCCTCTCATCCTGAGTTTTCACGGGATCTGAATGTGACAGATCCCAAGAGGTGAATAATGGCAAGTAAAAAGTCGTTGACTCACGACAGCTGTCGTAAAAATATTCGTGCAATCGAGAAAATTAAAGTGAATGTATATCGTTGATCTGTACTCAGAGTGGAGAAGTCAATTACACTGACTGACACACTGTTCTTGGAGAACACAGTCAGAGGTCATGAGCCAGGTTGGCACAGAAACAACTAAGAAACATCTATCAACTAAGGGGAATAAGGCATGGCAGTTCTTAGTTACGTCTAAAAATGTCATATGAGGGTGCTTCAAAAAGTTTGTGGAGAAATGGAATTAAAAGATAAACTTATTTTGGCAAAAAATTTTTCGAATTCACACATAGCTTTTTCATAATGCACATTTTCCACGAACATTTTGAAGGCCTGTCATGTTAGCCTCTACCTGTAGAATGCACTATTCACTGAAGGGATTTACAAACTGTAGAGACAGAGAATATAACCGTGAGATGACTCAAAAGGGAAGGTCATTTCATAAATAGCATAAAAGATATATTTAATAGAGCATAAAGAAATGCCCATGGGCAGTAGGAGTAGAATAAGAGAATATCAAAATAATTGGTTTGGGCTCTAAAAATGGCTGTTTATCATGGGGAAATGGCACCACTGTTCATCTTACAACAGAGCTGCCCAAATAGTGTGGCATCAGGGAAGGTTACAGATGTGCTAGGAAGTGTTGATCTCTTCAGTCTCAGAATGGCTGAATGTGCTGTAGGGGGTGAAGGTGGATAAAGCCTCTAGCCATGAGAAGGCTGATTAGGGTTCCACAGAGGGTGGCCTCTTAAGCTGCAATGGAGTTTGGCTGGGTACCCTCTAATCCCCTACGGAGGCAAGGACAAGAGTGGCATTTGCCCTGTGCTGAGTGGAACCAAGAAGGACTTCAGCAGCCAGTGCAGAGGATGGTACTGCCTGCTGTAGTCAAGGGACCCCTGGAATGTTAACATTCCAGGAGGCCTGGGGCAGGGCACACAGCCCAGAGTGCAACCAGCCAGAGGGAAGGTACTGGAAGTCCAAGTATGTTGTCCTGGGCAGTTTGGAGTGATAGCTCCAAATCCTGGACCTTGAAAATATCAGGCACCTTGGTGTGTTTGTGATTGATGTGCTCAACCTAGCACATAGACATTTCAAAGATTAGAGCTTCATCATCTTCTGAAATATTTTGTAGGAAAAAAAGAGTGCAAATGAATTAAAATTGTATTCTCATGATCCTAGCCAATTCAACATTATATTTTGTCAATGAAGGGGAAAAAAAAGAGCTGGCAAGTTTGCAAAATATTATTTCAACAGTTGTATAAAACCTGGTTTTACATTTTTATTTCCTTCTGGTGTAAAAATCCGCATGATAGTAATAATCAAGAACGCAGATACAATCTGCATCATTTAAGAAGTTTGATCAGGAAATATGTGGCACATTTCAAATATAAAGCCAGATATAAGCATGGTTTTTTCTTTTCCATGCAATTCAACTCAGATCCTCCTTAAAAGCTTCAATAGAAGATATTATTTGGACATTTCAGACACATTCAGTATTTAGTAATTTCCTTAATGCTGTGTGTACTGTTTATATATTATAAAGGCATACAAAGAAATATTCTCATTAAACCTGTTTCAGATTACTCTAGCATACTACACTAGGATTGTCATTATTTCTCCATGTGCTCTGGCATGTCTAAAAGCACCTTTTCCTGCTAAAAAGTGTTCACCCTTTCTTACTGCAGCAAGTCAGATAAGTAGGGGGTACAGGGAATGGTATGCTGTGTGCAGTGGACAACTTGGGGAGAAGCAAGAAGATGAACAGCATGCAAATTCTGAAGCTACAAGAATGCTGGAACAACCAAGAGAGGACTTTCTCCCTTTTTAAAGTGTTGAAACACGTAGCTTGATTTGGCAGAGCTGGAAAGAAAGGATCAACAAGTGAAAATTAAAATAAATATTTGTATTTTTATTTATATCATTTAATACGTGAAATATGCAAAAATGACGCAATGCCAGTGTGAGTGGTATGCACAGCAAGGCCAGAACGAAGTCCAGAGGGAAGCCAGGTATCTTGGCTGCCCTGTCACTGCCTTTATCCACCAGCCTGAATCTTCCTTTCAGATCATCTTCTCAAATTATCCATAGGAGATTTACCCACATACTCAATAAGAAAACTATGTCTAATTATATCCAACCATTCTTAATATGAATGAGAATTATGCGGAGACGCTAGATTGCCAAGGGGTTTTTTGCCAAACAATTCCTTTTGACTTAAGAAAGAAGAGGCAGCTGCATTGTTTCCATAACTATCCATATAAAAGAGCCCTTGGAATGAGGCTGACTCGTCCTGCTTTAAAAAGCTCCAAGGTAAGTGGGAGCAGGACGGGTCTTTCAAGAGGGATACTGGCCACATCTCCCCGTGTCTGCTGCAGCTGCTAGCTCTGGTACTGCCCTGTCTGGGACTGCATCTTTTCATCTAACAATTCTGTTGCCTTCTGCTTACAATAGCAAGTAATGCTCCACATGGGATTTTTTTTTTAAATCTCTTTTTGGTTAACTAATTGCTTTTCCCTTTTCTTTTACAGAACCACCTCACTTCCAGGCTATACCTTCTCACTTGCTAACGAGGTAAGACATGGGCTAATCAGTCCCTGGAGGTGCACCTGAGAGCCTCCTGGCTGGATTTATGTCACTGAGCAACCTTGGAGAAAGAGCCTGTCTCAGTACAAACAAGGCACACACCCTCATTATTACTCAACCAGTGCTGGAGTGACACTGGAGCATGAGAAGTCTTTTTAATAGAGTATTAATTTGTCTCTGCAGGGAAAAAAAATCTGCACTCAGATTCTCTTGTGGAAAATCCCAAATTTGATTTTTAATAAAAGTATCCTGCTGTTGGGGACTCAGTAAACATGATACCCAACAAATAAGAAAGGAAGTGCTTGGGACAATTCCTCTTTTAAATTTCTGAAAGGAGTGCTGCATGAAACAGAGACACTGTGGAATTTTTGTTGTATGTATAATGAAGGTATTAACCTGCCTTACTACTCCACATGGCATTTCTAAGGAGAGAGGCTGCCATAGCTGATTAGAATGAGTTTAAAGTAATGTGATCATGTAATGATTGCAGTGGCATTCTTTGCCAAGCCTTTCATTCTACTGATACTACTGGCAATCTGAGATAACAAGAATGGAGCAACTAGAGCCTGCCTTTTTCAGGGGGAAATTTGGAATAGCAAGGGGAGCCTTCAGTGTAGAAGAATGAAGATAAGGTTTGCTGTGGTTTTCTCCTACAATGGTTTAACAGGCTTAAACCAATAAACTGGATTTAATATGCAAAGAAATTATGCTAGAGAAACTTACCAGGAACCCAGCTAAGCAGAAAAAAGAAAGTAAACAAAATTATAATCCTCCAGAACCACTGAATTCGAGCAAATCTGGCTGCACATCTGAAGGAGGAGATAAAATTCTCTTACATTACACTGAAAGACAGGAATAGTCTGACATTCTAATGACATTTTATATGTAAATGACAGCCTGAACTATTTCAAATTACTATGTTCTCAGTCATGCTTTTAACTTCTTTTTATAAGTATCTTCACAATATCTTATGGGCTGTGAATGAAGAAAGACAGATATTATAATCCTTATTCTAAAGATGGAGACAATGAAATGCAGAAAGATCAAGTGACTCAGCCAAGGTCACAGGCAACTAGGCAGCAGCACTGACACTATCACTCAGTTTTCCTGAATAGAATGCAAGAATGAAAGAAGATGGATGTTGAGGCTTGAATACAGAATTAGGCACACAGTACCAACCTGATGCATTTGAGTTTTTGTGATGATGTTTGTTTCAGTAACTATAGCATGATGAAGAGCAGGCCTAGTGGAATTTCCAACCAGGCCCTTGAAATATAATCAACGTAAAGATCGATCGGTGTACTTGGCTATCCAAATTCTATAGCGTGAAATCTTTTATCTCCTTTAGGACCTGTGAGCTCAGCAGCCATGAGTGCGGACTCAGAAATGGCTGTTTTTGGGGAGGCTGCTCCTTACCTCCGAAAGTCTGAAAAGGAGCGCATTGAGGCCCAGAATAGGCCCTTTGATGCCAAGACATCGGTCTTTGTGGCAGAGCCCAAGGAATCCTTTGTCAAAGGGACTATCCAGAGCAGAGAAGCAGGGAAAGTGACGGTGAAGACTGAAGCGGGAGCGGTGAGTAGCATCCCAGGAGTCTGTCACATTTTACTGATTGCTTGTTGTTGTGTCACTCAATCAATGTAAGTGGTTATGCTTCCTGTTTACCAGACTCTCACCGTGAAGGATGATCAGGTGTTCCCCATGAACCCTCCCAAATACGACAAGATCGAGGACATGGCCATGATGACTCACCTGCACGAGCCTGCTGTGCTGTACAACCTCAAAGAGCGTTATGCAGCCTGGATGATCTACGTGAGTGTCTCTGCCAAGCAGTCTTTGTCATCACCATGTACCCCACTAGCCCACTGCTTCCACTACAGCATAGATGGGTGTAACTAGTTGTGTAACTAGTGAAAAGGTTCATTATCGCTATTGTAAGGCACAGCCACAGCCAGAACTTCATTCTCGTCTTCTCATTAAAAGATAGGGAAGGTCATTATTGTCCAGGTGGACTGGGTTTGTCACAGATCCCTTGAACAGACATTTGAGCAGTCACTGCTTATTATCTCAATCATGTGCCTATCTATTTGTCCTGATTCCAGCTGCTGGATCATCCAGATGGATAAGGTTAAATTATGTTTTAACACTTAGAAAATGATTTTTTCAAAGACCTTATCTTCACCTCCCCAAAATAGCAGCAATTAGTATCTTGATGCTTTGACTCCTTCTATCTGGAATGCTACCTCTTTGGTGAAACCTTTCCAACTTCTCCAGACAGAGCTGAATTCTGTTCCATTGCATCCATCCCTCCAACAACACTGGCCATGTTTTTCCTTGGTCATTCATTTACATGACTTTCTCCTACTGGGAGTTCCTCAAGGGACGTCCTCTCATTGATGTTTTCTAAGGCCTTCCAGAAGCCAGGAACAATAGACACTCAATCAGCATTTGTGAATTGTATTTATTATTATTATTATTTATTCATATTTTTGCATTGTTTAACCAGTGCTGATATTCAGTGTGCTATATCTATGCAGGTGTACTTGGTGGTTATGGCTGGCTTCCATTCTAGTTGCTTGGTCTCTGTCTTGGACCAGCTGGCAAAGATTTTTGAAATCCTTCTATTGTAATCATAATGTATCTACATGATTTTTGCTCTGCTTCTTTATAACTCAGAAATATTTTGCAAACATTTTCCAAGTGTTGCTGCAAATTTCTATGTTTACTTCTTAAAATTTCTGCATCATGCTGCATTAAGAATATTTACCACCATTCACCTAACCATTCTTCTATTGTTGGGTACTTAGCTTATGTCCATATTTACATCCCCATATACTTGAATTATCTTAATACCTCAGAAGAAACACATGCCCGTTTTCTTCAAAACATAAGAAAGTCTCATAGTACACATTTTTAAAATAAAAGTCTTTTGGAGCTCTTGCTTTGTGAAACTCACTGTGACAAGCCCCCAGTGAGAAATCTAAATTGTGGTCCCTTCCCTCAAGAGTTTTGCTACCTCATCATTGTATCTTCCTATTAGTTTCCATGCTGATGCCTTGAAGAAATGTTAAAAAAAATCAGTGTTCTTTTTTGCTAAAATTCAATTAATAAGTGATTGCACAAATAACAGGAGAGCCATTTGGATAACTTTTTTATTTTTCTCTTGCCTAGACCTACTCGGGCCTCTTCTGTGTCACTGTCAACCCCTACAAGTGGCTGCCGGTGTACAACCCCGAGGTGGTGACGGCCTACCGAGGCAAAAAGCGCCAGGAGGCCCCGCCCCACATCTTCTCCATCTCTGACAATGCCTACCAGTTCATGCTGACTGGTGAGTGTGTTGAATGCATTATGTGTATAATCTTTTTTTTTTTTTTTCAGCAGAACCATAAGAGAAAGAGACTCTAACCAACCTCCACACACCATTTTGAGATAATCCTTTTTAGCTGAGGCTGATGTAGGTGGGAGGGAGAAGGTTGAGAGAGGATAATCTGCATTATCCAACCAGTTGCTGGTGATTTTACAACCTTTCAAAAGTCAATGGACATTGGCTAGAGTTAGATCACTTACTTTTGGATGACTTGGAAACTCAAATAAATTTGAGCAAAAAGGCAAAAAAAATCTGTATATATATATGCATTCATGATCATATACAATCACACATATGAACTGAGCACATTACTACAAAGCAAAGAAAAGGAGGAGGAGGAGGAAGAAGAAGAGGTAGGGCTGGAGGTGGGAGAGGAGGATGAGTAGAAAGGAGAATGGAATTGGCCTTTGTGGTTTTATCCTGAATCTCATAAATTATGGGTAATGAAAATTTGTACTAAGGATGGCACAGAAGTCATTGTTCTTTGCCCAGAACCAATCTGAGTGGGCTCCAGACTCTCAGGTCTATGTGGTTTTAAGATAATTATGCCACGAATCTGCTTCCCACCACATTGTCTCGGGTAGAACAATCTAAGGTACTTGTGGCACCTTGGGAGAGGGCTTAGAGGAGTCCTCTTCATCAAAAGGAACTTCTACCTTTCCCTAAAAGTATGACTACAGCCATGAGTACTTCCAAAGCTACCACCTTTACTATACTTACTCCTTCTAACACATTAATATCTCGAATGCCCTCTTTTCATTATCTTTTGCACCCAAGATAAATATGACACTACCTGAAATTGTCATCCAAACCCAGCTGAAGAGCCAAGTCTACTTACAGTATTTATTTAATAAATACTTATTAAAAGAAAAAAAAAGAAGCCTGGTGCTTCAGGAAAATACAGCCATGTGATCATCATTCATACTATGGCTTCAAACATTTCCTTTCACCATAGAATCTCTTCATCAAATGAACGAAACATTTCTTGGTAGAGTGGAATGTAAAACCAGATGAAAGTGGTGATGTTGTGTTTAAATGGGTGCCTGTATACTACACCTGGGAGGAACAGTGAGAAGTAGGAGAGAAGGTTATGGGAAAGTGATGGGTCTAGGACTCACCAAGCCCTAAGGATTGCAAAGCTCAGTTTGAAACTATTGTGAGGTTCATTCCATTTTACTTTAGTTGCCATTTACAATTATATAAGGACATGGTATTAAGTGCCCATAATTTCTCTTTTGTAGATAGGGAGAACCAGTCGATCCTTATTACGTAAGTAGATTTTACACTTTCTTTCCATGGTTGTGACCACTGCTGCCTTTGGGACCTCATCTGATTTAGTTTTATTTTGACAGCGGAGAATCTGGTGCAGGGAAGACTGTGAACACGAAGCGTGTCATCCAGTACTTTGCAACAATTGCAGTTACTGGGGACAAGAAGAAGGAGGAGGCTACCTCTGGCAAGATGCAGGTGAGTGTGATTGCCGAGGGTAAAAGCCAGGTCCAGTTGAGGCTGTAGGGTAAGAAATTCCAGGGTCCCAGATGAAGTGCTGCTCTTGCCTTTGCAGGGGACGCTGGAAGATCAGATCATCAGTGCCAACCCCCTCCTGGAGGCCTTTGGCAACGCCAAGACCGTGAGGAATGACAACTCGTCTCGCTTTGTAAGTCTCTTGGACACCAGGACAGACACTGTTGACTGGTCAAAATTTATGGCATTTTATGAACACATTCTCTGGATCTTTTGCATTCACATTATATTACATTATGGTTCTTTTCCTCTGAGCATGTAATAACACACATCAAAGCCCTGTGCTGAGAGATATGTATGTGGCCCTTTTCCTGACTTCTCTCATCTCTGTCCTTATCTACAATTATTCACAATTTTTAAAATCTATTTTTAATTAAAAGTAATTGTATATGACTATGGGGGCATAATGTGAAGTTCTGATGAATATATACATTATCACATAATTAAACCAAGATCATCACCTCACAATTTCTAAATCAAAGCTAAAATACATATTTCTCTACCTGCTACAAATAATCTGCAGATTGGTTTAATACGACAGCATTAATGTTTCAAGTTTCTCAAAGTTTTGATGTTATTGAAGCACAAGGTAGTAACATTAGTTTTCTTTTCAAGGGTAAATTCATCAGAATCCACTTTGGAACTACAGGAAAACTGGCTTCTGCTGATATTGAAACATGTAAGTGCTCAGATATCCTTGAAAATCATTTCTGTTTCTTATGACCAATAAAACTAACCAAAAATCACATTTGTATGCCCATAAATTTTTACACTTCTCATGTTTGTTCCCTTCCAGATCTGTTAGAGAAGTCTCGAGTTACTTTCCAGCTTAAGGCTGAAAGAAGCTATCATATTTTTTATCAGATTACATCAAACAAGAAACCAGAACTAATTGGTAAGAGATTCCCTTGCAGAAATACCGACCCAACCTCTATCATTCTAGTATTCCATGGCTGATTTTTTTGAGTTCATACATTATTTTATTTTTAAAAGTAGTTTTGCAAGTTTGGTAACAGTTTGTGTTCATCATAAAAATTCATAAGAAAGCAAAAGAAAAACTGAAAATAATACCTCTGATTTCTACTGCTATGAAATCATCACCATGAACTTGGATGAATATCATTCTCATAATTTTTATACATGTATCATAACATATACAAGGCATATATAAGATGTATGGAACTGAAATCATAGCTGAGTGCTTTGTTGTAATCTACTTTCATATTGAGGAATAATATATTATAACTTTGTCCATCTCAACAGATACACTCCACATCATTATTTCTAATGGTCGTATAGCATTGCATTCTACAGATAAGCAAGATTTACTTAATCACCCCACCTGCTCTTTTTCATGTACTTAGAAATGCTTCTGATTACCACGAACCCATATGATTACCCATTTGTCAGTCAAGGGGAGATCAGTGTGGCCAGCATTGATGATCAGGAAGAACTGATGGCCACAGATGTAAGTATAACATAAGAAAATTAGAATTAGTGTGTCAAGTCAGAGCAATGATCCAAGCAGATGAATATGCAATCTCTAGAAGAAATAGCAAAGGAAGAGTCAAAGATGCTAAGTATGCATGTGCCCCTGGAGTCAAACTAAAAGATTAAGATGTGTCCCTATAGCATTTTACTGTCCCTTACTACTCTTCTAAATATTTAGCATTACTAGTCTTTCTAAATATTTATCATAACCTTTTAAAAAGTCGCCTTGCATCAGATCCATACCAACTCTCAAGACAACAGACTCCGTGGGTCACTATCCTTGTTCTCTGTTCTAAGTTTACTCTTTGAATCTTAAGAAGATTAACATGCACAATTCTACTGCCTTTGGTTGACCAAGACTCCCTATACTCCATCTGAGGGGTTCCCTGCCCTCCACTAGTATTGGTAGTTTCTTCAGTTAGATCCAACAATTCAGGAAAGGGAGTGTGAACTATTAATACTAAGTGAGTGCACTTTGTAATCTAACAATTATCCTGCTGGCTATATTGACAGAGCGCCATTGATATTTTGGGCTTTACTAATGAAGAAAAGGTCTCCATTTACAAACTCACGGGGGCTGTGATGCATTATGGGAACATGAAATTCAAGCAGAAGCAGCGTGAGGAGCAAGCTGAGCCAGATGGCACTGAAGGTACCAACTAAGTCATCCACCTGATTTTTTGTTTGTTTGTTTGTTTGTTTGAAAATCACATTTTTACCTTGTAATTCAAGAGATTTCCTAGGGAAGATAAATTCACTTTTAAGAATTCAGTTTTAACGTATACCTAAATAATACATGATGTGAAGCATGGACATTAGGTATATGTTTTCTATAATTATAATTTCTGGAGTTCTTTAGGGAAAACAGCTCATAATTAAGATCTTGGACTTAGGGGAAGAACGGATAAGAATACTCAAAAACATAATCAAAACCCTGCACAAATTGTATGTAGCTTAAAGTAATCTTTCCTTGGGCAATAAAATTGTTCTATCATTACTTCCTTTCAGTTGCTGACAAGGCAGCCTATCTCCAGGGTCTGAATTCTGCTGACCTGCTCAAAGCCCTCTGCTACCCCAGGGTCAAGGTCGGCAATGAATTTGTCACCAAAGGCCAGACTGTAGAGCAGGTGGGTACATAATTCAAATTCATTACAGAGACAAAAGCATTTTTACGGTCCTCAAACAACTACAAGAGACATGTCTTTTGTCTTTCAAGGTCACCAATGCAGTGGGCGCTCTGGCCAAAGCCGTCTACGAGAAGATGTTCCTGTGGATGGTCACCCGCATCAACCAGCAGCTGGACACCAAGCAGCCCAGGCAGTACTTCATCGGGGTCTTGGACATTGCAGGCTTTGAGATCTTTGATGTGAGTTGGTAGTTAGTTGATGAAAAAAATTTTAATTCTGGAAAAATTAGTAAGAAGGAATTTGTGAATAGTATGACCTTTCTTGCCACTGTCACAGTTATGTTAAGACTTAAAAGAGATTGACTTGGCAGCTATGAATCATTTATTGTAATGGCAGTAACATTCCTTTGAGAAACAGTACATGCGATGAGGGTCCTTCAACTTGCCACTTGATTCCCAAGTAGTCATGAACTGGCTTGGTGTCGTGAAGAACTCTGGTAATCCCACAGAGAAAACTGAAGTTGGCATGGTAGACCAAAGGAAAGCTGTGCAGCATATAATATGCTCCAAATACACAGTGGAGAAATCACTCAGCAGATAATAAAAGCTGGAGGTTCATAATGCAGAGTTAACCTTCTTAAATGCAATTAGCTTTGAATGCTGATTAATGTGATATCATAAAATAAAAATTCATATTTCATCAGGAAATACATTTTTCTTATAGTATTTAACAAATTTGTTTTTCTCTGAGTATAAGAGAAAAACTTGGGCATTGCATAAAATGTAGAAAAGTCATAAAGAGATTCTACATAATTCCACTATTTATTACTATTCTACTATTTTTAGTAATTGCTAACATTTTAGAATCTTTTTAAATATATAGGTTGTGTTATACTGTGTGTAATATTTAGAATCTTGACTTTTTTCCATTTCACATTAAAGAAGACCAGAGGTCACAATTACTGCTCACTTGAAATGCTGACCATCATGACTTCCATGCAACACATGATGGATAGTTTTATCATAATATGCATTTTTCTAAAAGATCAAATAATTCATTTATTTGAAAGGCAGAGTAACAAAGAGGAAGAGACAAAGAGAGAGCTTCCATCTGCTGGGTCACTCCCCAAATTCCCACAACAGCTGGGGCTATGGCAGACCAAAACCAGGAACCAAGCACTCAGGCTATCATCTGCTGCCACCAGGATGCATTGGCAGGAAGCTGGATAGGAAGTGGGGTTGCCTGGGCCTGAGCCAGCACCCTGCAGGTGTCCCAAGCAGTGGCCTACCCTGCTGTGCCACAATACCTGCCTCTAAACTTTTCTTTTAATTCCACCCCCCCCCCCCACCAACACCAACTTTTTGAAGTACTCTCATAGACTTCTTCCAGTCAGTTTCTCATGAGTTGCAAGTAGGATATTAAATGA
Source organism: Oryctolagus cuniculus (assembly GCF_051225735.1). Lineage (NCBI taxonomy): Eukaryota > Metazoa > Chordata > Mammalia > Lagomorpha > Leporidae > Oryctolagus > Oryctolagus cuniculus. Next base: position 54,703,218 of record NC_142883.1, on the reverse strand, counting down.
GTCAATAAAAAGCTATCACCCCTCTGGAAAACATAGAAGACAATGAGACCAAACAGGTTGAAGAGGTATGAAATCAGGAAAATACATGAGTAAACTTAGCAAATGAAGGGAAGAAGTATTAATTGAGAATCTTCTACAAAATGGCAGCAGAGAAAACTGGCTTCCACATGCCTCAAGCCTTCACACTTTTCACTTTTAATCTCGGAGGAGTCACTTCAACCTAAAATCAATAATCTAAAGACTGTTGGACACGTATTTTGAAGTTTGAGTCCTGTAACTCAATTTACTTAAGGGAGAAGTAACCACAAATACCTTTTTAGTTCAACAGCCTGGAGCAGCTGTGCATCAACTTCACCAACGAGAAACTGCAACAGTTTTTCAACCACCACATGTTCGTGCTGGAGCAGGAGGAGTACAAGAAGGAAGGCATCGAGTGGACGTTCATCGACTTCGGGATGGACCTGGCTGCCTGCATCGAGCTCATCGAGAAGGTATCCTATTCCATCCACTCAGTACCCTCTTCTCACACCCTCTGAAGTCCAGATTGACCCACGTGCGTTCTGCATTGCCTTCAATCTAGCCGATGGGCATCTTCTCCATCCTGGAAGAGGAGTGCATGTTCCCCAAGGCCACAGACACCTCCTTCAAGAACAAGCTGTATGACCAGCACCTGGGCAAGTCTGCCAACTTCCAGAAGCCCAAGGTGGTCAAAGGCAAGGTGGAGGCCCACTTCTCCCTGATCCACTATGCGGGCGTCGTGGACTACAACATCACTGGCTGGCTGGAGAAGAACAAGGACCCCCTGAACGAGACCGTGGTCGGGCTCTACCAGAAGTCTTCACTGAAAACTCTAGCTTTCCTCTTCTCTGGAGCTCAAACTGCTGAAGCAGGTAATGCTCAAAAGTCCAGGTACAAAATGTGATGTTGGAATGAGCCTCGTGATCTGCCTATGGCAAGAGGACGGTTGCAGGCCAAACTTCTTGTTCCTTCAAGTACTAAGTAGGCAGGCTACATTATAATTATGAATTTGTGGTTCACCCACATCTGACAGGATTCCTATTGCAAAGGGTCAGGGAGGAAATGCCAAGCCCTGAACCAAAGAAAACCCTCGTCTTCTATGATTTTTGCTTCTTCCTTCAAATCTCCTGGATACTGAGTATTGGGGGAAAGGCATTATTTAAGGCAACAGAGTGACAAACCTCTCTCTCTCTCTCAATACTAGCTTCTGTGGATTTTTGAAGTCAGTGTGTCTACAGATGGCCTAATATTGGAGAATGGATTTCTGTATAGTGAAGTGAATGACTTTCATTTCATTTCCCAGTGGAGAAGGAATCACAGAAAAAATGATGCAAACATAGTGAAAAAAGAAAGCTCAGAGGGGTCATCAGGTGGAAAAATGCTGCACTCGATGAGCACAGAAATCAGCAAATAAGCAAGAAATAGTCCTATTGATTCAAAACTGTATTTGAATAACATCTTTGATTCTTTTTTCTCCAGAGGCCAGTGGAGGTGCCAAGAAAGGTGGCAAGAAGAAGGGCTCTTCTTTCCAGACAGTGTCTGCCCTTTTCAGGGTAAGGAAGAAGCTATTTTTGGCATGCCCCAGTTACTTGCAAGATTCCCTTTTAAAAGTACAAGACCTTCCATCCATGAGTTGTTTAGCAAAGGACCGATGTGAAAAACTTCTGTTGATCTCACTTTGTAAAGGAGGATTTCAATTGCTCAGAAATGATTAACTCATCTGCCATGCGAAATTGAACAATGAATATTTTATATGAAATTTTATAAAAGTTACTACTGCACCATTAATAATCAAGTTAAGGCATAAAAAGGAGTAGTGATGTATACTCAGAGAAACAGCATTCAGACTAGGGAAATCCAGCAGCTAGCCTACAATGAACCCAAGATGGTATCCTTGCTCTTAATCCAGATTCTCCATTGCAACTGGTAGATAGATTCCCTTATGGATAATCTTCATGCCCCAAAAGTGGGTAGAGTTGGAAAGGGAATGTTATATTTATGAGAAAAAGCCCAAATGTAGAACCAGCTTTCCATGTTCTTATCAGAGAACTGTGGCATTTAGTAGTGATGGAATTGGCCCTGTTGGTGCATGTGAGTAGACATGGAGTAGGGCAGGAAGAAGGGTGATGCTGGTGTACACTGAACAGAAACGTATGTCAGGCAGCTTGGGAGCACTGAAGGTGCTACCTTCAATGAAAACGGCCCATGCTGCTTACACATCTCTGCTGTAGACACTGATGACACAGACATCACCAGCGACTCTTAGCCATGTTGGAAGCCTGAGCTAACAAGTTTTCCTGGTTGTACAGGAGAATTTGAACAAGCTGATGACCAACCTGAGGAGCACTCACCCCCACTTTGTACGGTGCATCATCCCCAATGAAACTAAGACTCCTGGTAAGGCACTTCTGATAGCCACATGAGCCCCAGCGTGCTTGCTGTATTGCATGAAATGTGGCACGTGCGTTCTCTCTTTCAGGGGCCATGGAGCATGAACTGGTCCTGCACCAGCTGCGGTGCAACGGGGTGCTGGAGGGCATCCGCATCTGCAGGAAGGGCTTCCCAAGCAGAATCCTGTATGCTGACTTCAAGCAGAGGTCAGATTCTCCTAATTAGGGCATATCTTAAAGTTTGGTTTGAACGCATTTTATCCAAATGAGACTACTCAGTGAGAAATATGTCTCTATTTGCTATTTTTAATTTGTCACAAGATAGGAAAAAGTTATGTCTCAAAGCACCCTTAAAAGTACATCACATTTTCAGTACAGTGTAAAATTTTTAATAGATTTGCCAAGCTCTTGGTCTGTCTCACTGATGTGCTCATTAATTTCAATAATTTTGAGAACCACTTTTTGAGTGCTTAATGTGTTTGGATTATCTCACTTAATCCTCACAAAAATCCAACACAAGTAAGCACTATAAGGCCTCATTTTGTAGATGAATAAGGCAAGGCTCAGAGAGACAACCATTTGTCCAACATCACACAGTTAATAAGAGACTGAATTAGGAACTCTCTTGTGCATGCAAAGGGACCAGTCATTTTCTGCCACTCTCTTCAGTATCATCTATCTTCATCTTCTTTTCTTACACATTATTTTCCCAGAAACAGAAGGTACATATTACCATCTCAGCTCCTCTGGTCCTTTTTCTCCTCCTAAGATGAGCCCATCTTGACAATCACAGACAAAGCAGAAGGGACAAATGGCTGGGTCTGGAGGACTTGACAGCGCTCAAGATCCAAAGCATCCCTCAGTCTGATTTTAGGAGATTAGCACAGTTCCCCATACCTGACATGTACCTGCTCCCAGACTCCTCAATAACAAGTAGCTTTCTTGGATCCCATGTCTTAAAAAGCAAATGGGCCTATCAAGGACAATACATCACATTTTAACACCTTAATGTGAATAAGATGATAAAATCTTTTTCTGAGAATAGGCTCCGGCTCTGTTGAGGCAGAAAAGAAAGCTGCAACTAGGAGGGAAAGTGACATGGAGTAACAATTAATAGCCCATCATTTGAGCATCTATGTGAATATCATCCTCACTGTGAACAGAGAATTGTTCAACATTTTATACAGTCTCTGTTTTTTTAAATGGATCATTTAATGTTTAGCTACTGCTGGTGTCATCACTAACTCAAGTTTTTAAAAACTATAGATACAAGGTGCTGAATGCAAGTGCGATCCCTGAAGGCCAGTACATTGACAGCAAGAAGGCTTCTGAGAAGCTCCTTGGGTCCATCGACATTGACCACACCCAGTACAAATTTGGTCACACCAAGGTAAGATTCTCCACATCCCACCTAATGCTGTCCCTGTCCCTTTGATCTTCATACAAAGTTTCCGATCTACAACTGCCCATGCACAGGTGTTTTTCAAAGCTGGTCTCCTGGGGCTCCTAGAGGAGATGCGAGATGACAAGCTGGCCCAGCTGATCACCAGAACCCAGGCCATGTGCAGAGGGTTCCTGGCAAGAGTGGAGTACCAGAAGATGGTGGAGAGAAGGTACAAAAACACAGTGCTCATTCACATCTTCCTTCCTCAAAAACACATTTGAGGTGACGCAGTTAAGATTCAGCTATGGTAAGGACAACAAAGTAAGAAGGAATGCATAAGAGTCCTACAATGACATGGGGCTGTGCGTATATTAGAAAACATAAGGTAAGGGTCATAACCATGGAATGCATTCTGAAGGTTTGGGCAAAAGAAACCCTGAGCATGATAAAGTGCAGAGTTACTGTCTAACAAGAGGAACACACACCAGTGAGTGTGCAAACTTCTGCCATAGCACTTGGTTCTAATATGATAGATCATTAAGTAAGGGATGCTCAACTACACAGCATTCAGGATTTTCAAAAGTGGTTCAATAGAGGATGAAGAAACAACTTCTTTCATCTGATCAATTCTGTTACCAAACTATTAGGATTTAAAATATTAAGGGCAATTATCTGCAAAATTATCTTGTGCAGTGAGGTAATATGATGCCCCTCTGGTATATGGCTCTCTGGGGGGGATCTAATCTGATGTAATGAAGAGTTTGAAGACTAGAGTCAGGCATCTCAAACTATAGGAAGCAAACGATCAGGACCCATAGAAAGAAAAGCATTTGAGGTTGCCACCTGCATAGTCCCACAAATATGGTTATGTCAGCTTTTATGAACAACAAATATGCATGTGTCATCTTTTATAAACAACTCACATGAAACAAATTTTATTTTTAGCACTTATAATTGTGCTGTTTTCTATTACTATTTCATTAAAATAATAAGTTTTGGTCAATGACCAACTATGTATGTATCTGAGTACCAACTGTTCTTATATGAGGGTAACTAATCTTTAAAAATTATTTAGATTAAAATGGACATGCAATTACAGAGTGAAATGCAAAATTCACACAAATTAAAATACAAAATCAGAGATTTTCAAAGAAATTCTGAGGGTATTTTTATTTAATGCATGACATCCCTCAAGGTCATGTTCCCATTTTTCCTACCTTAGTGGTGTCTTAGAAGGAAAGTTTGAGAAGCACTGAGGCATAGCAGTTTTCCTTGGATCGGTATCATCAGCAACTCTTGAAAACTTAAAAATACAAACTTCCAGGCCCTACCTCAGAGCATCTGAACCTCAGTCTCTCAAGGGGAGGTCCAGAAATCAGTGCTTGTAACAAGCCCTTGAGGTGATTGTTATGCTTGCTAAAGTTTGAGAAGCAGTGATGTAGACACATGAGTGATCAGCAAGTCCTTGACCATTATCTCAAAATATAAATTCTTTCATTAGCACATCTGAAAGCAGATGGAGATGAGGGTAACAGCAGAACCTCCTGCTCTCACTCCCAACATTTCATCTAATTCCATCACTCACACAACACCTAACTTGCATGCATCAAATTCCAGGGAGTCCATCTTCTGCATCCAGTACAACATCCGCGCCTTCATGAACGTCAAGCACTGGCCCTGGATGAAACTGTTCTTCAAGATCAAGCCCCTGCTCAAGAGCGCAGAGACAGAGAAGGAGATGGCCACCATGAAGGAGGAGTTCCAGAAAACCAAAGATGAGCTCGCCAAGTCAGAGGCCAAACGGAAGGAGCTGGAAGAAAAGATGGTGACACTGTTGAAGGAAAAAAATGACCTGCAACTGCAAGTTCAGGCTGTAAGTTGGGGCATCTGCATGGGCATTAGGACACAAGTGACAGAATTCTGTCCACCTTGGGCAGTGAGTAGAGTAGGTAGTCAGATTAGAAGACACCCACTGGAGAAGATCAAGACATTCCAATTGTACGAATAAAGGTCCATACATTCTTTCATTGTCCCCAAAACCCTTTCCTCCAACCAACACCAGGGCAATGAAATAAAACTGTCATCTCCCACTCTACACAACATTATAAATCTATAGGATGTGTCTTATTTTCCCTTTGAAGATGGTCCTTAAAAAGGTTTTTACCATGAAACAATAGCAAATAACATATTAAGGAGATGATGGCATGCAGTTGAGTGATTTTGTTTTTTCCTTAAACTTCCTTGAACTTATCCTACATGTCCATGGGTCTTAAATTATTATATGGACAGCTGACTAATAGCAGTATTTTACCTTAAAATTTATTGAATTATTGTTGGTTATTAACCTCAAAAACTCAGATTCTGTCTTTCCAGTTCATCTCCACAGTCAGTGCCCATCATGTCACACCCAGATTGCTGCGTCAGCACCTATGTGGCTCTGCCCACCCCCAGTTCTCTCTTCTGCTCATTGCTCAGTCCTAGACCAATGATTTTAGAACTCCTTCCATCAACTTGGAAATGTAATGTTAAGGCTGTCTTTCGTTTGGGTCAAATTGAATTGGTCTGCTATAATTTACTCATCACAAAATCACATATTTTTTTCTGTTAAGATTGAACTCTGCTGTCAGCTTTGGACAGTGTAATAATTCTTTCTTCTAAATTACAGAAAGAAAATGAACTATTTTTCTGCCCTTACTCTCTTCAAATCTATACTGAATTCTCTTCTGTTGCCCCCATAAACTTACTAAGAATCTGTCCAATGCCACTGTATTTACTATGTAGTTCTACATATCACATTTTATTCTTTTATGTATTAAAATGCTGATATGGAGGATAATTGAAAAAATATATTCAATGTTGTCCTCATCTTCTGCATGCCCTGACCTTCTTATTTGGAAAGAGCTGGATACCAGGACTTTCTTAATTACTTTAGGCCTCAACTTGCATCAGGATCATCTTCCAGTGCTACAAAGAAAAATACTTCTGTAGCATCTCCATCTTGAATTTGTCCCACTGGAATCCTCTTCCACATCACTCCTTCTCCTTTCCCCAATAATTTGTTTCTGTAAATCGAAATCCTACTCATTTCTCAAGGCTCAGTTCAAATAACACATTCTTTATGAAACTATCACTGACTTAACTTCTGTGATCACTTGTGTCATTAACTGCTTTCTTCACTGAGGGTGCCTTTGGGGAGACCAGCTTTCATATCTACTATAAAACAGACTCTTCTAAAGGAGCAGGACAACATCCAGTACATTTTGGCTTCCTCAATTATGGAAAATATGTTGTATACCACAGGTGGTCCATGAGACCAACGTTTGTGAAGACACAAGGAAATGAATAAAGACATCCAAAGAATCTATTGCAGAAACTAACTCTGTTATCACTGTAAAGTACTTCATTCTATCTTCTTAATTTTGACTTTATTTTCAAATCAAGGAAGCTGAAGGCTTAGCTGATGCAGAGGAGAGGTGTGACCAGCTGATCAAAACCAAAATCCAGCTGGAGGCCAAGATCAAGGAGGTGACGGAGAGAGCGGAGGACGAGGAAGAGATCAATGCGGAGCTGACAGCCAAGAAGAGGAAACTGGAGGATGAGTGTTCAGAGCTGAAGAAAGACATCGATGACCTTGAGCTGACCCTGGCCAAGGTCGAGAAGGAGAAGCATGCCACAGAGAACAAGGTATAAAACACATATGTCGGAAGTTTGTGGGCATTTTTATTCTGAAATAAAACACAGAACTGAATCCACCATAATGTAACATTTAATCCAAAACATGTTGACTTCCTAAGGTGAAAAACCTCACAGAAGAGATGGCAGGCCTGGATGAAACCATCGCCAAGCTGACCAAGGAGAAGAAGGCCCTCCAAGAGGCCCACCAGCAGACCCTGGACGACCTGCAGGCAGAGGAGGACAAAGTCAACACCCTGACCAAGGCTAAAATCAAGCTAGAGCAGCAAGTGGATGACGTAAGCCTAGCATTATCAGGACACTTATTTTCTTTTCAATGAAGGTAGGTATTCTTCTGACTAAACACTATTTACCTTTAGCTTGAAGGATCTTTGGAGCAAGAAAAGAAACTTCGCATGGACCTAGAAAGGGCTAAGAGGAAACTTGAGGGGGACTTGAAGTTGTCCCAGGAGTCCATAATGGACATTGAAAATGAGAAACAGCAACTTGATGAAAAGCTCAAAAAGTAAGTATGAAAATGTGCTTATGGTTTTGCCTCCAGGGCTGGATATGGACTAAATTGTTATCCTTCACTACTTGTCTAAAAGGAAGGAGTTTGAAATGAGCAATCTGCAAAGCAAGATTGAAGATGAACAGGCCCTTGGCATTCAATTGCAGAAGAAGATCAAAGAATTGCAAGTAAGTACATGGCTTTCATCAGTCTAGCTCACAGAGGCCCAGGTGTGACACAAAGAAGCTGAGTGTGTGCTTTCCTCTGTTCCCAGGCCCGCATTGAGGAGCTGGAGGAGGAAATCGAGGCAGAGCGGGCCTCCAGGGCCAAAGCAGAGAAGCAGCGCTCCGACCTCTCCCGGGAACTGGAGGAGATCAGCGAGCGGCTGGAAGAAGCCGGCGGGGCCACGTCTGCCCAGATCGAGATGAACAAGAAGCGGGAGGCTGAGTTCCAGAAAATGCGCAGGGACCTGGAGGAGGCCACCCTGCAGCACGAAGCCACAGCGGCCACACTGCGGAAGAAGCATGCAGACAGCGTGGCCGAGCTCGGGGAGCAGATTGACAACCTGCAGCGGGTCAAGCAGAAGCTGGAGAAGGAGAAGAGCGAGATGAAGATGGAGATTGACGACCTGGCCAGTAATGTAGAAACAGTATCTAAAGCCAAGGTACTACAGGTTCTGGAAAACTGTTTCTACATGGCAGTAATCCACTATAGACATGTCAGTTGGCATAGAGCAATTTAAACCTATTAAGTTGCTATTCATAGTAACAGAGAGAGATAAGCAGGCAAGATATTAATATTTTTATTATTTCTATTTAACAAATGAGTAAGCAGAAATTCAAAGAGGCATTGCACATCATCCCCATCACACCACTAATAAATGATAGCACCAGCTTTTGAGCCTGGGTCATCTGTAGTCTCCCAGTCTCCAGGTGAAGAACACGGATCTCCAATATTTTCCATTTTCCAACAGGCAAGGTTTAATTACACATAAGAGCAAAGAAGTATTTCTGAACATGTTTTCTGTAAATAAACCTTGCAGTTCTCACCAAATCTCACAATTAGAACCTCATCTCTAAATTTTCCTGTCATGATTAGCTTTCATAAAATAGAAACAATTTCTTATATACCATATTACCCATAAGAGAATTTATTTTATACAAAAATTAATATTTTATTTTCCATTTGGGGATACAGTAATAGCCACTGCAAAGATTATTATCTTGAAATGTCTTCATTTACTTCATTGTCTTTCCCCCCCACCTAGGGAAACCTGGAGAAGATGTGCCGTACTCTAGAGGACCAAGTGAGTGAACTCAAATCAAAGGAAGAGGAGCAGCAGCGGCTGATCAACGACCTGACGACCCAGAGGGGACGCTTGCAGACCGAGTCCGGTAATCCTGCCCTCCTCTACATTCCCTGACGGTGGGGATGATGTGGTTAGGAACAAACGATTTGGTGATGCAAGAGCCTAACAAAAGCAGCTGGGAATAAGTGTGGTTCACTGAATGGCTCCAACTCTCACCCTGTCTGCAAGGTCACTTGAGGACAGTGCTGGAGAGGAAAACTCCCAGATGCTTGGGATCAAGCTCTGTTCCAGAAAGGCCTTGAGTGTTTGCCCACAGAGGGGACGTGGGCATTTGGGGTCATCCAGCAGCGGTCTCAGGCTCCTGCTTCAGACCAGTTTTCTTTTTATTTACTTCAGCTTGAACTAACTTCCTAAATGGGGCAATACATAGCCCAGCCTCTCAAAAGTCTTACAGAACTAGAATTCTGTAGAATTAGATATTTTAATTCCCTTCTTTGGTAGTCCTCACCAGATTTTTCCCGATATCATATAACTATGAAAGAACTAGTTATAAGAAAAGCAAAAAGAACTTCAGTCTGATTTTACACTCATATATACATGTAAGTTCCTCCATAAAAATAAGAAATTTGGTATTTAGCATGAAGATGTCAACAGAGAATTCAATCATCTGAGCACTCAAATTGAGGGGATAAAGGTTAAAATGGATTTCTATCATAGCCTTGCAGAATTTTTTTCTTCACTTTCAAAGATGGTGCCATTTCTCTTCTCTATCAGGTGAATTCTCACGCCAGCTTGATGAAAAAGAAGCTCTGGTGTCTCAGTTATCAAGGGGCAAACAAGCATTTACTCAACAGATTGAGGAATTGAAGAGGCAACTTGAAGAAGAGATAAAAGTAATTATGTAGAATATATTTATATGAATATATGTAATATATTATTCTTAGACTGATTTTTTTTTCATCAGCCAACTCTAAATGGAGTCCATTTCACTTACATTGGAAGGGTTTTGAAACTTAAGGATTTAGTATTTAAATGCCCAGTAATACGTAGGCATAACTATTTCCCCAGGCCAAGAATGCGCTGGCCCACGCCCTGCAGTCCTCCCGCCATGACTGTGACCTGCTGCGGGAGCAGTACGAGGAGGAGCAGGAATCCAAGGCCGAGCTGCAGAGGGCAATGTCCAAGGCCAACAGTGAGGTTGCCCAGTGGAGGACCAAATACGAGACGGACGCCATCCAGCGCACGGAGGAGCTGGAGGAGGCCAAGTACGTTCACAGATGTGAGAAAGCACAAAGCCTTTGCACATTTGATCAGAAAGTCACAACCAATTCAGATTCAGTGAAGTGGTCCACAAATGTTCATTAATTAACTTCTATTTGCCATTCACTATCAGGCTCTAAGACGGAGATGTGAATAACGCCAGCATGGTCCCTTGCCCTTCTAGCCTAAAATCTAAGGAATAGTAAAATGAGTCACACAGATAATTGGAAGCCTTGTTGCTGTTTGCGAAGCACGCCAAGCTCATCACTCTCTCCTGGTTTTGCACTTGGTGTTCCTTTTTCTGGAATACCTTCTCTCAAGGTTTCCCTCTAGTTTATTTTCTGACTTCTTTTAGATCTTGACTCTAATTTTTCCTCCTCAGGGAATCCTTCTCTGAATACCTAGAGTAGTTGCCCAGCACTCACCTATTTTACTTTTCTTCACTGCACTTATATATCTGTAAGGTCACACACTTAACTTACTTACTCTTTATTTCTCACTTTTTACCAGCTTCTGAGTACCAGTATCTGGCTTATAAAAAGATACCATCAATACTTGTTGAACAAACAGCTGTATGAATGGGACCGCTGGATGGATGGAGAGATGGAATGTTTGAATGACTGCAGGATGGATGGATGGATCGATCGATGGATAGCATTAATATGAAGTTTCCAGTACTATACAATGTAGTAATAGCTTGTAATTCTTGCTATGGGTCACCACTCTCTAAAAACATCTATAAACTTCCAGGAAGAAGCTGGCCCAGCGGCTGCAGGCTGCAGAGGAACACGTGGAAGCTGTGAACGCCAAATGCGCTTCCCTTGAGAAGACGAAGCAGCGGCTGCAGAATGAGGTGGAGGACCTCATGCTGGACGTGGAGAGGACAAACGCTGCCTGCGCAGCGCTGGACAAGAAGCAAAGGAACTTCGACAAGGTAATTCCTGCGGCAGCCTCTGCTCTGCACTATGCTCGTCCGTCCTTGACTGCAGGTAACCACTCTTGGTGTTTCAGATTCTGGCGGAATGGAAGCAGAAGTACGAGGAAACTCATGCTGAACTGGAGGCCTCCCAGAAGGAGGCCCGCTCGCTGGGCACTGAGCTGTTCAAGATGAAGAATGCCTATGAGGAATCCTTGGATCAGCTGGAAACCCTGAAGCGGGAGAACAAAAACTTGCAGCGTGAGTGCCTTTCACTCTCAGCACTCTTCATGACCTGGAGGAATCTTTCTCAGACACCAACTGCTTGACCACATTCCCACCTGTGTTTTTCTCTATAACAGAGGAGATTTCTGACCTCACGGAGCAGATTGCAGAAGGAGGAAAACGTATCCATGAACTTGAGAAGATAAAGAAGCAAGTGGAACAAGAGAAGACTGAACTGCAAGCTGCTTTAGAAGAAGCAGAGGTACTGGTCCAATTGTGCATGAAAAAAACCAATAAACTCAGGAGAGAAGTGTGTCCACCTGCATAGGCTGAATAAAAAGATATACGGTCCCAAATTATTGGTGAGCAGAAAGACTTCAGAATGCTTCCATTGCCCTATTAATCTCTCTTCTCACTGTCATGAAGGCGTCTCTTGAACACGAAGAGGGGAAGATCCTGCGCATCCAGCTTGAACTGAACCAGGTCAAGTCTGAGATCGACAGGAAAATTGCTGAGAAGGACGAGGAAATTGACCAGCTGAAGAGAAACCACATCAGGGTGGTGGAGTCGATGCAGAGCACGCTGGATGCGGAGATCAGGAGCAGGAACGACGCCATCAGGATCAAGAAGAAGATGGAGGGAGACCTCAATGAGATGGAGATCCAGCTGAACCACGCCAACCGCATGGCTGCCGAGGCCCTGAGGAACTACAGGAACACCCAGGGCATCCTCAAGGTAAACGGTCCAAGAGGTGCCCAGGATGGAGGGAGGGCGGCAGCCCTGAGAACACGGTGTCTCAAAGACTGTCCACTCCACAGGACACCCAGCTGCACCTGGACGATGCTCTCCGAGGCCAGGAGGACCTGAAGGAGCAGCTGGCCATGGTGGAGCGCAGAGCCAACCTGCTGCAGGCTGAGATCGAGGAGCTGCGGGCCACGCTGGAGCAGACGGAGAGGAGCAGGAAAATCGCAGAACAAGAGCTCCTGGATGCCAGTGAACGCGTGCAGCTCCTCCATACTCAGGTGGAAATGAGTGCCAAGAATTCCCCTGTACTAAATGTTTATCTTCCCAGAATACAGAAGTCTGAAGTTTTTATATGACAGACATGTTCACGTTTCTACCAAATTTTTATAACATTGTTCAGAAATCTTTCACTATTTTATTTTGCAAGTTTATTACTGAATCCTTTCCTCCAAGATTTTAAGGCTGCCCAATATTCTATTGTGTTATTATAATTTTTGATCCTCATCATCAACACTGGCATTTTTGTATTGGAGAAATGGAATATTACAATCATCTGTTATTATTTTAGTCCTATGAATGGTCTCAATGATAAACAGCTGTTACAAAATTATCAGCTATTTGGTCTACTTACAAGCTGTGCCTTTGAAAATGTTAACTCTTCAAAAACATATAGTTTTATGTACTTTTACTACACAACAAACTTATTTAATGTTGAAGGATATTACTCATACTTGAAAATTTTTGAGTTTTTTTTTTTAAGAAACAGTTATGACTAGATATTTTGGCAACTTGCTAAAAAACTATATGTAACTTATTTTTAACCAGAACACCAGCCTGATCAACACCAAGAAGAAGCTGGAGACAGACATCTCCCAAATGCAGGGAGAGATGGAGGACATTGTCCAGGAAGCCCGGAACGCAGAGGAGAAGGCCAAGAAGGCCATCACCGATGTGAGCACAGGGCAACACACTGGGCGGTCAGACTTGGGTCATGACATGCTCTCTCCCCTCTCTTAACTCAGTCTGTTTTACTGCTGGGTAGGCGGCCATGATGGCGGAGGAGCTGAAGAAGGAGCAGGACACCAGCGCCCACCTGGAGCGCATGAAGAAGAACATGGAGCAGACGGTCAAGGACCTGCAGCTCCGCCTGGACGAGGCCGAGCAGCTGGCACTCAAGGGCGGCAAGAAGCAGATCCAGAAGCTGGAGGCCAGGGTGGGTCTCCCAACACTTGCCTGCTTCCTTCTGCTTCCAGTGCCTTACTGGATCCAATTTCTTACGAGGCCATTTATCTGTAGGTGCGTGAGCTGGAAGGAGAGGTTGAGAGTGAGCAAAAACGTAATGTAGAGGCCGTCAAAGGTCTGCGCAAACACGAGAGGAGAGTGAAGGAACTCACCTACCAGGTAGGGCAGACGTTTTTATCTGCTAAACACTCTTTCATATGTGTGTGAAATATTTACATGCAATGACGCAATCAACAGTCATGTACTTTAGAAGTAAGGCCTTACGGTTTTTAAAATCTTTCAGACGGAAGAAGATCGGAAAAATATTCTCAGGCTTCAGGATTTGGTAGACAAACTGCAGGCCAAAGTGAAGTCCTATAAGAGACAAGCTGAGGAAGCTGTAAGTATCCTTAAGATGGAAGGGAAGAGTGAAGTCCTCGGGTTACGAAAAGCTAATAAATCATTAGATTCACTAGCCCTTGTGGTAAATAAACTGCTGCTTTATAGAACACTGTGTCTTTAAAAAACTTTTGCACAATTTTGTGCTTATTACCTAGCATTTGTAATATTAATAGTTTAAGAGTTAACTTGCAGTCCACAAAGAAACCTCAAAGAATTGAAAAGCAGAAATGACACAGGCCGAATTTTCTAGCCACAGGGTAATGAAACTGTGAAATGATGAGAAAATATAAACAAATATTCCTGCCTATTTAAATATGGAAACATGAGCTTCCTTAAATATTCTTGGGCTAAATTAGAAGTAGAAAGCATAATTACTGTGTCATTATTAATCATAAGTAAGATTACAAAGAAGATACTACTTTTAAAAATCCACAGAATGTAGTCAAAGCTGTGCTTGGAGGCTAATTCATTGCTTTAAGTGCTTTCAAAATGATCAAAAAGTTTAAAAGTGAAAAAACTCACAGTCCAATCAAGAAACTATAAAAATATTAACAACAAGAAAACAGAAAGAGGAAGTACTCGTAAAAGATGAGGAAGAAATTGATGAATTAGAGGATCTTACTTTCTAATTTGATTATTTCAGCAAAATCTGATAACTTCTGAGGAATTAATAAACATAACTGAAACTAGCTTGACAAAGGAAAAAGTGAGGGAAAATACAAACTATCAGCATTAGCAATGAGCAGAAGGGTAACAGGCCGGCACCGCGGCTCACGAGGCTAATCCTCCGCCTAGCGGCGCCGGCACACCGGGTTCTAATCCCAGTCCAGGCGCCGGATTCTGTCCCGGTTGCCCCTCTTCCAGGCCAGCTCTCTGCTGTGGCCAGGGAGTGCAGTGGAGGATGGCCCAAGTACTTGGGCCCTGCACCCCATGGGAGACCAGGAGAAGCACCTGGCTCCTGCCACCGGATCAGCGTGCTGCGCTGGCTGCAGCGCGCCGGCCGCAGCGGCCATTGGAGGGTGAACCAATGGCAAAAGGAAGACCTTTCTCTCTGTCTCTCTCTCTCACTGTCCACTCTGCCCGTCACAAAAAAATAAAAAAGGTTATTCACCCACACAGAGGGTTACTATTTAAGACGTTAAATATAAATTTGGCCATAAAGTTGAATTCTTGAAGAAACTGATGGTTTTTCTAAAAGAATATGAATTAGCAAGTTGACTAAGTTAGTTCAGAATTACTTCTGAAAATGGACCCAGGTCCAAATAGGTCTTTCAAAATTTCAAGGAACAGATAATCCCCAGGTATGTAAGCTGTTCAAGAGCATGGGAAAAGATGGAAAGCTTCCCAATTCATGTTCAGAAGCTCACATAACCCTCATACCATAGTCTGTCCAAGAGAGAAGAGGAGAAAGAAACCAAAGGCAGTTTTGCTCATATCTGTAGCTAGAGCAAACATTAAATTATTAAGTAGTAAAACTTGTACATTATTAAAAGAATTGTCTGTCAGTGATTGCATAGTCTTAAATCCTACAACGTAATGGTTACCTAGTAATTGGAACTCTGTCAATAGAATCATTACATCCAAAGCAAGAGAAAAAGTAAGAATCTTACGTCTAAATGACATGATAAAATTCAACATTTGCTTCTATTTTAAAAAACAAAAAATTATCCTTAATATGATTTAAAAAAATCTAAGCCAAAGTGAACAGTCATCATCTTAAAACAAGCTTTAACAACCCTGACTTCAATATTCCTGCCTCTTTCTGACCTTACTTTTTCTTTGCTCTACTTGCGGTATATATCCTTTACTACATTTTGCTGCAAAAAATAGGGGTGTTGTTATTTATGAGGCATAAAGCCCCTCAAAAGTCATGAAGTTCAATTCAATGATAAGCAAAATCTAGCACGTGGCAAGATTCTGTGTATCTACAGATGCCAAGCCCTTTCTTCCCGTCTACAGAGTCTAGAAAGATGCAGAGTATGGGTTCTTACAGTTTTGTTTTTATTCTCAGGAGGAACAATCCAACACAAATCTATCTAAATTCCGCAAGCTCCAGCACGAGCTGGAGGAGGCCGAGGAGAGGGCTGACATTGCTGAGTCCCAGGTCAACAAACTGCGGGTGAAGAGCCGGGAAGTTCACACGAAAATCATAAGTGAAGAGTGAGCAAGTCCTGAGGCTGTGGAATGTCCAAAGAGAGGCACAAAATGTGAAATCTTTGGTTATTTCCCTCTGTAATTACTGTAAATCTACCCTACTGCAAAGGAAATAAAGAGCATAGGGTGTTTTGCAAACAATATCCTTTGACTGGTCTTGACTTTCTCTTTCTCCTGAAGATGCCAAAGTTCAAATAATCACAAGGTTGAATCACATTCGACCTGCCACTAGGAAATATGTATGTATCCACTTTTATTTTAGGTCCAGAGACTAAAAATATGTCACTTGTCAGAGAAGCCTGTTCTTATGAATAGAAATCTGGAAGTCATTTTTATTTCTTTCTAACTTTTCCTGATATCTGAGTATAGTAAAATCCTAGAAAGTTCCTGCTTCTCCTTTTAGGGAATTAATTTTCAAGGTCTATGTAATGGATGGCACAATCTATAGTTTCATGTAGGAGATTAAGGCTGAAATATATCATTAATTCTCCTTGCTTAATAACTGTTACCAAGTATCAAATCCCAAATATTCTAAATTATCCCATGAAGATGTTCACCATTAATACCAATATACTCTGTGCAGTGGGTAATGGGTTTGACATGATTGAGATGTGACCTTTCTCCCTATGAAGGTCGTGAGGTGATTGTCAAATCTGGAAGCAAAGAGAACATTATTTTATATATTGTTCTGTAGTATTGGTAAGCTATGCTCCAAAGTTTTATGGTCTTATATAATCATGTAACAAGCCAAAAGAAACGACTGGAAGTAGATATACAAAATATGAATCTTACAGCAGATTATTCAAATGTATACACACATAGTCATAGGAGTGAGTTTGGTATAAAAAGTAGATATGGTAGCAATCTGGATTACTCAAAGAAGTTTTCTTAGACCATCAGTTTTTAAACTGGATACAGGGGAGAGACACAGACAAAAATATGACCTTCCTGGACAGCTTCAAGGAAGAGCTAAATAGTAACTTCCCTCTGAATAGAAAGCACAAGTATCTTGGTGTAAAGAGCAGCGTGGGAGAATGATTTCAGTGAGATCCGGGAAAGCACTTTTCCAGGTAAATTGGATCCACACTGTCACACTGGCTTGAGAAGGGTGTGGGATTACTCTTCTCACTGCACAGTTGCCTCTTTCATTTTGTTCCTGTGTCATCTGCAGTGCTTAAAGTGACTCATAACTTGGCAGAAATGACCAAAAACAATGTCTTACTTTCTACTTACTGGCAAGTTTATCCAGAGGAGGACGAAGAGCTGAATCCTACGGAGAGTATTATTATCTCTCCCCCTGAGTCCTGCACACACTCTGCAGATGCCAGATAAAGAAACAGAGACGTAAATAAGTAAAATGATGTACCTGTGTTGAAAGCAGGCTAACAGTTGGCTAGGAAAGCCCCTCTCAGATGCACATCCCCCTGCAACTCCCATCCTGGTGGATCTAATGTACTCCAGGTAGAAGTATCAGTGGCAAGCATGCTGGGCTGTCTGTCAGTCAGGTGACCCTATGCCTACCATGTGATTTGCAGAGTTTTTCTTAGTAAAATGAGGAATGTGGACTACATGGTCCCTTGCAGTAGTAAAATCCTATGATCATTACAACCACTATCTACAGATATCACTTCTCAGTAGGCGACTTATTTCCACTACTTCAACTGAAATATACACACAGGAATGAATGCAAAACAGGGTACACTGGATTCCAGTCCCAATTGGACAATGCTGACAGAGAGAGATGCACGGTCACAGAGAAAGTAAAACAAATATTTTTAAGTTAAAAATTAGATTAGAATTTTCAAGTATTGTATGTAAACAAAATATGAAATACGTATCATGGGTAGCAAGTGGAAGAAAAGTAGCAGGCTGCATATGTAGATGAGAAATGCCCTGTTTCTAAAACTTTGTTATGTTGAGTTTCATAGAAGAAACAGGATTTCACTAGTAACTTACATTATTTTTTTTAAATGAGAGAATCAGGACATATTTGCTCAGAAAAGCAATATAATACAATTTTGGAGCAAGTTTGAAGTGGGAGTGGGATGATCTGACAACGAATCAGAGGTGACTGGAGGAAACAAAAGAAGCTGTCTATCTTCGGCTGCTCTTCATAATGCAAGTTTGAAAATTCAATTTCCTAGCGCCCTTGAAAGAAAAAGCACAATAAAATCTGGGCGGGGGGGGGGGGAAATAATGACATCTTGGGAGGACTCAACGACCTTTATTTATAACACTCGGTTAAGGGGCAGAAATCTTCTCCCTAGTATAACATTGCAATTGTGCAGGCAGTGGAAAGGACTTGCCCAGGCGACTCAGTGAAACAGAAGAGCAGTAGGCAACAAAGTCCAGGGATTCCTGGCCTTAGCTGTCTTAAAACAACACTTTATATTATTCCAAAGGCAGATCACTTTCAGATTGCCAACAACTCAAATTATTTATAGGAGATTGATTCATATACTTAACCCAATGTGAGAGGAAATAGTTCTAATTATAACCAAACATCTTTAATATGAAGGGAATTAGGCTTGGAGACCTTCATTGCCAAAAAGGTGTTTTGCCAAATGTGTTTTAAGAAAGAGGAGGAGGGTACGTGTTTTCCATATTTGATCCTATAAAAGTACCCTTGGAATGAGTGTGACTTGTCTTTCCTCATCAAGCTTCAAGGTAAGCGTGTGTGAGGACAGGGTTCTGTCTGGAGGACACGAGGGATGCCTGGCTGCCTGAGTGCATGCCACACATCCTGGCTGCCTCTGTCCCTGGCTGCCCTACCAGTGAGACACTGGCTTACTCCGCGGCAATTTTAATTAGATGTAGTACTCTTCCCACTCATTTCCTGTTCTCCATTAAGAATTTTTCTATTATTGGGAAGTGTCAGAATTTAATCAGAAGAAATTTGCTCTCTTTCTTACAGTTCTGACCCACTTCAAGGTTTCATCTCCAAGGTAAGACCTGATTTTTTTTTTTTTTGTCCCTTCTTCGCAGAGTGCAAGGAACTTTCTGCAGTGGTCTGAAGAGTAGATGAGGGGAGGGGAGGGGGCTTAAGAAATAAAAGCATCTCAATTCCGTGGCTGATCACGCTTCTCTTGAAAAACTCTTATGGGGCTTTAGAAAGTGGTCCTCACTAACTCATATGCTTTGCAATACCTGAAAATGCTTTCTAGAGTCTTGGGGGGAGTTTTATACACAATTTTTTCCATTTCTAACATTGTCATTGTGTTTTTAATGATCACACTACAGCATGCAATGCAACATATCAGAGTGTTAGTCATTTATGGAAAAGATGTGAATTTTCTATACTACAGCCTTTACTCATCTCTATACTTTGAGATGATGTCTAAATGGAAAACAAAGAATGGTCTGAATCCTTAACTTTGGAAAAGTTGCTTAAATCTGCATGTGGTTTCACAACCCATAAAATGAATATTTTTTTAAAAATATGAAATAGAAAATGATTGTCAGCATTTTTAGTGAGACAAAGCATTTTAATTGTGTCAAAGGAGTCGCTTTAGTTTGAATGAAAAAATGAGAAAAAGTTTACCCAAGTGAGCTTTCCTGGAAAAGGGAACTTGGTTATTATAAAATCAGCTATGTATGAAGCTTATTGACAGGATTAATAAATGTCAACTGGCATGAAATGTACCTTGTAAGTGAAAAGTACTTGAAATTTTTATGGGAGTATCAGTACTAGAGCAAGAAAACATGAGTAATAATATTTTATTATGAATCTTTGAGAAATAGTAAAGACAGGTGAAAAAGCCAAGTTTGTCAAAGTTATGATACTGGAACAAGAGAAACTGATGTATAATAGACCAGTTTGTTTGTTTGTTTGTTTGTTTTGACAGGCAGAGTGGACAGTGAGAGAGAGAGACAGAGAGAAAGGTCTTCCTTTGCTGTTGGTTCACCCTCCAATGGCCGCCGCAGCCAGCGCGCTGCGGCCGGCGCACCGCGCTGATCCAATGGCAGGAGCCAGGTACCTAACCTGGTCTCCCATGGGGTGCAGGGCCCAAGGGCTTGGGCCATCCTCCACTGCACTCCCTGGCCACAGCAGAGAGCTGGCCTGGAGGAGGGGCAACCGGGACAGAATCCGGCACCCCGATCGGGACTAGAACCCGGTGTGCTGGCGCCGCAAGGCGGAGGATTAGCCTAGTGAGCCGTGGCGCCAGCCCAATAGACCAGTTTTTAACAAAACAGTGCTAAACAAAGCTCCTCCCATTTTGGCTTTCCTTCATGTTAGACAGTGTTTCTTCTACAATGCAAAGACTTGCATCCCATACAAAACAGTTGCTAACATTTTAGCAGCCCATTCTCATTGTTCTCCTCCTTCACAAGGCCAGCTTTGAGCCCTTCTCTGCAGCTGGCATGTGTTCTAAGCGTGGTGAAGGATGCCATGAAGAGAAGAGTGATCCCTGCCTGCAAGGTGCTTATAATCCAGTTGGGAAGTTAACAGCTCAAGTGAAAGAGCTGGAAAACATCCTGCTATCCTGTTAGCTTTGTGTTCTGTATAAGCCAATGAGATGCAGTTTATAAAGATTAATTACCATATCAAATGAAACAGAGAACGCTGCTACAGTATCACAGTAGGTAAGCCAGAAACAACAGCAGCAGTCTGCTTCCAAATGCACTATTAAGTATCTGTCAGCATTGGCACAGAGCAGGGAGGTTGATATTTCATCTATGACCAAGCCAAGGAGATGTTCATACCCAATGCTCTGCTAAGTGCTCAACTGGTCAATGAACTAAAGAAAAAATATTTTTATAGGAATCTAATGGTGCAGTTCCTGAATTTCTATAAATTCTTTTCTTCCTCTGTCAGGCAGGGTCCTTAACTGGGCTGCCATCAATAACCTGCAGCCATGAGTTCCGACGCCGATATGGCCATTTTTGGGGAGGCGGCCCCTTACCTCCGAAAGTCTGAAAAGGAGCGAATTGAAGCTCAGAACAAGCCTTTCGATGCCAAGTCATCAGTCTTTGTGGCGGACCCTAAGGAGTCCTTTGTGAAAGCGACAGTGCAGAGCAGGGAAGGGGGGAAAGTGACAGCCAAGACGGAAGCTGGAGCTGTGAGTAAAACATCTGGAGCTGATTACGCTGTAGGGGAGGGTAGTTGACATTTGCTTTCCTAACCTGGCCTCTCTTGCTTGATTGCATAGACTGTCACAGTTAAGGAGGACCAAGTCTTCCCCATGAACCCTCCCAAATATGACAAGATCGAGGACATGGCCATGATGACTCACTTGCACGAGCCCGCTGTGCTGTACAACCTCAAAGAGCGCTATGCAGCCTGGATGATCTACGTGAGTTCTTTCTCATTGACCATTCGCTCATGCAAGCAGCTGATATTTTTTGAAAGATGGTAGATGATTACAATGCCCATCAAATAATCGTACAATTTTCTGTGGGTTTCTTTTGGTGCAGACCTACTCAGGCCTGTTCTGTGTCACTGTCAACCCCTACAAGTGGCTGCCAGTGTACAACGCAGAGGTGGTGACGGCCTACCGAGGCAAAAAGCGTCAGGAGGCCCCACCCCACATCTTCTCCATCTCTGACAACGCCTACCAGTTCATGCTGACTGGTGAGTGGCTCAACCGGTTTTCACGTGTATTCTTTTTTTTTTTTAATTTATTTATTTTAAAGTCAGAGTTACATAGAGAGAGGGGAGGCAGAGAGAGAGAGGAGAAGTCTTCCATCTGATGGTTCACTCCCCAATTGGCCACAACAGCTGGAGCTGCGCCGATCCAAAGCCAGGAGCCAGGAGCTTCTTCTGGGTCTCCCGTGTGGGTGCAGGGGCCCAAGGACTTGGGCCATCTTCCACTGCTTTCTCAAGCCACAGCAGAGAGCTGGATCAGAAGTGGAGCAGCCGGGTCTCAAAAGGGCGCCCATATGGGATGCCGGCGCTTTAGGCCAGAATGTTAACCCACTGCGCCACAGTGCCGGCCCCGACATGTATTCTTTTACCACCCGTGTTCACAAAATGTTAGAGCCCAAACAACTTTTAGAAGTTACCTAATCCAACTCGTGACTGTTCGGGACTGGTCACTAAAGCACAGAAAGGTACATGTGCACTGTCAAATCTCAGCTCACCTGGGTCCACCTCCGAGATCTTACTGTAGCCTCTGCTCAACCTCTATCACGTTTACTTATAGTCACCTTGCCTGGAAACACATGATTTACTGTATATATTTCAGCAATAAGAGTAAGATTAAGTAACAGCTGAATCACATATTGTTCAAACAGAAATGAAAAATATGTGTTCAATCTTTATAGTGCCTCACTTTCTTGGTAATTGTGCCTTAAAGACTTTTAGAAGTACTGTCATTTCTTTATAGTCATCAGAATACTTCTCAGAGACAATAGTCTTCCCTTTAATTAAAATGTTTTGGGATACACACATATAAACAGAGGTTCTCCTTGCACCATTAAAAAGATTTTATTTTGATTTCTGTCTTATTTGATCTTTCAAATCAGAAGGCTGATCATACTTACGGTAGTAGTCTAGGGAACTAAGACCAAGAAATTTTTCCATTTACAAACTAAATTTTTTAAGATTTTATTTATTTATTATTTGAGAGGTAGAGTTACAGACAGTGAGAGGGAGAGACAGAGAGAAAGGTCTTCCTTCCATTGGTTCACTCCCCAAATGGCTGCAAGGGCCGGAGCTATGCCAATCTGAAGGCAGGATCCAGGTGCTTCTTCCTGGTCTCCCATGCAGGTGCAAGGGCCCAAGCACTTGGGCCATCCTCCACTGCCCTCCAGGCTACAGCAGAGAGCTGAACTGGAAGAGGAGCAGCTGGGACTAGAACCAGCGCCCATATGGGATGCTGGTGCCGCAGGCAGAGGATTAACCTACTTTGCCACAGTGTCAGCCCCACAAACTAAATCTTGACCTTGACTTGATTAGCACTATTGTAATCTAACAAACCACAGTCTAAACCCTTACCATACCATGCATCAGGCAGCTGACAGCATGCCATCAATGTCTACAAGGGGTATGCAAAAGAAAAATTCATGGAAAAATACATCTGATGAAAAAAGTACGCACGGAATTCAGATTTTTCTTGCACCAAAATAAACTTAGCTATTAATTCCATTTCCCATGAACTTTTTGAAGTACTCATGCACAGATGACAACTAGGACATGTGTCTGGCTTTGGTGTACACTGCTCCTTAGAATACAACAATAGAGGATACTGCCTGTGGTGAATTAAAGAATTTAAGATAAGACACTTTATGTTTTTAATCCCCAAACTAACAGGCTTAAGAACACCATGTATAACTTTATATAGTACAGTATGGCACTTATACATAAATGTCCTAAGTGTTTTCCTATAGAAAGTTTTGCTTCTACATACTGATACACATACTGATTGTCCACTGTTTTTCTTCTAGATCGGGAAAATCAGTCTATCTTGATCACGTATGTATTCTGAGACTTACTGGCATTTTATTCTCACTGGGAAAATGACAGACCAAAAGAAGAAATTAGTGCATGCCTTCTTACTAAAGCAGTGGCATGATCTAGAACTAGATATTGTTTTAGTCTCATTATAGGGTACAGATTGAGTCACAATGTAAAATAATAACAATGCTCCAAATAACGCACAGGACTTTTCCAGAAGCAGGACATGCAAAATGTCTTCCTGGAGCTTGGCCACAGTCCAATACAGGGCAGTGAGCAGCTTATAGACTTCTGAAGATAGAACATACTGGTAATATTGTCAGCGATGCATTTGTAAGACCTCACTAGGGAATGTCTGTCTTTGAAGATGTACCTGGAACCTCACCTCTAGTCTAAGGAAGCTAAAGAACTCATGTACATTTGCTACACAGTTGAGTTACTTTTCGGACCTGTGTGCTAGCCCAGGGCTCAGCACACAGAAAAGAACCTGGCAAGTTTGATGCACTCAAGAAATACATCCTAACCAAGTAACGAATAAATTTCTCTTCTTGTCAGTGCAAAGCAGCAGAAATGATCTGACCTATATGTAGGCTGAAGAGAAAGATCTAGAAAAGTATTTGCCAGAGATGGAAAAACCGATGCATGAAGTAGAAAATGCTGTTGGTGGGCGTAATTAATTTCATCTCTCAGAGTTTAACTTCTCACATGTGTTTGGTCTTCGGCAGCGGAGAATCTGGTGCAGGGAAGACTGTGAACACGAAGCGTGTCATCCAGTACTTTGCAACAATTGCAGTTACTGGGGACAAGAAGAAGGAGGAGGCTACCTCTGGCAAAATGCAGGTGAGTGTGATTGCCGTGCTTAATTGCCATGGAAAAATACAACTTATGATGTGTTTTGCTTGAATTTCATGTTCTGTCCGAGCTCCAGATATAAGGACTGTTTTTGCTTTTGCAGGGGACACTGGAGGATCAAATCATCAGCGCCAACCCTCTACTGGAGGCCTTTGGCAACGCCAAGACTGTGAGGAACGACAATTCCTCTCGCTTTGTAAGTCTCTCAGTGGTCACAGAAGGGCATTCTCTGTTCTTAGATGCCAGATAAAACATATCTGAATTGTTTCGATTGCATTTCACTTGCGTGTTTCAAGTTTAGCATGTAACATCATCTTTTTCACTTGCAAGGGTAAATTCATCAGGATCCACTTTGGTACCACAGGGAAACTGGCTTCTGCTGATATTGAAACATGTGAGTAGCAGAGCCTCCTAAATAGAATCCAAGAATGACAAATGATGATTTGAAGGAATACTTTGCAGCTCCTGCTGAGCCTGGAGTCTGTTGCCAAACATGCCATGTTAATGCCAGTCTTATCCATGGTTCACGGTGTGCATTACCCATTCCAGTCATGAGCTAATAATTCTGTAGGAACTGCCAGGAACT
This sequence comes from Oryctolagus cuniculus, assembly GCF_051225735.1. NCBI lineage: Eukaryota > Metazoa > Chordata > Mammalia > Lagomorpha > Leporidae > Oryctolagus > Oryctolagus cuniculus. Next base: position 54,678,178 of record NC_142883.1, on the reverse strand, counting down.
TTTAGGCTTGTCTGAATTATCCCAGCTTCAGAATGATTTCATTTTTTTCTAAGGAAAAAAAAAATAACCCTAGGGGCAAATGAATTGCCTATGGGTTGAGAATATATGATTATTTCCCGGTCTGTGCCCTGAAAATTGTCATTCTTAGTGGCCCCCCTACTACAGAGTGACAGGAGACCCTGGGGAGAGAGGACTCAGTTACAATCCAAATGTCAAAGATATTCCGTATAAGATATGAATACGTCTTATGCCAAGAATGTCTCACTTTCTTTCTAGATGTGCTAGGAGGAACAGGGACAGTGTGTGTAGAGATGTAATATGTGATGCCTCATAGGAACATTTAGCTGAAATCTCCAGGGGCCAGTAAGATTTAGCTAATGACCCCATGTTCCAAAATCTCCCCAGGCCACTTTCTATTTTTTCCCCTAATCTGATGTCTACTATCTATTGCAGATCTTCTGGAGAAGTCTAGAGTTACTTTCCAGCTAAAGGCAGAAAGAAGCTACCATATCTTTTATCAGATCATGTCTAACAAGAAGCCAGATCTAATTGGTAAGGGAGAACTTAAATTCACAGGCTAGAAGATAATCACTGTACTAATATCTTCTAATATAAAATGCATACCTTGAATTCTTTGTACCCAGAAATGCTCCTGATCACCACCAACCCATATGACTATGCCTTCGTCAGTCAAGGGGAGATCACAGTGCCCAGCATTGATGACCAAGAAGAGTTGATGGCCACAGATGTAAGTTACATGTGTATTTTTCTTAAAAATCCATTATATATGGGAGTAATAATACCAACCAACTGTAGGTATGATTAAGTAGTATAAATTCTTCTAAATAAGTTAGAGTCTTTTGCCTTGACTTTTGCTCTCTCATCTCTCTTGTAGAGTGCCATTGACATTTTGGGCTTCACTTCTGATGAGAGAGTCTCCATCTATAAGCTCACTGGGGCTGTGATGCATTATGGGAACATGAAATTCAAGCAAAAGCAACGTGAGGAGCAAGCTGAGCCAGATGGCACTGAAGGTACCAAACAAACCTCAGTCCGAGTTGAACAAGAGAATACAGATTTTTAAAAATTGAAAACTTATGTCTCCTTCACAGTCAAGTTTCTGACGGCAAAATTATTCCTAAACCAACTTTCTATAAAGTGATTTGCTCAATGCTCTGCCCCTATGAATGTGGTGCTCAGGTATGTCATGTTGGATGCTTGAATTATGTTTCCACAGTTGCTGACAAGGCAGCCTATCTGCAGAGTCTGAACTCTGCTGACCTGCTCAAAGCCCTCTGCTACCCCAGGGTCAAGGTCGGCAATGAATATGTCACCAAAGGCCAGACTGTGCAGCAAGTAAGTTCACGACCTCAATGAATCACACACATTTCAAGCTGTCAAGACATGTCTTTAACAACACCAACACATATTACTTTCTCCGTGAAGGTGTACAATGCAGTGGGCGCTCTGGCCAAAGCCGTCTACGAGAAGATGTTCCTGTGGATGGTCACCCGCATCAACCAGCAGCTGGACACCAAGCAGCCCAGGCAGTACTTCATCGGGGTCTTGGACATTGCAGGCTTTGAGATCTTTGATGTGAGTTAGTAGAAATTTAATAGCAGGAGAGTTTACAAACTTCATTGCTGCAGTCATGCATGGAAAGGGTCTATGAAAAACAGCTGCACTATAAATTTAACTGACACATGAAAGAGGAACACAGGACTGGAGAAGTGAATGAACTGGAATGTGGCAGACCTGGATTCAAACTCCAGCTCTGTCAGTTCCCAGAAGTGCGATAACGGGAATAGTATCTGAATATAATTCTTAGGCAAATTCAACTAGGACCTGTAGACAAAGCATGCAGCATTCCAGATAACATGCTCACTTCAGATTTCTTTCTGCCAGTTACAAGATTTCTGAATTTAAAGCCCTTCATATAGTCCCAGAGCACCAGTATCAATGACATCAAATGACAGCAGGGAAGACAATGACATTTCAAAGACTTTGAGGTTCCTATCTGCCTAGTTAAGGGAAAGAAAATGTGTTTAAATTTAAGGATAACCTCTATAATACCTAGGTATAGAGGTCAGAAGTGGCATTGTAAATAAACTCCAATCTTTCTGCCTAAGAAAGAATATCTGTTAATATCTTAGGAATTAAGAGTACTAAAGTCCTTTACCTGACAGCAGTATGGCAGATGTATCTCATCTAGCAGTCATGTTTTTAAACCTTTCCTACACATGGAATGACGGAAACATGATGAAATTTCCTGAGATTTAGGAACAAGGGCACTTGCAGAAATTCACAAGCTGACATGGGGAAAGAGGAATTATCTGTCACTAAATAGGAACAGGAAGATTGATTCACCCTTTGTAAAATAAAAAAAAAGCAATAATAATGTAAACAGTTAACCTTTTTGGATTATTAAAAAATACCAGCTTTTTGAGATATAATCTGTATGCCATATGATTTATGTATTTAATGTACACAATTCAGTGGTTTTTCATACATTCACAGGTATGTGCTGTCATCATGACAATTGATGAGAACATTTTCATCATCCCAACAAGAAACCTAAAACCTACTGAATTGTTACTACCCATTGCCCCCTCTCCCAGGCTGTGGGAACCATTACTATGCTTTCTCTCCCTGGTTTTGACTATTCTGGATGTTTTCCATGATAGAAGCATAAAATATGGGGTTATTTTGTGGCTTCTTTCACTTAGCAGGCATGCTGCAGAATTTCTTTGACTTTTGTGCATGGTGGTAACACTCTTACACAGGGACAACCTCAGTAGTGTTTTACATGTCCTGAGGAATAAAGCAGAGCATATCAACTCAAGTCTGCGAATGGGTACAAACACTGGCTCTGGTGTCAAAGTCTTAATGCCCACACCATGCCTTTTATAAGTATTGTCTTCCACAGGCTGCTTACGTTCTCTAATGGTGCTTTCTCTCCAAGAAGGGGACAAATAATATCACCTTAAAAATGTATCAGTGGGCAGTCAGTGCAATAATTTATACAGAGCACTTAGCACAGTGTCTCTTATATAGCAAAGGATTGATACAATTTAGCTGCTGAATTTTTATTCCTATTATTAATAATAACACAGAGACCACAATGACTAAGGTATAACAAACATGGCTAGTTTTACAGCAGAATCATAGAAAGAAAAATCATTAGGAAACCTCTGATCAACAAAAACAGATACTGTAAGAACTCAACAGCTTTTTGTTGTAGAGGAATGCATCACTCAGAGCCTATTTCCTGGTGTTTAAGAGCAATTCTGCCAAGTGCAGTGATGGCAAATATTTTGCAGCTGGCAGCAGCAAAAACAATATAAGAGGAGTTAGGTGCTTGTTATGAGCAAGAGAAAACCATAGCATCTTAAGAGGGCAGTGAACCTAACTTCCGCGAAAAGCACTTTTGGAAGAGGAGCTTTCATTATGCATTGAAGATACATTTGTATTTCCCACTTATTTAGTTCAACAGCCTGGAGCAGCTGTGCATCAACTTCACCAACGAGAAACTGCAACAGTTTTTCAACCACCACATGTTCGTGCTGGAGCAGGAGGAGTACAAGAAGGAAGGCATTGAGTGGGAGTTCATTGACTTTGGGATGGACCTGGCTGCCTGCATCGAGCTCATTGAGAAGGTTTGCTTGCTTCTTTCAGACCACAGGTTCTACCACTATACAGTACTTAAAATTAGAAAGTCTTGGTATAGTAATGATTGCTACTTGTAAACAAAATTCTTTGTTTTGCCAACGTTGAGGTAGGTATTCTGAATATTTTCTCTAGAGCTCAGAATACTACACTTACCCAGTTTGCAATGAAAATTTTACAGTTAAAGCCATCTTCCCTTATAAAACACAATACTGGCCAGAATATTGTTTTTTTCTTAAAGATTTATTTATTTATTTGAAAGTCAGAGTTACACAGAGAAAGAGAGGCAGAGAGAGAGAGAGAGAGAGGGAGAGAGAGAGAGAGAGGTATTCCATCCTCTGGTTCACTCCCCAGATGGCCGCTATGGCCGGCGCGCTGCGGCCAGCACACTGCGCTGATTCGAAGCCAGGAGCCAGGTGCTTCCTCCTGGTCTCCCATGCGGGTGCAGGGCCCAAGCACATGGGCCATCCTCCACTGCACTCCCTGGCCATAGCAGAGAGCTGGACTGGAAGAGGAGCAGCTGGGACTAGAAACTGGGGTGCCGGCGCTGCAGGCAGATGATTAGCTTAGTGACCCGTGGCGCCGGCCTGAACCTGCATTTTTAACAAGTGATTTTTTTTTAAGATTTATTTATTGACTTGAAAGTCAGAATTACACACAGAGAGAAGGAGAGGCAGAAAAAGAGAGAGAGAGAGGGAGAGAGAGAGAGAGAGAGAGAGAGAGAGAGAGAGAGAGAAAGAGGTCTTCTTCCAACTGCTGGTTCACTCTTTAATTGGCTGCAACGGCCAAAGCTGTGCAGATCCAATGCCAGGAGCCAGGAGCTTCTTCTGGGTCTCCCACTCAGGTGCAGGGAGGGGCCCAAGGACTTGGGCCACCTTCTACTGCTTTCCCAGGCCATAGCAGAGAGCTGGATTGGAAGTGGAGCAGCCAGGTCCATATGGGATGCCAGCACTGCAGACAGCAGCTTTTCCCACTACACCACAGTGCCAGCCCCTAACAAGTGATTCTTATAGCTAATTTTCAAGTCACACTGGGAGAAATATGTTCTAAGTCTTTGTGGATAAAGACAAACCCCATTAGAGCATAGCCCTTGTCAATCTTACTCTATCACATTTCAGAGTCTTACTTTGCACCTGGCTCTTGATAGGCACTCAGTTAAATTAATGACTTGTTGACCAAATTCGTTAATTCCATAGAATTAGAAGATACATGGGATCATTAATGTCATTGATTATTTCTGTAAGCAGAAAGAACTCAAATGGCAAAAGTTTGTTTCTATTATTTCAGCCTATGGGCATTTTCTCCATCCTGGAAGAGGAGTGCATGTTCCCCAAGGCCACAGACACCTCCTTCAAGAACAAGCTATATGAACAGCACCTGGGCAAGTCCAACAACTTCCAGAAGCCTAAGCCTGCCAAAGGCAAGGTGGAGGCCCACTTCTCGCTGGTGCACTACGCGGGCACCGTGGACTACAACATCACTGGCTGGCTGGACAAGAACAAGGACCCCCTGAATGAGACGGTGGTCGGGCTCTACCAGAAGTCTGCAATGAAGACTCTGGCCTTCCTCTTCACTGGGACAGCAGCTGCTGAAGCAGGTAATGTTTCACTTGAATTAATCATTATCAGTGCATAAAACATAAACGGAGAAAGTGTGTCCTATGATTGCTTGTGCTTTCTTTGCTCCCCTCAGAGGGTGGTGGAAAGAAAGGTGGCAAGAAGAAGGGTTCTTCTTTCCAGACCGTGTCTGCTCTCTTCAGGGTAAACTTGTCTCTTTAATTATATTTCAGATACTAAATTTTATCCACTTGTGTAGGGAAGGAGAATTAATTTTGCAAAGATGCTAGATTCGGATGTGACTCAAAGAGATAAATCAGCTAATAGTAGCAGAACTGAGTGTGGGAAGTTCCTGGATAGTTTGGAAGAGATATTTTGCTATACAGAAGACACAAGAGTCAAGAGAGACGAAAAGAAATTGCAGAAGTTGGCATCAGACGACCTCGAATGAGGTCATTTGAAACATGAAAGACTCCCATTGAGAAAGGGTTGATACAGCATGAGATTTGTTTGAGGCTTTGGGAGCCTCCAAGTGATTTATGTAGTTAAGTATATATAGGTATAAAATGGAAATGACTAGATTTTGACAGCTTAAGATAGAAGAGTAGGGGTTACAGGAATTGCAATTGGAGGGTTAGTCAAGAGAAGAAAATAAGAATGGTAAATAGCTCTTTAAGAAATATTGGCTATTTCACCTCTAGTCTCATGTTCATAAGATTAGAGGTGAATCCCTGAAGTGTTAATTATTCTGAGCAGCCAGGATTTCTACAGGATAAAAAACTTCACACTTGATAACATGGCTGGAGTTTTCTGCCTATTCCCAGAGAGAAACACTAAAATGTTACCTTCTGTGGGACCAGCAGGACACAGCTCTGTATCTATGATAAGAAACACACATGTGATAAAGAGGCAGGTACAATTTAAAGTTGGGGAAAGAAAGAAATAAGAGATGTGGAAGACATTAAATTAGTAGCAAAACTAGAACATATATCTAGGCAAAAGAGTATGGGTGGACTATTTCTATATGTTTGGAATATTATACTAAATTTACAACACATGACAGGAAACTCAACAGCAGTTAACTACCACTTCAACAGCTAGTATAAAAATACATTGAAAACACACAAAAATAGAAAAACAGGAGGGCATGCTGGAGATACAGAAATTCCAGGGATAACTGAAAATTCAAGTCTGGGTACTATTCATTAGAACTAACTCAATGCCATGGACCTAGATAATTATGTCTCTAAATATGAATGTACAAAAATAGTGTTTTTTAACCATGTCTTCCCATGGGTCCACAGGAGAATTTGAATAAGCTGATGACCAACCTGAGGAGCACTCACCCCCACTTTGTACGGTGCATCATCCCCAATGAAACTAAGACTCCTGGTAAGGCACTTCTGATAGCCACACGAGCCCCAGCGTGCTTGCTGTATTGCATGAAATGTGGCACGTGTGTTCTCTCTTTCAGGGGCCATGGAGCATGAACTGGTCCTGCACCAGCTGCGGTGCAACGGGGTGCTGGAGGGCATCCGCATCTGTAGGAAGGGCTTCCCAAGCAGAATCCTGTATGCTGACTTCAAGCAGAGGTCAGATAGTCTCACTGTGATTTACTTTAGGAGGATCTTGTTATTTTCATTTTTCTCTTAAAATTGATGAGAAGAGAAACAAAGTTAACTTTTCGTATGTATAGACAAGAAAAGTCTGAAGTCCTGTGAGTGCAATGAGAATAAAGGGGTAGATAGCATTTATTGTTTATGTTAGACTACTATGTTGTTTCAGGAAAACTTCTTGTTGATGACAACAGCTACAAGTATTTCATTTATTTGTTTGGATTAAACAGATACAAGGTGCTGAATGCAAGTGCGATCCCTGAAGGGCAGTTCATTGACAGCAAGAAGGCTTCTGAGAAGCTCCTTGGGTCCATCGATGTTGACCACACCCAGTACAAATTTGGTCACACCAAGGTAAGATTCTCCACATCCCACCTGATGTGCGATCTCATCCCTGTCCCTTTGATCTTCATACAAAGTTTCTGATCTACAACTGCCCACGCACAGGTCTTTTTCAAAGCTGGTCTCCTGGGGCTCCTAGAGGAGATGCGAGATGACAAGCTGGCCCAGCTGATCACCAGAACCCAGGCCATGTGCAGAGGGTTCCTGGCAAGAGTGGAGTACAAGAAGATGGTGGAGCGAAGGTATTCAAAAGGGCACTCTAATCAACCTTATCGCCTAGGCCTTTTAACCCTGTTTCCTGTTACAATCTGACTTTAAACATCCCTGTCTCTATCACAGAGAGTCCATCTTCTGCATCCAGTACAACATCCGCGCCTTCATGAACGTGAAGCACTGGCCCTGGATGAAGCTGTATTTCAAGATCAAGCCTCTCCTTAAGAGTGCAGAGACGGAGAAGGAGATGGCCAACATGAAGGAAGAATTTGAGAAGACCAAAGAAAGCCTTGCAAAGGCCGAGGCCAAAAGAAAAGAGCTGGAAGAAAAAATGGTTGCTCTGATGCAAGAGAAAAATGACCTGCAACTCCAGGTTCAAGCTGTGAGTAGCAGAACCCATTTGTCCCAATTTGATGCTAAAATTTCAGCTGAGAGATCACTGTGGAACAGTCTACATTCCACCTAATTAAGAGACTCATTATCAATCTTTCCTGGTTCACACTTCACACTTCTTTTTGATGTTCTGTGAAATTTCACATACAGCATTACTGAAAACCATGGTGGGAGAATTCCTTGCTGTCAAGCAGGGGAAAATAGAAACATCTGACCCTTCCCCCTTCTTTTTTTTTCCTAGAAGGATATAGACAGGAAATAAGATGATTTCTGTTCCTTACTGAAAAATGCAAATAAGAACAAAAGAAAGAACAATAATCAGTGACTGCAAAGGGGATATTAGGGTGAAAACATGTCAACTTGAAAACAATATTCTGAATTTTCCAAAAACAGTCTAGCAACTTTCTGCTCAAATTTATTTTATATATTTTCTAGTACCTGAAAAATAGCATCATGGCAAGGATAGTGGTAAAGCTTTTTATAGATAATGACTATTTTTATGCAAAGTATGAGAGAGAGGGTTGATGTCCTCATTCTGATGTCCCAATAAATACCTAGAGGCTTGAGAAATATTTTGTTCAAAGGCCATTGTCTAAGCCATTTTTGTAGCACAAATTACAAGAGAATTTGGTTGTTGCCACCAAAATTAACAAAAGAAAAACTAAAAGCTACCCTTCAGTTCTCTGAATTCAGAGAAGAGAGTTAGTTGGTCTTACTGGGTCTATCGATTTTGGACACATAATTGCAAAATCTGAAGGAAAATGAATTGCATATAACTAGGTTGGCACTGTGGGTCTAATGTACTTTGCATAGATGAGGGTTTTCTAGATTGAGAAGTTTATGATGCCATCAGGAATCAGAGAAAATTGAAGGGGTTACCTAAATTTCATGTAAGCAAACCCCCCTACCTTCACTACTGTATGATCTCCTTACAACAGTATTCCATCTACTCCCCATCTACTCTTAGCTCTTCTTAAGAGAAACAGGCTTGCTATTTCCACAAGCATTGCCATGTTCTGTGTTCCAGTCCATGTGGTTCTTCAAGGTCTCCTTAATCCCAAACTACTCTGTCACTGAGAATGCTTCCTTTTAAGTCACATTTCTAATATTACTCTTCCCTCCTAGCAACCTTCAAAATACTCTATTTTTTATGGGTTTTTCTAAGCGCTTCTGAAAATAATATCACATAAGGAAAATTGACTTGAAATTATAAATTATATGCCAACACGGTACATATAGCATACAGCAAATATAGCTGTATATAATTTCACCAAAAATTATGACTTAAATTCCTTTTTTCAATCTTCAGATTTTATAAGTGCCCAGTAAATATTTTCTGAATGGTGGAAAGCCAATGAAAATTAACCTGAGGCCCTGTAAAGTAACTTACTTGGTTTCACCTGAAAATGTCCTGGGAACTAAAATCTAAAAAATGTCTATTAACTCTTCTCAGGAAGCAGATAGCTTGGCTGATGCAGAGGAAAGGTGTGACCAGCTGATCAAAACCAAAATCCAGCTGGAGGCCAAGATCAAGGAGGTGACGGAGAGAGCCGAGGACGAGGAAGAGATCAATGCGGAGCTGACGGCCAAGAAGAGGAAACTGGAGGATGAGTGTTCAGAGCTGAAGAAAGACATCGATGACCTTGAGCTGACCCTGGCCAAGGTTGAGAAGGAGAAGCATGCCACAGAGAACAAGGTATCAATCATATTCTCCTGTGCTACACTGAAGCTCTTCCACCCAACTAAGCTGCTTTATGGCATAGGTCTTCTCTTTCTTAACCCCTGTAGGTGAAAAACCTCACAGAAGAGATGGCAGGCCTGGATGAAACCATCGCTAAGCTGACCAAGGAGAAGAAAGCCCTCCAAGAGGCCCACCAACAGACCCTGGACGACCTGCAGGCAGAGGAGGACAAAGTCAACACCCTGACCAAGGCTAAAACCAAGCTAGAGCAGCAAGTGGATGATGTACGGTTAAAACTATATAAAAATAATTTTTTAAGTTTGTAACTAAGCAAGCATGAGTAGATATTCTCATGATGCATTAAGTAATTATCAGGCTCCTCCTATGAATAAGTTGCATAGAGCATCATCCCTACTATAAAAGAAATACACAAAAAAATAAAAACAATTGATAACAAAGCTGTGAGAAACAGATAATATAGGTAGAAGAAAATAAGAGAAAGCCAAGTTAGCATTTCCACCAAGAAAAGCTATAGCTACTGAACACGTCCTTAGCTAGGCTTGCAAGGCCATGGAAAGATATAAAAGAGAGAGGCATTCTAAGCAGAGAGCGGAGCAACAGCAAAGTTATAACTATCAATAAGGTTTTATATCAAGGGAACAAAAGGAACTCTGAATAAGCAGCCTAGAAGATAAATTTGGCATTAAATATGACCTGATATCTAATAGAGAGCCTCCATGAAAGGAAAGCATTAACAAAGTCACAGCTGGGAAATATTACCATGACATCCATCCCATGGGGTGAGATATTAATCACAATGGATTCCAGTGGGAAGATATAGTACATATGATACTTTGGTAGTAGTTCATGGTAATAATGTGATAATGAGGCATATTTCACCTTTTAAGTGGTGAATTCTTGAACTAGATAAATACCAGTAGAATAAATCTGCCTAATTCATAGAAAAATCAAAAGAGTTTGCTGGTTATATATGAATTAAAGTTTAACCTGGGACAAAAGGTGAGACCATTCCAGGAACCATAGTAATGAATAATTAACTTTTAGCTTGAAGGCTCTTTGGAACAAGAAAAGAAAATCCGGATGGACCTAGAAAGAGCCAAGAGAAAACTAGAGGGAGACCTAAAATTGGCACAAGAATCCACAATGGATATAGAAAACGACAAACAGCAACTTGATGAGAAACTCAAAAAGTAAGCAGTAAAGACAAAACTTTCATGAAGAGCTCAATGGGAATATTTCCCTGACTGACATAAAGTGCTTTTCTAACAGAAAAGAGTTTGAGATGAGCAATCTGCAAAGCAAGATTGAAGATGAACAGGCCCTCGCAATGCAGCTACAGAAGAAGATCAAGGAGTTACAGGTCAGTACTTGGTTTCCTTCAGTCTAACTCAACATGAAAACATGACTGACACAAAGAAGCTGAGTGTGTGCTTTCCTCTGTTCCCAGGCCCGCATTGAGGAGCTGGAGGAGGAAATCGAGGCAGAGCGGGCCTCCAGGGCCAAAGCAGAGAAGCAGCGCTCCGACCTCTCCCGGGAACTGGAGGAGATCAGCGAGCGGCTGGAAGAAGCCGGTGGGGCCACGTCTGCCCAGATCGAGATGAACAAGAAGCGGGAGGCCGAGTTCCAGAAAATGCGCAGGGACCTGGAGGAGGCCACCCTGCAGCACGAAGCCACGGCGGCCACGCTGCGGAAGAAGCACGCAGACAGCGTGGCCGAGCTCGGGGAGCAGATTGACAACCTGCAGCGGGTCAAGCAGAAGCTGGAGAAGGAGAAGAGCGAGCTGAAGATGGAGATTGACGACCTGGCCAGCAACATGGAGACCGTCTCCAAAGCCAAGGTACAGTCATGATTTAAGCGTCAAGGACTTCTGTAGGACAAGTGGGAGTGGCTCTCAATAATCATTAGTAACAGGTGATTCAAGTCAGGGGACACAGAAGGGGACCAGTCCTGGTGTGCTCACTCTATTTCAGAATAGCTGTAGTGAAATATTATGAAGAGTGAAAATATCAACTCTTTCAAATAAAAACAATTCAACAGTGCATCTTGAGAATTTTTTTGTAAAAGATCTATTCATTTATTTGAAAGGCAGAATGACAGAAAGGGAAGGAGAGGGAGGGGAAGACCGAGAGGGAGAGGGAAAGAGGGAAAGAGAGAGAGAGAGAATCTTTCATCTGCTGCTTCATTCTCCAAATGCCCACGCCAGGCAAGGCCAGGCTGATGCCAGGGGTCAGGAACTCCATCTGGTTCTCCCATGGTGTGAAAGGGACCCAAGCACTTAGGCCATCATCTGCTGCCTCCCAGGTGCAGTAGCAGGAAGCTGGATCAGAAGTAGAGGAGCCGGGATTGAAACCAACACTCTGATATGGGATTTGGGTGTCACAATGGCAGCTTCACCGGCTGTTCTGCAACACCTATCCTGCGTTTTGAGGTTTTTAAAGCACCTCACATTATGAGCTTTTTGTTTTCCCTTAAACACAACATATTTTACTTCTCAGAGACATATCATGAGATGAACTGGATGTGGTTATGATACTAAATCATTGTGACACAAAGGCAGTTCACAAGCAGTATGTTTGGACTATGTACCTTCTCACTGTTTCCTAACCTAAGGTCTCTGTTGCTTTCTCTTGTTTGTTAAGATAGCTTCTTCTCAAAATAAATGAAAACTGCAGCGCCTATGGAATGCTTGGGTCACTGGAACGTTCAACTTTCTTTGGTCTAAATACTTCCTTGAGACACCTTCTCCCTCTTTGTGCACGCAGGGCAACCTTGAAAAGATGTGCCGCACTCTGGAGGATCAAGTGAGTGAGCTGAAGACCAAGGAGGAGGAGCATCAGCGGCTGATCAATGACCTCAGCGCACAGAGAGCGCGCCTGCAGACGGAATCAGGTGGGATATTTGCCAGTGTTTTCCTTGGACGACAGCCAAACTTACCTTGGGTGGTTAATTTGTCTGAAAATTCTGCATTGAGTTATCTGAGATAATGTATTACCTTCCGGAAAACCCACTAATATAACACATAATTGATTCACTGACACGGAGCTACTTTCTTTCATATACCAGTATATATTTAGATAGACAGGCAGGCCCAAACCTTTTGTTTTTTAACATTCTTATGCAGGTTTGGCTCTAACCAAGAAGTTGTCAAACACTTTTCAAAATGCTTTCATGAGCTATTTTTTACATTATTTTCTTCATTCGGCTGTGTAATGTTATCCTCATTTTTAAAAAATGACAGATTATGGTAGTGATAAAGTGACTTGTCCAAGAATGCGTACTCCAATCTTTTTCCTGAAGTCTTGCCAACACAGTCAAGTAGGGAAATAGCCAGGAACACAACCCGGCTGAGGCACATTCAAAAGGAGGCGTCTAGAAAATCGATTAGCCAAATTGGAAACTCTCCATATTTACTCTCCTTTTTTGACTGACTTGTCCAAAGTCATACCACCTCAAATTAGAGGTAATAAATAGAAATTATTTTATGGGTCGTTTGGGATATGAAAATAATAGGCAGATGAAAGGACTGGAGAACTACTCTTTCATTCAAATATTGTTCTTTCTATAAAAAGCCTCAACATAAGGTTTTATTATTGTTAAGGAATTGGTCAGCACATTACATGGAAAAGAAAAAAAATTACACTCTCAAGAGTGCCAAAATGCTCTCTTCTAATTTCTCTTCCTCAATACATGTTTACTTACAGAAACTTGGAAGTATGAAAAAAATATAATGTGATGCTTAATAAATGACAAAGAAATAAGGTTTCCAGATAATCTGCTTAATAATGGTACTGAAAAGTTTTCCTACTTTTCTAATGTAATCTAGTGTATTCTTTGAATTATCAAAGAGTTGAAAACAAATTTAAATGCCCGTTAGTTTGGAAACTGATCAGGTATCCAGAAACCCGACTCACTGAGTGATGGAAGGACACTTAGTGATTTTTTAATATAAAAATGTTTCCAGGGCTTTTTTTTGAACATCATTTCCACTTACAGAGGCAATTACTCAAAGTCTCTTATAAGATAAATTCTTTCTTTCAAGTTGTCTACAAGATAAATTCTTTGTTTCAATCAATGTTCAATGAAAAGTAAACTAGACCAACACTATTGATTTAGATAAACAGCCTGGTATATTCAACTTTGATTTGCATTTCTTTTCACATTTCTTTATCAATTTCAACTGTGGTCAGATAATATTAACTATCAAATAATATTAACTATCACCCCAAATCTTTCATGTTGTTCATAAGCAAATAATCTACCCCAAAGTTTTCCTGTCTTTTCGTTTGCAAAGGTTTGCTCATGGGGGTTGAAGTAGATGTTGGTGGTTTGTTGTAATCTACACTCTATATTATGTTCAAACCTGGCCCCCAATCTCTGCTCCAGCATTTACTGCAGAGCTTTCATTTCCAAAGTCAGGCTGAGTTTTCTGCCTCTTGGTCGTTGCAGGTGAATTTTCACGCCAGCTAGATGAAAAAGACTCATTAGTTTCTCAGCTCTCAAGAGGCAAACAAGCCTTCACACAACAGATTGAGGAGCTGAAAAGGCAGCTTGAAGAGGAGATAAAGGTCAGCCCAACTTGTTATCTTTATGTCTGTTTTTGTGGTTGTCTTTGCCTACTTTTATAGATTTTCTTCTGATATATCTATCTATAAAATTAAGTCACCAATCTCTATGTTCTCAGGCCAAGAGTGCCCTGGCCCACGCCCTGCAGTCAGCCCGCCATGACTGTGACCTGCTGCGGGAGCAGTATGAGGAGGAGCAGGAAGCCAAGGCCGAGCTGCAGAGGGCAATGTCCAAGGCCAACAGTGAGGTTGCCCAGTGGAGGACCAAATACGAGACGGACGCCATCCAGCGCACGGAGGAGCTGGAGGAGGCCAAGTATGTTCTGGACATAGTTAAAATGGAAATATCTCTGTTAACAATTGAACAAGAAAGGAAACCTTGTTTTATAAAGGACTCATTATTCAATGCACTTCAAAAATTCAAGACTGAATTGTGGTGTGGGCAGAAATCTGGACAGTAGAAAGTTTAAGGTCAGAGTCAATCGTCTGTGTATAATGCACGGCTGTGTTACTGGAATTCACGTTTTGGTGGATGCCTCAGAAGAGATTCTGAGAGGGGCTCTCAAAAGAAAATTTACATCAACTTGGGAAAGCTTTTTTAGTAGCAGATTCATGAAAGACTGGCAAATAAGGAATATAATTAAACAAAGTCAAGTACGTTTCATTCATCTAACATCTGAGTCCTTACTGTGTGACAGCCTACAAGAACATAAAAAGACCATAGGGATTAAAATTAAGTGGAGACACAGACATAAACAGTGATGCAAGGTATATAGTGATATTTTGTAAGAGAGGCATAAACCAGCTACCCTGAAGTGTAAAATGCTGGTTCATGCTTATCATAGATGGCCTCAGAGCTTGACTATGAAGCATAGCAATGCTGAAATTTGGTTTCCAGTGTTTGGTAGTAGGACAATGGGGATGGTTAACACCGCATCAGATTTATAAAACAAGTCTGATTAGCAAAGTGTTAAAGAAGTATGACTCACGTGTACCAGCTCTGAAACTGCCAACTCTGCCCATGGCCGTTCGCTCCTATTGTCCATGTTTCACTTTGCAGGAAGAAGCTGGCCCAGCGTCTGCAGGATGCTGAGGAACACGTGGAAGCTGTGAACGCCAAATGCGCTTCCCTTGAGAAGACGAAGCAGCGGCTGCAGAATGAGGTGGAGGACCTCATGATTGACGTGGAGAGGACAAACGCTGCCTGCGCAGCGCTGGACAAGAAGCAAAGGAACTTCGACAAGGTATTCTGCAAAGTTTCTGCTTAGGCATTCAACATGATTGACAACAGCCTCCACACTCCGTGCATCTTATTCAGACCACCTGAGGGCTGTTCCCACTAGCTTTTGCTCCACTGGCAAGTGTATGTGTAAGGCAGGGGTTCACTTCCTGTGGTTTCTATTCTTCCCATTCACAATTATTTTTCAATCCCAGATCACCTCAACCGTGCTTGAGAGCTGCATCCCATCCGACTTTCTCCACTAATCTTCCTGACGTTCCATGTCCTTTAGATCCTGGCTGAATGGAAACACAAGTATGAAGAAACTCACGCTGAACTTGAAGCCTCACAGAAGGAGTCCCGCTCCCTCAGCACAGAACTGTTCAAGGTTAAGAATGCTTATGAGGAATCTTTAGACCAACTTGAAACCTTGAAGCGGGAAAATAAGAATTTGCAACGTGAGTAGGTTTTCTGTGTGTTCTTCAACAAAAGACATGGTAAATGGTTTTCCCTCTCTGGACATATTTTTCTATTTCTGTTCACCAACAGAGGAGATTTCTGACCTCACGGAGCAGATTGCAGAAGGAGGGAAACGTATCCATGAGCTGGAAAAAGTAAAGAAGCAAGTTGAGCAGGAGAAGTCAGAACTTCAGGCTGCGTTAGAGGAGGCAGAGGTAGAGTCTTTGTTGTATGTGCTAAAACAATTATAGGAAGCATCAGATTCTACTGGGTGCAAGGATTAGTGAATTAAAAGAAATGAAAAATAATTTTTAGTCTGTGTACTAAGTATGAGGATGGAAACTTTACTAGGCACAGCAGCAATGTAACTGTATGGCAGGAACTGTGCTAGACACTGGGAAAACAAAGATGAGTAAGTAGAGGGCCCTATTCTCAAGGGCAGAATCTAACTGGACGGACAGAAGCATACAAAACCAACAATAACACATTGTTGAAATTTCTCTAACAGTAGGCTAACGATGTACAGCCATGCCCCACAAAGCACTATTTCAGTAAATAATGAACCAAATATGCAATAGTGGTCCCATAAGAGTATAACGGAGATGAGAAATTCTTATTGCACAGTATTTTTACCATGCCTTTTCTATGTTTAGATATACAAACACCACTGTGTTACAGTATTCACAACAGGAACATGCCATCCAGGATTGTAGACTAGGAACAACAGTCTATACCATTTAGCCTACAGATGTAGGGTTCTATGAACTCTAGATCATGCTAGCACCCTCTATGATGATTGCACAATGACAAATTGTCCAGTGATGCACTTCTCAAAATATATTCTATCTAATGATCCATTTCTCAGACCATATTCCTGTTGTCATGCAACATGACTATACTCTGGCAGTACAGAGGTATAACCAACTCTTATTTCTAGAAAGCTACACACTTCCATTCCCTTGATAACATCACCTCTTTTTCTCATGAAGGCGTCTCTTGAACACGAAGAGGGGAAGATCCTGCGCATCCAGCTTGAGCTGAACCAGGTCAAGTCTGAGATCGACAGGAAAATTGCTGAGAAGGACGAGGAAATTGACCAGCTGAAGAGAAACCACATCAGGGTGGTGGAGTCGATGCAGAGCACGCTGGATGCGGAGATCAGGAGCAGGAACGACGCCATCAGGATCAAGAAGAAGATGGAGGGAGACCTCAATGAGATGGAGATCCAGCTGAACCACGCCAACCGCATGGCTGCCGAGGCCCTGAGGAACTACAGGAACACCCAGGGCATCCTCAAGGTAAACGGTCCAAGAGGTGCCCAGGATGGAGGGAGGGCGGCAGCCCTGAGAACACGGTGTCTCAAAGACTGTCCACTCCACAGGACACCCAGCTGCACCTGGACGATGCTCTCCGAGGCCAGGAGGACCTGAAGGAGCAGCTGGCCATGGTGGAGCGCAGAGCCAACCTGTTGCAGGCTGAGATCGAGGAGCTGCGGGCCACGCTGGAGCAGACGGAGAGGAGCAGGAAAGTCGCAGAACAAGAGCTCCTGGATGCCAGTGAACGTGTGCAGCTCCTCCATACTCAGGTGTGTATAATAATACAACAGGAAACTGTACAAAGGAATGAAAATGAAATTCTTGCTGAAATCTTAGTGTTATTTACAAATTTTTCACAATGCATAATGGAGAATAAAATTTTAAGTAAATTTTTGACTAACAATATTTTATCTGAATTGTGACAACAACTTAATTGTCTTTTAAAAATAATTCTCAACTCAGATGACTTATGGGACAAGAGGGATACCAATTGGTTAATTTAATTAATCAGTTTGTGAATTCATTGGAATATCAGGCATCCTAATTTTGCTGTCATATACTTAATGCTTCTAAATTTGTTATTTTAACCAGAATACCAGCCTGATCAACACCAAGAAGAAGCTGGAGACAGACATCTCCCAAATCCAGGGAGAGATGGAGGACATTGTCCAGGAAGCCCGCAATGCAGAGGAGAAGGCCAAGAAGGCCATCACTGATGTGAGCATAGGGCAATACCCTGGGCGGTCAGACTTGGGTCATGACATGCTCTCTCTGCTCTCTTAACTCAGTCTGTTTTACTGCTGGGTAGGCGGCCATGATGGCGGAGGAGCTGAAGAAGGAGCAGGACACCAGCGCCCACCTGGAGCGCATGAAGAAGAACATGGAGCAGACGGTCAAGGACCTGCAGCACCGCCTGGACGAGGCCGAGCAGCTGGCACTCAAGGGCGGCAAGAAGCAGATCCAGAAGCTGGAGGCCAGGGTGGGTCTTCAGACCAGCATGAATTTCCATCTCACTGTGATCCAGTGCACAATTTTGAATACCTAACACTGCTAGATAGTAGGGGGCATGCTGAGATGATGGAGAGAGATTCCCTGCTGCCTGAGAGCTTATAAATGGGGCAACTGGACAAGGGCGTCAAAAACTGTATACAAAACAGAGTAAAAAGTAGAGATTCATCGAGTGAATGGAAAATGTGCACATCTGTATGATATCCATCTTATTCCAGGTACGTGAACTTGAAGCAGAAGTTGAAAGTGAGCAGAAGCGCAATGTCGAGGCTGTCAAAGGTCTACGCAAACATGAGAGAAGAGTAAAGGAACTCACTTACCAAGTAAGGAAAATAACCTGTCTAGGTTTTCACCCAATCTGTAAGAGACTAAAGCCATATATACAGTATATGAAACTCACCCTTTAAAATATTTCAGACTGAGGAAGACCGTAAGAACGTTCTCAGGCTCCAGGACCTGGTGGATAAACTGCAAGCCAAGGTGAAATCTTACAAGAGACAAGCCGAGGAAGCGGTGAGTCCAGCACCTCTGGGGGAGACAGGGCAGCCTCTGGTTCTCACATGTGACCAGGCCAATTTAATTAAAGGGCTAAAAGAAAAGATGAGTAAGTGAGAAAGAATGAAAAGAAAGCAACTGAATCAAGGTCTGAGAATGAGAAGAAACAACCACTTGATGGACTAGGGGAAAATGTTCTAGGGAGGGGCAGAGAAAATGCAAAGCTTTTGAGTGGAAAAGGTCTAGTTTAAGTGACAGAAGGAATCGGGAAGAGAGCAGTATAGATGGAGATAAGAGCTAAGTGAGAGGCTGATCAGAAGCTCTCCTGGGAAATACTAACAAGTAAGATTTTATCCCAAGTACAGTGGAGTGCTGAGAAGCCAGGGGAGTGTTGTAAGCTGAATCAGCCATGATCTGATTTATATTTTGTGAGAGTATCCTGGCTACTCTATGGAGAAAAGATTATTGGATAACACAGGTGGGTGCTGGGAGACATGTTGGGAAGTTTTCCAGGTGGTTTTGGGGCTTGGATAAGGATAGTAACGGAGCAAAGAGACAGAAATGCTAAGATTCAACATATATTTTGGAGGCAGAAACTACAAGATATGCTAGTAATTTGCATATGATATGAAAGAAAGTAAATCAAGGGTAGTTCATCAAGTTTATAGCTTGATGAATGATGTAACACTCACTACAATGGGAAAGGAAAGATCAGATTTGCAGAGCAAGAAGGAAATAGTGATTTTGTTTTGAATAAATGAAGTTGAAAAACCATTGTATATGCAAGTGAAAATGTCAAGTTGATAGCTTAATCTAAGAGTCTGAGACTCAGAAGGTCTTGGTTATGTTCCAGCCAACAGGTTCTTGGCACTCCACCTTATCTCATTTCCCCATCCTGTGGCTTTTCTGAAATTGTAATCAAATGGTGTCACAAGAGTGGTGCTCTATTCACTGGTGGTTTTGTTTTCCCCTGCACTGCAGGTCTGAGAAAAGAGATGAGGGGGAGAGAGAGAGAGCGAGAGAGGTAGAGGGTGAGAGGGCGAGAGGGCGAGAGGGCAAGAGAACGAGAGGGCGAGAGGGCAGAGGATGAGGGAGAGAGAGAGAACACACACATGGTCCTCACACTCACACCTGGACTTCCTCTAGCTCCTTACTTTCCTCCTGTGTGAGAGCAAGATCCGAGGTTTTCCTCAAGCTATAGTATCTAGTGATTCTAAGCTTTAGGAAAGTTCTCACTTTGAATGCCAGATTTTGCATGGTTCTTAAGGAGACTTTGAAAAAGAATGATTACTGGAGACTAAACCAGAATGGGCTTCCTCAAGTTCTCTGCTGTATATTCAAGCATAACCAGAGAACAAACTATTTTTGGAAACACTAAACATATTTAATTTCTAAATTCCATTAAGTGGCAATAATTTGGACTCAAGTAGCAATAATTTATAGTTAAGGCTAATAGTTTGGTATAATATTGATTGCCTATATTCATTTTTAAAAGGCTTGGTTTCATTCTCTAGATTCTTAAAAAAATAAGCAAAGCTGGACACCTAGCACACTTAGTAGCAGCTCTAAAATGTTCAGCTGTTCTAGAAGTTCAGAGACAAATGTCATCTGTGTTTCCTTGTTATCTACAAATTCACGAAGCCTAAGGAGACTTAACACACACACACACACACACACACACACAAAACCCTCTAGGTTTTTTTTTTTTTTTTTTTGAAAATTTACTACAATGAAACACCTTTAAATAAAATAAAATTTAAGACCCACTGACTTGAGAATCTAGGAATTCTAAATGTTTTTCCTCATAAACACATTTCCATTCACAGGAGGAACAATCCAATGTCAACCTCTCCAAATTCCGCAAGCTCCAGCACGAGCTGGAGGAGGCCGAGGAGAGGGCTGACATTGCTGAGTCCCAGGTCAACAAACTGCGGGTGAAGAGCCGGGAAGTTCACACGAAGGTCATAAGTGAAGAGTGATCCATCCACATGCTGGAAAGTGACCAAAGAAATGCACAAAATGTGAAACTCTTTGTCACTCTGTTTTGTACTTATGATTTTGGGAGATAAAAAATTTATCTGCCAAGAATTTGTGAGTCTCTTTTTCTCCTGCATGTCAAATTAGCTTTTAATGTGAAAAAAAAAAGGAAAGAAAAAACAATAATCTTCTTACATATTACAGAAAAGTGGTTGGTCAAGATTAAAACATGAGAGAGAACAGCTAGGTCACGTCCAGTGAGTACTGCCATCCTTAAACTACCCCTGTGGGAAACAGATGAAACCCAGAGGAATTCCGTAGGCATAAAGAACATGGGGCGTTTGATAAACCTCACTTGGCAGAATATCATTTAGTTAGTGGAATTATAGATTTTCTTCATAAATAGAAAGAACATTCACAATAGGAAATATTTCATCCTAAGATGGAGTAAAAATAAGTTGAAACACTAATTATCTACATAAAAGAAAAAGTAAAAAATTGAGATCAAATGCTGTCAAGATATTTAAAATGCAAACTCTTCACATTAACAACTGAGTTGGGATTATGATCCCTTGAGAGGGAAATATGCTCTGAGGTTTGATTCTTGTTAACGATATGAGATTATCCATTTTTTTGTCATCTGTAAATGCTTAGGTGTTTCTGTGCCTCCTCCAGGGTTTCCACATTAGAATGCTAAAGAGGAGGTAAGAATGAATATATTCCTGGTATTTGTCCTATTTTCTTGGAACTGTCTGTATCTTATAAAGCTTTCCTCTCAGTACTTTTGATAGCAATAGGTCAATATTTTTTTAAAGTCAGTTCCCTACTCTCATTATTTTACACTTAGATTTCTATACAGTGCTTTTGTATAGTGCTATGGCAATTATTATCATCATTGCTATACTGGTATTACTACCACAAGTTTACATGGGCTAAGGGTAATGTGGACCTTCTATCCATAGTCATTTTTAATAGTAAGCCAGTAAAATAGCAAGTAGCTTGTCTGTCAGGAATATAATAAAGATGTTGTGGGAACAGTACAGACTATTTAAAAGGAACAATATATAATTAAATATTTTGATTATATCATTAAATGGGTTAAATTATCCAGGTCTATACAACAGGACGCCAGCTCCTGAGGAAGATTCTATCTGGGTTGTCACGTACCACCACTTATTTTCCATTGATCATTGGAGACAACTACTTAATCTTTAGAGTAATTTAAAAGCACTTTTTAACAATTATTAATATCCAATTATCTGTTAAATGTTACAAGCTAATATTACAATTCCATACTGCTCTTTCACCTGGTTTTTGACTTCATGAGAATGTACAGAGGTTAAGTGAAGAGGAGAGGGAGGAAGGGTCTGATCATGGCAGCAAATCTGAGTGGTATCTTCCACTTGACAGTGACCCTCCTAGGAAACAAGAGATCTCTTTTGCCCTTTGGAACATTCCCCCCACAACCTGCTTATCTGCCTCCTCTTGATAACAATATTCTCCTGGGAGCCCTCTTAAGAGATGACCATTATCCTCTCATGTTTTTAGAACTCCTTAGTTTTATTTCTCTCAATCCTCATTATTGCTTATCCTCGTGTAGAGGGACCTTTTATCTTTGAGGTTCATACTACTTAGCCATTCCACATACCTATTTTTGACATATGACTTTTCATTCATTAAAAATTTTGGCACCTGCCTTCTCTCTCCACCCAACTCTTACCAGTTTCTTGGAGATTTCTATGTCCATATAAATGATTCATCCAACATATTGATTCTACCTTTATTATCTTCTCTGTCACTCTACATCTTCCATAATACCACTCTAGAAAATATCATCAAAATTACCCAAGCTTCAAAGTCATTAAATCAAACACCTCATTATTGACTCTGTAGGTAGCTTGTTGGATTATTCCAAACATAAATTTTCAACCCCACTGACATCTGCAGTATTCAAACTCTTTTACTTTTTCCATTTCCATCAGCCTGTTTGTCTTCCAAATCAAGCAAAAAATTCATAACCTATCTTTATGTCCAATTTCTTCACAACTTCCTAAACTTCTTTGCCATTCTCTACCCCATCACACCTGAGTGGAAAGATACCAAATATGAAAGTGTCCAGCAATATACTTCTCAATGTTTCAAAGAAAATGGTAATATTATTAACTCACACTTTGTCTTCAGTACTGGACTTAAGCTAAACTTGCTGTATGATTCTCTTTATTTCTATTTTAAGTCTTATCCACATTCCTTAAACCTCTGTTTTCCTCTTTGTCCTTAACAAATGACTTCACACTCTTCTTAAAAGAAAAAAAAAAAGGGCCGGTGCTGTGGCTCACTAGGCTAATCCTCCACCTGCGGCGCCGGCACACTGGGTTCTAGTCCCGGTCGGGGCACCGGATTCTGTCCTGGTTGCCCCTCTTCCAGGCCAGATCTCTGCTGTGGCCAGGGAGTGCAGTGGAGGATGGCCCAACTGCTTGGGCCCTGCACCCCATGGGAGAACAGGAGAAGCACCTGGCTCCTGCCATCGGATCAGCGCGGTGCGCCGGCTGCAGTGCGCCGGCCGCGGTAGCCATTGGAGGGTGAACCAACGGCAAAGGAAGACCTTTCTCTCTGTCTCTCTCTCTCTCACTGTCCACTCTGCCTGTCAAAAAAAAAAAAAAGTCAGCAAGCTGGTGGAATAAAATAAAAGGCTCCCTGCACTTATCTCTCATTGCAACAATATTATTTCACAGCTATCCATGGACATAAGTGTCCTTGGGCGAGCTTTGGAATTCCCTATATTGGAGCACAAGTTCTAGGAGGACTGTTTTGAGAGGACAAACCCAGCCCAGGAGGCAAGTCCACTGACCATGGTCCCAGTTTCAGGAGCAGTTCCTTCCATCTGTGAACTGGACTGCAATCACATTTGCCCTTGGTTGTGCTCCTTGAATGCACAGACACTGTGCTCACTTCGGCAGCACATATACTAAAATTGGGATGCACAGACACCAATAAAGGCCATACAGATAACAAAGAATCAGGCAAATGTGTAAAGCTCTACTAACAAATACCAAAGATATGGAAATCTATAAACTACTTGACAAATAACTCAAAGTTAAAAATAAGTTCAATGAGATGCAAGAAAGCAGAGATGGATAACTATACAAAATTAGGAAAATTATATATGACAAATTTAGGTTTAATTTAAAATGGAAATCAAAAAATAAAACAGAAATCCTAGAGCTGGAAAATGCAACAGAATTGAAAACTTCAACAGAGAGATAAGGCATTGTGGCACAGCAAGTTAAGCCACTGTGTGGGATGCCTACTGGAGTGCCAGTTTGAATCCTGGCTACTCCACTTCCAACCCAGCTTCCTGCTAATGCATCCTAGGATAGAGTAGATGATGGGAAAGTTCTTGGGCCCCTGCCTCCCATATGGGTATCTGGATGGAGTTCCAGGCACCTGGCTTGGGACTGGCCCAGTCCTTGTTGTTGTGGGCATTTGGGGAGTGAACAGGTGAATGAAAGATTTAATCCTTTCAAAAAATAAGTCTAGGCCCAAATGGTTGCACAGGTGAATTCTAGCAAACATTTAAGGAAGAACTAATACCACTTCTCCACAATTATCTTCAAGAAAGCAGAAGTAGATGAACATTTTCCAGTGTATTCCATGAGGTCAGCATGAGTCTATATAAAAATCAGAGAAAGACATTACAAGAAAACTATAGACTAGTAATGCTCTGTTATCTCTCATATCATGGATATAAAAATCCTTAATAAATTTTTTTGTAAATCTAATCCAATAGTGTATAAAAAGAATTATATACCACAGCCAAGTGGGATGTATTCCAACAGCTCCAAAACCTCCACTCCTTGCAGTTCACCTACTCCAGATTTTCTATCAATTGACATCAAGACTTCCTATCCATTGATCCTCACCCCTTTCTCATTGTTCTGATATTTTCCCTCATATCACCACTTCCTTCCCTAACCAAGCTTAGATTTAATGGTTCAATATGTCATTTGAAAAGACTAATTCCTGGGGCCAGCATTGTGGTTCAGCAGTTAAACTGCCACTTGTGATGCCAGCATCCAAAATTGGAATGCTGGTTCAAGTCTCAGCTGCTCTGCTTCCAATCAAGTTCCTTGCTAATCTGCCTGGGAAGCAGCAGCATATGGTCAAATTACCTGGGTTCCTGGAGACCAGGATGGCTCCTGGGTTCAGCTTGGCCAAGCTTCTGTTTTAGGAGCAAAACCAGTGGATGCAAGATGTCTCTCTGAGCCTGTGTGCATGTGCATGTGTGTGTATACCTGTCTGTTCATCTTCCTCTATCACTCTTTCAAACAAATAAATCTTTTTATAAAAGAGATGAGTCCCCTTGCTCCTCTCTCCCTATATTGAACTTGCCTGACAAGTCTCACCTTGATTAAACCCAATCACTAAACCACTGAAGCCACTGAAGTTGCTGGAGAAAACAGCTTTACTAACTCGTCTCATTTGAACTTCATGGTTAGATATAGTTACTGAGATACTCTGGGCAGTTGCAGGACATCTCCCACTCTCCAAAACGAACACTGTACATCTCCTGTGCACCTTCTGCATCTCCCCCACTGCCCTGGGGACGCTCAGACACTGCCCTTACCTCATCCTACACTGAGAAAACCAAAGCAAGCAAATAGGAACTCCCGTGTTGTCTCATCATCAAATCTGCCAACTAACCTGAATGGTGCCTTCACTCTCAGTCCTTTTTTAAATACAAAAACTATCCCTGCTCTCTTCATAGTCCAACTCTTTCATTTGCCCTCAAATTCAAGCCCCTCTTTCTTTGTTTTTAACCATTACCTCATCCCTCTCTTGCATCACCAATCTGTCTAACTCTACAGGATCCTACTCATCAACACAAATATGCTATATTCTCCTGTCTTTACCCTAAGACTGCCTCCAAATACAACTTCACTTATTAAGTACCCTTCTTAACCATCCTTTCTTTTTCCCTAATTTTTATTATAAGACAATGTACATGCCCCTAGCTGGATCTGGGATCTCAGTGCTCCAGATATTACAGAACAGAGACTACTATGTCTTTCCAAATTCTAAATCCCTGACCCACAGAACACATATGCATAATAAAAGCTGTTATTTTAAGCCGCTAGTTTTGGAATAATGACTTCTGAAACTGTATTAACTGGAACATGATACAAGCCCTCATTATAATCTAACATCATTTTTTCAGTGCCTACTACCCACGGAACTGCTACCTATCCTTGGCCCATCCTTACTGCCTACATCTAACTCAGAAACTAGAGTAGTTCTTTTAAATTTCAGTTAGATTATATCATTCCTCTTCCTACAATTCTCATTGGTTTCCCATCTCACTCAGGTGGAAAATCAAGGTCTCCACATGGTCCCATGATGACCTAACTTATCTGACCCTCCCCTCTCCCTTCCCTTCCACTCTCCCCTTCAACCATTTTGCTTCTGTCACAGGCTTCCTTGCTCATTTTCAAAAACTGACCAGTTGTGGGGAGCAACTCGGACTAGACTAAGTTACTGGAATTAAGACTTATTCTATGCATCTGCTCTCCCACAATATGGCGCTGGGAGAGGAGTAAACAACTTTTACACAGCTGCCTCCAGTTCGACCAGTAACCTGCAGGAGCTGATCCTGCTCCTGATTGGAGGAGAGCAGCGTACTCGGCGTGTGGGTAGCAGAGTTGGGATTGGTGGAAGAGGACTATAAAGGAGGAGAGAGACAACATGCACCAGGAACATATAAGGGGAACATCCAAATAACATCTGAGCAGCCCCCGAGAGAGCCGGCCGGCGGTGTGCCGCTCCCCCGCGGAAGTGGGGAAAGTGGCAGGGGGAACCGCCCTTCCACGGAGGTGGAAGGGACGGTAGCCAACCTGGGAAGAACCAGCAGCAAACCCGGGAAGGGCTGAGCAGACAGAAGAACAGCGCAGGGCCCTGTGTCGTTCCTCCGCGAAGAGGGGGAGCGACAACCAGTAAAAATTACATTTATATATTTACATATATTTATGTATATCATGTTGTACAACATATTTTAAAATATGTTTTCATTGTAAAATAGCTAAATGAAGGCAATTAAGATAATATGACCTCACAGAATTATCTTTTTTTGTGTGTGTGGTGAGAAAAACTTAATATCTACTCTCTTAGATATTTTCAAGTGCACAATACATTGTTATAGTAACCATGTTGTACAATAAATCTCTTGAACTCACTCCTCCTGTCTATTTGAAATTTTATATTCTTTGACCAACATCTTCCCAGTTCCATTCCCAATCCCCTCTGGTATCCACCAATCTAATCTCTGCTTCTATGAATTCAACTTTTTTAAGATTCAACTTAGAAGTGAAATCATGCAGCATCAGTCTTTTTTGTGCCTGGCTTATTTCACTTCACATAAATGTCTTCAAGGTTTCTCTCCTTTGTCAAAGGTTGGACATGTTGGGTGTGCTCCTGCCTCAGGACCTTTGTACTTTCTGTTCCCTCTGTTAGAAATCATCCTCTTCTAGATATCCATATGGCTTGTCCCTTCTGTCTCTCAGACTTTTGTGCAAGTGGCACCTTAATGTAGAAGCCTACCCAGATCACAAACCTTGGTGCATATTCCTTTTCTCCTTAGTCTACTTAATTGCTCCTTTGAGCACTTACTGCCATGTGATATAACTACATATTTGCTTATCTGTGTGTGACTGACATTCCTATGGAGGCATGGGCTTTGCTAGTTTTTGCTGTATCCCATGCTACAACAAGAGCAGGCACAGAGTAGACAGTTAGCAATAGCAATAATAAATAATAATAATAAACAAGTGAGTAAATGTATGCACCCACAAGCAGGGATGAGAACTGTGGAGGGGAATGAACAGTGGACTTAAAATGAACAGATGGGGACCAACGCTGTGGTGTAGTGGGTCCTGCAGTGCCGGCATCCCATATGGGTGCCAGTTCGAGTCCCAGCTGCTCCACTTCTGATCTAGCTCTCTGCTATGGCCTGGAAAAGCAGTGGAAGATGTCCCAAGTCCTTGGGCCCCTGCACCCATGTGGGAGACTGGGCCTGGGTCCTGGTTTTGGATTGGCACAGCTCTGGCCATTGTGGCCATCTGGGGAGTGAACCAGCGGATGGAAGACCTCTCTCTCTCTCTTTCTCTGCTCTGCCTCTCTGTAACTCTGCCTTTCAAATAAATACATCTTAATAATAATAAAAAAAAGAACAGACAACCTCTTTCAGTAGTGACACCCCTTTGAAGCTTCAGAGACTGTAAAAGAAGACACCACAGAGACAAGCTGGATCTCAGGGGGTTTTATTGACATGCCACCACGGGGGAACGCCACAGAGACCAGGACAGGAATATCTCCAGCCCAATCCAGACTGAATGATTTGAACAAAACTTATATAAGAAAACAACAACAACAACAAACTCTGGTTCATCAGACATTCCTAACCAACACTTACCTCCAGCCTTTTATTACCACACTAACTCCTAGGGTATATTCAGGGGAAGTGTCAATATGCCATGGTAACCTTCATCTCTCAGTAAGAAGTATTGACCATAGCAGCCCCGGTTATATTATCCCAAGCATTTAACATGTGGTTTCTGTGTTGGGGTATGAATTGAGATTATAAATGGGTTATATATAATATCAAATGTACACATATACATACATACAAAATACATACATATATATATATAAAACCTAATTATATGCATACAGCCCTGTATGGTGAAAGCAGTATTATATTTTCACCAAATTTATGTTTTTAATAAATTAAGAAGTACAAGTTCACAAAAACCTATATAATTTTTTCTAATTTGTGAGGATAATGGGGAAGGGAGGTGATGCTAGAGAAAAGCTTTTACCCACGCTGCTTAAAAACAGCACCCAAAATAACTCTCAGGTTAGACAAAGCCATCCCCCCCCCAACAGCTAATCATAAAGAAACACAAAAAGACCTTAGCAATCACTTCCCATGTTTTCTAAACAGACAAGCCTTAGAGGAAGAAGTCTAAGGGAAATGTCTCCTTTCTCATTCAGCTTTGCTTCTCTTCTCTCTTGGTCCAAGCTCTACCGGGTTCTCTTTTGCACTCCTAAGGGTCTGTGTTAGCTGCCACTAGAATATGATTGTCCTGCTTCAGAGCTTTCAAGATCTGAATGATCATATCTATAATGGATCAAAGCTCTGACTTTTAGGCAGGGAGTTCTCATTAGCTGTAAGTCTATAACTCACCCTATTTGTCTTGGTCCCATCCACATTTTCTTCTTTCATCTTTCAGTTCCAAATGTTGTACATATGTTTAATAAATACTTATTAAGTCTATAATCCAGATAGAGGTTCTTAAATAATTAAAAATAAATAATTTGTGAAAAGTCAGAACACATTTCTTTCTGACTTAGAGTCTAATTATTTGTATATGTTACCAGATTTCTGTGAGTCATGTCCATGGAGATCTAAAAAAAATAATAATAAATAAGATAAAACCTAAAAACCTACATCAAAATAAATTTTTAAAATATAAAAATTTCAATTTGTTAATGTGTTAAAGGGAAATTATAAATCAATAGGATTAGAAAAACAGGGATCTCATTAATAAGTAATTTAAGCCAGCAGATGATAGTTGAAAATATCATTCCAGATCATCAGGACCCAAAGTGGGTAGATTTCCTGTCATATTCAGCAATAGCTGCCTGAATGGCAAAAGCATCACAACCTTATTTACAAGTATTACAACAATATGCGATGGTCCGGCTATCTTCTCAGTCCATAGGGAGAGGACTGCGGAATCCATGCTTTCCTCCCACCTTAAAAAAGAAATGCAGTACCCACCTCATTTGAGCTCCAGCTAGTCATGAGAGTCTGCCCATGAACTAGGAGCGCATGCTTGTATCTCCTCCTATTGCACAGTGGAAATGTGCATGGAACATCACACAGCATCCTCAGTGGAAACACTTAAGCTAGAGACGTTCACGGCAAGTCCCTCAGGAGGCAACAGAGGTGTTTATATCCAGTCTAACTCCTTTATGCCTCCCCGACTGGTCCATCACCACTGCCTAATCTTAGAACTCACTTTACCCTTCGTGGTTAGACTATCAGACTCTAAAAGAATCTATCGCCCATCTTTCTAAACTCCAAACTCTAGCTGGGAATTTTCTGTCTTAATATCTATCACTCACTGCTTCCAATCATAGTGTTGGATCTAAAATTCATCCCAGACTTCTTAATGATTCTAAGCACTAACAAATTGATTAGTCCTAAACTCTTCATGCTGGCTCATTCTGTCAGACCAATTTAATAGGAGAGTAAGTGCGAAACTGGCTTTGAATTCTGTGATGAATGATGCAACAGCCAAGCTGGAGAAACAGCGCGAGAAGCCCTGAATCCCCATCCCCTATCAAATGCCTATACAGAACCCTAGATCATCCTCTGTCAAATTATTTATAGGTG
This sequence comes from Oryctolagus cuniculus, assembly GCF_051225735.1. Taxonomy (NCBI): domain Eukaryota; kingdom Metazoa; phylum Chordata; class Mammalia; order Lagomorpha; family Leporidae; genus Oryctolagus; species Oryctolagus cuniculus. Next base: position 54,648,203 of record NC_142883.1, on the reverse strand, counting down.
ACAAGAAATATTTCTAATTATATCCATTCACAGCCACAGTCAGTGAATATTGTGCAAAGAGATTGCCAAAAAAGGTTTTGCCAAGTAGGTTCCCAGCTAGGACAGCTGAGGTGGCTGCTGTGTTTGCAGAACAGTGTCTATAAAAGTGGAGCTGAGATGCCCCTGCCCCGTCCTTCCTCAAAATTCTAAGGGTAGGTGTATGTGGAAGAACACTTGGCGAGTTTTACATTCCTAATGACAATGGTTTCTCAGTTAAGGGCAATGCCTAGTTTTACTTTACAATATTCTTGAGGATAGTGGTCTAATATAGTTGCTAATATTTTGTGATGAAATGGGGAAAAAAAAGTCTCTTGCCTTCTCTTTGTTTTTTGTTTCAACAGTAGTCTCTGCTTTGAACCTGCCACCTTCTCCATCTGGTACGACAAGAGGTAAGAACGATTTATTATTATGCTCTGACGAACAAAGGGATCTCTGCATTGCTACATCTTAGTGAGCTACCATTTTACTTCCTAGTGTAGCAAATGGCTTCTTAGATGATTTTGACTTTCAGGCCGCTTAACCAAACTTTTTATGAAATTTCTCTCCCACATATTGTTAGAATCTCAGAGAGAATGCAACCATCACATGTAAAATTTTATGTGAACTACTGTTCCCACTTAGCCAATAGCATGTATCAGGGAAACAACATGGTAAACCAATAATTCATTGATGTGCAAGTAAAAACATTTAGGTGCCAATCCAGGCTTTTTACTGATTTCAGCTGCCTGGGTCAAGCCAGTTCATTTTTATTGAAATTGAAATACAATGTGTTGCCATGGAATTAGCAGTGAACCTGGATTAGGAGAACAGGACTCATGTGGCGGCACCACCTCTTACCACCCCTGTGACACTGAATGACCCTTTACCTTTCTGGACTTTAGTGTCCTCATCAGTACATTGAGGTGGCTGGATTTTAGTGGGCTGCTGAGGTCCCTCCGGCTCTTGCCCCCTGCGATCTAAGTCAGGGGTTTTCAAAGACTCCACCACAGAATCAAAGCACTGAATGGACACCACCCCCAACCCCATCCCACATCTGCTCATACTGAGACATGTACTTTTAGTATTATGTTAGGAGTATATATAATAATGAAAATCTACTCTATGTCAAGTATTGTTTTAAATGAGTTTATATTTAAGACAACAGCTATACCAATTTAGAAAAGAACAGAAAACAGTGTTGATGTGGAAATATTCCTTATTCAAACTTGAACAAACTATGTGAGTGAGTTCATGAACTTCATGAAATATACTTGAGATCCACTGGCACTTGTGACTCAAAAAGTGGGGGGTGACTGATGTAAGCATTAAGATAGGAAAGATAACATCCTTTCTGTGTTTGTAAACTGACTACACTGTAGTAATCTACATGTGTTAACTGACAATTGCCTAGTGTAAAAACAAAACAAAAAATGTAATAGAACAGCACTTCTTCAGTGAAAGAACTCTAATCCTAGATGTTCCAGTATCTGTGCCCTGAAAATGCCTGAATTTTGCCATATCATTAGCAGAATTTCACAGACAAGATTGATTCCAGAGGTAGAGTAAGTGGCAAATTCTGTGTCTAACATTCTAAGGCGAGAGGAAATTTAATGCGGATGACAGAACACAACACTTTATGGAAAGCTTACAGAAGGTTAGGCTGTTGTCATGGCAGTCGTGGGATAGCCATGACACTGCTTTCCACAAACTACTCTCCCCCACTCCACGGCATCGCTTTGTTTTACTCTGACCACTCATTCTGTCCTTGCCTCACAGCTACAAGGCTTATTTTATTTTCTCATAATTAACTTGTCGGTGGGGAAAATGTTTTAAGTTAATCTGAGTTTGAAACTTTATACTGGCTATCAAGTTCAGAAGAGCTATTTAGAAGATTAACATTTTTAAAAAGAGAGAGGGAGGGATAGAGACAAATACACAAACCTCAAACAGTAAGAATCAGATTTTAGAAAACAACCAGTTTGCTGAAATTCAACTAAAAAGGCAAAAAAAAAAAAAAAGAGGCAGACTAAAAGTAAAGAATCGCTATGAAATTTCATTAAACATTCAACTGTTTTTCTCCAAGAACCTCAGAACAAGTTATTTTTGTTTAAATAATACTCCTTTCACACAATTTAAAAAAGCATGAGACTGAACTTTGACCCAGGACAAAATCTTTTTTTTTTTTTTTATCTTTCACTATTTTTCTCTTCCCCTTTACTGACCTATTATTTGCCAGTTAACAGGGAGTCAGTCCATTCAGGCCCGCTAGGTGTTTTCAACCAGGACACGTGTCCTGAAAGAACAGGTGAACCTTTTCACAACCAGTTTTAGTAATCTGAAGCAGGAGGAAAATTTGCCTCCATATTTGAATTTTTAAAATTGGTTCATTAGATTGTAAAACTATTGGAAAGTGTTGTCTAGATCAATGCAATGTAAATAACGTGGGAGGGGTGACAAGGAAAGGAGAGGAGAGGAGAAGAGTAGGGAGGGGAGGGAAGGGGAGGGAGGGGAGGAAGAAAGCAAACAGGAGAGATTGTGAACACACTTAGAGAACTTCAAATGTTGCCAATTTTGAGTATCAGCTCCTCTACATTTCTCAGCTAAGGTTTATAAAATAGAGGATCGCATGGAGACTTACATTTTACAGAAATTAGGCTATAATGGGGGACTCCACGCAAGTCAATGCCCTGCTTTCTCAGCACCTTGACACAGCACACAGGAGTGGTCCCTAAAGGCAGAGGCCTGGAAGCTAGTGCAGCAAATGAAATGTGTGAAAGTGAAATCAGACAATCATTCAGCCTAACTCTGCCTCATTGTCTGGCCCTGTCTCCCCCTAGGTGCACCTTGCGCTGAGCTGCCACCAGTAATCTGCAGCCATGAGTTCCGACGCTGATATGGCTGTTTTTGGGGAGGCGGCCCCTTACCTCCGCAAGTCTGAAAAAGAGCGAATTGAAGCTCAGAACAAGCCTTTCGATGCCAAGAATTCTGTCTTTGTGGTGGACCCCAAGGAGTCCTATGTGAAAAGCACAGTTCAGAGCCGGGAAGGGGGAAAAGTGACTGTGAAGACAGAAGCTGGTGCTGTATGTAAAGAAAAGAGAGAGGGAGGGAGGGGACATAATCGATATCCATATCTACTCCTTTCTTGGTACCCACTGGCTCCTTGCTTTCTTAACAGACTGTCACAGTGAAGGAGGACCAAGTCTTCTCCATGAACCCTCCCAAATATGACAAGATCGAGGACATGGCCATGATGACTCACTTGCATGAGCCTGCTGTGCTATACAACCTCAAAGAGCGCTATGCAGCCTGGATGATCTACGTGAGTGCCCCTGCAAACTTCCTCACCCCGTGTGCTTACTGTGTTTGCTCGAACAAATTAGAGCCTCTATTTTCAGATTTTACTATTGCAATATTTGCTTAAGACCCATCATTTGGTTAATGTTGTAAATTCTGATAGATTTGAAAATGTACATGTGTAAAAACAAACTGGGTTTGTTGGAAAACAGAAGCATTTTATACAGCAGCCGGTGAGAAAGGACAGCAACAAGTGGATAAACTCTTCACCATGAGGAGAATTAACACAGTACTTAGGGCTCTCACCCCTGGCCCAGACACCAGGATACTAAGGTAGATTACTGAAGCAATCAATAACTGCGAAACTCTGTCCTTTCCTGTAGACCTACTCAGGCCTCTTCTGTGTCACCGTCAACCCCTACAAGTGGCTGCCGGTGTACAACCCCGAGGTGGTGACGGCCTACCGAGGCAAAAAGCGCCAGGAGGCCCCGCCCCACATCTTCTCCATCTCTGACAACGCCTACCAGTTCATGTTGACTGGTAAGTCCATAATTGCAATTTCTATAGCCATGGGTAAAATAGTTGTATACTGGTAAGAAAGGAGACATAGTCAGCTCTTTGAGAATAAAATGCTTGGCACAAACATGATGACAGTAATAATAAAATTGGGGAGCAATATTTAGAATAGAATGCACCAGTTCCAAAAATATAGAGAATTTCCTTAGATTTCTAAAGTCCAAATTAATTAGTGCTAATTCTAATTTTAAATTACCCAAATTTAGGCATCAACTCTTCATTTTAATTATAGCTAAAATATCATCTTGCCTAAAAACTAAGCTGAGAAATCTCAGAGTGACAAACTATGGCAAGCACTATGTGAAACTTTGGATTGGACACTGACAAATGACAGAATTTTGAACTATGAACAGGTGACGAAATGGAACATGAAAATGTTATTTATCTGATAGCCACAGATTATTCTCATGGGTAAAATGGTGAAACAACATGTTTTAATTTTAATTACATTAAAGGTACATAATCGCACATCTTTTACTATTTATTTTAAAAATCATACAAAAAGCAAAACACAAAATTACATAGTTTTTGTAAGTGGGAGTTGTAAAAGACAACTGAGTTTTTCAAGTACTGTTAGTCTAGGTGCTGTATATGTGTTTCATATTATCTTGTTTCTTTTTCACAGATCGTGAGAACCAGTCAATCCTGATTACGTAAGTAATTTCATAGCTTTCTTTCTGTTGGGTTTTGACCATTGTGGTGGTTACTACTGCCTTACATTCTGACTGTTTTTCCCTTCGGACTTTACAGTGGAGAATCCGGTGCAGGGAAGACTGTGAACACGAAGCGTGTCATCCAGTACTTTGCAACAATTGCAATCACTGGGGACAAGAAGAAGGAGGAACCCACTCCTGGAAAAATGCAGGTGGGTATGATATTCATTCAAAGATGGAGGAAAGAACAGATTTTTTAAAAAACCTGATCAAAGTACCTCAAAACTACAGTAACCAATTACATGTGATGTCAGAATTTGGAAAATAACTCTTGGAAGGGTTTGCAAGAATAAAATGGATAAGTCAGTGTAAGTGGAACAGGCGTTACATTTCCACACCCATGTGTTAGGAGGGAAAAGTGGGCCTGAGGGAAACAGAAATCAAAGACACACCACTGGAGCATCCCACTCCCCAATCTGCCATCCTTTTGACTCATGTTAGAAAGCTCAAAGATACAGAATACTGCACAGAGACAAAATGCAAGGGAAAGAGGACAATGAGAAGTTATTTTAACAGACTGCAACTCATCCTCTCTAGGGTCTCTTTATCTGTCTTATTCATTTCTCTTAAGGGGACCCTTGAAGATCAAATCATCAGTGCCAACCCCCTACTGGAGGCCTTCGGCAATGCCAAGACCGTGAGGAATGACAACTCCTCTCGCTTTGTAAGTGTCTTGGTCTTCCTCTTCATGTGAGAATCAACATGGGCACTTCCATACATCTAGTGTCAGTACCTTTTCCATCTATTTGGTTCATAACTAAAGAAACAGCTTCAACTTTTAATATGTACAATAACCCTCCCTTTGCCTTTTTAAGGGTAAATTCATCAGAATCCATTTTGGTGCCACAGGCAAACTGGCTTCTGCAGATATTGAAACATGTAAGTTAATAAATACTAGTGGCTGGAAATCTTTTTCTCTGGGAATACATATAGGAAATTCTTGCCCTTACTTATATTGTGTGACATTTTCAAATGCTTAATTTTTCAATTGTGGCCTTTTCTCTTAAGTGTGCTTAATTTGACTTTCCAGATCTGCTAGAAAAGTCTCGAGTTACTTTCCAGCTAAAGGCTGAAAGAAGCTACCATATATTTTATCAAATCATGTCCAATAAGAAGCCAGAGCTTATTGGTGAGAAGTATTTTTGATGTATTTCTGCCAAGGAAGCTAAGAAATCCCACTGAGTTATTTTTGATGACCAAAGTAACTCTGAATATTTTTCCTTTCCTTGTATTCAGAAATGCTTCTAATCACCACAAACCCCTACGACTTCGCCTTTGTCAGCCAAGGTGAAATTACTGTGCCCAGCATTGATGACCAGGAAGAGCTGATGGCCACAGATGTAAGTAATGAGTACAAAGCAGGAAAAGACCAATTCATTTTCCAACGCACAACAGTTCCCCTTATTAGATCTGTTCCTATTTGTAATTAAATCCTGATAATTGTAAAAAAAAATAGAAAGATTATAAATAGGCAATATAACCTTTTAGGTTTTCTTACACCTGGAATAGTATTATAGGATATTTCAAAGCCCTTCTGCCACATGCATTAGAAATCTTTAAATGTCTGTAATGAATGCTAGGTCTGTGGCATTCCTTGCCTAGTTGCTTCTTTTTATTCTTCCTTATCTTACTGATCATTCTTGGTCAGTATGTCAAGAGACCATTAGGAGCATGTGCCTAAGGAACAAGGGCAAGCTGCTATGGAAAAATGGCTTTGAGTCCCAACTGAGCAAGTGTGGAGAAGTCTCATAACATCCCTACTACCCAAGGGACTATGAGTGTCTTTTGAAAATGGCAAAATGCTAGTCTGAGACAAGGCATGATGAGGGAAAAGGGGACGCAGGCTGCTGTGTCTTGGGGGAGTCTGTCATAGTGATAATGAAGAGGTAATGAAATTCACCTCTTTCAACAGAGTGCGGTGGACATCCTGGGTTTCACCTCCGATGAAAAGGTGGCCATTTACAAGCTCACTGGGGCTGTGATGCACTATGGGAACCTGAAATTCAAGCAAAAGCAAAGGGAAGAGCAGGCTGAGCCAGATGGCACTGAAGGTAACACCCCTATTGCTATCTTTCTTTCCTCAGAACCAACACCACGAGTTTTCCAGAGGTAGAGGCTGTATTTTTACTTTCTTTGACCTATCTTCTGAGGTGTGAAAGTGTCAGGGAAGGAAATGAATGATACACTGTCTGATGTGTTAAATGAGCAGATTTGTGGAGATATGTGATTTCTGTCCACTCCATTCTTCATCGACTTCTTGTAGGCTAAAATTTGCCATGCAAGTACAACCTTTTTCTGTTCCAGTGCGTAATATATGTGCCCACATGCACAAAATGAAATAGAAATCTCAATTCTCCTACCACTACTATATTAGGATTTCTCAAATTATATTTTATCTGTGGTCTACTTTCACCATATTTTAAATATCCTACAGAAAACTGATCCCTCAAACTATAGTTTATCATTACAAGAACTGTCTGATATTAGTGTGAATGGTGACAATGCCTTGAAGAAACATGAACAAATGAATAGGTTTCACATTTGTGCACGAGTCTTTGAGAGAAACCTTTCTTCTTTGTCATCATCATTCACATTTTTCCATTGTGCAAGTCATAGCCAGTTTAACTGTTCTCCGCTTGTTCCATAGTTGCTGACAAAGCTGCTTATCTGACAAGTCTGAACTCTGCTGACCTGCTCAAAGCCCTCTGCTACCCCAGGGTCAAGGTCGGCAACGAGTATGTCACCAAAGGCCAGACTGTGCAGCAGGTAAACCTGACTTAAACCCCCTTGTTCATTTGAACCACAGGAGACTCGAGAGTTCTGCATTTCAACCAATTCATAAAACTAAACCACCTCTCTTCTTCAAGGTGTACAATGCAGTGGGCGCTCTGGCCAAAGCCATCTACGAGAAGATGTTCCTGTGGATGGTCACCCGCATCAACCAGCAGCTGGACACCAAGCAGCCCAGGCAGTACTTCATTGGGGTCTTGGACATTGCAGGCTTTGAGATCTTTGATGTGAGTAGAGAACAGACTTTGATGTAAGCAGAAAATCAGCAAACCTAAATCGCCAGTCATTAAATCAATCTCATTAGGCAATCAAAATTATCTTTACAAAAAGTACAAACTGTAGTCCTTGTCGAAAGGCTCTTTGAAGAGATATGAAAATAAGTAAATAAGTATAAATAGGGAAAGAGAGAGAATTCTATTGTTTCAAGTCTAGAAGTCTCATGGAATAATCCATGAAAGGTTAGCATATTCAAAATCTAGCCAGGATCCAAGCAGATGAGTATAAAAACACTTTCTTAAATTATTCTAAGGGAATTTTTAAGACTCTTCATTTAACAAATAGTACATTGCTTAATATGTGTGATTTCATGAAGTTACTTAGCAAAGCATTTGAGGACTCAGTTCTCCTTTCTTTAAAATTATGAAGAAAACAATCAATGTTTAGTAAACTAATATGTTTTAAATTCAAAAGAAAATATTGGCGACATCTCTATAGACACAAATACGTGTGCGTAATTTCCTGTATTTATGCTTTCTTATAGTTCAACAGCCTGGAGCAGCTGTGCATCAACTTCACCAACGAGAAACTGCAACAGTTTTTCAACCACCACATGTTCGTGCTGGAGCAGGAGGAGTACAAGAAGGAAGGCATCGAGTGGGAGTTCATTGACTTCGGGATGGACCTGGCTGCCTGCATCGAGCTCATCGAGAAGGTTCGTATGACTTTTCAAACCTTCTGATTAGGGAAAAAAAATTGCTCACTTCCCTATGCTTAACTACAATCCCAATTCTCAAAGAAGAGTTGTGTGTCGTGTCACATTTGTGTACACTGATCAATCATGAGGAGGCATGTCACAGGTGGTATTATTAATGAATAAAGGTAGTAGTTGGCAGAAAAATGATTATAACATATATACGTGGAATTGCATTTCTCCATATAATCACCTCACTCTCTTTTATTCCTATATGATTTCATGCATATGGTAGAAAAGGACAAAATTACAGCAAGTCCTCTGAGTACTGTAATTAGCCCTGGTGTACCCATGGCAATGTATTGTGCATGTCTCATCCCTTATTTGTAGCAAGGCAGCATAGAGGTTGGATGGTTACCCCTTCAACTACTACAGTCATTAATTGCTTCTCAATTCATGACGACTACTGAATAAATACCAAACTTCAATATGACCTTAGCTAGAAAATGAGTCCTGAGTGCTCCATTATCAAGGGGATGGAGCAATAGTTATGCTAGATTTGGATATGTTACAACTCATCAAGCAATCATTAAATACTTTAAAAAGTGTACTGGGAGCTCAATGTGATCCTACAGGCATTAATAAAGTATACTTGTATGTGTGAACCTTACCCTAAGCAGTGGAAGGAGGAAATAAATGCAATTGATATCCAAGAAAACACCAAATGCTCAGGTCAAAATTCACAAAATCATGGCAATAAGAGCATAAAAGCAGATTAGGTCTGTGTGACTTGAAAAAGATTTGCTCATGTAAGATTTCAATTATTCATGAAAACTGTGTGGTGCTCAGGAAAGGCATTCATTTTCTTCTCTAGTGTTTCAGTTTCTGGATAATCAAAAATAGCTTTTGAGAGGCAATTTGCGAATTTGTGAAATCATCAATGTTGAATTTTCTTTCAATCTTTCACATAGAATTTGCCACTGAAAAGAGACAAACTGCTTAGAAAGCAAAACCAAATTACCATCACTTAAGTCCACAGTGGAGGGGTGGGGAGCAGAGCTTAAAGTACAAAGAGTTTTAATGACACAACAGGAGATGGATGCACTTTTCTCCTCAGAATAGTTCATTTTTAGTCATTATACACAATTTCTCTTCTCTTCAAATTTTTATCATGTCTAGATTTGAGGGGAAGGAAGTTAAAGAGTCAGTAGGAAAAAAATATTCAGATATACACACATGAAATAAAAGTTCAGTCTGGAAACTGTATGACAGACTTGGATTTTACATACTGAACAAAGTCTGCCAAAGCACAAATGGACATTTTCATTGTCTTTCTAGCAAATGTTTCCCATATATTCTTGGTACATAATAATTGTTCCATACTCCAATAGCAGACCGCAGATCATCATGGAGGCTTATTTAATTTATTGTTCCAAGGCTTCTTTTTGAAACATTGTATATGTGGATTTCCATTAACCATGGAAATCACTGGAGCATAATTTTCTGAGAGACACATTTTATCACACCATTTCTCCTTTTTTCAGCCGATGGGCATCTTCTCCATCCTGGAAGAGGAGTGCATGTTCCCCAAGGCCACAGACACCTCCTTCAAGAACAAGCTGTATGAACAACACCTGGGCAAGTCCAACAACTTCCAGAAGCCCAAGCCTGCCAAAGGCAAGGCCGAGGCCCACTTCTCGCTGGTGCACTACGCGGGCACCGTGGACTACAACATCACTGGCTGGCTGGACAAGAACAAGGACCCCCTGAATGAGACAGTGGTCGGGCTCTACCAGAAGTCTGGAATGAAGACTCTGGCTTTCCTCTTCTCTGGGGCGCAAACTGGTGAAGGTAATTTTAAACAACATCAGTGAGTTCCAAGAATCACAAAATAAAAATACATTGCTTATCAGAGACAGGGTACAGTTACAGCAAAACCTAACATTAAAAATACGGGCCAATATGGGTCCAATGAATTGAAGCATATTTAATAACTGTGATACAGTCTTCTAATCACACACTTTCAGAGCTGAAATTGACACCGTGAATGATTTCATTTCATCAGTGAAAAAACAGAGACTTGAAGAGGCTGAGTGATTTACTCAGAACCATACATACATAATAGTATTGATTCCTTCAAGGACCCAGCTAATCTGGAGATAAGAAAATCATTGGTAGGGCCCTGGTGCTTGGGAAATTAAAGCTCTGTTCCCTTAAGTGCTCAAAGACTAGGTGTGCAAGTAACAATGTGGAATTATGGGAAACAGGACTGCCCTTCAGGGAGCAGAGGTTCACAGAGCTGAGACCAAGCAGGCAACTCCGTTTACTCTGGGGTACTGGAGTGGAGTTACCACTTCGTCTGAGGCAATTGCTTCAGGGAATCGACATGCTGGTTTGGAATAGGGGACTCCTATCCCCTATTTACAGCTACCTTTTTCACAATTCTTTCATTTTACTTGTTTCATTTTCTTATTTTTTTCCCAGAATGCTTAGAGGGTGAAACAGTATTTATATTTTCTTAATCTAAAATCGAGGGCAAAGAGATATGGAAAGACGAACAGGAATGATGCATGTGAATAAGTGCCAACTTAAACCTCAAAGGGAATTTGGGCAGTCCTGATGTCTATGGATAATACCTAAAAGAACTGTTACAAATAGTCATAACTTTGCTTTATCTTTCAGAGGGTGGTGGTGGCGGAAAGAAAGGTGGCAAGAAGAAGGGTTCTTCTTTCCAGACGGTGTCAGCTCTTTTCAGGGTACAGTATACTCTTGAATTTTAGACGAATATTTTTGTAAAAAAATATAAAATTATCCTAACAGAAAAAAAATTAAGATCTCTAAGTTAAAAGTTAAGAAAGAAGTGATGTATTAAAAAAATCTGGAAAATTTTAACAACAACAAAAAAAAGACAAATGTACCCTTTCTGCTAATCTCCAGAACTAAGAGATCTGGCATTGAACAATCTTCCCACAAAATCAAACCCACTTTTAGAAACAAATACTGCCTCCATTGCATTTACTCCATCTGACCAAAGTCCCAACACAAATGTTCTTTGACCAGCAAGTGCTTTAGAATCACAAACCGACATGGGCCGATTGTGTGGAATCTGTACTTTCCTACCAATACTCCACATGGACATTCCTTCAGGCCATTGTGATTAGGTTAGCTTTGAGGTGGCTCATTAGGATGTGCAACTGGAGCAAAATTAACATGGATCACTGATGGGGACTCTTATGTAGATGCAACTAGAAATTACTTTAAAACATTTCATATGGTTTTATAGGAGAATTTAAATAAGCTGATGACCAACTTGAGGAGCACCCACCCCCACTTTGTACGCTGCCTCATTCCCAATGAGACTAAGACTCCTGGTAAGACATTTCTGATATCCCAGTGAGACTCCAGTGTGCCTTCTGTTTAGACTGTTATAGAAAATATTCCTTTTTTTTAGGTGCCATGGAGCATGAACTGGTCCTGCACCAGCTGCGGTGCAACGGGGTGCTGGAGGGCATCCGCATCTGCAGGAAGGGCTTCCCAAGCAGAATCCTGTATGCTGACTTCAAGCAGAGGTCCGTGTCTCATTATTTCTCCATTTCAATGCCTTAGTCTATAACAAGATCACTACATAATTCAAAGATTTTAAATGAAAATTTGTTTCATTTAAAATGAAATTCAATTGTTGTAAATGTGATCACTAAAGAAGGAAATTTAGGACTGTATTATCATAAGATTTTGTCACATATATTGTCTCAGATTTTACATCAAGGACTGCTTGATTTTTTAATGGCGTTTTGTCCCATAAAATATTATTTATCATCTTTTCAATAGCTACTAAGTGTTCTTTTTATTTTAGTGAAGAAAAGCCCCATTTTTATATTATTTTTATTCTGACAGATACAAGGTGTTGAATGCAAGTGCGATCCCAGAGGGTCAGTTCATTGACAGCAAGAAGGCTTCTGAGAAACTTCTAGGGTCTATTGACGTTGACCATACCCAGTACAAATTTGGTCACACCAAGGTACCGCCAGCCTAAATTTCTATTTATCATAACTTCATCATTTTTGATTTTCTCATGAATGGAAATAATAAACTTCATGTGTTATTTTTCAAGGTTTTCTTCAAAGCTGGCTTGTTGGGACTTCTAGAGGAGATGCGAGATGAAAAATTGGCTCAACTCATCACACGAACTCAAGCCATATGCAGAGGCTACCTGACAAGAGTGGAGTTTAAGAAGATGATGGAGAGGAGGTGAGGGACCAAGCACCTGACTTCTTTCCCCACACTTTCATAATGGAATCCAGTGTAGTCATTACTTTTCTCACTTTCCACATTCTTCTTCATTTACATCTATTTTTCTTTTCATGCAGAGAGTCCATCTTCTGCATCCAGTACAACATCCGCGCCTTCATGAATGTGAAGCACTGGCCCTGGATGAAGCTGTACTTCAAGATCAAGCCTCTCCTTAAGAGTGCAGAAACAGAGAAGGAGATGGCCAACATGAAGGAAGAATTCGAAAAAACCAAAGAAGAGCTAGCTAAGTCAGAGGCAAAAAGGAAGGAACTGGAAGAAAAGATGGTGGCTCTGATGCAAGAGAAAAATGACTTACAACTCCAAGTTCAAGCTGTGAGTATTACACATTGCACAGTTAACCCACATCTCATTTTCCAAACCCTGTCTGACTAGGTATGAGAATTGTTCTTTAATTTAAGGTTTAAGAATAATTTCCCCTGGAACACTTATGATTGTTTGCCTTTCAAAATTACTCACACTCAAACCTAAAGAAGGAACAGATGCAAAGCTACATATTATGCTGCTTTTGTTCACACGTGCATTCATAAATAGCTTGACTTCACTGTGCAAAGTCATAGAACTTCCCCTAGATGCTGTTCTTTCTTTATAGGGTTTTCTTTTAGATTAGACTATTTTCTCTTTAGTGAACATTTCTGAGCATTAAATAGCATTGCTGTTGTTTTTATCAGACTGGGAAAGAGGCTAAATGAAACCACACTTAATGTTAGAAAACTAAGTCCTGGAATAAATAAGTGACTTTTCTAAAGCAGGAAAGGTTAGTAAGCTGTTGATTTTTGACAGATGACTAGTTTTATGATTTGACCTTCCACCCATGGATATTGGGGGAAAAGGTTATTATACTACTCCAGTAGATTGAAATGATTAACATTTTATCCATTTCACTTTCCAAAGTTGGCAAGTAAATTGGTGCAAGTGTTGACCAAACGTGTAGTCACTGGTGTTTCTATCTTTTAATAAACTATTGTGTGTTTACAGATATAGATTAGCCAAATAAAAATGCTTAACTTCTCCCTTTAGGAAGCAGATGGGTTGGCTGATGCAGAGGAGAGGTGTGACCAGCTGATCAAAACCAAAATCCAGCTGGAGGCCAAGATCAAGGAGGTGACAGAGAGAGCGGAGGACGAGGAAGAGATCAATGCTGAGCTGACGGCCAAGAAGAGGAAACTGGAGGATGAGTGTTCAGAGCTGAAGAAAGACATCGATGACCTTGAGCTGACCCTGGCCAAGGTCGAGAAGGAGAAGCATGCCACAGAGAACAAGGTCTGATTCATGATCTATTTTAGATTATTTGTCAATATCCTTCTTACTCAAGTACCTTCATGGAAAGTTTAATCTTAAAATTATGGAGAGCAGAAAGAAAAACACTGCCATAGTTATGCCGTCTCTTTAGTCTTCACTGCTTCTATCGTTAGCTTCTATTTCTTATCAACCAAGTTTCCATTTTCAATCTCAGACTGACCCTATCCTAAGATATAAGTGTATTTGCATCAAGACAACAAGTTTCCATTAACTTTTCTGTTAATACTTTTTATCAAAACTATGAAGGTGAAAAACCTCACAGAAGAGATGGCAGGCCTGGACGAAAACATCGCTAAGCTGACCAAGGAGAAGAAAGCCCTCCAAGAGGCCCACCAGCAGACCCTGGACGACCTGCAGGCAGAGGAAGACAAAGTCAACACCCTCACCAAGGCTAAAACCAAGCTAGAGCAGCAAGTGGATGATGTAAGTGTAAAAAATAAAACACTCCCCCTTAAATGAAACAAACAATTGTGACGTGAAACTATTACTGATGCCCAGAAGCCCTTAACTGCTGGCTAGTAAATCACAAAGTTCTCATGCTATTTGTTGCACCTTTTTTATTTTTCCTGCATATCGCTGAAGGCTAGTGGCATAGGCTCAGTATGTAAGAACTGAATTTTTTTTTAAAATTTCACTATAAATTTAGCTCGAAGGGTCCCTGGAACAAGAAAAGAAACTTCGCATGGACTTAGAAAGAGCCAAGAGGAAACTGGAGGGAGACCTAAAATTGGCCCAAGAATCCACAATGGATATAGAAAACGACAAACAGCAACTTGATGAGAAACTCAAAAAGTAAGTATAATTCAGCTGTGATCTGCTTATTGTATGTCATTACAGATAAATACATGTTCAAAAGATCTCTAAAATATTACTTCACAGCATGTGAGAAGAATGGATAATGACATTAATGGCTTTTTTATTTAATGAAAACAGTATATTATTGACTTGTAAAACATGAACTATTTACTTCCCCAACACCAGCAGTAGAAATAATTCAATTATACATACAACAGAAGATCAGTAAAAGAACTGACTTTGAGCTAACGTGTTGTTCTAATAGGAAGGAGTTTGAGATGACCAATCTGCAAAGCAAGATTGAAGATGAACAGGCCCTTGCAATGCAGCTACAGAAGAAGATCAAGGAGTTGCAGGCAAGTCATAACCTCTACCTTTCTTTGGAAGTACAGGAAACCCAAGTTACCATGATTTCATATTAATGTTGACATATCATTCCCAGGCCCGCATTGAGGAGCTGGAGGAGGAAATCGAGGCAGAGCGGGCCTCCAGGGCCAAAGCAGAGAAGCAGCGCTCCGACCTCTCCCGGGAACTGGAGGAGATCAGCGAGCGGCTGGAAGAAGCCGGTGGGGCCACGTCTGCCCAGATCGAGATGAACAAGAAGCGGGAGGCCGAGTTCCAGAAAATGCGCAGGGACCTGGAGGAGGCCACCCTGCAGCACGAAGCCACGGCGGCTGCTCTTCGGAAGAAGCACGCAGACAGCGTGGCCGAGCTCGGGGAGCAGATTGACAACCTGCAGCGGGTCAAGCAGAAGCTGGAGAAGGAGAAGAGCGAGCTGAAGATGGAGATTGACGACCTGGCCGGCAACATGGAGACCGTCTCCAAAGCCAAGGTCTTGATTAATTTGTCTGCTCTTCATCTTTATTTGCAACAATTCAAAACAACCACGTTTATGTATGACTATATACAGTGAAACTGCACAAAACATTAGATGTTATCTGAAGTTTAAGTTATTCTTAAAAATTGTTAAAAGTTTAACAATTGAATCATCTAACTTTTCATATCTTATTTGTAGAAATAACTTTAGATTTTTGTCTGAATTTCCATGACAGAATGCAATTACAAGAAAGTCTTATCCAAAAATCATACCCTACATGATGCAGCATATATATTCATTCTTTCCAAAAGAGAACAGTCTAATTTTGACAATCTTGTTGTCTGGCATTTAGTCAAAATTATATGCTTCTACTACTTCCTAGGCACCACACAGGGTTTTGATAGAAAAGTAATAAAACTCAGCCCCTTCCCGCCAGTAATTACCTATCTCCAAATCCCAGCCTTCCAAATAGAAGTGCGTTATCTTTTCTTGTTTTCCACTTCCCACCACAGGGAAACCTCGAGAAAATGTGCCGCACTCTAGAGGATCAGCTTAGTGAAGTGAAAACGAAGGAGGAAGAGCATCAGCGCCTAATCAACGAGCTGTCAGCCCAGAAGGCACGTCTGCACACGGAATCAGGTCAGTCAAGGAGCATTAGCGGCCTGTGGAGAGGTGAAGAATGAAGGCGAAGTCTCTACCCATGAAACACAAAGCATTTCTTGGGCTCTGCATACCCACTTATCTTTTCTAAGTTACTCCTTGATCTTTCTATTATGAGATGGTACAAAAATAAAAACAAAATACGATGCTTTTAAGCTATAATTCTGGGTGGAAAGAAGCTATCTAGGCTCAGGAGATTTTTGGTGCCTCAGCCTTACTCAAAAAATACCCCACATCCTAAAATAACAAAGAAAGCTCAGACATTTTTGAAGAAGCAAAAAATAATCTTCTCAACAGCACTGATGCTTTTGAGCTATTCTTTTCATCATATGACATAAAATGGTCATAATGTTATTCTTTTCTTTAAATTATCCTTCACCCAGACAACAGAACTAAATCACTCATCTTTGTTTTCCACAGGTGAATTTTCACGGCAGCTAGATGAAAAAGATGCCATGGTTTCCCAGCTATCCCGAGGCAAACAAGCATTTACACAACAGATTGAGGAATTAAAGAGGCAGCTAGAGGAAGAGACTAAGGTGAGCTTTCTACAGTTAAGATGTTCAATTTTCAATCACTTGAACTGTGCAACATGACACACTATTGACTTCACACAGAGAATATCAAAAGAACATAAACTTACATTATGTACTTTTTCTTGGTCTAGGCCAAGAGTGCCCTGGCCCACGCCCTGCAGTCCTCCCGCCATGACTGTGACCTGCTGCGGGAGCAGTACGAGGAGGAGCAGGAAGCCAAGGCTGAGCTGCAGAGGGCAATGTCCAAGGCCAACAGTGAGGTTTCCCAGTGGAGGACCAAATACGAGACGGACGCCATCCAGCGCACGGAGGAGCTGGAGGAGGCCAAGTATGGGCATTTAGTGAGGGAGTTAGAGAAAAATCAAGAAAAAATGTTGAATAGGTGAAGGATTTCAGTCTGTTTTATTGCAAGGTGGTAGATTCTGCCATATTCTCCTTCTTACAGCCCACTATATGTCAGCAGGACAGGACCACAGTCTTTGTTCTATTCTGGTACAGAAGCATTTAAATTTCTTTCCACCTAAATAGATTACTATCAACACACATACATATATTAAGTATAACTAATTTTATAAAATTGAAGGGAAAATGAAAATATTGAGACTATCTGGTATACCATTATGAAAATTATAATTAACAATAATCAGGTTTTTCTTAGCTGGAGTACTGAATGTTCAGAATAAGACTACAATACATTGTCATCATTTTAAATAACAACTGGTATCAGTAGATTTATTTACAAACTATACATACTGTTTGCAGCATTAACATTTTTAAGAGTTACATAAAAATTGGGAAAAAATATTTTACTCTTTGTGAAGAAAGCCTTCCAAAATTTGATCTGTCTCAGCAGTTATTAGAATTAAACCAAATGAGAGGGTCTGGCAAGGACTTGCACATGGAACAAACTGGGAGAGGTTGTGAAGGAGGTAAATTGGCGAAGGAAGCAGTAAATAAGAATTTATGGGATATTTGTGAAATATAATAATGGAATAATGTTTAGTGTCTGAAGTCATGAGCCCAGGAAGTTATTAACTGTACGACCTTGAACACGTCACTGTGGGGCACAGTTTCTCTATTCGAATGTATCGGAAAATATTTAAGGATCCCATTCACTGCTAGACTTCCACTGCTGGTTGCTAGTACTTCCTCACCTCACTTTTCCACTCACATGAGCATCCTCTCCCCTTTAACACACACACATGCAAAATGACTTCATGAATGTTTGCCAACACCTGAGACAGTTACAGATAAGAACCCATCAGGGAAAACAGAACTCTCTAGACGAGATAAAGTGGGTACTGAGAAGCAATTTTACAAAAACTTAACCTATGGGTATAGGAGCATAAACACCGGAGAAAATGTGCTTTCCTATTTAGCAGCTTTATAGAGTTAACTGTGGTGTCCTTGAATCTGCTCATGTTCATTCATTCTGAACAACTCTGCAGGAAGAAGCTGGCCCAGCGTCTTCAGGATGCTGAGGAACACGTGGAAGCTGTGAATTCCAAATGTGCTTCCCTTGAGAAGACGAAGCAGCGGCTGCAGAATGAGGTGGAGGACCTCATGATTGACGTGGAGAGATCTAATGCTGCCTGCGCAGCGCTGGACAAGAAGCAAAGGAACTTCGACAAGGTAGCCCGTGGTGATGGGCTCCCTGTGGGAAGAAAGACAGCACTGGTGGCTTCAGAGGCTCACTCTCAGTGTACTTGTAGGTTCTGGCAGAGTGGAAACACAAGTACGAGGAAACTCAGGCTGAACTTGAGGCCTCCCAGAAGGAGTCCCGCTCTCTCAGCACTGAAGTGTTCAAGGTGAAGAATGCCTATGAGGAGTCCCTGGATCACCTTGAAACCCTAAAGCGGGAGAATAAGAATTTACAGCGTGAGTCATTCTAATCATCCTATTTCAAAGAGAGCACGGATATATTTTTGGAATTTTTCATTTCCCCTCAATTGATTTTGATATTTTATGTTAAACTACAGAGGAGATTTCTGATCTGACTGAGCAAATCGCAGAGAGTGGGAAGCACATCCACGAGTTGGAGAAAGTAAAGAAACAGATTGATCAAGAGAAGAGTGAACTGCAGGCTGCCCTGGAGGAAGCAGAGGTACGTATTTGATTTGCTCACCCATACATTATAAATAAACTGAAAAATGAATAGCAATTGAGATCTCCCATGTTGTAAATCTTTAGAGGATAGCACATATAATTCAGTGAAAAATGAATTGTACCTTGGGAATGCAGAACTAATAATAGGATAAATTAGGAGGTATGACAGTTTGTGTGTTTTTTTTTTTTAAATGTCTTCTTAGAGAAAGCATTGCAATATGAGGGAAGAAGCTCTTTGGGTAACCTACATGTTGCTTTTATTAAGGGATCTCTTGAGCATGAAGAAGGCAAAATTCTTCGCATCCAACTTGAGTTGAATCAGGTGAAATCTGAGATTGACAGGAAAATTGCTGAAAAAGATGAAGAAATTGATCAGCTGAAGAGAAACCATCTCAGAGTGGTGGAGTCGATGCAGAGCACGCTGGATGCGGAGATCAGGAGCAGGAACGATGCCCTGAGGATCAAGAAGAAGATGGAGGGAGACCTCAATGAGATGGAGATCCAGCTGAACCACGCCAACCGCCAGGCTGCTGAGGCCATCAAGAATCTTAGAAACACACAAGGAATACTGAAGGTACGCTGTGGGGTAAACACACATGGTGTGGTATGGTCTAGGCAACACCATATAACTCGAACTTTAAAGTTGCATGAGGACCATAAATCTTAAGTAATCCAGATAACAAAATTTTATACACACAGTTGAAAAAGAACTTAGTTCTGAAAGGCCCAGGACAGGAGTTTTTTGTTTGTTTTGTCATCTGAAGAAAAGATAAAGAGGTGACAAGTGGGAAGACAGAAAGTAATCAGCTACATCAGCCACATGTGAATGATCAAACTGCCTCATTTATCTGGACTTCACTTGTTTAATAGAGAAAATAACACCACTGAACCATCTAATTTTTTCTGATTCAGATCTAAAACATAACATCATATTCGTTTGAGTAGAACTGCTTCTCTAGCCTATAAAGACTCTGCCATTAAATGTAGTTACAGACTGTTTTCTACCCTGAGTTATTAAGATCAAAGTGTGTACATGACCCTAAATCACTTTAACTGGAGCAGGCGTAAATCTTTCTCTCTTTCTGTGCAGGACACTCAGCTACATTTGGATGATGCCGTCAGAGGCCAAGATGACCTTAAAGAACAACTGGCCATGGTGGAGCGCAGAGCTAACCTGATGCAGGCTGAGATTGAAGAGCTCAGAGCATCCCTGGAACAGACCGAGAGGAGCAGGAGAGTGGCAGAGCAAGAGCTCCTGGACGCCAGTGAGCGTGTGCAGCTCCTGCACACTCAGGTGAGGCACGGGACTATCACTCAACAAAGACAGTCTTGGAAGCTGAAGATGATTGGAGAAGATAAGCTTGTTTATAAAATAAGGCATAATCATTCTAGAGTACCATCCTAGAGTTCTGAAAAATGTACAGTTGATGTAAGTACTGGGACCTCGCTGGTTCACAAGTATAGTATGTATTACAAACTAGTACAATCAATGATTTGAAACAATGTGGAGTTCTAGAAACATTTATAAAGAAACACAAATATCCATGTAAATGACACCAGTAGCCATCTTGTCTTTTCCAACTCTATGCTATCAATAGGCGAATAAAATAGACAATGATGATAAGCCATCAAATAACATTCATGTATCATGTGGGAACATAAGGATATATATAAAAAGATACAAATTCAAATTCCTAGAAGCCATCAGAGGTGCTATTAACATTTGTTGTTTATGGTGGATTTGTTCAATAAACAGTGGCATATCTTTGCAATTTTAATAAGTTACCCTAGCTACAATGACAATGTGGAGGGTTATGATATAATTCAATGTATTTTCCTTCTTTTATTTTTTATTAATTTTAATCAGAACACCAGCCTGATCAACACCAAGAAGAAGCTGGAGACAGACATCTCCCAAATCCAGGGAGAGATGGAGGACATTGTTCAGGAAGCCCGCAACGCAGAGGAGAAGGCCAAGAAGGCCATCACCGATGTGAGCACAGGGCAACCCACTGGGCGGTCAGACTTGGGTCATGACATGCTCTCTCCCCTCTCTTAACTCAGTCTGTTTTACTGCTGGGTAGGCGGCCATGATGGCAGAGGAGCTGAAGAAGGAGCAGGACACCAGCGCCCACCTGGAGCGCATGAAGAAGAACATGGAGCAGACGGTCAAGGACCTGCAGCACCGCCTGGATGAGGCCGAGCAGCTGGCGCTCAAGGGTGGAAAGAAGCAGATCCAGAAGCTGGAGGCCAGGGTGGGTGTCCACACCGTTACTGGATTCCAGCCTGCTCTTGAGACTAGTTACAGCCACAGTGTTACATGCCTTTGATCTCTTGCAGGTGAGGGAGCTTGAAAATGAGGTTGAAAGTGAGCAGAAGCGCAATGTCGAGGCTGTTAAGGGCCTGCGCAAGCATGAGAGGAGAGTGAAGGAACTCACTTACCAGGTGACCAGCCTTCCCATGTTTCCAGGCCTGCAGCTTTCAAGCAATTAAAATCATGAGTTGAGTTCAAATAATTGGCACTATCTGCTGCCTCTTTCAGACGGAGGAGGACCGCAAGAATGTTCTCAGGCTGCAGGACTTGGTGGACAAGCTGCAAAGCAAAGTTAAAGCCTACAAGAGACAAGCTGAAGAGGCTGTGAGTATCTCCACAGGGAATAGAAAGGCTCAGGACCAGAGTCAGGCTTCATGGGGCCTGAAATTTGCAGAATTTAAAGGACTTTCTTTAAGGCAAAGAGTGTAACATTGGGAATACAAAGGTACTATGAAAATGAATATTCATTTAGAAAGGGAAAAAGTTGCCACAAATTCCTAGAGCTTTAGGGATTCTGGCTGCTTTCTGCTGAAATCTCTTTAAGCAATTTTCCAGACAAGCTAATATATAACTACTTCTTGGTTGCAATGTACTTCCCTTCCTAACTAGAAAACTCTACAATTCCCAGCAGTCATAGAATATGCAAGAACCCACAAGAGACTAGATCCTAAGCTTTTCTTAACTTCATGATAAATCCATCACAGGATTTTTTTTTTCCAATTTGACTACAGTTAGCTTTTTTATCCTGTCGCTTCTGAAACCACTGTTAAGGTTCTCTGCAAAGCAACACCATTATTGTACCTATTCTTAAAGTTTGTTTTATAGAAACAAGATTGAATCAGCTCCCTTCCACCTCGATCTGCCTATTGCCATTGTGGCATTTTTTTTTAAAGATTTATTTATTCACTTGAAAGAGTTAGAGAGGGAGAGAGGTAAAACCAGAAATTGTTTTCCCATCCACTGGTTCACTCCCCAGATGGCCACAACACTAAATACCGGGCCATGCTGAAGCTAGGAATTTCATCTGGGTATTCCACATGGGTCCCAGGAGCCCAAGTACTTGGGGCATTTTCTGCTGCTTTTCCCAGGGCACCAGTGGGAGCTGCACCAGAAGTGGAGCGGCTGGAACATGAACTGGAGCCTACATGGGATACAGCATTGCAGGCTCCAGTTTTACTTTCCATGCCACAATGTCAGCTCTTGTCATTGTAACATCTTAAATTTTCCAGGAAGACAGTCAAGCGAGAGTCTTGTGAGGGAGGGAGGTTGTAAGTATACTTCAATAAGAGAGGCAAGCTTGTGTGGTATCCTGCCCCTAAATAAGTATAAGGAGACTCCAAAAAGCTCATGGAAATGTAATTAAAAGGTAGGTTTATTTTGCTGTGAAAAATTTTTGAAACACTGGCAGTTTTTCACCATATGCATTTTCCATGAACTTTTAAAGGACCTTTTGTATATATGATTACAAAAATCTTTTGTACCAAAACAAACTTGTTGTTCTGAAATACTTCCCACATCACCAAATAGCAAAATCTTTGCTTTCTCACTCATAAAGGAAATCCTATAGTTGCTTTTAGTAGCAAAGGCAATGAGAATCAGAAAAAGTCAAAATTTTCTTATTCTCTCTTATGCATTTCCATTCACAGGAGGAACAATCCAATATCAACCTCTCCAAATTCCGCAAGCTCCAGCACGAGCTGGAGGAGGCCGAGGAGAGGGCTGACATTGCTGAGTCCCAGGTCAACAAACTGCGGGTGAAGAGCAGAGACGTCCACTCAAAAGTCATAAGTGAAGAGTGATCCATTCTATTGCTAAAAGGTGACCAAAGAAATGCACAAAATGTGAAGTTCTTTGTCACTACCTTGTGCATCAAGTAAATAAAATCTGCAATTTTGCAATCTAAAAATACATGTCTCTTAATTATAAGCTCTCATTATAAATAATTCATTTATTCACATTTGCTGAATTCTTACTATGAGCAACAGACATGAAGACAAAAATGAAATGTCAACAGCAAACCCACTTTAATAGACAATGAATGAAATAAGGTGCTCTGAGGAGATGCAAAAGAGATAAAAGGACAACCCTCAACTTCATTCAACTAACAGTTTTGAGTATTAGGTCAGTGTCTGCTACAGAAATGGGCACCAGGGGTATGACAGTCATCCCTGTGTTGGAGGAGCTCAATCCAGTGAGGTAGACAGCAATTTAAACAGAGAGGATACAACATACACACTCTGACAGGATGGAAACACAGTGTGGCAAGAACAGAGTGAGCTGTTCACTGGCAGCATCCACAAAGGCTTCTCAAGGAAAGCCCAAGGCTCAAAGGAGCCCTTGAAGGGCAGGTGTTTGGCCTAGCGGCTGTACTGGTCAAGAAGCCTACATTCCATATCAGAGTATCTGGGTTCAGGTCCCAGCTCTGGCTCCTGACTCTGTCTTCCCGCTAATGCAGACTCTGGGGAGCAGTGGTGACGACTCACGTAGTTGCATCCCTGCCACCCAAGTAGAAGACCTGGACTGAGTTCCTAGCTCTCTGCTTCAGCCTGGCTTTTGCAGGCATTTGGGGAGTATGTCAGCAAATGGGAGCGTTTCTCTCTCTTTCTCTCTCCTCCTCACTCTTCTGTGTGTGTGTCTGTCTGCCTGTCTCTTTCTGCCTCTCAAATAATATATTTTAAAAAGAGACTGTGTGATAGTTCCTTTAAGATGAATAGCTACCAGGTGAAAGAGAAAAAGAGATGGTCATTCTGAGAACACAAGCTCCATAGTAGAGGGAACTTGGGCTTCATGAGCAAAGGATAACAAATGAGGCCAGACATGGACGTTAAGGCCTGACCATGAAGGGTATGGCTGCATGTGCTGTGCTGAGGAATGGGGACATTATCACACAGCTCAGATTTCATGGAGGAGAGCGGACACGACTACAGCATGGATGTGAGGAGTAAGTAGAATGGGGAAGTCTGCAAGCCTAGGAAGACAGTGTAGAAGATCGATAGAGTGGTGCACATTTGAGATGCTGGTGATGGAAAAGAACAGTAACATAGAAGGCAGGCACAGTCCTAACATGCTGTTAAGAAAGGGCTGGGGAAGCACAGTGGTTGAAATCTCTCAGTGACTGTGTAGTTATAAGTTTTATTTCCTTTGGGGAGAAATTCTTTTCCTCTGAAACTTTTACCTCTCAGAAAAACTGACAGGACATTTCAGTTAAATCTACCTGTTGACCTTCACGTTTCCACATACAATCTTGCCTACCAAAGAAACTGATTTTTTTCATTATCTCATATATTTTAAGGAAGGATAAGAAAAGTAATTTATTTCTTAAATTTAAAAAGAATTGTCTGGTAATTATCACAGCTGAGGGATTTGTCAGACTGACTTTTCCTTCAATACTTTCTTAAAACTTAAAACCTGGCTTCATTATTTGAATATCCAAAAAATAAGATAGTAGAATAGCAATTTATTCTTTTACAGTGGTGAATATCCCTTTCTAATGAGGCGGTTGCTTTGGGAAATTTCCTTCCTCATTTCTAATTAGTAATGAGAAGCTTGCTTCATGAAAACAGAATTTGAAAGGGGTAGAAAGTAATTACAAGGCATATTTCACCTAGGCAGAAAGCTAATAAAATATCCTGCATAGAGACATTTATTTTCAGATTTTAATTACGCTCAGTAGAGTTAACCTATTGACTTCAAAAGCACTGGGCAATTGGTTTATTATTCCATCATCCAATTATTAAAATAATGGCTTCTGTAGAGCACTGGGAGTGGATCCCACACCCACCCACACACACACACACACACACACATCAATTATTCTTTGTTCTTTGAGTCATTCTGGTCGATAGTCTTCCTTACCTTTCTTTTGGATGAGGTGATTTGTAGGCTTGTTTCCTTATCTACTACAAAGAAAGCCCTACATAATAACCTATCACTGCTTCTACCACTCTTTACTTTTCTTTAATTGATAAGACATCACTGAGAATTGGTTCTAACCTATTAATGCTAATTGTTGAGAACCCAAACAGGATGCATACAAGGAGAAGGTAGGAAGCTGTCTTCAAGAACAAACAAATTTGAATTAGAGGCAATGGAAATAATTTCAGTTCAATTCCTACCATATCACAGGGCAAACACTGTGATGGAAAGAATGAGACTAGAAGAAGATAATGAAATGCTATAGAAAGAAAGGGACTTGGGCCAGTGCCATGGCTCACCTGGCTAGTCCTCCACCTGCGGCGCCGGCATCCCATATGGGCGTCAGGTTCTAGTGCCCAGGCTCCTCTTCCTGTGGCTGGGAAAGGCAATGGAGGATGGCCCAGGTGATTGGGTGCCTGCACCCACTTAGGAGACCAGGAGGAAGCACCTGGTTCCTGGCTTCAGATCAGCGCAGCGCCGGCCGGCCGTAGTGGCCATTTGGGGGGTGAACCAACGGAGGGAAGACCTTTCTCTCTGTCTCTCTCTCTCTCTCTCACTAACTCTACCTGTCAACATAAGTAAAACAAAAAAAGGGACTTTTCATCTCTAACTTGTAGATAAATCTATATAAAATGTACACACAGGGAAGTAGGCAGATATGACCATACCCTAGTGTGTCTGGTAACCAGTCAGGCATCATGACTGTAATAAACCTCCTATGAATATATAATAAAGCCATTTTCTTTTCTTTTCTGTGTTTGGAGTACTGGAAGCAAATTCTGGAACCACTGACATACTTACTAGTACATGGAAATACCATGAATCTTTTTCTCTGAATTTCATTTACAATTGTTCAAATAATAGACATATCAATAGCAGAAGAAGTATCAAGATTCCTTCACTCTGAAACATGATTTCTTCTATCTTATACCCTATCTTTTTTTTTTTTTTTTGACAGGCAGAGTGGACAGTGAGAGAGAGAGAGAAAGAGAGAGAGAGAGAAAGGTCTTCCTTTGCTGTTGGTTCACCCTCCAATGGCCGCCGCGGCCGGCGCGCTGAGGCCAGCGCACCGCGCTGATCCGATGGCAGGAGCCAGGTACTTATCCTGGTCTCCCATGGGGTGCAGGGCCCAAGTACTTGGGCCATCCTCCATTGCACTCCCTGGCCACAGCAGAGAGCTGGCCTGGAAGAGGGGCAACCTGGACAGAATCTGGCGCCCCGACTGGGACTAGAACCTGGTGTGCCGGCGCCGCAAGGCGGAGGATTAGCCTAGTGAGCCGCGGCGCCCGCCCTATCTTATACCCTATCTTATACCCAAATCTCTCACCATTAAGGACTGAATTTGAGGGATCCTGGAGGATAGTTACTTTATTTAATCCCTGATTAAACTGAAAATATACTGATGTCAACTGATACAGAGTTACAACTGATACAGAGTTACTATGAAAGTATCTAAAGAGATTCCTAGAGATCTACCTGAAGGAATGGCAGCCCTGACACAAGAAGAACAGGAGATTTAAAATATGCCTCCCCAAAGGTCACTGACATTATTGCTGAAGGCTGACTCTTGATTTTAAGTCTTTGAGCATTATTCATCATGAGCCAAGGGATTTGTGAACCTCCACATAGGCGGATCTCTGGATACACCAGAATCACCCAGTGGCTTGTTAAAGTGCAGACTGCAGGGCCCATTGCTGGATTCTGATTCAGTTGGTTTGGGCTGGGGCCAAAGGATCTGCTTTTCTAACAAGTTCCCAGGTGATGCTGATGCTACTAGTCCAAGGACCACACTTCTGAAAACCAGAACTTTATTAACACCAAATTTTTCACAAAGAAATTACGTATAAATTCTAGAGCCCACATTTACATCTATAAATTAAAACTTCTCTGGGCCATAAAATGAGGAAACTGAGCTTAAAATCTCTAAAATATAAGCTAAATATTTTTTATTTCAAGCTGGACATTACTGTTAGTAACAATGATACCATTAGAGTATCTTACATTAATAGGAAGCTTTATTTGCAAAATGCTTCTTATATGTAATTTGTCAGTCTTTGGATTCACGAGAGAGAGAATCCTTTTAGAAACTAAGGTACAAAGAAGACAGCAATTTGTCAAAAGTTGTATGACTAATAAGTGTTACAGCAAGATCTTCCAACTCTACATTCTGGAAGTAATGACACCAGTGGTGGTATCAGTAATGATAATATCAGGATCCTTGACTCCTAGCCACTAGAGAGTAGCAAGCATCTCTTTACCTTCCCAATGTCAGAGAAGGTTTAGAGGGAAGGCAGCACTCTCAGTATGGTCAATGAGCTTACAACGTCCACAAGTAACAAGAACCCCTCAGGCTTCAACAAAAGGGAACCTGGACTTGCATTTCCACCTGGAAGTAACAAGGGGCACTGCTACCCCGTTCTCTTACCGGAACAGTATTATAGAAAGTCATCTAAAAGATTTAAATGAGATCCAGAATCCAAGAATATAACTCAGAAATGTCCAGGTTTCAAGTGAAAATCACTTATCAACAAAAATTCACACTGAATTTTAAAAAAAGAACAGATAAATGAGTGGAAAAAAGCCAAAATTAAGATGACAGGCATGTTAAATAATCTGACAAATATTTTAAAACAGAATAAAAAAAGCTTCAAATAGCAATTATGAATATGTTTGAAACAAATGAAAAAATGGAAAGTCTCAAAAAAGAAATAAAAGCTATAAGTAAGAACAAATGGAAATTTTAGAACTTAAAAACACAATAGCTGAAATAAAAAGTCACTGGATGGACACAGAATAGAAGGGAGAGAAGAATCAGTGATGTGGAACACAGAATAACAGAAATAACTCAGTGAGAAATGGTTAGGCAAAAATAAGCACAGCCTCAGAGCAAAAGTTATCAGTGTTATCAGTGTTTCTGGACGTTCAATTAGAAGAGGCTGGGACTAAAAAATTGCCCAAAGAAATAATGGTTGAAAATGTACACATCTGTCAGCAGATACAAACCTACACACTTGAGGAGGAGTTTATCTACCAAGGATAAACTCAAAGAAATACACACTAAAGCATATCGCAAACTTCTAAAGATAAAGAAAAATCTTGGAAACAGAAAAATAACTTATTATAGAAAAATAATACAGATGACAGAGGATTTCTAACCAGAAACCAAAGAAGCCTGAAAGAAGTGATACAATATTTTTCAGTTTCTGAAAGAAAACTGTCTACTCAGAATCTTATGGTTAGCAAAAATAAGCTTTATGAATGAAAGAGAAATCAAGACCTTCTCAGATAAAGAAAAACTAAAAGAATCTCTCACCAGCTGATCCACTGTAAAAGAATGCTAAAAGAGGGTCTTTAAACAGAAAGTAGGGGCTGGTATTGTGGTGTAGCAGGTTAAGCTGCCATCTACCATGCACTTTATATGAGTACCAGTTCATGCTCTGGCTGCTCCAGTTCCATTCCAGCTCCCTGCTAATGCACTTGGAAAAGCAGTGGAAGATGTCCCAAGTTCTTGGGCCACTGCACTCATATGGGAGATTCTGAGGAAGCTCCTGGCTCCTGGTTTCGGTCTGGCCCAGCCCTGGCTGTTGTGCCCATTCGGGGAGTAAACCAGCAGATGAACCATCTCTCTCCCCCCATACCCACTCTCTTTCTTTCTGTAACTATGCCTTTCAAATGAATAAAACAAATCTTAAAAATAAATAAAAGATGAACTCCTGGAACATCAAAAAGGATTTTTTAAAAAGTACAATAAGCAAAAATAGGAGTAGGTACAATACTGGTAGGATTTCTCTTTTTGAATTAGAAAATTCAATGTAATGAGTAAAACAAAAATTGTATCACTGTCCAATGTAGCTCCAAATGTATATACAGGAAATACTTAAAATAATATAATATAAATGGGACAAGGTAAAGAGACTTAAGAGAGAGGTACAGTTTCTATGCTTCATTTGAATTAGTAACACGATAAAAGAAACTAATGATATATACATATATAATGTAATATCTAGAACTTCTAAAAATAACATACAAAGAAACAACATACACATACACACACACATACATACACACACATACCAAATACCATAGGGAGGATTAGCTTTCAGCATGACAGCATAAGGAACTTCACTGACCTTCTTCCCAGGGACACTGGTAAAAATTATTTTTTTTTTAAATATTTACAGCCTCTGCAAATGGTCCAAATGAAAACAGCAAATGAATAAACATTTATCAAGAAAATCCATGAAAATTAAGAGTCTATAGTAAGCGTCTAAGGTCAGTGTCTATGGTGTTAAAGCAGAATCACTACTTCCCTCCCAGCTCAGAGAGGTGGGGACTCCACTCCAGCCAATAAAAAGGTCCCTTCTCCCTCAAACTCCAAGCCATAGGGCTTTCTTGCCACAAAGAGCAAGACATCAGTGTTTTTCATCCTGCCTCCAGCTACCTGTTTCTGAAGCTAAGTGCTGGGCAAGCGTAGGTGAAAATTTGGGGGCCTTGATCACCTTTGATCTGGTTTGTGAGGCAGTGGCTCCATTTCGGGACACAGGCCGAGAGGATCTCATGCTGCTACTTTCCCTCTAGACAGCAAGTGCTGAGGTCCCACACTAGGCGTATCAATCAGAGGTTTTACAATTACCCCGACTGGCTCACAGATTTTTGCCTCTGGGGAGAAACAGGTCATAGAACAGAGAGTTCTCCATCTTTGCCCAAAAGAAGTGATTGATTCCATTCGTAATACAAAGCAGAGAAGTTACAACCTAAATGCACTTTCAAGAGCAGAGAAGTTCGTGGTACAAGTAAATTGTGAGGAAATTCAAGATATAGGCTAAACTATAGGCTAGCCAGTTTTCAGGAGAGAATCAGGTAATAAGAAAGCTAGGAGAAGCACCCATGCGACCAGAAACTGCACTTTCAAATCTCGGAAACTGCACTTTCAAATGGGACAGAAGTTGATTACGTTAGCTCATGATGCAATTAATGCCGAGGGGGTTATTTATTTATTTATTTACTGTTTAATGAATGCATTTTTACATAGCTACAGTTTAGGAAAGAAGTGGTTCTTTCCCTCATGCCCCTCACCCCGCTCCTTTCCCACCTCCCCTTCCCTCTCCCATCTCCTACCTCATTATGGATCATTTTTAGTATGACTTTATATATAGAGGACCCTTTCTACGCTAATCATAGATTTCAACAATTTGCCCCTACACTCACACACAATATATAGAGTACAGTTTGGGAGAGAATTTGCAGTCGATTCTCATATTACAATTCAATAGGGACAGAGTTCCTACCTGGGGAGCAAGTGCACAGTGACTACTGTTCTTCCTTTAACAATTAACACTCTTTTTTTTATGACGTCAGTGATCATCTGAGGCTCTTGTTGTGAGCTGCCAGGCTATGGAGGCCTTTTGTGACCAAAGATTTCATCGTTATTTGAACACGGCCATAAGCAAAGAGGATGTTCTCCTCTCCCTTCAGAGAAGAGTGTCTCCTTCTTTGATGACCCTTCAAGGGGATTATTTAGAAACAGCGAAGCTTTCATCCATTAATTAGATGAAGCTTAACATAGAAAGGCAGGAAAAGACTCCTACCCAAACCACTGCCATCCCAGGGTGACTGTGGGCCTACCCAAGGAGCAACATCAGCAGTTTAAGACTGTGGGTGGCCGGCGCTGTGGCTCAATAGGCTAATCCTCCGCCTAGTGGCACTGGCACACCGAGTTCTAGTCCCTGTCGGGGCGCCAGATTCTGTCCCAGTTGCCCCTCTTCCAGGCCAGCTCTCTGCTATGGCCCGCCCAGGAGTGCAATGGAGAATGGCCCAAGTACTTGGGCCCTGCACCCCATGGGAGACAAGGATAAGCACCTGGCTCCTGCCTTCGGATCAGCACGGTGCGCAGGGCCGCAGCGCGCAGGGCCGCAGCGTGCCGGCCACGGCGGCCATTGGAGGGTGAACCAACGGCAAAGGAAGACCTTTCTCTCTGTCTCTCTCTCTCACTGTCCACTCTGCCTGTCAAAAAAAAAAAAAAAAAGACTGTGGGTGGAAAACAAACTTAACAAACTTTACTGAAATAAGCCAGCCAGTTAAAAACAAGTAAGAAAGAACACTAGCAAGGCCAGGAAAGGGGAACAGGGCCAATAGTTGCTACAATATATTACCTAAAATATACAAATTCAAAAAAATAGGAAGCATTAAAAGAAATATTAAACTATGACCAACACTTTGAAAAAAGCATGACAGAGTGCTTATAACAGCAACCAGATGTTCAGTATAGCAGAAAAAGATATCAAAATAGTTATTATAACTATATTCAAATGCTTGAAGGAACCATAATGAAATTAGTAAAGAAAGGCATGATGCTAATGTCATGTCAAATAGCAACTATTAATTTAAAAAACCTATTTTTAAAAAAGAACCAAACAGTTGAAAGTTCAATAACTTAAGTGGAAAAGAAAATTCATTAGAGGGGCTCAGTACTAGTTTTGAACTGGTAGAAGAGTAAGTGAACTTAAAGCTAGATTGATAGAGATTATGCAAGTCAAAGAGCAAAGAGAAAAAAGAACAAAGAAGCATCCCTCAAAAGACTGTAGGTCACCATTAAGCATACCAATATATGCATAATTGAAATACCAACAGGAGAGGAGAGACAGGAAGGAGCAGAAAAAAATATTCAAAGATATGATGACTGAAACTCCCTAAGTTTACTGGAAAAAATAAAACCCAGGAAACTCAATAAACTCCATATGGCATTTATACAGAGGTCTTCAAACAGGTACATCACACTAAAGAAGCTAAGAGCTGAAGAAAAGGAGAAAACATTGAAAGCAGTCAAGAGAAACATGATTCATTCATTACAAGGGGACAACACAATCAAAGCTGGCTTCTTAGTAACAATAAGAGAAGTCAAAAAGTAGTGGGATAACATAACCAGAATGTTCAAAGATAATTTTTAAAAATTTGTCAATGAAAAATTTATATACAGTGAAGTTATCTTTCAAAAATGAAGGCAAAATAATTTCCCAAACAAAAACTAGCAGACTTGCCTTATAAGAAAAATTGAAGAAAAGTTTTCAACCTGAAAGAAAATGACTCCAGACATACAAAAAAAGGAAATAACACCACCAAAGGTAATTACATAATTCTTAAAGACACTATTAACGCATATTTTTCTCCTTTTTCTCTTACTGGTATAAAACAGTACATACAAAATATATTGTTGGGCCTATAACATAAAGAAATGTACTACATATGAAATATACTTGCAATACAAGGCAAAGGAGGTATATAAATGCAAAGATTGTATTATATTAAAGAAATGACCACAGATAGTAAAATAATAATTGTAATAATGTATTCTTAGGTTTTTGTAACATTAAGAGAAATTATATATATATACATATATATAACACAATATGACAAAAAAGGGGAAAGAGAATAAAGTTATACAGGATTAATATTTCTATATATCACTGGAATTCACCTGGTATAAAACTGAAACTGATTCCGACAAGTTCTGGTAAACCCTAGAGCAACCATTAAAAAAACTCAAAAAAGTGAAAAGAAATTAAGAATTAAAATGCTGCATTAGAAAACACTCATTTAATACAAATGAAGGAAGTAAAGGAAAATTAGAAGAGCCAAACAAATGCAAGAGACAATACACCACATATTTCCAACTATACCAATAACAACATTAAGTGTGATGGATTAAAAAATACAATCCAAAGAGACTGTCAACTGGGTTTAAAACAAAAATATGATCCAGCTATATGCTTTCTACAAGAGCCACACTTTAAAGTGAAAGATACAAATACATTGAAAGTAAAGGATAGGGGCCGGTGCTGTGGCACAGCGGGTTAAAGCCCTGGCCTGAAGCATCGGCATCCCATATTGGCACCGGTTCGAGACCCAGCTGCTCCACTTCCGATCCAGCTCTCTGCTATGGCCTGGGAAAGCAGTAGAAGATGGCCCAGGTCCTTGGGCTCCTGCACCCACTTGGGAGACCTGGAGGAAGCTCCTGGTTCGGGGCTTCAGATTGGTGCAGCTCCAGCCATTGTGGCCAGCTGGGGAGTGAACCAGCCTATGGAAGACCTCTCTCTCTTGGGGTGTCAGTTTAAGTCCCAGCTGGTCAGCTTCTGATCCAGCTTCCTGCTAATATCCTGAGACACACTGGAGAAGACTAGAGCGAGTACTTGGGTCTCTGCTACCCACGTGGGATAACTGGATGGAATTTCCAGTTCCTGACTTTGATCTATCCTAGCCTTGACTGCCGTAGCCACTTGGGGAGTCAATCAGCAGATGGCACATTTCTATCTACCATCTATCTATTTACCTATCTATCTATCTATTGATCTACCTATCTACCTACCTATCTCCTTCTCTCTGTCACTCTTTCAAATAAATAACTAAATCTTAAATATAACAAACAGCAATCAGAAGAAAGCTGACAGTAGCCATAATGATGGAAGACAAAAGGATAAACTCATCAAGAAAAGAACACTTACATATGCATAAGTTTACCTAGTAACAGCACTAAAACACATGAAGCAAAAACTGACAGAAAGAGGAGAAACAGACAATTCAATAATAATACTTGAAGATTTCAATATCCTACTTTCTTTTTGTTTTTTTAAGATTTATTTATTTATTTGAAAGTCAGAGTTACAGAGGGGCAGGGGCAGAGGCAGAGACAGAGAGAGAGGTCTTCCATCCACTGGTTTACTCCCAGAATGGCAGCAACAACAGCTAGAGCTGGGCTGATCTGAAGCCAGGATCTTCTTCTGGGTCTTCCACATGGGTGCAGGGACCAAAGGACTTGGGCCATCTTCTACTGCCTTCCCAGACCATAGCAGAGAGCTGGATCAGAAGCAGAGCAGCTGGGTGTCCATATGGGATGTCAGTACTGCAGGCGGTGGCTTTACCCACTAACCACAGCACCAGCCCTGATAACCTACTTTCAATAATGGATGCAATAAGTAAACCAAAGATCAACAAGTAGCAAAGAAAACTTGAAAAACACTACAAACTAGCTAAATAAGCATTTGTAGAACAATACACCTAACAATAAAATATTCATTTTTCTCAAGTACATATGCAACATTCTCCAGGACAGATAAACCTCAGGTGGTGGGCATTTGGTGCAACAGTTAAGATGCTGCTTGGAATGCCTGAATTGCATATCAAAGTCTCTGAGTTGGACTCCCAGTTCCACTCCCAGTTTCAGCTCCCTGCTAACATACACCCTGGGAAACAGTGGGTGCTAACTCAAGTGTTCGGGTCCCCCCCACCATGTGAGAGATCCAGATTGAAATTCCAATTCTTGGCTTAGATCTGGCATAGCCCTCCTGTTGAAGGCACTTGGAGAGAAGACCAGCTGATGGGAGGTTTCTCTTTCTACGTCTCTCTCTCTCTCTGTGTCTGCCTTTCAAATAAGTAAAATAAGTAAAAAATTTTAAAAAAATATTGAGTGAAAATTAATGAGATAAAGAATAGAAAAGTAATACAGAAAATTAGTCTAATATACCTCATGAAAGCAAAAATTCTTAACAAAATTTTTGCAAATCAAATACAACAATATATGAAAATAATAAGCACAGTAATAATAACATGACCAAGTGGGATTATCAAAGGAATGCAAGGTAGGTTTAATATTCAAAACCAAATAATTTATCACATTCACGGAAAAAAAAAGGGAAATCATATGATTATCTAAATAGATGTACTAAAGCACTGGATAACATCCAACACTCATTCATGAAAAAATAATCCTCTTGTGGCCTGCACCGTGGCTCACTTGGTTAATCCTCCACCTGTGGCATCAGCATCCCATATGGGCGCCGGTTCTAGTCCCAGCTGCTCCTCTTCCAATCCAGCTCTCTGCTGTGGCCTGGGAAAGCAGTGGAAGATGGCCCAGGTGCTTGGGCCCCTGCACCCGCATTGGAGACCAGGAAGAAGCACCTGGCTCCTGGCTCCTGGCTTTGGATCAGCACAGCTCCGGCATAGCACTGACCATTGAGGCCATTTGGGGAACGAACCAATGGAAGGAAGACCTTTGTCTCTCCTTCTCACTATCTCTAACTCCAACTCTCAAATAAATAAATAAAAAATCTTTAAAATAAAAGATGAACAACAGTATTTAAAAAATAATCCTCTCAGTAAACTTTCTTAATCTGGTAAAATGCAACTACAAAAAAAGCACAGCTAAAATCTTTCTTACTCATGAAACAGTAAACATTTTTCTGCTTAAAATTGGCACTAAGACAAGGAGGTCCACTTTTACCACTTCTGTCTAACTTCTTCGGAGGCCCTAGCTAATGCAATAAGGTAAGAAAAGAGGAAAATAGTATGGCGATTCAGAAAACAGAAGTAAAATTTGCAGATGATAAAGCTGTATATATTAATGATAAAGCTATATATACTAAACAAGCCTATAAAAAACTATTTGATCCATAAAGTAAATTAAACATGTCTCAAATTCTAAATTTATAAGGTTAATACGTAAAAATTGACTGTAATAGCAAACAACTAGAAAATGAAATTTTAAAATCAATACCATTTACAACAGCATCAAAGAAACCATGATACTCTAGGAATACACAAAAAATATATATAAAAAACAAAAACTCCTACATTGAAAACTATACATCACTGCTGAGACAAAGTAAAGATCTAAATATTATATACAGAGCAAAAGGAAAAGGGAGGGTGAGGGGGAGAGAGAAGAGGAAATGCAGTGCAATTCAATGTAGAACAAAAAAATTTTCATGAAAAATTATGCTATATCAATTGGATATCTGTATGAAAATATCATCTAATTCAAAATGAACAAAAGATCTTAATGTAAACCCTAAAATCAAATGTCTTTTAGAAAAAAAAAAAAGGAACATTATCTTTATGATCTTGAGCAAAATTTATTAAATAGAACACAAGTAGCCTGTGCTGTAGCACAGCAGGTTAGGCTGCCGCCTGCAATGCCAGTATCCCATATGGGCGCCTGTTCAAGTCCTGGCTGCTCCACTTCCGATGCAGCTCTCTGCTATGGCCTGGGGAAGCAGTAGAAGATGCCCAAGTGCTTGGGCCCCTGCACCCATGTGGGAGACCTGGAAGAAGTACCTGGCTCCTGCCTATGGATGGGTGCAGCTCTGGCTGCTATGGCCAATTGGGGAATGAACCAGCGGATGGAAAACCTCTCTCTCTGACTCTCCTTCTCTCTCTGTGTAACTCTGACTTTCAAATAAATAAATAAATCTTTAAAAAAAATCACAGAACACAAGCAGCACCAAATATACAACAAAAGGTGATAAATTAATCCCCTTAAAAATGAAAGTCACTGCACATCAAGACACTGTTAAGAACACAAAAAGGCAAATAAGAACAAAAAAGGAACAAATAAAGAACAAATAAATCCAAGCATATATTCAACAAATGATTATTTGTTTATATATACAAATAACACATACAAAACAATAATTAAAAACCCTATCAAAATGGGCAAGACTTAGACAATCCATAATGAAGAATTGTGAAGGTCTAATAACCAATTAAAAGATGTTAAATAAGCATCACTGGCTGCTTACAGAAATACCAGATTAAAAGGGATTGAACTATATGCTCACAACAACGGTTTTATTTGTAACAATTAACAATGACAAATGTTGGACGGGATTCTGAGAAACTACATTTCTATTAAGGAGGTAAAATAGTACAATTCATATGCGGAAAAAAACTGGACATTTCCCCTAAATTAAATATACACCTACCTCTAGATGTAACAATTTCATGCTTTGTTTTCTAATCAAACAAAATTAAAGATATGTCCACAGAAAGATTTTTAAAACTATTCATTAGCAAGAGAACAAAATATGGCATGCCCTCACAATGGAATACTACTCACCAATAAAAAGAAAGGACCTACTGATACATGCCAGAACACAGACGAATCTACAGAACGTTCCTCTTGGGCATTAGTCACACAAAAGATGAGTTGCTTCCTTTGGTGGACGAGGAGATAATCACAGAATTTCACATTAGAAGAAGTAGAGATGTCTTTGTGACTATAACTCATTTACTTTACTCACGGAAGGAAGAAAACGGAGGCATTCTAAAGCAGGGGGAATCTTAGGAATTGCAAGCTGATTTCTGGCACCGACCTACGAGCAGAAGGATCATTAGATACGGTAACTTAATGCTTGCCCTGTGCTTAATTGTAAATGGATATCAGGGAGAAGAGCAAGGACAAGGGATATAAGCCAAACCTTGAGACAGCCTTACTCTAAGTTAAAAGAAATACGTTGCCACACAAGAATTGTGTAACAGATATCTCTACACTGGAGAAAATTGGGAAATTTAGGCTCTAGCAAAATACATCTCACAGTTCAGTTTTCTTATATATAATCCCATTACATTTCTTCATTGTTTATTGCTATTTTAAGTAATGTGTTTAGTTTTTAGTACTATATCTCAAAGACAACCAGTGGAAAATGCATTATGCTGATCCAAATCTCAGATTAAATGGAGTGTCCGATTTCAACCACTGGCCAAATCATCAGGACATCACCACTTAACAGGTGGCCACCTAATTAAAATACAAAGTAACTCTCTGGATATTTAGATTGTTCTCAAAATTCTGCTAATAGAAGAAATGCTAAATGCATAGCCCTGAACACACCTTCCTATCACAATGTGCTACTGTAGGAAAGATGATGACAAGTAAAATTTCTGCAATTTTAAATATGAAAAGATGCAACAAAATACCTTGGAAATTGTATACTCTTACTCAGAGCATATGAGAGCATCCACTTTCCTACACCACCGCCATTTGCTATCATCAATTTTTTTTGTCAACCTGATCTGTAAAATATACTAGTTCTCCGTTACTTGATCTTCTACCTCCTGAGACTGTGCATGTGTGTATGTTTATTGACCATCTGTGTTGTCTCATCCATGAATTGTTTATTTATACCTTTTGGCCATTTCTCCTATGTGGTTGTATCTCTCTTCTTGATTTGAAGGATATATATATTTGAAGGAAATATATAACACATATATTTGAAGGACATATATATATATATAAAATATATAAATGAATGTAACTTGTCTGTTATAGATGTTGCAAACACTTCCCCTAGTCTGCCACTTATCTTTCAATTGGTTTATGAGGATTTTTCCAATCATTGAGAAGTTTTAAATTTTAATGAACTCAGTTTTCTAAGTGTATCGTCTTTCTGCCTTATTAACAGCCTCCTCTATGCCTAAGATGTAAACATATTCTCATATCTTCTTCCATATCTTTTATAGTTTTCCTTTGTTTTCATGCCTAAGGCTTCAATTCAGCTGCTAGGAAAGGAGGCATTTAATTTTTTCAAATAAGTCTCAACTGCTTTCATTGAATTGGCCCTCCTTTCCCCTAGTGGTGTTAATGCCACCTCTATCACATACTAACTACCATACATGTTAAGAGACCATTTCTGTGTTCTAATAACCTATTTGTCTTCACCACCTCTAACTGTATACTGTTCAATCCCTTACTTTTAAAATCTGCTTTGATGTAGTCAAGGCTTTTTATTCTTATAAACTTGCTTTCTCTTTTTTTTTTTGAAAGATTTATTTATTTGAAAGTCAGAGTTACACATAAAAAAGAAGGAGAGGCAGAGAGAAAGAGGTCTTCCATCCACTGCTGGTTCACTTCCCAATTGGACACAACAGCTGGACCTATGCTGAAGCCATGAGCTTCTTCCGGGTCTTCCACGCAGTTGCAGGGGCCCAAGAGCTTGGGGCAACGTCTATTGCTTTCCCAGGCCATGGCAGAGAGCTGGATCGGAAGTGGAGCAGTTGGGACTTGAACTGGTGTCCATTTGGGATGCTGGCACTCACGTCGCGGCATTACCCGCCACGCCACAGCACCGGCCCCGAAACTTGCTTTCTTTTACTAAGAATTCTGCTACTGCCATTCTCTATCCAGAGAAAGATATCTAGCCTTTCCAAGTCTGCTCTCTTCCCATGAGAAACAGTACCACCAATCTCAGGAAATTCCGTTTACTTTTAATTACCCTGGAGTAGAACCAACTTAAATGGCTCCTGAACATCTAAAATTATTTATATTTCACCAACAGCAAGGGCAGTCAAGCCTACAGCCTGAATACTTCTTGATTTCATTCCCTTCTTTTCTTTTCCAAGAGCTATTGGCTTAGTTCAGGTCCTCAAGCCTTTCCTAAAATAGCACAACAACTGCTTAAGTAGGTTCTTTATCTCTATTTCACTCCCCCAATCCATCTTCCATGCTGCTATCATGATTGTCTGAAACACAAATCTTAATGTCAGTTCCTTATTTAAAACACTGCCATGATATTCCATCATTCACAGGATTTTAAACATGGTGACAGTAGCCAAATTTTTTAAAAAATAAAATATGTTGTCAGGTACTATCCTAACTGCTTTACTTAATATTTAATATTGCTCACAAAATATATTAGTGCTGTGAGGGATGGGAAATTATTTGCCTTTCAACAGATGAACAAACTAAGGTGACTTGCCTAAAATCAGATGAAATATCATTGGCTACTTACATTGGTATATAAAACAGTGTGCACACCACAAAAGGCATGCCAGCCAGCTTCCACCCTAAGATTTATCCATTATGGTGGGCATTTAACTTAGCAGTTAAAACAACTGCATTCATCTTCAGAGTACCTGGGTTCAATCCCAACTCTGGCTCCTGAATCAAGTTTCACACTAACACAGACCCTGGGAGGTAGTGGTGATGGCTCCAGGAACTGGGTTGCTGCCACCATGTAGGAGACTTCAACAGTAATCTCAGATCCCACCTGCAGCCCTGGCCTGGTCCCATCTCTTTGGTTCATTCAGTTGGGGAATGAACCAGTGAATGGGATCTCTCTCTCACTCACTCACTATGTCTGTCTCTTTGCTTATCAAATAAAGTTTTTAATAAAATTTTCCTATTAAAAGAGGCTCTCGTAATGTATTTTAAAGTAACTACTTAGTTCTTTTTTTTTAAAAAAAGGTTTATTTTATTTATTTGAAAGACAGAGTTACAGAGAGGTAGAGACAGAGAGGTCCTCCATCTGCTGGTTCACTCCCCTGAAGGCCACAATAGCTGGAGCTGCGCCAATCTGAAGCCAGAAGCCAGGAGCCTCTTCTGAGTCTCCCGTGTGGGTGCAGGGGCCAAAGGACTTGGGCCATCCTCCAGTGCTATCCCAGGCTATAGCAGAGAGCTGGATTGGAAGAGCAGCAGCCCAGACTAGAACCTGCACCCACATGGGATGCCGGCGCATTAGGCCAAGGCATTAACCCGCTGCACGACAGTGCTGGCCCCAACTACTTAGTTCTTAAAAAGTTAAATGCATAATAAAATAACTTAGAAAGGTTGCAAATAAAGGTATGGGAAAAGATAACCCATATATATGCTACCAAAAAGTGAAGCATGTGGAGCATCATTGACATTAGATGAAATAGGTTTCAAGGCAAAATAGTATGAGTACTCTTCAAAAAGTTCATGGAAAATCCATGTTATGAAAAACATACATGGATTTCAAAAAATTTTTCCATTAAAATTAACATTTCAATTCCATTTTTATGAACCTTTTGAAGTACTCTCTCATTACAAGAGGAAGAGATAGTTTATATTTTATTTTTAAACGACACAACAACCAGAAAGATACAATAGTCAGAAATTTTCAGAGAATTAGCAACTATCTTTGAGTTATATGAATGAAAATCTGATAAATCTGAGCATAATCATGGTGGAGGATTTTAACTGACTCCTTCTACAAATAGATAAATCAAGCAGACAAAAACAAACACATGTAACACAAATAACAAGTTCAACTGTAACAATACTATGAAACCTTGCAGCCAACAATAAG
This sequence comes from Oryctolagus cuniculus, assembly GCF_051225735.1. NCBI lineage: Eukaryota > Metazoa > Chordata > Mammalia > Lagomorpha > Leporidae > Oryctolagus > Oryctolagus cuniculus. Next base: position 54,607,274 of record NC_142883.1, on the reverse strand, counting down.
AAAATATAATGATTTTCATACATCTAACATATGCATTTTCAGTGGAGTGATATTTCCCCTAAGGAAGTAAAAACTAGTACAATAAGAAGCAGAAATCATCTTAGATATTACAATGGTTTTTACCTATCTCCAAAGCTCAACCCCACCTGGAGTTAAAAAAAAAAAAAACTGTATTGCTTAGCATTTGATTTCTTTGTAGAAGAAATTAAATCGAACTTAAATTTAAGTTAATTTAATCAAATTTTAATCCTTGGTGTTTCTTTTTTTTTCTAAGGGAAAAAATAGTTAAATTTAATGAATTTAATTCAATTAGTACTTTCTCATATACAGGCAAAAATGAAAAAAATGATTAAAAAGTACTAATTTAAAGTCACAAAAATTGAACAATGTAGTTTAAAAAAGAATATTCATATATGCACTTATACATACATAAAACACCTCTTCTCAGACACACAAAAATCTGACAACTTGTTGATGCAGAACTGAATAGCTGGAGGACAGAATTCTATAAAAGCATTCATATTCTTCTGTATTTCTGGAATTTGGAAGGTATAAATGTATAAAGTACATGTGTGAAAAGTAATTCATTTCAATTTAAAATAAGAAAAACAAATATTTTTACAAAGTTACCAAGAAAAGTTAGCAGGGAAAGTATGGCCTTTTCGAACAACGGCACTGAAACAACTAGCTATCTAGACATAATAACAGATTAACTAGACCCTTACTCATAGCATACACAAAATTTACTTGAAACGTAGACCTAAATGCAAGAGCTAGAAATATAAGTAAAAGAATACACAGAAGAAAAATCCTTGTGATTTTGTACGAGGAAAGATTTCTAAGAGATGAAAATAAAAGAAGCTGGTGCTGTTAAGTAGCAGGTAAAGCCTCCACCTGCAGCACTGGGATCCCATCTGGGCACCAGTTTGAGTCCCAGCTGCTCCATTTCCAATCCAGCTCCCTGCTCCCATTTCACTGCCTGGGAAAGCAGTGAAAGATGGCCCAAGTCCTTCGGCCCCCAGTATCCACGTAGGAGACCTGGAAGAAGCTCCTGGCTCCTGGCTTTGGCCTGGATCAGCCCTGACCAATGCAGCCACTGGGGAGTATATCAGCAGATGGAAGATTTCTCTCTCTCTGTATCTCTCTCTCTCTGCCTCTCCTTCTCTATAACTCTTTCAAATAAATAAATAAATCTTTTTAAAAAATAAAAGCATGATACACAAAATATTGATAAATTAGATTTCATCAAAATTTAAACCTTTCACTCTTCAAAAGACATCATAAAAAATAAAAAAAAAAAAACAAGCCATAGACTAGAAAAAATTTTTAAGATTATTTATTTATTTGAAAGGTAGAGTTTAGACAGTGAGAGGGAGAGATAAAGGTCTTCCTTCTGCTGGTTCACTCCTCAGATGGCTATTATTCATTAAGAAAATGTAAATCAAGACCCACAATGAGATACTACTTTGTATACAACAGGATTGCTATAACCACAAAGAAGGGCAACACAGGTGTAGATGAGGATGCACTATATGGAGCCCTTATATATTATTGGTGGAAATGTAAAATGGTATAGCCATTGTGAAAAAAAATGACAGTTTCTTAAAAAGTTAAACATATACAAATATTAACACTTCAATATCTATGTATCTACCCAAGTGTCCACAAAAACTTAAATGGAGTCGTTAACAAAAGCAGTATTCAGAGGCCAAAAACTAAAAAGAATCCAAATGTCAATCAACTGGTGAAGAGGCAAACAAAATGTGGCACTTCTATGCAACGGACTACTGCTCGGCAGTAAAAGGGATGGACTACTAACAAATGCAGCAGCATGGATGAGACACCTGCCAATGGAAAGGAGCCAAACACAAAGACTGCTATTATAGAATTGCATTCACACGCAACTTCTAGAAAAGGTACAACTATAGAAACAGAAAAGAAAATCAGTGGTTGCTGGGTTTTTGGGTTGGGATGGGAATTGACTGCACATAAGTGCAAGAGAACTTTTTAGGTTGAAGAAAGTGCTCTAACACTAGACTGTGACAAGGGTTGTACTGCTGTACAGTTTTAGTAAAACTCAATGAGCTGTAAAATGGATAACTTTTAGAGTATGTAAAATTCTGCCAAAATAAATTATAATAAGTAAGATCAAGAGCGGCTTGTCGGGGCCAGTATTGTGGCATAGTGGGTAAAGCAAGCATCTATGATCCTGCACCCCCTAAGGGCACCAGTTCGAGTCCTGGCTGCTCCACTTCCAATCCAGCTCCCTGATAATGGTCTGGGAAAAAGCAACAGAAGATGGCTCATGTGCTTGGGCCCCTGCCACCCATGTGGGAGACCCAGATGAAGCATATGGCTCCTGTCTTCAGCATGGCCTAGCCCTTGCTGTTATAGCCCTCTGGGGAATGAACTAGAGAATGGAAGATCTCTGTCTCTTCCTCTTTCTCTGTAACGCTGACTTTCCTTTTTTTGGAAATTTTTTTTATTTAGTATATATAAATTTCCAAAGTACAGTTTATGGTTTACATTGGCTTCCCCCCCATAATTTCCCTCCCACTCGCACCACTCCCATCTCCCGCTCCCTTTCCCATTCCATTCACATCAAGATTCATTTTCAATTATCTTTATATACAGAAGATTGATTTAGTATATATTTCATCAGTTTGCACCCACAGAGAAACACAAAGTGTAAAAATACTGTTTCAGTTTAGTTGTAGCATTACTTCACATTGGACAACACTTAAGGACAGATCCCACATGAGAAGTAAGTACACAGTGACTCCTGTTGTTGACTAACAATTTGACACTCTTGTTTATGGCGTCAGTAATCTCCCTAGGCTCTAGTCAGGAGTTGCCAAGGCTATGGAAGCCTTTTGGGTTCGCTGACTTCGACCTTATTCCGACAGGGCCATAGTCAAAGTGGAAGTTCTCTCCTCCCTTCAGAGAAAGGTACCTCCTTCTTTGATGGCCCGTTCTTTCCACTGGGATCTCACTCGCAGAGATCTTTCATTTAGGTCTTTTTTTTTTTTTCCCAGAGTGTCTTGGCTTTCCATGCCTAAAATACTCTCATGGGCTCTTCAGCCAAATCCAAATGCCTTAAGGGCCGATTCTGAGGCCAGAGTGCTATTTAGGACATCTGCCATTCTATGAGTCTGCTGTGTATCCCACTTCCCATGTTGGATTGTTCTCTCCCTTTTTGATTCTATCAGTTAGTATTAGCAGACACTAACCTTATTTGTGTGATCCCTTTGACTCTTAGACCTATCAGTGTGATCAATTGTGAACTGAAGTTGATCACTTGGACTAGTGAGATGGCATTGGTACATGCCACCTTGATGGGATTGTATTGGAATCCCCTGACACATTTCTAACTCCACCATTTGGGGCAAGTCCGATTCAGCATGTCCTAAATTTTACATCTCCTCCCTCTCTTATTCCCACTCTTATATTTAACAGGGATCACATTTCAGTTAAAATTTAAACACCTAAGAATAATTGTGCGTTAATTACAGAGTTCAACCAATAGTACTAGAACAAAAAAAAAACACTAAAATGGATAAAGTATTACATTGTACTTCAACAGTCAGGACAAGAGCTGATCAAGTCACTGTTTCTCATAGTGTCCATTTCACTTCAACAGGTTTCCCCTTTAGTGCTCAGTTAGTTGTCGCCGATCAGGGAGAACATATAATATTTGTCCCTTTGGGACTGGTTTAATTCACTCAGCATAATGTTTTTCAGATTCCTCCATCTTGTTGCAAATGACTGGGTTTCATTGTTTTTGACTGCTGTATAGTATTCTATAGAGTACATGTCCCATAATTTCTTTATCCAGTCTACTGTTGATGGGCATTTGGATTGGTTCCAGGTCTTAGCTATTGTGAATTGAGCTGCAATAAACATTAAGGTGCAGGCAGCTTTTTTGTTTGCCATTTTAATTTCCTTTGGGTAAATTCCAAGGAGTGGGATGGCTGGGTTGAATGGTAGGGTTATATTCAGGTTTCTGAGGAATCTCCAGACTGATTTCCATAGTGGCTTAACCAGTTTGCATTCCCACCAACAGTGGCTTAGTGTCCCTTTTTCCCCACGTCCTAGCTAGCATCTATTGTTGGTAGATTTCTGAATGTGAGCCATTCTAACCGGGGTGAGGTGAAACCTCATTGTGGTTTTGATTTGCATTTCCCTGATTGCTAGTGATCTTGAACATTTTTTCATGTGTCTGCTGGCCATTTGGATTTCCTCATCTGAAAAATGTCTATTGAGGTCTTTGCCTCATCTCTTAAGTGGGTTGTTTGTTTTGATGTTGTGGAGTTTCTTGATTTCTTTGTAGATTCTGGTTATCAACCCTTTATCTGTTGCATAGTTTGCAAATATTTTTTCCCATTCTGTCGGTTGCCTCTTCACTTTCCTGACTGTATCTTTTGAAGTACAGAAACTTCTCAATTTGATGCAATCCCAAATGTTAATTTTGGCTTTGACTGCCTTGCTTCTGGGGTCTTTTCCAAGAAGTCTTTGCCAGTACCTATATTTTGCAGGGTTTCTCCAGTGCTCTCTAATAATTTGATGGTGTCGGTCATAGATTTAAGTCTTTAATCCATGTTGAGTGGATTTTTGTGTAAGGTGAAAGGTAGGGGTCTTGCTTTATGATTCTGCACGTGGAAATCCAATTTTCCCAGCACCATTTATTGAATAGACTGTCCTTACTCCAGGGATTGGTTTTGGATCCTTGATCAAATATAAGTTGGCTATAGATGTTTGGATTGATTTCTGGTGTTTCTATTCTGTTCCGTTGGTCTATCCATCTGTTTCTGTACTAGTACCATGCTGTTTTGATTACAACTGCCCTGTAGTATGTCCTGAAATCTGGTACTGTGATGCCTCCGGCTTTGTTTTTGTTGTACAAGATTACTTTAGCTATTCGAGGTCTCCTGTGTCTCCATATGAATTTCAGCATCATTTTTTCCAGATCTGAGAAGAAGGTCTTCGGTATCTTGATTGGTATTGCATTGAATGTATAAATTGCTTTTGAGAGAATGGACATTTTGATGATAATGATCTTCCAACCCATGAGATGGGAGAGTTTTCCATTTTTTGGTATCCTCTTCTATTTCTTTCTTTAAGGTTTTGTAATTCTCATCGTAGAGATCTTTAACGTCCTTGGTTAAGTTTATTCCAAGGTTTTTGATTGTTTGTGTAGCTATTGCGAATGGGATTGATCTTAGAAGTTCTTCCTCAGCCATGGCATTGTCTGTGTATACAAAGGCTGTTGATTTTTGTGCATTGATTTTATATCCTGCTACTTTGCCAAACTCTTCTATGAGTTCCAATAGTCTTTTAGTAGAGTTCTTTGGGTCCCCTAAATAAAGAATCATATCATGTGCAAAGAGGGATAGTTTGAGTTCTTCCTTCCCAATTTATATCCTTTTAATTTATTTTTCTTGCCTAATAGCTCTGGCTAAGACTTCCAGAACTATATTGAATAGCAGTGGTGAGAGTGGGCATCCCTGTCTGGTACCAGATCTCAGTGGAAATGCTTCCAACTTTTCCCCATTCAATAGGATGTTGGCCGTTGGTTTTTCATAGATTGCTTTGATTGTATTGAGGAATGTTCCTTCCATACCCAGTTTGCTTAGAGTTTTCATCATGAAAGGGTGTTGTATTTTATCAAATGCTTTCTCTGTGTCTATTGAGATAATCATATGGTTTTTCTTCTGCAGTCTGTTAATGTAGTGTATCACATTGATTGTTTTGCGAACATTGACCCATCCCTGCATACCAGGGATAAATCCCACTTGGTCTGGGTGGATGATCTTTCTGTGTTGTTGCATTCTATTGGCCAGAATTTTATTGAGGATTTTTGCATTTATGTTCACCAGGGATATTGGTTTGTAATTCTCTTTCTTTCTTTTTTTATTTTATTTATTTATTTATTATTTTTTTTTTTTGACAGGCAGAGTGGACAGAGAGAGAGAGACAGAGAGAAAGGTCTTCCTTTTGCCGTTGGTTCACCCTCCAGTGGCCGCTGCGGCCGGTGCACTGCGGCCAGCGCACCGCGCTGATCCGATGGCAGAAGCCAGGTACTTATCCTGGTCTCCCATGGGGTGCAGGGCCAAAGGACTTGGGCCATCCTCCACTGCACTCCTGGGCCACAGCAGAGAGCTGGCCTGGAAGAGGGGCAACCAGGACAGAATCCGGTGCCCCAACCGGGACTAGAACCTGGTGTGCCGGCGCCGCAAGGCGGAGGATTAGCCTAGTGAGCCGCGGCGCCAGCTGTAACTCTCTTTCAATGCTGCATCTTTTTCTGGCTTAAGAATTAAGGTGATGCTGGCTTCATAGAAAGAATTTGGGAGGATTCCCTCTTTTTCGATTGTTCTGAATAGTTTGAGAAGAATTGGAGTTACTTCTTCTTTAAATGTCTGGTAGAATTCAGCAGTGAATCCATCTGGTCCTGGGCTTTTCTTTGTTGGGAGGGCCTTTATTACTGTAACGCTGACTTTCTAACAAATAATTAAATTTTTTTTAGAAAAAGAGAGAAGTTTGTGGGGGTGTACATAATGTTCTTACCCTGACACTAACTGAATAGTGTTGTTTTTATTACTTACTTGCATACACACAAACACAGACATAGGAACTACATCCCTCATTCCTCTTAGGCCTATTAAGGTATGAATTTCTCACAACATACACAGGATAAAAAGAATCAAGAACTAAAAGACAGCTGCCCACCCTTCCCCTAATACACAGATTTAAACATCTAAAACTTAAAAAAAAAATGCTTTAAATAACCAAGGATTTGAAATAAAAACATTAAAATTTTAAACTACTGACCAAGAATTAAAACAAACTTAAGGAAATAAAGGAGTTAATACAATTAAATGGAGAAAACATAAATTAGAAAATAAATTATTCAGTAAAACTAAATTAAAAAGAAAAAAACTTTGGAAAATTTGATTTAAAATTGGTTTTATTTCATAAATTCCAGGATAGGAAAAGTAAGAAAAATCAATCACATAATTCATTACATTGACAAGTTAGGGGGCAATTTCTAGCCTTAATAGATACAAAATCAGGGGCTGGCGCTGTGACATAGCAGGTCAACACCCTGGCCTAAAGCGCTGGCATCCCATATGGGCACCGGTTTGAGACCAGGCTGCTCCATTTCCAATCCAGCTCTCTGCTATGGCCTGGGAAAGCAGTAGAAGATGGCCCAAGTCCTTGGGCCCCTGCACCCGCGTGGAAGACCCGAAGGAAGTTCCTGGATTCTGGCTTCAGATCGGCGCAGCTCCAGCCATTGCAGCCAATTGGGGAGTGAACCAGCAGATGGAAGATCTCTCTCTCTCTGCCTCTCCTCTCTCTGTGAGTAATTCTGCCTTTCAAATAAATAAATAAATCTTTAAAAAAAAAAGATACAAAATGAAACACTGATAAAAACCCAATACATTTGTTGTTTTTTTAAAAAAGGATTTATTTATTTATTTGAAAGGCAGAGACACAGATAGGAAGAAAGACCTTTTGGGGCCAGTGCTGTGGCATAGCGGGTTAAAGTCCTGGCCTGAAGCACCAGCATCCCATATAGGCACCAGTTCTAGTCCCAGCTGCTCCTCTTCCGATTCAGCTCTATGTTGTGGCCTGGGACAGCAGTAGAAGATGGCCCAAGTTATGCACCCATGTGGGATACCTGGGGGAAGCTCCTGGCTCCTGGCTTCGGATCCGCGAAGCTCCGGCTGTGCAGCCATCTGGGGGAGTAAATCAGCGGATGGAAAGCCTCTCTCTGTCTCTACCTCTCTGTAACTCTTTCAAATAAATCTTTTTTTTTTTTTTTTTTGACAGGCAGAGTGGACAGTGAGAGAGAGAGACAGAGAGAAAGGTCTTCCTTTGCCGTTGGTTCACCCTCCAATGGCCACCATGACCGGCGTGCTACAGCCGGCACACCGCGCTGATCCAATGGCAGGAGCCATGTACTTATCCTGGTCTCCCATGGGGTGCAGGGCCCAAGCACTTGGGCCATCCTCCACTGCACTCCCTGGCCACAGCAGAGAGCTGGCCTGGAAGAGGGGCAACCGGGACAGAATCCGGCGCCCCGACCGGGACTATAACCCAGTGTGCCGGCGCCACAAGGTGGAGGATTAGCCTAGTGAGCCGTGGCGCCGGCCTCAAATAAATCTTTGAAAGAAAGAAAAAAAAAAAGACTTCATTTGCTGGTTCACTCCCCAAATGACCACAACAGCCAGGTCTGGGCCAGGCCAAAACCAGAAGCCAAGAACTATATCTTGGGCCCGCCTTTCTAGGTGGATCAGAAGTGGAGCAGCTGGGACCAAAATTAGTGTCAGAAACAGTGGCTTAACTCACTGTGCCACAAGACCAGCCCCTCGAAGCATGTTTTTAGACATACTTCACACACACAAATTCATCATTTAAAGTTCACAATTCAGTGGTTTCTGGTAAATTCACAGAGTTATGAAACCACTACCACTGATTCCCAAACATTTCCATCATCCCAAAAGGAAACTCCAGGTCTATTTGCAGCCACTCACTCTCCCTTTTCCTCTCCCTCCTCAGGCAATCATTAGTCCATTTTCTGTATCCGTGGAGATCCCTATTCGGGATACTTTATATTTGGGCCTTCCGTGTTTGGCTTCTTTCATCTAGCGTTTTCTCTCTTTAAGACTCATCCATGTTTGACATCTACCAGCATTCCATTTCTTCTTATGGCTGAATAATATTCCACTGCGTGGATATACCAGATCCTGTCAGCTGATGGACATCTGCTCGGTTTGATGTTTTGGCTATTATGGATAATGTTGCTATAAGCTTTGCACACAAAAGTTTGTATAAACACATTTTAAATTCTTTCAGACATACAATCAGAAATAGAACTGTTTAATGCTTCTTTTTTTAAAAGTTTTTTTTTTTATTTATTTGACAGAGTTACAGACAGTGAAAGAGAGAGAGACGACAGAGAGAGAAGTCTTCCTTCCGTTGGTTCACTCCCCAAAGGGCTGCAATGGCTGGAGCTGCGCCAATCCGAAGCCAGGAGCCAGGAGCTTCTTCCTGGTCTCCCACGTGGGTGTAGGGGCCCAAGCACTTGGACCATCCTCTGCTGCTTTCCCAGGCCATAGCAGAGAGCTGGAATGGAAGAGGAGCAACTGGGACTAGAACCTGGCGCCTATATGGGATGCCGGCACCACAGGCGGAGGATTAACCAAGTGAGCCACTGCGCCAGCCCCTGTTTAATACTTCTTATAATGAAATATTTTTAGCAAAGTAAATAAAAAGTATACAGTAAATATCTTACTTGATGAAACATTAGATGCAAGCCAACAAAAGTCAAGAATAAGATAAGCATGCCCTTACGTCACACAGAATATATACACAAGTACATAGGATAGTAATACTATATTAACATATATTAATATTATTCAATATTGTTCTATATGTCATAGACAACACAAGAGAAGGAAAAAATAACATACATTATTTTCTAAAATTATGATTATTTGTATGTGATACATTGAAAATCCATGAGAATCAAATAAATTACTAGAAGTATCAAGGGAGTTCAACAAAGGGGTAGGATAAAAATAACTAGAGAAATCAACAACTTTCTGAAATACCACATACCAGTTAGGGATTATGCTTATGTATCCTAGTAGACATCAAAGCCTAGTGCTACTGGCACAAAGATATGATACAAAATAGGAAATCCAGAAATAGATGATACATACACAAAGTTGTATTCTAAATCTGATTTTTAAAAAAAGCATTAGATTGAAAATATAAAACATATGTATGATCCTGAGTACTTGAATTAAGAAAGGCAATAAAATACACACATAAAAGCAAAAATATAAATAAAAATATTTTTTTAACTTTCGCTACCTAGAAATTGTAAACTTCTAGAAGATTTTGATGTCATTGTAGAGCCAAGATTATTATGAGACCAGGAGAAACCTTTTACAAGTTGTATAAAAACTATTACACTCTCAAACCAATAGAATTTGACACAATTTAAAATGAGTAATATTAAAATAATCCAGGAACAAGGAAATGGATGAGAGTATATATAAAATAAGATTGAATATAAACTGATAATTATTAATGCTGAATGATGAGTACACTGAGTTTACTACAGTAGTCCCTTTACTTTTGCATATATTGAACAATTTTCCAATATTATTATTTATATACTGACATGGAAAGTAAAACAAGAGTAAAGAATGAAAAAAATCAAGTTGTTAAATATATAAACTATGATGCTATCTATAATATTGTTTATTTATTTGAGAGGCAGAGAGGAACAAAGAAAAAGAGAGATCCCATGTGCTGCTTCACTCCAAATGCCAATAATGATTGCGACTGACTAGGCTGGGCTGAAGTCAGGAACTCAAAGGCAGGCCCACTCAAAAGTGGGTTGCAGGCATCCATTTACTTGAGCTGTCATAGCTGCCTCCCAGGGTCTGCATTAGCAAGAAGCTAGAATAGGAGCCAGCACTGGAAGCTGAATCTAAGCACGCTGATGTCACACAGGTGTTTTATTTAGTATATTAACCACTAAGCCAAATGCTTGCCCCAACTATCTATATTTTAAACATCTACATTATGTGTTTTCTGTGGGCCAATTTTCTTGGACCAGATTCACTAATTTATATTTCCCAGAAAAATAATAGACATAAATGCACAGAAAAGTCTGGACTATCACAACAAACCGGTATTGGTGGTTACCTCTAGAGAGAAAGGGGGTATCATCATTGTGAATGTTCATCAAAGGAAAATTTCAGCCTAATCTATAAAGCTTTAAATTTTGGGTAATGAAAATATAAGAGGTTACAACTAACTTATCAGAAGTCAAAACTGGAATTGTTCTGCACCTGTTGGTGGTGGTGGTTACATGAATTAATGCCAGTGCATAAACTCAAACAACTACACAACAAAAGAAATAATTTTATTATAAAGTTTTTACAAATGTTTAATAAAAACAAAACAAACTCATATAATGTTACCTTTAAATAAGAGTGAATTAGACTATATATAAATAATACAATAAACCTGACTTTTAAGAAAAGATTTTAAATGAAAAAGAATTAATGTAAATTACATTGGTGATATAAAAATTACCTAAGAAATATTAATTTTTAAAGCAGATTACAAAACATATATGTACTATAAGTGTACATATAATATACTCCAACATATGCATGCATCTTATTTCTACATTTTTTGCTCTTATCTGTAGTTTCCTCTATAATGAATATGTATTTTCTACTAATAATTTTTTTCAATGTTGGGTGGTTGGGCACTGGCTGGATAATGGAGACTAAGCACCAAAATCTCTCAAACTGACTCTGTTGCCCAAGCCTGGACCCCAGTGGTGAGCCTTGGCAATGGCCTACGGAAAAGCAGTGAGGGGGCGGGAGGGGGGTTCCTGTGGCCACAAGTAAGGAAAATGTCTAAGTCCCTGGCAGCACTTTGTTGCCAGGTATCTAATCATTTGGTTGCCACAGTCATGCACAAAACTGTCTGCCAAATTTAATATAGCTCTTGAAAATTTATTTGAGGCCCCACAAGGCACTGTCAAAGATTCCCTTCCCTGCATACTAGAAAGCATTCTCTGTGGACACATTGGTCTCTGTCAAATTATTTATAGGAGATTGGTTCACATACTCAAAATGATATGAATACTTCTAATTATATCCAAACATGCCAAATGTCACTACAAACTATGCTGAGGGTTCATGTTGCCAAATGTCTTGTCCTAACAAAGAGGAGGTAGCTGCAGCATCAGCACATTAGTTCCTATATAAGCAGGACTGACCCTCATGCCTTATCTCCACCAAGAATCCAGAGGTAAGTGATGGGGACCTTCAGACTCAATGGACTCCATGGGGCAGAAAGAGCTGGTCCCCTATCTCTGAGCATAAAACTGTTCCTCTCAATTTTGACTTTTGTTTTCATAGACAAAAGCCTCAAGGGAGGGACATTTTAATCTTTGAACTACACTTCTGTAACTTCAGAACATCACTAATAAGAAATGTGTTGTTTTGCAGTGTGGGACGCTTCTGAACCAACATTTCATCTTGAATTCCAGAGGTAAGATTTTGCTTTTTTGCATTTATTGATGACAGGAGATTCATTAGTCAAATGGAGTCAGGAACAATTCTTAATTATATACTATTTCCATGTTTTTTGTGGTTGTATCAGTAGAAAGTATTTCCAAATGACTGCTAATAATGCTAGGAATCTTTTTGTTTTTCTTCAAAATGCCTTATACTCAGAGATTAACCTCATTTGAGTTCCAGGATTAAAGGGCCATTTAGGATAGAAGGAACTTTGACAGTGAGTTCTCAGCTGTGCTTTGAACTTTTCCAGGGGCGACGGACTACTCCATGCCAACTTCTCTCTACTGCAAAGCATTATATACTCAGATATTCTGCACATGATTTTTAAATGCCCTAGATAAATGCTTATCTAAAAATGTGAAACATAAACAAATATCTTACAAAAATCTGTAAAATTTTTGCTGTGTTGATGATTCACTGTTGTTAGAACTGTTATTGCAAAGATTAACATTTGTTTTAAAAGCCACAAGTAGTACAACCACATGGAACTAAAGACCATGTCTAATTTGAGAGATCCTGCTCTTCTCTAAGTACTTACTATCTGAGAGTAAAGGAAAAACTCAACCAATCTGACATGCCAACTTTGTAGAAGCATATCTGTCAATCAGTAGACGCACATGTGATGAATTCTTAATTTTTTTTCTTGGTGAACAGAAAAAAAACTCCATAGAAACTCTGTGGGAAGAAAGACCTGCTTGTTGAAGTTCTCATTTCTCTATGGTTAAATCTGTTAACTGACAGTTGAAGTCTGTTGTGTCAAAGAGATTTTGAAATTAGGACAATGCCAAGTCTCTTGACAACCCAAATGATGAAAAATCTAGAATACTAGAATTTATTATGAGGTTCTTTTAACCACCTCCTGAAAGATGTTTAAAATAACTATTTCGTTCCTGAGAGAAAGGTTCATCTAAAAGGCAAAGATCTTGTTTGATAGCTTTGAAAACATCAACTTTCATTTGCACAAGACAAACTTTCCTTCATATCTGACCGTCCTTGCATATAGCAGATGCAAATATTAAATAGTGACGGTTGCTATAAAACAACCCATCAATGGTTTTAGTCTGTTGCAGTTTATAGAGTCTACATGTAAAGATCCCATTCTTTTTTTTTTTTTTGGATTTTTTTTTTTTAGATTTTTTGACAGGCAGAGTGGACAGTGAGAGAGAGAGACAGAGAGAAAGGTCTTCCTTTGCATTGGTTTACCCTCCAATGGCCGCCGCAGCCGGCGCACCGCGCTAATCCGATGGCAGGAGCCAGGTGCTTCTCCTGGTCTCCCATGGGGTGCAGGGCCCAAGCATTTGGGCCATCCTCCACTGCACTCCCGGGCCACAGCAGAGAGCTGGCCTGGAAGAGGGGCAACCGGGACAGAATCCGGCGCCCCGACCAGGACTAGAACCTGGTGTGCCGGCGCGGCAAGGCGGAGGATTGGCCTAGTGATCCGGCGCCGGCCAAGATTCCATTCTAATTCAACTGTAGGTGCCTTACCCTTGAGGATCAAGATATGTGATCTGGAAAGGAAATACACTAAGTCCTAAAAATGAAGCCTCAAATTACAGTCTCATTCCAAACCAGTCCCTTAGACTATGCCAGAACTCTAGGGAATGCCAGCCTGGAGGACACTTTATGCTCGACATTTCTTTCATTTCAAACTTGCATTTATGACATTTATGACTTTCCCGTGTTCTCTCTCCAAGACAGCCTCCTCCGCTAAAGAAATCGCAGCCATGAGCGCGAGTTCCGACGCCGAGATGGCGATTTTTGGCGAAGCCGCTCCCTACCTCCGAAAATCGGAAAGGGAACGGATTGAGGCCCAAAACAAGCCTTTCGACGCTAAAACATCTGTCTTCGTAGCGGAGCCCAAGGAATCCTACGTGAAGAGCACCATACAAAGCAAGGAAGGAGGGAAAGTGACTGTGAAGACTGAAGGTGGAGCCGTAAGTCAAAGCAGGAGAACACACTCCACGGTCTCTTCCTGTCTCCTCAATTCCAGGGGTGAAGGCCACACTTGCCAGGAATCGCTCAGCCCAGTGCCAATACAGACAGCCTCCTGGTCACTGTAGACGTCAGATTTGAAAGGGAAAAGGAGTTTGCAGCAGTTGCTGCAGGTCTCCCCTTCCCAACTTTCCAAAGGACTTTACTCCACTGGTATTGGCCTTCACCATTTCCCTTCAATTCTCCACTTTCCAGTCGAGATCTCCAAACATGGGAGAAATAAAAACTAGCTCTTCCTATCAGAAGAATTCTTGAGTTATTTACTTAGTTCAGTATCCCCATTACTTCAAAATAATTAAGTTTCTTGCAATGAATGGCCAAGAAAAAATTTAGCCTATTTAAGAAGAAAATGATATAAACTGATAAAACTGAATGGGAGAAAGATTGTGGAAGGAAAAAAAATCTAGAAACAAAAAATGACAATACACTAGCTCATCATAGGAAGCAGAGTCTTAGCATTGAAGTTTAAATAGCATATTCTCATGCCTTTAAAGGACATTGGCTAATGCAATGAAAAGTGTGTGCAATTATAGGTTTGTGGCCAAAATAAACAAGCAAACATAAAAGCTACCTCTAACTATAAATACAAACTGCTCTCTTGCTTGCTTACCAGACTCTAACTGTCAAGGAAGACCAAGTCTTCCCCATGAACCCTCCAAAGTATGACAAGATTGAGGACATGGCCATGATGACTCACCTGCATGAGCCTGGTGTGCTGTACAACCTCAAAGAGCGTTATGCAGCCTGGATGATCTATGTAAGTGCCCATAAACATCTCTTTTTATCCCATTTATTTCTCTGGATAAAAAGCAAGATGCATGGATTGACTTTTCTGATTTCTCCCAGACCTACTCGGGCCTCTTCTGTGTCACCGTCAACCCCTACAAGTGGCTGCCGGTGTACAACCCTGAGGTGGTGGCTGCCTACAGAGGCAAAAAGCGCCAGGAGGCCCCGCCCCACATCTTCTCCATCTCTGACAACGCCTACCAGTTCATGTTGACTGGTGAGTGAGTAAAGCATCTATTTACAGATATGTGTACTTAGGATCTTTGAGGAGCAAACAGACCTCGTCAGAGTCTTCTTATAATAACATGTTCCAGTCACATGGGGCTTGCCTATTTTCAAAGAACATTCAAAGCCTTAATGTCCTATCTTCCTCCCAGCAGCCACCTCCATTTTACAGATGAGCAAAGAGACGTTTGCTGAATTCACAATGTCCTAAGCTAACACAGCTACAGAGAAGCAGCCTACTTGAAATGATCAGCAGACAGCCATAAACACAGTAGAGGTCTTCAAAAAGTTCATAGAAAATGTGTATTATGAAAAAAACTTGCACAGAATTTATATTTTTTGGCACCAAAACAGATTTAACTTTTAATTCCATTTCTATGAACTTTTTGAAGTACCATCACATTTATTGCTTTCGGGATGGTTTTTCAAATGGGATGGAAAAGAAATAAAAGTCCAATGATTATTTTAAAGTAGCCACAGCTACATCAATCAAGGATGTAGGAACTTTGTGAATTCATATCTTTATTTGCAATTGGCATAAGGCGATGAGTGAAGAAATAGCCATGACTTTTCTCCCAGGAATTTTGAAGCATTTTCCTACAGGAATGGGAAGGAGGGAGGAGGGGTTGGGTCCTTATTTTTTTCCCTTGGGAAAAAAATTAACCTTTTATTTGAAATTGTTCTTTGAATTGTATCTAACTCTTTTAGTCCTGTCTTATCAAGGTGCCAAGAACCATCTTTGACTCCTATAATAAATACATAAATACATAAAGACATAAATACAGCATTAAAATCTCTTATCTCCAAATACCAAATGTATAATCTTTGGAGATAGTCTATATTCCTGAGGTTCCTGTTGTCCCAGGAATTTTAAAGACCAAGGGCTTTTTCTTTTTTGTTTGTTTTGTTGCATTTTTTAAAATTTTTCAAATTTTTAATGTATTTTTAATTTATATTACAGTCAAGGGCCTAATGATCCACCAAATAAAAAGTTTAACATGCAAAAACCAAAAATACCCTAATTTAGAGGGAATATAGGCAAGGGCTATAACATAATAATCTAATGGAAAGATGACTATTTCACCCATATGTAGTAAATTTTAAAGTAATCACAGATCACCAAAATTGTTCTAAACTAACTTTTACTGGGAGACAAAGAAGAAAAAGGGATAAAATAGGAACTTTTCTACAAACTGGCCAGCAGTTCTGTAAGGATTCTATGCCAGTCAACTGTTGTTTGGTTATCAACAGGAGCTAGCTTTCTCTCAGAAGTTATCCAAATGCTGGCTCATTTCAGAGGTTTTAATATCCAGCATCTATACAGTGATGTATATACCACCAACCCTATCCAAGTCTCCACTGCAGCTTTTGGGACTGCTCCACATTTGATGTCACTTACAGCTCTCAAACATGGTTATCCTATAAAATCATATATAACTATGGTATTTGAGTTGGTTAATGTCATTTTAGCATAGCCAAAACAGATTAGAACATCTTATCAAGACTCTCACTAGATATGAAATGATCATCTATGATTTTATTTATACTAAGAAAAAGGCCCATCTGAGTTTGATTCAAATTCTGTATCTACTACCCTGAATAGAACATTAAAGTTCTCTTATGTGTATGTTTAGAATTTTCCAAAATATATAATCTGTCAGTATAGAATTAGAGATTTAATAAATCAGCATGATAATGTATCCATCAAATAACCAGTAGAACTGTCTATTATTATAAAAGATATTTAAGATTAAAAGGAAAATGAATGTAAACAAATATTCACAATTTAACCCCCTTCCTTATTTGGTATTATCAGCAGTCAAATTAGTGACATCAAGAGCCGGCGCCGTGGCTCAATAGGCTAATCCTCCACCTTGCGGCGCCGGCACACCGGGTTCTAGTCCCGGTCGGGGCGCCGGATTCTGTCCCGGTTGCCCCTCTTCCAGGCCAGCTCTCTGCTATGGCCAGGGAGTGCAGTGGAGGATGGCCCAGGTGCTTGGGCCCTGCACCCCATGGGAGACCAGGAAAAGCACCTGGATCCTGGCTCCTGCCATCGGATCAGCGCGGTGCGCCGGCTGCAGCGGCGGCCATTGGAGGGTGAACCAACGGCAAAGGAAGACCTTTCTCTCTCTGTCTCTCTCTCTCACTGTCCACTCTGCCTGTCAAAAATAAAAAAAAAAAATAAAAAAAAAAAAAAAAAGCTGACAGGGAAGACAGGTAGCAGAAAAAGTCATAAAATTTTGACCTTAACAAGCTATGTAGTTAATATTACAAAATTCACTTCTTTTCTGGGTCTCAGCTTCTTTATCTGTTGAATTATAGAGTCAGCCTAAGTAATTTGTAAAATCTTTTATGACTTCAAAATTGTCTGATTCCTACTAAAGTATTTGCAAATAAAATTCTATGTCTCCTGGAGCTTGTATTAAAATAATACAGTGCTATTAGCATGAGGGATAGACATAAAATTGGCCAAATGTTAATAACTGTTGCATTTGCATGATGGCCACACAGAGGTTTAATTATGTTACTACTTCTATTTTTGTATATGTTTGAAACTTTCCATAACAGAGGTTTCAAAAAATAATAGGCACCTCATACCCATTAGGTTGACTACTATCAAAAAAAGAAAAACCCAAAAGAATGTGAAAAAAGTGGAAGCCTTGTGCCTTTTTGTTAGGAATGTAATATGGTATAGCCACTGTGGGAGATAATATAGTGGTTCCTCAACAAATTAAACAGAAAATAACAATATGATCCAGCAACTCCATGTTTGGGTATATACCCAACAAAATTAAAAGTAGGGTCTCTTATGCCCATGTTTAAAGCAGCATTATCCACAACATGTAACATTTGGAAGCAACACAAGTGTCCATAAACACATAAATGGGTTGGCAAAATGTGGCATATACATACAAAGAAATACCATTCTGCCTTCAAAAAGTAGACAGTTCTGACAAACGCTACCACATGGATGAGCCTTGAGAATACAATTCACAAAAAAAAAAAAAAAGAGAGAGAGAGAGAGAGAGAGACTAATACTGTGTGATTCTACTTATATGAGTTATTTATAATGAAAATCGGGCCGGTGCCGCTGCTCACTAGGCTAATCCTCCGCCTAGCGGCGCCGGATTCTGTCCCGGTTGCCCCTCTTCCAGGCCAGCTCTCTGCTTGGCCCGGGAGTGCAGTGGAGGATGGCCCAAGTGCTTGGGCCCTGCACCCCATGGGAGACCAGGAAAAGCACCTGGTTCCTGGCTCCTGCCATCTGATCAGCGCGGTGCGCCGGCCGCAGCGCGCTGGCCGCGGCGGCCATTGGAGGGTGAACCAACGGCAAAGGAAGACCTTTCTCTCTGTCTCTCTCTCTCACTGTCCACTCTGCCTGTCAAAATAAATAAATAAAATAAAAAAAAATTATAATGAAAATCGTGTGGACAGAAAGGTGGTTGCCAGGGATAAGGAAATACAGAATAGGGAGTTAATGTTTAATGGATATGGACTTTCAGTTCCATAAAACAAAAAGTTATAGAGATGTAAAGTGATGATAGCTGCAAAACATTACAAATGTACTTAATACCACTGAATGATATGCTTAAAAATGGCTAAGATGGTAAACACAAAAGAAACAAATGATGCCTGGCTTCTTCTTTGTAGAAATTTTACTCTAACAGGTAATCAGCTATTTTTGAGACTAAACACAAAACAAAAATCACAGGTTACATCTTTTAAAACGTTAAAAGAGCAAGTTTTTTATCTGAACTGATTCAATAATCTTCACATAAAATATCTTTTTTTAACGGGTATCTTGATTTCTTCCACAGATCGTGAGAACCAGTCCATCCTGATTACGTATGTGATTTTTCTTCTTCTTCTCTGGTGTACAGTGATTGTCCTAGAAGTTGACAATGTGGGCCAAGGTTCTGATCTCTTCTCTGACTTATGTTTGGCAGTGGAGAATCCGGTGCAGGAAAGACTGTGAACACCAAGCGTGTCATCCAGTACTTTGCAACAATTGCAGTTACTGGGGAGAAGAAGAAGGAGGAACCTGGCAAAATGCAGGTGTGTCTGGTAGCAAAATCAGAATCAAGACCCTGGAGGGGCTCTCAGAAGTCTGGGGCTTCGAGTCTTAAAGCTGCTCTTGCCTTTGCAGGGGACGCTGGAAGATCAGATCATCAGTGCCAACCCCCTACTGGAGGCCTTTGGCAACGCCAAGACTGTGAGGAATGACAACTCCTCTCGCTTTGTAAGTCTCTTGGGGTCTTTTCTGCCCAGAATTCTGGAGTAACCGTGTCTGAATTATTATTATTTCAGCTGCATTTCTCTGTGTGGCTTTAGTTTTTTAATTCTAAACCATCTTTATGTTTTCAAGGGTAAATTCATTAGAATCCACTTTGGTACTACAGGGAAGCTGGCATCTGCTGATATAGAAACATGTGAGTAACAGGACCACTGAAAATCAAAACAGAGAGGGGAGTGATTTTGTTTGCAGGGATATGTTGCAACATTTGCTGTGCTTGATGCCTATACAACAGTGGTCTGCTGCCAGTGTTGCCTGTGAGGGAAAGCCAGATTTATCCACTATCCACTGTGCGCACCAGTGGCCGCCATCTCAGAATGATGGCTCTGCAGCACTTCCTAGAAGAATTCCTGCCTCAAAAGAAACTATGATATTTTTTCCAAGAAAAATACTAGGATTGGTTCCTATGAGATTTCTGTGGTTTATAATATATCTCCACGATCTGCTGTTGATCTGAGCTTTGGCAGATGCTTAAAGCAGCCCCTTACCACAGACGGAATGCAAGGGCATCCCAGGAGGGATCAACTGAAATGGAGGTCATGGATTCTTCATATGAAAAAGGCCCTACAGCAGATGCGCTGCACTTGTGGCTCTTAGTTGGTGAGAACCACAGGCAAATCCCATGTGCATCTGCAACTCTAATATGAACAACCACAGGATCAGTCATCAACTTGAAATCTCAAGCATCCAAATTTAATGCCCCCAATTTTGGCCAAACAATGAGGATCATTTAATACCTCGGAAGTGCTGACTTTTTTTTCTAAGTCAATATCTATTTCCCTCTCTTCCCAGATCTTCTAGAAAAGTCTAGAGTTACTTTTCAGCTAAAGGCGGAAAGAAGTTATCATATTTTTTATCAGATCACTTCTAATAAGAAGCCAGATCTAATTGGTAAGGGAGAACTTAAATTCATAGATGGAACTTAATGATTTTAAAACAATTTCTGATGTAAAATGTATACCCTGAATTCTGTGTACCCAGAAATGCTTCTGATCACCACCAATCCATACGACTATGCCTTTGTCAGTCAAGGGGAGATCACAGTCCCCAGCATTGATGACCAAGAAGAGTTGATGGCCACAGATGTAAGTCACACAAATACACTTTTAAAAAAACCTATTCTGTATGGGAATGGCAATAGTAACTTACAATAGGTGTAGCTGTCTGAGGATATAGTATAAATTCTCCTAAATAAGTTAGTCTCTTCTGCCCTAACCTTGAGTCCTATTATTTCTGCTGGCAGAGTGCCATTGACATCCTGGGCTTCACTCCTGAAGAGAAAGTCTCCATCTATAAGCTCACAGGGGCTGTGATGCATTATGGGAACATGAAATTCAAACAAAAGCAGCGGGAGGAGCAAGCTGAGCCAGATGGCACTGAAGGTACCCTAGAGCAATCAATCAATCAATGGTTTTTAAAAATCCCATTCTACACTCAGATCTCCCTTGTAGCCAGACTTTTGAAGGGCATACACACAGTCACACACACTGCAGGTTTCCTAACCCTATGACTCCCTCACATCTCCATCATTTCTATGCAGCCAAAATAAGTTACAATGAATCCCAGTAGCCACTTATAAGCACAACCTAGAGGCAGATAATTGGAGATGGAATGAGATGGATTAGTGCTCCTGCTCTGCCTTGGCAATGGAGAGCAAGCACATAAGATAACTCTGCATTCTGGTCTTTAACATGAGCTAGAAAGATCTGGTAGCTGGCAATGGAGGAGTTTCCCAAACACAGGGCTAGAGGTGAAGGATGCTCCAAGTGATATCTGTGTGCATGTGTGTATTGTCTATATATAAACCTGCCACCAATCTAGACAGCAAGTAAGACAAAAAAAGGAATTGAGAAAAAAAATCACAGGCTATACCCATGGAAAGAATATATGGTTTATAGAACCTACTAGGAAAAGTTGGCTATCTGCTCCTTAAAGCCTTTCCTAATCTCCTACCTTTAATTCTTTCTCCCTCCAAACGTTTTAGCAATTACATTTTCACACCCAACAAGCAGCATTTACACTAGGATCATTACTAGAAATTTAGAAAAGGACTCTGTAGTCCACAGCCATACCACCATGAACACGCTCAGTCTCATCTGATCTTGGAAGAAAAAGGACTCTGTAGGGTTCACCCAGTGACATTTAACCCCTACATTTTCAGGTAAAGCAATTAACCCTGGGACAGATATTGAACATAGTAGTTACAACAATAATTAAGAAGCCTGATTTCCGCATCAGGGTACCAGAGTTTGATTCCCAGCTCCACTCCAAACTCCAGCTTCTTGCTAATGTAAACCCTGGGAGGCAGCAATGCTGGCACAAGTACTTAAGTTCCTACCACCAACGTGGCAAGCCCAAATTGCACTCAGCTCAGGCTTCAGCTCCAACCTAGAACTATCCACTGCAGGCATTTGGATGGTGAGCCAATGATGGGATCTCTCTCACTTTTTCTGTCTCTTGGCCTCTCAAATAAATAAATAAGACACACACACACAAAAAAAATTAATCCCTTAAGGTTAAATTTGAAGGAGCAAAACTAAGATAACAATCCAAATATTCTGGTCTTTATACCTCCCTTATAGTGAACAGTAAGGTATATTTATCATATTCTTCCAAGTATATTTAATGTATCTTAAAAACAGAGACTATGGCTTTTGCCAACCATAAAATATTGCAGTAAATGTTTACTATTGATGAAAAATTTCTCAAAGGCTACCTGCAATGAGTAACTAAAGGCCAGTATAAGTTGTGGACCATTTAGTGGCAAGTACATGTTCTAATGTAACACAGAGAACCTCATCTGACCTTTATAGAATTATTTAAAGCTTTTTATCTAAATAACTTAAAAATCAGAGTGCAGGGAAATGGGGTAATTAAAGAGGATATCCAGCAAGACTATCTGAATTGTCCCTCTACAGTTGCTGACAAGGCAGCCTATCTGCAGAGTCTGAACTCTGCTGACCTGCTCAAAGCCCTCTGCTACCCCAGGGTCAAGGTCGGCAATGAGTATGTCACCAAAGGCCAGACTGTGCAGCAGGTAAGCACATGACCTCAATCAGTTGAGGGCCTTTATGGCTTGTCTTTAACAATGCCAACACATATTACTGTCTCCGTGAAGGTGTACAATGCAGTGGGCGCTCTGGCCAAAGCCGTCTACGAGAAGATGTTCCTGTGGATGGTCACCCGCATCAACCAGCAGCTGGACACTAAGCAGCCCAGGCAGTACTTCATCGGGGTCTTGGACATTGCAGGCTTTGAGATCTTTGATGTAAGTTATCGTCATGTTAATAGCAAATGAGAAAGAGGCACATATAGGTTTTGATAAACTATGTATTATCATTATTCTTTCAAATTTATAGTATTCACACTGCTCTAACATTGCCGCAAGAATTATATTCTAAATATCTAGAACAAGAATTATCTTCTAAATATCTAGGAGGTAACAGAATGCAATAAAAATAGCTAACACTTATTGAGTGGTCAGAGTATTTATGATGCTATATTAACAACTTTAAAAATAGTACCTCATTTAATTTCCAAAACAACTCATCATGAAGGAGCAATTAATATTACCCAAGCTACATATGGAGAAACTCAGATGAATGGGTACACAAACCACAGCTGAGTATTCCATGTAAGAGAGAACTGGGAAGGCAGCTAGGTTTGTGGCACTTGGTCCATCCACATGGCATCTTCCATGAAAGAGAAAAGGCCTAAAAGTAGAAGCCTACCAACAAATGATAGTCTGTCCTCTTCGAATTTTGTCCTACAGAATCTATTCCCCTTCAAGGGCATCATCTTAATCATCTATAATATGAGGGAGTGAATTATTACAAATACTCTTAGATCTTCAATTGCTATACTACACGAGATTCCTAATTTCACAGTCCTGACAGGAGGGATCTGCCAAATATTTGTTATGAGTAGAAGGAGAAATTAGCATATTCATTTCATTTTAAACATCAACTAAAGGTCTTAAGATAAGTTTTGCTCAAAAAATGTGACAATCGAAAGTGAAAATGTGAACTCTACCTTGACGTGGAGAATGAGAATGGTGAATGAAGTGGGGCTTTCCAGTAAATCACTTGCCCTTTCACCCTTAAATCTGAATCATAACATATAAGACTAATCCTGTACTTTTAATGTATATTCTCATCCATGTACTCTTAGAGGTGAAAGGAGGTGGATTCCACCAGAATTCTTGTTTTGAACCCCAAATAATGCCCAGAATTCATCAGAAGTGCTTGTGTCAATAATGATCATTTTTCTCCTTGGAATTTTGAAGGAATAATTAGTTTAACCCATATGTCATCTCCATATTCCACAGTTTTTTCAATAAAATAAATTTTTCAGTAATGAATTTTACTACCATAAAAAGCCATTTAATGTTGGAAATCACCACTATTTTGTGTAGTTCAACAGCCTGGAGCAGCTGTGCATCAACTTCACCAACGAGAAACTGCAACAGTTTTTCAACCACCACATGTTCGTGCTGGAGCAGGAGGAGTACAAGAAGGAAGGCATCGAGTGGACGTTCATTGATTTTGGGATGGACCTGGCTGCCTGCATCGAGCTCATCGAGAAGGTCTGTTTAACTTCCAAAGAAAGGTCAGGCTGTATGGATGACTTTCCCAGATGTCCTAAGAAATTCTAGGAAGTATTACACAGTTTCAGATCTCAACAAAATGGAAAATTGTTTAGAAATGACTTCTTTTCAACCTTTACATAAGAAAGATCTGAGGATGTTTAGCTTTGTTTTGTTCTAACCATCTTTATTCTAATGCTGGTTCAAATCATTATAAAGCAGCACTGAAAATTCTACTGGAGATGATCTACTTCACTAGAACCACCCATATTGGTTCTAATCCAGCTCCATTATGATACAAGATGTCAGCAATACAAGTGAATATTTTTCTACGTAAACACAAATGCACAGATAATACAGCTAATGTTTTTATGAAAGCTAATTTGTTCAAAGTCAAGAAGTCAATTGCTCATGCTACTTCATAATCTATTTTTAAGGAAATTAAATACACAGAATATCTTAAATAAGGTTTGGGCTATTTATACTGTTTACTGCATATTCTAAGTCAGGAAGTCCTTCTTATAACAAATTGAAACTTTTACGAAAGACTTATTGATTTACTAGGAAAAAAGTGAGATAAAGACAAAACACTTAGTAACTCAGCCATCCCCTGTACTGTGCTATTTGGTGTTTATGCCCAGCCATTCTTTGAATTGAAAATAATGCTACTGATTGAACGTGAGAAGGAATGGCAGAAACATCATTCTAGTGGTAACAATGGAAATTCTTTGAGCTGTGACCCTGGTTTACTTTGTAACATATATTTAATCAGAGATGCCTATAATTCAATCAAATGACAGACATCATGCCTCGATCTTTTGAGAGAAATTAATTGACCAATGTCTACTCTGCTCAATTTAGCCACTGGGCATCTTCTCCATCCTGGAAGAGGAGTGCATGTTCCCCAAGGCCACAGACACCTCCTTCAAGAACAAGCTGTATGACCAGCACCTGGGCAAGTCTGCCAACTTCCAGAAGCCCAAAGTGGTCAAAGGCAAGGCTGAGGCCCACTTCTCCCTGATCCACTATGCGGGCACCGTGGACTACAATATTGCTGGCTGGCTGGACAAGAACAAGGACCCCCTGAACGACACTGTGGTTGGGCTCTACCAGAAGTCTGCAATGAAGACCCTGGCCAGTCTCTTTTCCACATATGCTAGTGCTGAAGCAGGTACTTTCCGTGCTCTTAGTCTAAGTACACCTCCTCCACAGACTGACCATATGACATGCCAGCCTTAGGAGTTTAACCCTAACTGATGGGTTTTCTTTATACCTCAGATGGCGGTGCCAAGAAAGGTGCCAAGAAGAAGGGTTCATCTTTCCAGACCGTGTCAGCACTTTTCAGGGTAAAGTACAAATTGAATTTGAGAAAAATCTATCCAGCCTCTATGAATTATCATAATTACAGGGTTTAGAATAAATTAGGAAGAACTGGAATGTTAATAGGAGTCACTTTGAACATTCATTCTCATCAGGGAACAGCCAAAGCAATACTACTCCTGTAGAGATAGGTGCTTTATGCACTATTCCTTATGCTTATTGAATGTATTCAGGAATGCTAAAGCACCCTTAAAAGCTTTATGGTATAGCAAGGCTGATTTCAAAGTAGTATAGCAGAACTTCAAAGCTGTGAAGGTAGCATTCTTAACGTACTAATGCTGTCCTTGGAGAACATTCCCAAGTTCTCCTTGAGAATAAGCCTGAGATACACTCTTTAGAACCTCCTCCCAACCAAAACACATCTTAGATTATGAGGTGGACTTAATTTTTTATAGTAGCTCAAAATCACCTAAAGCCAAGCATGATGTTGTAAGTGGATGATTAAGCCAGAAAACATCTCTTGAAATTTAACAAACAATAATAATAATTTTACTACAAAAGGATGTGATTGTCTTATAGAGTTTAAAAATCAGCTCTTTCAAGAGGGAATGTGCCAAATGTCTGAACTAATGGCTACTGAATCAGAATTTATGTGGCTAGATCTCATTCTTTTTAAAAATCAAAATGCACATGTGACATAGAAACAGAAAAATTGTTCTTGCCCTTCTTCTTTCTCATTACCAATTTGCATTCTCACCAAAAAGACTCTTGTTTCATCAACTTGTCCTTGTATATGCTTTCAAGGTTAGAAACAGATTACTTTGTAGGTAACCATTTTCTAATCTATTCTATTTCAAAACATTTTTTCTAATGGATAACTAAAATGTGAAACAAAATATACCTTCTTAAAGAGTATACCTAAAAACTGAGAAATATTTACATGTGAGTTTTCTATACTTGAGTAAACCATGATTTTCTGTCATGATCCATTACTCCCCTCGCCATATGTTTCAGATTCCAGATAGTCTCAGGCACATAAAATCCACCCACACAAGATTACATATCTCACAATATTAGACTCTTCAAAAAAAAACAAAACAAACCAAGGGGTAAAGGTCCCAGGGAATAATAAATTCAAGAAAGAAATAGCAGAAGATAGGTAACCTAGGTTACCTCTGTAAAGTGCTGTTGTGAAAATTATTAGCCCTGAGAGACAGAAAGGGACCTTACAAGTAATCTCAACTACTTTTAGATGAGACCCAGTGAGACAAGAGAGATTTTGTAGAGTCAGGAAGCTCATTAGTGGCAAAACAAGGCCATAGTCTTTTGCCTTCTGATTCCCAGATGAGAATACTTCCTTTGTATCAAGGCCATTAAACATGCTGTTTGTTTCTAAGACAGATCCTAGGTGTCAGAAATGAATACCTTGGAGATCTGCATTTCTCCCAAGCATTCTGGCCCTCTGTTTATTAGGCAGGTTAGAGACCTTCAAAATGCAGTTAATTGAAGCCTCCACAGCCTTCTGCCTAGTAGTTAAGAAGCTGCCTAGGTACATTCCACATAATTATAAAAAGAAAAAAAAAATGAAACAGAACGTTTCCACTAGTCTCTTCTATCTGGTTTTCTAGGAAAATTTAAACAAGCTGATGACCAACCTCAGAAGCACACACCCTCATTTTGTACGGTGTATCATTCCCAATGAAACCAAAACTCCAGGTATGACACATTGCATTAAATAATCAAAAGGCACAAGTTAGAAAATGCAGTGCCCAGTAGTAAGTACACTCTATATCTTCAGGTGCCATGGAGCATGAACTGGTCCTGCACCAGCTGCGGTGCAACGGGGTGCTGGAGGGCATCCGCATCTGTAGGAAGGGCTTCCCAAGCAGAATCCTGTATGGTGATTTTAAACAAAGGTCAGTTCTCATTGTTGCATTTCCCTGAATGATGTGGATATTTTATCACCTCAAGTGTTGTCTCTGTTCCCTGTATTTCATGTATCCTGCTCAGCTTATAAAATGAGGACACTGAATAATAGAGTCTTGTGATAGTAGGTTACAGTAATAGGTTAGAAGAGTAATAGGAAGGAACATGCAACAGAAAACCATATTGTTTACTGTTTAAAGGGCAGCTGGATTTTTCTACTCCTACTTTTGCTCTCAGATTTTTAACTAATATTTCTTTTTGGGGTCATTCGGTCTGCCTATGTGGTCACACTTCCTAACCAGTATTTCTTTAACTGAACAGATACAAGGTGCTGAATGCAAGTGCTATTCCAGAGGGACAGTTCATTGACAGCAAGAAGGCTTCTGAGAAGCTCCTTGCCTCCATTGATATTGACCACACCCAGTATAAATTTGGACATACCAAGGTAGAGCTGCTATTTATTTACAACTGATCCAAGTACCTTCTGCCATCTCTGAGCCTCCTGCAGGAAACTGGCATGATTCATGCTTCTCCCTTGCTCCAGGTTTTCTTCAAAGCTGGCCTTCTGGGTCTTCTGGAAGAAATGAGAGATGAGAAGTTGGCCCAGATTATCACAAGAACACAAGCCGTCTGTAGGGGATTCCTAATGAGGGTAGAACATCAGAAGATGTTGCAGAGGAGGTAACAGCCACTGAGTATCCGGAGTACAAGTTGTCTCAGGGACTAAAAATGAGCCTTCCTTGTTCATCACTTCTGCTATTTGGTGGCTAATATGTACTTCTCACCCAGTTCAGAGCTCACTCCTATAACCCATCAGTCTTCATTTCAGCCCTCACGCTTGGATCCCTCCTGCCTCCAATGTCTCCTTCTCCATCTTCCTCACATAGAGCTGCAGGAATGGTTTGCAGTAAGCACTATGCTCATCATGCCATATCTCAGTTTGTGGCTCCCCGTGGTATCCCACGTCAAATCCAAGTTGCCTTGTTTGGCTGTCAAGGGCCTCTCTATTCCCCACCTCATCTATCATTTCCAACCACACAGCCTTTTCCAGTCAGGCAAAAACAATTTGCTTATCTCCTGTTCTCATATCTGCACAAGCCCTCCCTCCTCATCCTATTTACCAATTCAAAACTTCCATGTTCTCTTTCTGTAATTAACATCACCCAGCTTATCTACCCAGCACTAGTGCATGTCCTCTTCTTACGCACACATTTTGCATTCATTTTCTTCATATTTAGGCCAGTATTTTAAGTGTTCCAAAGTCTTTTTCACATGTCTCTACATTTTGGTTTGTGTCATGGTATCTGCCTTCTCAGAGTTACAGGTCTTAAAAACTGGAGCTACAGAGTTCTGATTTCCATTTTAACAAGCTTGAAGAGATACACACAGAGTTACAACTTATTCAAACTTTGGCAGTCAGTTGCTAGAGTTTGGAAAAGGGGTACCTTCTATTGTTATTTTTAATTTTTATTTAAATAAATCAGATTTTGGAGCTCCATCTATGCTATAAACCCTGCAAATGTTACAATCTAATTGAGTAGGTGAGACTAAAGCCCTTGAAGAATTTGAGAAAAGTCAACATATTATGTGACGAAGCTAACAAAAGTCTGCAGCATGGATAATTAAGTGATTATCAAATGAAGAAGATATTTCAAGGAAGACATGACAAATAATAAGCTCAGGCCGGGGCCACAGCTCACTAGGCTAATCCTCCGCCTGCAGCGCCGGCACCCTGGGTTCTAGTCCCAGTTGGGGTGCCGGATTCTGTCCCAGTTACTTCTCTTCCAGTCCAGCTCTCTGCTGTTGCCCAGGAAGGCAGTGAAGGATGGCCCAAGTGCTTGGGTGCCTGCACCCACATGGGAGACCAAAGGAAGCACCCAGCTCCTTGCTTCAGATCGGCACAGCGCCGGCCGTGGCGGCCATTTGGGGAGTGAACTAACAGAAGGAAGACCTTTCTCTCTGTCTCTCTCTCTCTGTCTAACTCTGCCTGTCAAAAAAAAAATAATAATAATAAGCTCAATTTAGGTGGGGCAATTCAGAGCAACCTGTGCCATTTCATGGTCCACAAATATGCAAACAGCCAAGCAGCACAGTCAACGTACAATCACCAAACCCTCACCCACATCATAATATTGTGCCAAATGATCTTAAAATGGTATGTGTTGCTCATACATTCAAAGTACATGCTCTCTAAAGTCAGCTTCTTTGCTAGGTTGTTTTTTGTTTTTTGTTTTTTTTGTTTTTTTTTTTTTTTTTGACAGGCAGAGTGGACAGTGAGAGAGAGAGACAGAGAGAAAGGCCTTCTTTGCCATTGGTTCACCCTCCAATGGCCGCCATGGCTGGCGCACTGCAGCCGGCACACTGCGCTGATCTGATGGCAGGAGCCAGGTGCTTCTCCTGGTCTCCCATGGGGTGCAGGGCCCAAGCACTTGGACCATCCTCCACTGCACTCCCTGGCCACAGCAGAGAGCTGGCCTGCAAGAGGGGCAACCGGGACAGAATCCGGCGCCCCGACCAGGACTAGAACCCGGTGTGCTGGCGCCGCAGGCAGAGGATTAGCCTAGTGAGCCGCGGCGCCAGCTCTCTTTGCTAGTTTGATGGGAACTGAAAACACAGAATTGCTCCATATGCACAGTACTCAAATAAGTGCTCACATGGGTTATACTGAGAACTATGAGTCTGAGTGTGAAAGCTTATACATCTGTGTGTGTGTGTGTGTGTGTGTGTGTAAAGCCTGCATATTCAGAATCTGACATATGACTTACATGTGGGGGTATTCATTAAAAGGGAAGTTTGCGTGTAATAAATAACATTGTCTTTAGTGGATCAATCCACAGTGATATTTTTATAACATTTCAGAGAAGCCCTTTTCTGCATCCAGTATAACGTCCGCGCCTTCATGAACGTCAAGCACTGGCCCTGGATGAAACTGTTCTTCAAGATCAAGCCCCTGCTCAAGAGCGCGGAGACGGAGAAGGAGATGGCCACCATGAAGGAGGAGTTCCAGAAAACCAAAGATGAGCTCGCCAAGTCAGAGGCCAAACGGAAGGAACTGGAGGAAAAAATGGTCACGCTCTTGAAAGAGAAAAATGACCTGCAACTCCAGGTCCAAGCTGTGAGTACTCCACAGTCTGCATGTACCATGTTACTGAAGCATTCACAAGCTCCACACATCCTTAGGATTTATGAATGGCCTTTTCCTTTAAAGAAAATCTGGTTGGTTCGGTTTTTTCAAGTATTTTCCTTATCTTTTGAAATACACAACTACTTCCAACTTAGAAAGGGAAAAAAGGAAGAATTTATGCAGTAATATCACTAGACTTGATCCCTCTGCTTCTGCCTCTGCCCCCAGTGCAACTTCCTGTAATGCACCTGGGAGGCAGGAGATGATAGCTCAAGTGCTCAGTCCTTGCCATCCGTGTAGGAGACTCAGCTGGAGTTCTAGGTTCCGAGCTTCAGCCTAGCACAGCCCCAGCTGTTGCAGACATTTGGAGAGTGAACTAACAGAAGATAGTCTCGTTTTTTCCCTCTCTCTATCCCTCTCTCTCTTACTGTTGCTCTGTCTTTCAAATAAATAAGTAAACACTTTTTAAAACCAAAAAGTTAATATCCAAACAAAAGAAACACTGGGATATTAAAGAAATTTTCCAGGCCAGAGTAATCTAATAAGTTAGTGACTGACCTGATTATTATTGGAGTCCTTTAATTAGTCACTTATAAAAAACTTTATTGGGCTATATGGTTTCTCAGAATGATATGGTCTTATATATTCTATAATTCATTTTGAGACTAATAAGAAAATCCTTAAATGGAAATGCAAATCTTAGACCATTACATCATTGTTATGTTGTATCAGGAAAGGTTCAGTTTATTAAAAATACTGCCTGGAAATGTACTTAAGTTAATTTTCTTATTTTCTTTTTTAAATTAAATCCAGCTACTAGTTATTTGAGGAGGAGAAAGAATGATAAAACCAAAACTAACCAATTTCACTAAACCATAATCTTTTAATATTACAGCAGAAAAACTCTAAGCAATTAT
Organism: Oryctolagus cuniculus; assembly: GCF_051225735.1. NCBI lineage: Eukaryota > Metazoa > Chordata > Mammalia > Lagomorpha > Leporidae > Oryctolagus > Oryctolagus cuniculus. The sequence continues at coordinate 54,575,992 of NC_142883.1, read as the reverse complement.
CTACTTCAATTCCCTTATTTACACATTAAAAATTGAGAATAAGCAGAATAAGGCAATTTGCCCCAAATCATACAAATGGAGGCATTATTAGGAAAAGAATCCAGGCTTTCTTCTGCCCTGTCTAGAAGTCTTTCCACTCTTTTACACACTACTTCTTAATTTTTCAGTGGCTCCACTAATCCTTCATTTTTGCTGATTAGCTTGCTTCTAAAGTTGTAGTCCCACTTCTAATTAGCTACATTTCTTGAGGCCATACAATAATGTACAATTAAGTTTTATGTTCATACTGAAAAATTCACATAATTTGATAAAACATTAATATTCTGTGAAAAGAACAAATTCTAAAATAAGTTAACTCTCTAAACATCTTAATAAATCTCACCGTAGGAAGCAGACAGCTTGGCTGATGCAGAGGAGAGGTGTGAGCAACTGATTAAAAACAAAATCCAGCTGGAGGCCAAGATCAAGGAGGTGACGGAGAGAGCGGAGGACGAGGAAGAGATCAATGCGGAGCTGACGGCCAAGAAGAGGAAACTGGAGGATGAGTGTTCAGAGCTGAAGAAAGACATCGATGACCTTGAGCTGACCCTGGCCAAGGTTGAGAAGGAGAAGCATGCCACAGAGAACAAGGTATAAAACACATATGTAGGAAGTTTGTGGGCATTTTTATTCTGAAACAAAACACAGAACTGAATCCACCATAATGTAACATTTAATCCAAAACATGTTTACTTCCTAAGGTGAAAAACCTCACAGAAGAGATGGCAGGCCTGGATGAAACCATCGCCAAGCTGACCAAGGAGAAGAAGGCACTCCAAGAGGCCCACCAGCAGACCCTGGACGACCTGCAGGCAGAGGAGGACAAAGTCAACACCCTAACCAAGGCTAAAACCAAGCTAGAGCAGCAAGTGGATGACGTAAGCACATTTTTTTTAACAAGCTGATGAAATTTAAAAAAAAACTTTCAATTTTTACATATTTTCTTGATCGTTAGCTTGAAGGTTCTCTGGAACAAGAAAAGAAACTTCGCATGGACCTAGAAAGAGCCAAGAGGAAACTGGAGGGAGACCTAAAATTGGCCCAAGAATCCACAATGGATATAGAAAACGACAAACAGCAACTTGATGAAAAGCTTAAAAAGTAGGAGCTCCAGGAATATTCTGTGTGATGCAACCTTTCCATTTACATGTGTATTAATGTATTCTGCTCTTCTGTCCTAAGGAAAGAATTTGAAATCAGCAACTTAATAAGCAAAATTGAAGATGAGCAAGCACTAGAAATTCAGCTACAGAAGAAGATAAAAGAGTTGCAGGTGAGTCATCTCACCTCCGGTTCTCCGCATATTTAAAAAAAAAAAAAACACACACACACAATAACCCAAACAAAAAAATCCTGCAGTTAAGATGGATATATGTCACAGTGTTTGTTCCACTGCCAGGCCCGCATTGAGGAGCTGGAGGAGGAAATCGAGGCAGAGCGGGCCTCCAGGGCCAAAGCAGAGAAGCAGCGCTCCGACCTCTCCCGGGAACTGGAGGAGATCAGCGAGCGGCTGGAAGAAGCTGGTGGGGCCACGTCTGCTCAGGTGGAGTTGAACAAGAAGCGCGAGGCTGAGTTCCAGAAACTGCGCAGGGACCTGGAGGAGGCCACCCTGCAGCACGAAGCCACAGCGGCCACGCTGCGGAAGAAGCACGCAGACAGCGTGGCCGAGCTCGGGGAGCAGATTGACAACCTGCAGCGGGTCAAGCAGAAGCTGGAGAAGGAGAAGAGCGAGCTGAAGATGGAGATCGATGATCTTAGTAGTAACGCAGAGGCCATTTCCAAAGCCAAGGTACCCAGCACTGTCTCTAAACAAGGGTAATAAGCTGTAAGAATACTCACTGCCCTTTATCATTAAACAGCATGTGCAGGCATTTTATAGCACCACTCAAATATTTTCCTTCCTAGTGTATTTCATTCTGTTTTTTTTTTTTTTTAATATTGGCTGTGGTCCATTAAGATGATTCAAAAGTTGCTGTTAGCAAATGACAATACCATTGGAAGAAATGAATGATCTCCAACAATGACCAGTTTAGGGACATTATGTACTCACCATGCTTGAATTCTAGCATGTTCTAGAGAGTTAACTTCATAACTTTCTACTTACACTCACTTGATATAAATTTATGCACTATAAAAATATTTTAAGAACCCAAGTTTAACTTTTTTTTTTTTTTACTGCATTCAGTATCTCATCTTTCACCACCACCTGTTCCATAGGGAAACCTTGAAAAGATGTGCCGCACTCTGGAGGATCAAGTGAGTGAGCTGAAGGCCAAGGAGGAGGAGCAGCAGCGGCTGATCAATGACCTCAGCGCACAGAGAGCGCGCCTGCAGACGGAAGCAGGTACAGACCCTTCTACATCCTGAAATCATGGACAGGATAAAAGTGATTGCAGCGGTTCTGAATAAACGACAATGATCTAATTTTAGAGGAACATAAATAAACTATCACCATGTGTTGAGTAGGTCAAAAGCAAGGGGGTGAGTGATGAGCCAGAATGAGCAGACCAACTCATTTGTTACACTCCTATGACAAGACTGCTTTCTAAACTACTTCTCATGCATTTTACAATAACATTTAGAAGCAGATAACATGAGTGTATATAAATATATATATATATATAAATACATACACATAGATACATATGTATATACATAAAATCAGTTTTAGGATTATTTTTATGCCATCAAAAATGCCTTTACTTCTAATATCCATAGGTGAATATTCCCGACAATTAGATGAGAAAGATGCTTTAGTCTCTCAGCTTTCAAGGAGCAAGCAAGCATCTACTCAACAGATTGAGGAGCTGAAACGTCAACTGGAGGAAGAAACTAAAGTAAGCTTTATCAAAGATCTTTTTGATAATCAAATCTAAACATGCCCAGTTAGCTTCTGCTTGGGGTATATAAATTAAGTATCACTGTCTACATGAATTTAAGTCACTGAATTGCTACTTCCACAGGCCAAGAACGCACTGGCCCACGCCCTGCAGTCCTCCCGCCATGACTGTGACCTGCTGCGGGAGCAGTACGAGGAGGAGCAGGAAGCCAAGGCTGAACTGCAGAGGGCGCTGTCCAAGGCCAACGGTGAGGTTGCCCAGTGGAGGACCAAATACGAGACGGACGCCATCCAGCGCACGGAGGAGCTGGAGGAAGCCAAGTATGTGTTGTGAACTTTGGAGGAGTCAAAACAGTCTCTTAGCTGCCTAACCCAGCAACTCCCAGAAGCAGCTGTGATGCTGCTGCTGCTACTATAACAAGAGCAAAAGCTAGCATCCACTGAGTGCATACGATGTGTCAACTACTGTATGTACATCAGCCTACTTGGTTTTCATGGCAATATTAGGCTGGTATCATTTCACAGGTGAGGAAATTGAGGATGTGAGATATTAACCAATTATCATATGTTTAATAAATAGTACAGCTGGGATTGGAAACGGACACCCTTATTCCAGGGCCCACCTTCTTGTGCACTAATAGGCAGACATGCCTCTTAAAACCAAACAATTTTGGTTTAAATAAATAGTTGGTCTAAAATAAATAAAACAATTACATAGAACAGTTGGTCTAAATAAAGCCTTAGTTTGTGTAGAGACCAAAGGAGACCCTCAGGTTGACCTTCTTGGTTATCAGGGATAAAGGCTTTGCTGTACCTCAGAATATGTACATGACACACAATTGGGAATGAAGCAAGAATATAGAAAAATCAAAAGATGAAAAAAAGTCTCTGCTTAAACTGCATGAATTATCCTGATTTATCCATCAGTTTATTTCTCTGAGTTGGTTGTCCAACTATATGATTAGAAGAAATGGGTTATTCTACAGGGGAAAAGTACATAAAATGAAATGGAAAGTTTGAGAAAAATGAATGCGCTCAGAATATTTTTGCTCAATAAAATAGCTATTTAGCCTCAAATCTTTTCTGGAACAAGAAAGGATATATTAACCAGTCAATAAATTTGTCCTGGCTAATCATTTTCTACAACCATACTCAATCAGATGTCCTAAAAGTCCTGAAGCACTTACACAGTAAGGCATATACCATGGAAGCACCAACAGTGGCCTCTAAGAATTCAGTAACATACCAAGGACTTAAGTCCAATTGTTCACCACTTTGGACCTCTTCACATAATCTGTCAATCCAGGAAGCAGTTCCAGCTGCCACAGTTTTGAAAGCTGTGTTTTTGGCCCATATAAAAATAGGACTGAGAGGGACTGGCATTATGGCATAGTAGATAAAGCTGCCATCTGCAATGCCAGCATCCTATGGGCACCAGTTTGTGACCCGGCTGCTCCACTTCCAATCCAGCTCCCTGCTAATGGCCTGGGAAAAGCAGTGGAGATGGCCCAAATGTTTGGAGCCCTGCTACCCATGCAGGAGACCTAACGAAGCTCCTGGCTTCAGCCTGGCCCTACAGTGGCCATTTCAGCCATTTGCAGAGTGAATCAGTAAATGGAAGATTCTCTCTCTGTCCCACTCTCTGTGTAACTCTGACTTTCAAATAAATAAAATAAATCTTTAAAGAAAGAAAGAAAGGGAGGAAGGGAGGAAGGGAGGAAGGCAGGAAGGGAGGAAGGGAGGAAGGGAAGAAAGAAGGAAGGAGGGAGGGAAGAAGGGGGAGAGGGAGAGGGAGGGAAAGAGGGAGGAAGAGAAAGAGAGAAGGGGTCAAGGAGGTTATCACTTTGCTCCTGATGCTGGCCACGCCCTGACTGCCTGGCTAACTTTGCAGGAAGAAGCTGGCCCAGCGTCTACAGGAAGCTGAGGAACACGTGGAAGCTGTGAACGCCAAATGTGCTTCCCTTGAAAAGACGAAGCAGCGGCTGCAGAATGAAGTTGAAGACCTCATGCTTGACGTGGAGAGATCTAATGCTGCCTGCGCAGCACTTGACAAGAAGCAAAGGAATTTTGACAAGGTGGCCCAGCCCGCTTCACCTTCATGAATATTTCATGAAGTCTTCCTTCTCCTTGCACTGGCTGATGGTTTGTTCCTTTGCAGGTCCTATCAGAATGGAAACAGAAGTATGAAGAAACTCAGGCTGAACTTGAGGCCTCCCAGAAGGAGTCACGTGCTCTTAGTACCGAGCTGTTCAAGGTGAAGAACGCCTACGAGGAATCTTTAGACCACCTTGAGACACTAAAGAGAGAAAATAAGAACTTGCAGCGTGAGTCCTCATGACCTTCCCTACCTTCCTAGCCCTGGCAGGACCTTTCCACGGTGCCATGGGTCTAACCACTTCTTTGTTCATCGACAGAGGAGATTTCTGACCTCACTGAGCAGATTGCAGAGGGAGGAAAGCAAATTCATGAACTGGAAAAAATAAAGAAGCAAGTGGAACAAGAGAAATGTGACATTCAGGCTGCCTTAGAGGAAGCAGAGGTACGTGTTACTACACTGCAGGAGAAAAATCAGAGATAAGCATCAGTGAAAATACTCAAAGTAGGCAGTGGTGCCATGAGACGGGTATATTATTAAGGAATGGCTGATAATCTGAACTTACATGACTTTTACAAAGTCAATTTGGCAAGAGTTATCAAAAACCTTAAAAATGTAAATACTCTGACCCATCAAATCTATTTCTGAGAATTTATCCCAAGAAAATAATCTTAAATAGAGACAAAGTGCCCAATCTAAGAACAAAAACAAGCAAATTATAGAACAGCCATATGATAGAATTTTATATAACTATTAGATGTGATTAACCTGAAAAAAGACAGACAAATACTTGCTTTATACATACAACTTTAATTACATAAAAATACATAGAAATGGGAAAATGTACCACATTAAAATTGTCACCTCTGAGTGGTGGAAAAATGGGTAGTTTTTTTTTTATTCTTCTTCTTGTTATGTACAAGGATACTTCAAAAAGCTCTTAGAAAATGGAAGTAAAATATAAGCTTATTTTGGTGCAAAAAAATTGTTTTGAGGGACAAACATTTGGCACAGATGACACTAAGGACACTCACACCCCATATCCAAGTGCCTGGGTTCAAGTGACAACTCAAGTACTTGGGTCCCTGCTACCTATGTGTGAGACCCAGATTGACTTCCTGGCTCCTGGTTTGGCCTGGCCCAGCCCTGGATGTTGTAAACATTTAGAGACTGAACCCACAGATAGAAAATCAAAATCTTCTCCTCTCTGTCTCTGCCTCCCTTTCTCTCTCAAATAAAAATAAACATTTTAATTGTCAATTCATGCATATTTTTCATATTAAATATTTTCCATGAATTTGTATTGCCTCCACGTTCCAGAATGAACATTATGTATCCAGAAAAAAACATATTTTTAAAACTGATAGTTTTTAACACCAGGGAGATTAGTGTATCACACATGAATATTTCAACTTATAAAACAGACTGAAAGTTCGTGTTTACTATGCATAAACTTAATCATATAATCATATTAGTACTAGCATGAATAATATTTGTATAGCACAGGCACCTTTATTACCGAGCTGCCGTACCTAACCTGTGACAGAATAAACAAGAGTGACTACTGAATGGGTTCCTGAAAGTACTCTATTGTACTTTGTAAAATGAAGACAAACATATTAATAAAAGCTTGGTTCCCATAAGAACAGACTCCAAATACTCAAATGCTTTTTCATTTTTAACTGATCACTGTTGTGCTAAGGCGTCTCTTGAACACGAAGAGGGGAAGATCCTGCGCATCCAGCTTGAGCTGAACCAGGTCAAGTCTGAGATCGACAGGAAAATTGCTGAGAAGGATGAGGAAATTGACCAGCTGAAGAGAAACCACATCAGGGTGGTGGAGACGATGCAGAGCACGCTGGATGCGGAGATCAGGAGCAGGAACGATGCTCTGAGAGTCAAGAAGAAGATGGAGGGAGACCTCAATGAGATGGAGATCCAGCTGAACCACGCCAACCGCTTGGCTGCGGAGAGCTTGAGGAACTACAGGAACACCCAGGGCGTCCTCAAGGTAACAGAGGAGTCAGGCAAGTTACCTGTCTGTGTGAAATCATCCTTCTTCTCTCTTAACAAATTATACAGCCAATAGTATGAAGGTAGATAAAGTAAATCCACAAAGAACATAATATTTTTAAAGAAATTTCATGTAGAAGAACAAACAGAAGCCCAGAGATTAAGATTTAATATGAAAGAAAGTACACAGACTTTTAGACACCAGAAAGGTTTGAGGTTGAGAACTAGTGTTATCACTTACTAACTGCCTGATTTTAGAAAACCTGACCACTCTTTCAAAATAAGAACAAAATGACTCAGCTCACAAGGTTACTCTGAGGATCAAAGTAACTAACAATGTCAAGTACTAGGTAGAACACATAGAAAATATTGAACAGAGGATAACCAATAATGACTTATCAAAAAATGACCAGTTAATGGCAAAACTAGAAAAAGAATCTGGCTCCTGATAATTCACCCTCACCCTAAGCAAGTGGCATCACCACTCTCAGGCTCATTCAAATGATGGACATGTCATTTCCTGTTATTGGCACCAATACATTCTTCCAGCTCATCTCCTGGGATGTTGACATCCTTTTCAGAACATGAAAGGCCTTTTTGCTATAAACAGGAAACCCAGCTGCACCTGGACGATGCTCTCCGTGGCCAGGAGGACCTGAAGGAGCAGCTGGCCATCGTGGAGCGCAGAGCCAACCTGCTGCAGGCTGAGATCGAGGAGCTGCGGGCCACGCTGGAGCAGACGGAGAGGGCCCGGAAACTGGCCGAGCAGGAGCTCCTGGATGCCAGTGAGCGGGTGCAGCTCCTGCACACCCAGGTGAGATACCCACATCAAACAAATGTCAGTGTACGTCAAAAGTTTTTATCCATAAATCAGGTGGACACTGGGAGCATTTGAATGGGGACAGGGTTTTCAACCTTGCAAATTATTAATATTTTGTAATAAACAAATATTTAAAATTTAGTGAAATGTTGGTATCAGGTCTCTTGCATGAGCCAACACATAAACCATCTGTAAAATCCCAAGAGGGTACACTGAAAATCTTGTAAATTTCTATTTTTAACAGAATACCAGCCTCATCAACACTAAGAAGAAACTGGAAAATGATGTTTCACAACTCCAGAGTGAAGTGGAAGAAGTAATTCAAGAATCTCGCAATGCAGAAGAGAAAGCCAAGAAGGCCATCACTGATGTGAGCCGGATGAGCATTTGTTTCCTGTCACGTGTATGCTACTTGCTATCACCAGACTATTACTTCTTGATTCATTTGTTAACCAGGCAGCCATGATGGCGGAGGAGCTGAAGAAGGAGCAGGACACCAGCGCCCACCTGGAGCGCATGAAGAAGAACCTGGAGCAGACGGTCAAGGACCTGCAGCACCGCCTGGACGAGGCCGAGCAGCTGGCGCTCAAGGGCGGCAAGAAGCAGATCCAGAAGCTGGAGGCCAGGGTGGGTGTCTTGATCTCTCTGAATCCAAAAAGCACATTCCCTCTACCCTTCTCTCTTCCTATATATGGACTCCTGGCCTTGTCCTGGGGCTGGGGGACCACCACCCTACACCTTCCGTAAACCCTGAACTAATCAATGGCCCTCAGGACTGACTATGTAAGTATCTTTCTGGATTGCAGGTACGTGAGCTCGAAGGAGAGGTTGAAAATGAACAGAAACGTAATGCCGAGGCTGTGAAAGGTTTACGGAAACATGAGAGAAGAGTAAAGGAACTCACCTACCAGGTAAAGGGAATAGCTTTCTAGAGTATCCAGACTTCCTGCCCGGAGAGAAAGTGAAAACATCGTGACTATTTATGTTGAATTCACAAATAGATATGCATTCACTCAGTACATACATGGGGTAAAAGACATAGTTGCTTATCCAGATCCATACTAAGGAAGGTTTTCTAAAGAAAAATAGTATAAAAAAGAAGAGTATGGGTTTTAAAGTCAGATTAACAGGATATCAGCCCTGGGTTGGCCTCTCTTGCTTTCTGAACTTAAGTCATCATACACCCAAATTTTATTTTCCTCATCTGCTTTCTGAGGCAGGGAGGCAAGGATTAGAGGTGTGTGTGATTCCCTAAGAGAGTGGCTGCACACAGTAGGCATTTAGCCAGATTGGCTGCCATTAATCCTATGCAGGAAGCCTTGGAGTTGGTCAAGTGTACTCCTGCTCCACCTGCCATCAGACCAAGTGATTTGCTTTCCCACTGTAGCATGTTTATTTCATGGGGTTGAATGCAGTTCATTTTCTTCCAATTTCAGACAGAGGAGGACCGCAAGAATGTTCTCAGGCTGCAGGACTTGGTGGATAAGCTGCAGGCAAAAGTGAAGTCATACAAGAGACAAGCTGAGGAAGCTGTAAGTACCTTTAAGACAATGAGGAAATAAGCAGATTTCCTTTGGGGGTAGAAAGTGTATTAAAAGATTGAGTTAATGAGAAAAAAAGGAGACAAAGTAAGAATCTACTGCTTGTATTTTAAGGGGAGCGATTTTATAAGTATGGATTTATTCCCCAATTCAGATTATAAAATAGGGCTTCAAGAGGAGATATTTTTATTATGAAGCAATTTGGAAGGGCTGGAGATAAAAAGAATGTTCCAAATTACTCACTTCACTTGATAGCTGCAAAGAATATACAGTAGAAACTAATTAACACCCTGATAAACATTCCTCTCCCTCGGGCCATTCACAAAATCAAGTGTTCTCAAAAGCCAAACATTAATCTTATGGCAACTAAATCATTCACTCACTACCAATGCAATCGGCAATGGCTCTTTTCCCTGCCTTTGCTGTAGCTATTGAGAGAACACATTGGAAGATTCTCCAATTATACTTTTCCTAATTGTCCCCACCCCCATTCTTCTACCTCTTACCTTTCTTTATACACTACAGCAAAAGTGTAGTGTGGCAAAGAAAAAAATCTTTTTTTGAGATTTTTCCCCCCAAAGGTATAATTTGACTTTACACTGGCTTACTGAAGTCCATAAGGGCATGTGAGTCCTTTTCTACCCAGGACATCCGAAGACAGATGCATGGGCTTGACAGAAGGCTATCTCCTCCACTGCAAAATTGTTTCCCCTTTCATTATTTCAAGTAAAAACATGTAATTTAACTAAAAAATTCTATCTGAAGTCAGATACAGCAAATAAAACATGAGAAAAATATTTAATCAGAGGAAAGACTACTCCCTGGTGACAAGTACAAGGAGGACCACAAACTCTAATTCTCATAATTTCATCTCTGTTCTTAGGAGGAACAATCCAATGCTAATCTCGCTAAATTCCGCAAACTCCAACACGAGCTGGAGGAGGCCGAGGAAAGAGCTGACATTGCCGAATCCCAGGTCAACAAACTGCGGGTGAAGAGCCGAGAGGTTCAGACAAAAATCAGTGCAGAGTAAAACACCTGCCTAATGCAGCGAGTGACTCAAAAAATACACAAAATGTGCTATTTTTGGTCATTTGCTCTACGATGTTTATTCTCTTAATGTAGAATAAATACAACAGTAAATTTATAAATTAAATACAACTTGCTTTTTTGTTTTTATTTAATTATTGGAGCAGGAGAGCATGCCTTCTCTTCTACTGCCTCACTCCCCAGATACCTGCAACAGCCTGCACGGAGGCCAGAAGCCAAATCTGGGAGTCAGAAACTCCATCCGGGTCTCCCATGTGGGTAGCAGGAGCCCAGTTACCTGAGGTACCACTGCTTCCTCCCAGGGTCTGCATTAGCAGGAAGCTGGAGGTGGGTATTAAACCCAGGCATTTTGATATGAGAAGTGAGTGTCTTAACCACTAGGTCAAATCCCCATCCCTGGACTTTTTTAATTTGCAAAAATTATTTACTCTCAAATACAGTCCTCACGTATTTTTAAATATTATAAATGGCTTTGCAGAGCATTTAGTATTTTGTATTTCTATCACCTCCCAGCAGTCCTCTTCCCATTATCACACACACACACACACACACACAAATCTTTTACTGGGCTTATTTTTATGAAGTCTCTTTTGATCATTACAAATTACTAAGGAAAACACTCTCTTGAGGATGCTCCTCCAGACAGACCCATTCATTTACCCTCTCCACAAAAAGATATTAAGCATCTACTATGTGCAGACACTGTTCTAAATTCTGGGGGAATAGCAATGAACAAAAAATAGTTCTACCCTCTGGGAGCTGCTTTCTTCTACAAGGAAAGAAAGGGACTAAACAAATAAGGAATAACATAATGTGTCAGATGATCAGTGATGAAAATTACAACGTACAGGGGAGACTATGTTATAGAAAGCCATCAGGAAAGCCCTCTTTATTAAGAAAGCATTTGGCAGAGACCTGAAGGAAGCCGGAAATTAAGTCAAATGTGCACATGAGGCCAGAGCATCTGAAAGGAAAGCAAAAGTTGTAAGATTCAAAATAAAGCCACTGTGTCAATCCTAACAATGAATAAATAAATAAATACAGCCAAAGGTGACAAAGGAAGGGTTGTTAAGATGCGTGCCAGTTATTAACTCTCCCAAAACGCTCTACCAGAATCACGGCTTATACAGAGGCCACAGCAACTTTACCTAAGAGGTGCTTCAACAAGGACATCCGCCCAGCAACTGTCCGACCCTGAACTAACATCACCCTTGTTATTAATCACTGTGGCCAAAGACTCTCATTTCAAAACACCTGATGTAATCCTCCTCATTTTCACCTTTGAAAATTTCCCCTTACTTCAACCTCTTTAAATACACCCATGATTTACCATGTGTATTGGTCAGCTTTCCATCACTGTAGCTAAATATCCAAAACACAGGCATCTGAGAGACATTCAACAACCAAATTAATACTCAAACCATAGCACTGTGACAGACATATTCCCATTGCAGTGTTCTGCTGTTCCCAAATAAACATCATTATTCTTTGGAGAATCTCCCTCTGATTGCCTGTCACTTAGGTTGACAATTTCCTGGAAGAGGTAACAAAAGAAATGCAAAGTCCCTAAGATAGGGGTATGTTATAGCACATGATAGGGCCAGGGAGGGAGCCAGCATGACTGGAGGAGAATGAACAACACAGTTTGACATAAGAGGAATAGGGTAGCGTGTCAGACGATATAGGGCTCCAGGGACACTTCAAGGATTTTTGTGCAAGTTTCACAGGGTTTTAGGAGATTATTAACATTTTTAAAAGGATCTCTCTGGCTGCAGTATTGGGAATAGACTAAAGGGAACAAAGGTAGAAACCGGGAGAGTAGTTAGATGTCTACTTAAAAGAAAGCAAATGACAATGGCTTATACCAGAGAAATAGCATTAGGAGATGATGAAAGTGGATGGATTTTAAAATTACTCAAGGTAGTGCATTTGGGTAGATTTTTGGACAGAATAGGTAAAAGAGCAATAGGAAAAGGACAAAGGATAAGTTTTTGATAAAGTATGAATTGAGGGACATTCAACATCAAATCTCCCTCAAGAAAGTTTTTGATAGAGCATGAGTTTGGCCTACAGAAGAGAAAGCCATAGAGTAAAATTACAGCCTAGGCAAGACTGAGTTTTCTCCACTCCTGCTACCTTCTAGCATCTGCTCTCCACTCATCTCTCAACTCTCATCAGCCGCAATCTATTCCAGTATAAATTGTGCAGGCCATAATCTCAAATATGACTCAAATTAATAACAATGCTTTAAAACAAAAATGGAAAAAAATAGTCTCTCAAATTTTTGGATCAAAGAGAAAAATCAAAACTATAATCAGGGGCTGCCATTTGGCCTCTTAACCAAAGAGGCCCGTGTCCTGTATCTGAATGCCTGAGTTTCATTTCTGGCTCCTGCTCCTGATTCCAGTTTTCTGCTAATGCAGACCTTGAGAGGCAATGATGATGACTCAAGTAATTGGGCTGGATGGAAATCCTGGCACCTAGCTTCAGCCCCAGCCCAACCTCTGCAGCTGTGGGCATTTGGGGAGTAAACTAACGGATAAGAGAGCTGGCTTGTTCTGTCTCTTCCCCGCCCCCCCCCCATTCTGCCTTTTCCTTTCCCTTTCCCTCCCTCCCTCATTCCTTCCCTTCCTCTCTCTCTTCCCTCCACTCCTCACTCTCAAATAAAGTAAAAAAAAAAAAAAAAAAAAAAAAAAAAAACCTAAAATCATAAAAACTATTACAAGTAATCATAGGACAAAATATCTGTGATCTTGGCTTAGGCCAAGGTATTATATGAAATACCAAAAGCATGAACCATAAAGAAAAAAGTTAATAAGTTGGACCGCATCAAAATGTAAAGTTTCTGCTCTTCAAAAAACAATGAAAAGATACACCACAGACTGAGAGAAAATACAAAGGTACTTCAAAAAGTTTGCATAAAGTTGAATTAAAAGGTAGGTCTATTTTGGTGCAAAAACATTTTGAAATCCATACATAACTTTTTTTATAATATGCAACTTCCATGAACTTTCAGAAGTATCCACATATGTGCTATCTATAATGCCCAATAAAACTTCACTATAATAAACAAATATAAAAATCCAATAAAAAGAAAACAAATATTTTTACAAAATATTTTAAAGGTTTTTTATTTATTTCTCTACTTATTTACTTATTTTGAAAGGCAGAAAGACAGAGATCTCTCATCTGCTACAACCCAGTATTTTATAAGGTAAAAGGTTTAAGCAAACATTTTGCTAAGGAAGATACACAGAAGACAAATAGGTTTCATTAAGAAACTACTGACTAAAACATAATGATACCACTATGCAGCTATTGTATGGCTAAAAGATTGTTAGCCAAGAGGTAGAAGATCTGGACCCTTTACATATGCTAGTTATAACAGAAAATGATACAAACACTTTGGAAATGGTTTGCCAGCTTCTTTAAAAGAAATTATCCATAGAATCCAATCCTTCCACTTCTACATATTTACCCAGGAGAAATGAAAGCATATTTCCACACAAAGACTTACACATAAATGTTAATAGCATATTGACTTCCAAGTTAGAAACTAGAAAGAACCCAAATGTGCATCAGCAGGTGAATGAGTAAACAAATTCTGATATATCCATACAATGGTAGAATACACTGAACAACAAGAAATAAAGTATTGACACACACACAAAAAGGTAAATCTTAAGATAATCATATTGACTGAAAGACTCTCAAGAAAAAGTACGGACTGTGTGAATGATTCCAGTTAAATAAAATGCCATTTTTATTTACAAATTAAATTAAGTTCTAGGAAATGAATCGTAGTGATAAAAAGGACTTTAGGAAAATATTATTAGAATATTGCAAGCCAACTTTTAAGGCAGAGTTAGAAGTTTTGACAGGAATTGCACTAAACCTGTTTAGCTGCATCTCTACAATCCTAAGTCTTCCAATTCATGACTACAATTTGTTTCTCCATTTATTTAGATCTTTGATTTCTTTCATCAATGTTTAATAGTTTTCCATATACAAGTCCTGCACATTTTGTTAGAAGTACATTTTTTTTTGAAATTGTAAATGGTTTTGTACAGGTGCTCCTCAACTTACAGTGGGATTATGTTCCAATAAATCCATTGTAGTTGAAAATACTCTAAGTTGAAATTGCATTAACTACACCTGCCCTACAAACTACCATAGCTCAGCAACATAGCACACAGTGCAGAATATCAGGTGTTTCCCCCTTGTGACCACAGGGCTGATTGGGATCTGCACCTGCTGCCACTGCCTGGCATATCAAGAGAGGATTGGACTCCGTAAGCCAGCCCGGAAAATGTCCAAATTCAAAAGTAGAATTTCTACCGACTGCATATTGCATAAGCACTATTGTTCAAGTAAAAAATCTTCAGTAGGACCATCTGTAAGTCAGGGACTGTCTGTAGTTAATATCACAAGAGAATTTTCAAAACATGTTCTAAAAGAATACAAAACACAACTTAGACACTGATATCCCAAACATGTATCTGTTTAAGAATACATACAAACATGGGGGCAGGAGGGGAATGGTCTGAAAACCATTTAGGCAGGGATTATCTCTATGCTAAAATTTTACAAGCAGACCTTTGGGGAGATGTTGGCCAAAGGATACAAAGTGACAAGTAATAGGAGGAATAAATTCAAAGATCCTATTATCTGGCATAGTGACTATAGTTCATGATCATATATTGTGTTCTTGAAAAACACTGAGTGGATATTCTCATGACAAAATGATAACTATATGAGGTAATGCATTTGTTAATTAGCCATATTTTAGTCATACACAATATATATCTGACAGGACTTCAAAAAGCACATAGGAATTTTGAGATCCACTCACAGTTTATTTTAAAACTGCATTTTCCATGAACTTTTTGAAGATCTTGCATATACTTCAAAAATATGTTATGCACAGTAAATTCAATTCTATATATCCATTTGGAAAAAAAAAGAAATCTGTATTTTAATATCTTTGATTCTATTTTTCAATCTTGTATTACTTCTGGATTTTTTAAGGGTCATATTTTTTAAATACATAGAATAACATGCCTCTTAAGATTTCATATCCACTTCTCATCAAAGACATGGCTGTAACTGACAACAGCAACGTGAAGAGGAGAGGGTCACTTGATGGGTGAGCCTATTAACACAGCTGCTAAAAGCTGCTGCCTTTCTTCCAAGCTTTCACTCAGGATTAACATTCCAGGGCTAACACCCCAGCAGCTGTCAGTGAGCAAACTTAACCTCTGCCTCCTGGCTGTGGCAGAGGCTGGGGCACACGTGACACGTATCACTGTCCGCAGGCACCTCCACGGCCGACCTCACCAGTCACATTTTCCTAAGTGGGAAGCCGAAGGCTCTGTCGTGGGCAGATCCTTAAGCCGTACTTAAGGATGGAATTTACCAGCCTGAATCCTCCCTCCTGGCTCCCGGGGCCACCAAGATGCTGCTTCCGGAGGACAGGAGGAAAAAGCAAGCCTCTCCATGACGAAGGAGAAAAACACCCGACTCAAGGCCTGACCTCTCAGGAGGGCGGCCTACTTGCTCAGCTACTCAACTCAGCTCGGGCTTGCGGCTCGCTCTTGGGGAAACTGAGGTACAGCGCAGCATGAG
Organism: Oryctolagus cuniculus; assembly: GCF_051225735.1. Lineage (NCBI taxonomy): Eukaryota > Metazoa > Chordata > Mammalia > Lagomorpha > Leporidae > Oryctolagus > Oryctolagus cuniculus. The sequence continues at coordinate 54,559,970 of NC_142883.1, read as the reverse complement.
GGCTCAAATTACAAGAAATTCTCTCAAAAGCATGGATGGCCGGAGGCAGCGCTGTGGCTAGCGGGTAAAGCCACCGCCTGCACCGCTGGCATCCCATATGGGCGCCGGTTCTAGTCCCAGCTGCTCCACTTCCGACCCAGCTCTCTGCTATGGCCTGGGAAAGCAGTGGAAGATGGGTCAAGTGCTTGGGCCCCTGCACCCGCGCGGGAGAGCCGGAAGAAACTCCCGGCCATTTGGGGAGTGAACCAGCGGATGGAAGACTCTCTGCCTCTGCCTCTCAGCAACTCTGTCTTTCAAATAAATAAATCTGAGAGAGAGAGAGAGAGAGAGAGAGAGAGAGAAAGCAGGGATGGGGAAGGTAGTACCTTAGGGCCACGGAATCATTTGTTCCGCTATTTTGAACAAGTGTTCAATAGAACCCCGCAGATCTTAGTACCCGAACTTGACTTTGCATAGTATATAATCTGAGACACAAAAATAGGCCAATATATGCACTGAAAACTTCAAATGGGATTCAGTGACGTAAGAATATTCCAAGGTTTTCCTCGCGACCCAATCCCGCAAGGACCCTGCCTTCAAATTCCCCCTCCACGCCCGATTTCACACCCTCCCAGCACACAGTCCATGCAGTTTCTCTCTGGGAATGAATCGAATAAATCCCTCTCTCTTCACTCGCAAAATCTGGAACGCACACTTACCCTGTGGGCACCCAGTTCCGGCTCCAAGCCCACTCCGACAAGACGGGGTGCACTTCCGGGGTTTCCTTCCCGCCACCGAAGCCCTCCCATGATGCCCTGGGGCGCACCGGAAGTGTCTTCTCTCCTCAGTATCTTCCACAAAGCGCCGTGCTGCTGTCTCTTTGGTGTCCATTCTGGGAGCCACCGCCCTTACCTGCCGCTAGCTCAAAGGCTCTTTGAGAGAACAGACTTTGTATCCCCAACGTCTGGAACCAATGTCTTCAAACGCCGCTTTGTGGAATGAGGAGCAGACCTTCCACGCGGATGGTCTTACGTTCTTTCTGTGTGACAGAATGAAGCAATGTTGTGTGAAAAGAGAGCAGGTCCTCCCGGCATGACGTCACTGAAATGTGGCCTCCAGGAAAAGCTGATCTCATAGAAGTAAGCAGTGGTTAGCAGAGTCGGGGGAGGAGGATGAGAAGGGAAGGTTGAGATGAGGTTAGTCTTCCAGGTACAAAATGGGAGAAATAAATGCTGATGTTCTAGTGCACACGAGGGTAACTAGAGTTAATATAATATGATCTGGCCAGCGCCGCGGCTCACTAGGCTAATCCTCCACCTAGCGGCGCCGGCACCTCGGGTTCTAGTCCCGGTTGGGGTGCCGGATTCTGTCCCAGTTGCCCCTCTTCCAGGCCAGCTCTCTGCTGTGGCCAGGGAGTGCAGTGGAGGATGGCCCAAGTCCTTGGGCCCTGCACCCCATGGGAGACCAGGAGAAGCACCTGGCTCCTGCCTTCGGATCAGCGCGGTGCGCCGGCCACGGTGGCCATTGGAGGGTGAACCAACAGAAAAGGAAGACCTTTCTCTCTCTGTCTCTGTCTCTCACTGTCCAAATATATATATATATATATATATATATATATATAATATTATCTGTTTCATTGTTGAGTTCTTACCACAAAGAAATGATAAATGCAGGAGATTGTGGGTATGCTAACTACTCTGGTTCAGTATGCAAAGTGTGCATGCATCAAAACATCACGTTGTACCCCATAAATATGTAGAACTGTAAAGTGTCAAATAAATAAATAAATAAATGAAAAAGAGCAGGTCATAGAGCCAACACTGAGCACAGAATAAGGAAAAATGCAATGCCCTTTATAGTAACAGTTGATATTTACAACCCAGTCCTTACCCTTAATTTGCAAGGTTGTAAAGCTTCTGGCCCCAGAGCATCTCTGCCACTTTGTTCCCTCCTACTGGTTCGTCGTGCCCCACTGGCCTTTCCCGTGTTCCTGTACAGGCACCCACCTTGTAGAGTCTTTGCATTTGTCTCCTCCGCCTGGAATACCGTCTACCTTTGTTATGCTCATAGCTCGTTCATTCAGTTCACTAGATGTCTGCTCAGATATCTTCTCTTCAGGGCCATTTTCCCTGATCCACCTGTATGCACACCACACAGCCACTCTTTCCTGCAGAGCATGTATCACTGATTGATACTACATATCCATCAGATTGTTGTCAGTCCGCACATACACATACTAGAATATAATTTCCATGAGGACAGGATCTTTGCTTGGTTTGTTCTAACACTTAAAATCCTCCCAGTGCCTAGAAAGCCTTCAATGCATGTTTGATGAAAAAATGATGGACTGAGTGCTTGTTCTCACTGTGTTCCTGGCTCTCTGCTGAGCACCCTCTGAACTTTGAAATGAGAGGTTCCAGGTGCAGAATGCATCATCATTCTAGCTTGGTGGGAGATCTCAAACAGATTCTATCTAGCCCTGTCTTGAAGCCAGGCTTGAGGATTTTGCCATCATACCCCCAACAGTCTTTCCGATTCCTTAATGAATGTATCCGCGTTTGCCCAAGACTGTCCTGATGTTAACACTGAAGGCCTCAAGAACTCCCTCAATCCCCAGAAAGTAGGTAGATCACCCTACTTTCAGGTTTGATCTTTGTTTTTTATTGTCTTGAGTGTGTGGAGGAGGTGGGTTGACTTAGAGTGCCCTAGGCCATCTAAACCAGAAATAGGCTCTGTGATGTGGGTAGAATGGGAGAACTGATGGACAATGGACAAGTTGTGATCAGCTGGTGGGCTTCACCAGACAGCAATGTAAAAGCCATGAAAGAGGGGCTGGTGCTGTGGCCTAGCGAGTAAAGCCACCACCTGCAGTGCCAGCATCCCATATGGGCGCTGGTTCGAGTCCCAGCTGCTCCATTTCCGATCCAGCTCTCTGCTATGGCCTGAGAAAGCAGTAGAAGATGCCCAAGTCCTGGGGCCCCTGCACCCATGTGGGAGACCTGGAAGAAGCTCCTGGCTCTTGGCTTTGGATTGGCGCAGCTCCAGCCACTGGATGGAAGACCTCTCTCTCTTTCTCTCTCTTTCTCTTTCTCTCTCTCTCTCTTCAAGATTTATTTGACTTATTTTATTTGAAGCCAGGAGCCTGGAACTCATACAGGCCTACCACATAGGTGGCAGAGACCCAAGTACCTGGGCCTTAATCTGCTGCTTTCCCAGACACATTAACAGGGAGCTGGATAGGAAGCAGAGTAGGTGGGACTTGAGTCAGCTTCTTTGATAGGTGACACAGCAGCAGCTTAACCCCCTGCACCACAAAGCAGGCCCCAGGCTCTTCTCTTAAGGTGACCCCTACCTTTTTCTCCTTTGTCAAACTGTAATTTGATTCCAAATGGTACTCTGCCATGAATCCCTTAACTTAATTGCCATAGAACCCCATGAGTTAGTGATTATTGTGATCCCTACTCTACAGTTGGGGAAACTGGGCCTCAGAAAGTGTAAGTAACTTGCCTAAATTCACATAGTTTAGTTGGAACCCCATTGTTCTGACTCCCCAGGGCCATTCTTATACATTATCATAGAGATTGTAAGCTATACATTATCATGTAGATTTTAAGGCTATAAATACATACAAAGTACTTCAAATAGCTTGTAGGAAAATAAAACTAAAAGATAAGCTTATTTTGGTGCAAAAAAAATCCTGTTTTTCATAATATGCACTTTTGTATGAACTTTTTGAAGTACCCTCCTATTTTAACTGTGTCCAGCACAGGATACAGCTTTTTCCCTTTTTTTAAAGAGTACATTGAGACCCCAATGGTAATAGCTAAAAGTAATTTGTATGCTTTCCTTAATTCCAATAAGGCTGTAAGCTTTTGAGAAGTAACCAAAACACAGCTAGAAGACACACCAAAAAAATGATAAATGGCAACAAATCCTAACTGTTAACTCTTAATCAGTCAAGGTTATGAAGCCAGGCAGGAAAGTCAAGTTTCCTGAACAGAACTGACTGGGAGAATTTCTCCTCTGAACACAATGTTCCCAAGCTGACCACATAATCTATGTTGTTTTCAGAGAAGGATGCCTGGTTTGTGTGTAATTCTGAGCAGTGTGTATAATTCTGAGAACATTAGTGTCTTACAGAATCTTGCAAAGCCAGAAGCAGCTGTCTTGCAGCACAAAGACAGATTGCACTTGGAATCAAAGGATGTTTGAGATCTTTATCTGCCACTTACTAACTGGATAACTAAATCACCTAATCTCACTAAAGCTCTGTTTCTCACCTGTAGAAATGTGAAAAGTTTATCACCTTGTTGCCATTTAATGAAAATCAATTTAAATAATATGCTTGATGAATTCCTATCAACTTTTTGTTTTGTAGAATTTCAGTAGATACATGCCAGCAGTGATGAAGGTTGAGTACCTATTTGAAAGAGCTGAACTTGCTCTCTTGGGTGTGAGAGTAGAATGGGGAAGGGTCTGTTTTTACCTTAGCATGAATTAGATAACCTGGTAAAAATCTCAGCGTCAGGTTCTCTAAGGCGGGAGTTAGAGCAGGATCTAATGTTCTCATTCAAATCTTTAGCAATTCAAATACGAATTAGTGTCATTGACTAATGTACCTGTTCTGTGACTTTCACCCAGAAACTTGTGTTCCTGGCTGAGAAAGTCTTTGCTGCTTTTTGAAACTTCATCTGTTACATGAGCTCTTAGGTAGCCTGAGTCGTGAGGGTTAAGGCATGATCCTGCTATCAGCACAATTCCTTGCCCTTTCTTCTCAAGTAGCTTGAGAATGACCTTGATCGCACTTTTTTCCTAGTCTTTTCTGTTTGGCCTTGCTGCTGCTTTCTCCCCACTGCACCGTCCAAATCTACATTTCCTCCGAATGCATCTTAAATGGTGATTGGTAACAAGATTTGCTGCTAGGAAAATCAGGAAAATGTTTTCCTCCTCCTTAGCACCTGCTTCCTTCTTAATCCCTTGCCTTCAAAGCTGCCTCCCCCACCATCCTGCTGATATTAGTGTCAAGATCACCTCCCTGACCAATCTAACGCCCTGTTCCTTCCTGACCCTCTCTTTGGCTTCTGTGTTGTGTTCTTCATTATACCATGTTCCTGGAAAATGTTACCTCCCTTGACTTCTTTTGACACTAATAATAAAGTCGCCTTCACTTTAGAGTTGACAAAGTGATTTTGTAACAAACAGCAGAAAATTCTTATTCATGGAGCTCAGATTTGGCACATGTGGACTGATAATGTGAGATGGGAACTATGGATAGGGTGGGGTAAAGATGAGACTCTCAACACAAGAAACTCTTGCAGGTCATGGGTATGTTTATTTCCATTTATATAATGAGTATTTACATATATCCAAATTGAACACACTAAATATGTGCACGGGCAGGTGTTGGGCCTAGCAGTTAAGGTGACAGTTAAGACCCTGTGTCCCTTATCAAAGTGCCTGGGTTTGAGTCCCAGCTCCAGCTCTTGTGCCTGGGTTTGATTCCAGCTTCCTACTGTTGAAGACCCTGGAGTCATTGGTGATGTCTCAGGTGCTTGGGTTTCTGCCACCACATGAGAGAGACCTGGATTGTGTTCCCAGCTCCCAGCTTCAGCCCCAGCCAAATCCCAGCTGTTGTGGGCATGTAAGGAATGAACCAGATAAAGGGAGCTCGCTCTCTCTCTCTCTCTCTCTCCCCCCCCATATATATATATATATATATATATATACACCTGTGTCTGTCTCTGCCTCTCCTCTAATATGTGCAGAGGTTTTTTTTTTTTTTTTTAAATATCAGTTACACTTAAATACAGTTGTGAGAAAGAAAGAGGTGGGAGAGAGAGAGAGAAAGGTAGAAAGAAAAGAAAAGAAAAGAAGAAAAGAAGAAAAGAAGAAAAGAAGAGAAGAGAAGAGAAGAGAAGAGAAGAGAAGAGAAGAGAAGAGAAGAGAAGAGAAGAGAAGAGAAGAGAAGGAACCATCAGATACTCCAGTCCTGAAAGACATATAAGGGGGTTTCAAGGTTTGTGGGAAAAATGGAATTAAAGTGTAACTTCATTTTTGAGGCAAAAACAAGTTTTGAAAACCATGCATAGTTTTTTTATAGTGCATATTTTCCATGAACTTTTTAAAGTACCTGTATACATGAATATAAATAGTTTGTAGCCAAACTTGCTTCTAAGGATGGGAGTGCTCTTTGATTTGAGGACTTTCCTGTGGCTGAGTATCTGGATGAGTAGGTGTGTAAGTCTATGGCGGAGCTAGATGGTCCCAGGCAATAGAACAACCCCTAAGGACCACTGTGGGTGGGAGAGACAGCCAAGTGGAGGAAAGGAAATGGCAGCCATCATGAGTTTGAAGAAAAATGGGCTTTGTAGAACAGACAGGTCTGACAGAAATGGAATAAATTACACTGAGGTGTGCAGTGTAACCCTCTTCTATTCTCCCCTACAAAATCTTCAGTCAGGTTGGCACTGCCTGTTTATAATTTGGGTGGTGGTGACTTATTTGCCAAGGCCTGGGTCAGAGCTGGATGAAACACATAGTCTGTCATGGACTGATAACAGATGGCATGCCAGAGCAGCACGTCCAGGACCTCCAAGAGTTGCTTGTGTTTGGGGGTATCGTCTTTACATCACCCTATCCATAGTTCCTACCTCAGGCTATTAGCCCACATGTGCCAAATCTGAGAGCTCTGACACAGCATGTCATTTGGTCCCCACTCCAACTCTGTGAGATGGGCAGAAACAGAGCAATTTTTCTGACTTTGCAACTGAGAGGAGAAGACTCCAGAGTTGCTGAAAGAGGTGAGGCGGTTTATACCACAATTAATAAGTGGCAGGATTAAGTGTTGTATTTATCTATTTTCTGTGACTACAACAACATGTCTGAGGCTGGGTACTTTATAAAGAATAGGTTTACTTGGCTCAAGTTCAAATAGCATGGTGCCAGCATCTGGTGAGGGTCCCTTGGCTGCATCAAAACACAGAGTGATCAACTAATCCATTCCTGCAAGATCTAACCCACTCCTCAAGACAACATTAATTCTTTCAGTCTTCTCCCAGTCACTCAGTTACCTCTCACTAGGCCCTGCCTCTTAAAAATCTCACCACTTTTCAATACCATTACACTGGGGAACAAGTTTCTGGAACACAAATTTTTGGGAGACAAACCAAATCCATAGTAGATGTGAGCTATCTTGGGTATTTTAATTCTAACAAGATCTAGACTCATTCTCACTTGGATATTTACTTACCTATAGAATGACATTTACTTATTTATTAATTCATTTATGGTCTTTTTCTGTTTTCATTTCCTCTTCCCATATCCTCAACATGCAGCCTTCCTATAAGAGCTCAGTCCCCAAAGGGCTTCGATTATCGCCTGCGCACAGATGATAACTCCAATACACAGGCCCAGGCTTTAGTCTTGACTTCTCACTTAAATTTTAATCTCTATCTCTACCTACCAGCCCGCTGGACATTGCAATCATTGCCTCAAATTCAACATATCTCAAATATAAATCTTTCCCCCGTTCAGGAGTGGGCACTTGACACAGTGGTTCAGATGCCATTTGGGACACCCACATCTCATATCAGAATGCCTGGTTCAAGTCCCACCTCTGTTCCTGATTCCAGCTTCCTGCTAATGCAGACTCTGGGAGGCAGCAGGTGATGGCTCAAGTGCTTGGGCTGCTGCCATGCACATAGGAGATTCAGGTGGACTCTCAGCTCCTGGCTTTGACCCAGCCCAGCCCCAAGCCATTGAAGGCATTTGGGGAATAAATCAGCAAATGGATTATTTTCTCTATGTCTCTCCCTCTCCCTCTCCAATAAATATAAATAAATAAAAATTTTAAATAAGTCTTTCTTCTCCTCTGTGTCTCTTCTGGGCTTGTACATGGCTGTAAATTCCTGAACTGAAGTGAGGGCTAGACGAAAGACAGGATTTCTGCTCCCCCTTCAAACCCAGCAGAGCTCAGTCATCAAGGTTCTGTCGATCCTGCCTTCAGGATATCCCTTGAGTTTTCTCTTTCTTTTTAAATCTCATTTTTTCCTGCTTAATCAAGGCTCTCTTCATTTAACACTATGATTACTTTTCAGTGTAAATGAATAGTAATATACAGTGAGTGGATTTTAGTACATCAATAGAATGTAGGATAGGGCCTCAAAAATAAGCCCAGAGCTTACAAGAGTCTTAAATTAGCCCGAAAACACACTCCCTTCATTCCTGGTGTTTTCAGGACAGGAGTTTGATGCAGCGATTGAGTCGCTGCTTGGGATGCTAGCATCCTGTGTTGGAGTGCCTGGATTCAAGTCCTGGTTTCTCTGCTTCTGATCCAACTTCCTGCTGATGGACACCTGGAAGGCAGAAGATCATGACTCAAGTATTTGGATCCCTGCTACATATATGGGAGACCTGGATGGGGTTCTCAGCTCCTGGTTTCAGCCTGGCCCAGCCCTGATTGTTGCAGGTATGTCTGCAATGAACCCACAGATAGAAGTGTCTCTGCGTGTCTGTCTTTCTGTCTTGCTATCAAATAAAATAAAATAAATATTAATAATAATACTTTTTTCTTGATGAGCCTATAAAGGGCAGTGTGGCAGTAAAAACTACCAGTCCATACAGCATACATCTCCTTCAGTGTGCAGGACCCAAGCACTGTGAAAGCCACCTTCTGGTACATTGACGATCTTTAACACAGATCTGAAATTATGGGGGCATCCAGGAGTAAATTCTAACTGTGTAACTGTCCAACTGCCTCCACAAGGCATCAAAGCCTTGTAGTCCTCCCAGTAAGTTTTATACTAAGAGTTTTTAAACATCTACTAAACAGTATTAGGTCCTCAGAGTCTTCCCTCACTATTATATCCTATCTAGATTCATCTTCAGAAAGAAAGTGTGTGGGTGGGGCATGTAATCTGCTCACAAATCTCAAAAGGTTCCTCTATGATCTTAGAATCATGGACAATGGAAATCTATCACAAACAAGTCCTACTGACTCCTCAGCCTTGACCTCCACATGTTAATCCATGTCCTACCCTATGCTTCAGCCAGGCTCACCAAGTTGACCTTCCCGAAATACATCCTGGGAAGTCTTGTTTCTAAGCTGTGATCCCTCAGGTCCCTAAGCCCAGAACCTTCTCTTTGTTCCCCTCATTTAAGAGGAGACAGTTGAGGATAAAAGAAAAAAAAGTATGGCTTTAGAGACAGAAATGCTGGAAGTTAGTCCTGGCTCCGTGGCCCACTACCTGTGAGACCTTTTGGCTAATCAACTTCATCAACTTAGACCTCAGTTTTTTTCCATTTGTACAGTGGGAAAATAGCATATATAATATAAATCACTCCTCGTGTTTGTAGAAATTAAACATCACAAAATATACAAAAATGCTATGTGAACAGATCTACAAAAAGATCATTATTAACTACACAGTCATCACTCCCAGCAGATCCCTTTCCTCTTACAAAGCAATGTAATCGTACTCAACAATGATTCTGGTAATCCTTTAGGTGCAGCACATTTTAGAGTTGTCAGATACCTTGCACACACAACCAATTCACCTGCATCCCACTCATTTCAACTCTTGGCTTAGTCTCTTTTTTGTCTGTATACTCCCTTCCCATGTCCACTGTCAACTGCTTTAGATAGGGGGCCCTATCTCCTAGCCCTGTTGCCCTGTAACCATGAAAGCACGTGAAATTTATGTGCTTCCAAAAATGAGAAGTTTTAGGCATGGGCTTTAGATTCAGAGAGGGTTGGCATCCAACTTCTGCCCCTTGCTACTCAGGTAGTCTTAGGAAATTTGCTTAAACTCTCTGGGACTCAATTTCCTTGACTGTGAAATGGCAAAGATATTAGTACCTGCCTCATACATCTATTAGAAAGCTTCAGTGAATCAGCATGGATAAATCCTGGCCTGTGGTGAGTTCTTAATGAGTCTTAACTATTACTGTTAAGTGAAACTGACTGCCTGATCCCATCCTTTTCTGCCTTCTCACTTCAGACCTCTTTCCACACAGATTCCACCCCCATGAATCTTCTTCATTCACTTATTCACCACAACAAACATTACCTGAGCATCTGCTACCTACAAAAGGCTGTCCCTTGGGTGAGAGCAGCTGTTTTTGGGTCTGACAGTACTGTGTTGCTGTCATCTAGGCAAAAATCTCTATATAGATTGCATCCCTCAGCTGCCCTCTCCTGTTTCCTAGAGCAGGGAACAAGAGGGTTTTCCAATATCAGATCACCTGGGAGATTCCAGGTTATTCATATTTCCGTAAGGGCTTCTCAGACCCCTTTAAGATGCTGATATTTATGATGAATCGATGAATCTCTAACAGGAGGGAATAGAGTTTGTCACGCTTCCTAACATCATTTCACTATGGAACCATTGATTTCAGTTTCCCTCAGGATCGGCATTCTATCAAATCTACTTTGGAAAATGCTGTGTGGAAGTCCTATTCCTATATACTCCTATCCTGTCCACAAATTAATTGTGACTAATGTAACCTGTCTTTTGAATGCAGCCTGCCTGAGACTTGACTCATCAGAGGACTGAATATAGAATCTGTGATTCAGTTAACATTGATCACAACCACTTTAAACACATCAGGTGGTATTGCTGAAATGGCTCTACATTCTACATGTACAGATGTTCCTTCATGTTCAGGCATCATTTATGTCTTCTCCAGAAAATCCCCTAAGCAACCATAAAAGTTGTCACAAACACCATGTGTTTTCATCGAAAACCTCCAGAGTCTCACTCAGAACTTATTTACTCTAATTCTAGCCTGATCTTAACTTTGTGATCTCTTTCTCAGTACATAACATGAAATCAGGATAGTAAAGACAAATTCACTAAACATAGAGAAAAAATTATACTGAAAATTTGGCCATGAAGGTGAAGATATAAAAACTAAAAATTAGACACAAAAACTCATAGCTATCTAGAAATTAGTGCAAAATAAAACACACTAAGATCCTAGTATCTATGAGAACTTCATTATGTCATCTCTCAGAACCCCTGAGTGATCAAGAAAAAGTGAAACCCTATTCAAGATAGTGTATTAAATAAATTAAGGAAATATGTAATACATTTTAGAAAACTTTCCTCCTACAATGGGTTTTTAACATGATAAATAAATAAAGATAGACAAATAGATGAATATATATATATAATATGGACTAGATGTGTCAACCAATCTTAATTTTCCAGAAATTCCTGACAACATCCTATATCAATGCTAGGCAAATGAGATGTAGTGACTGTCCTTGCTATTGATCGCCCATTGCTTGACAAATCATCTTGTGATTCTGTCCTTCATTGACCTTCTTAGCACACTCTGCTCCAGTTCCACTCAGCCCCTAGGACTCTCTAAGTCTCAAAGATCTGTGTCCAACGTCAAAATCCCCACGCAGCTGACTTGGCATTATGCAGCCTCCGCTGGTCATTTATCCAAGTAACTTAACAAGAGTGAGAGATCAGGGCTACGACGCATTTACATCTAGCAAGTAAATGGTGATCCCCCAAATATAGCCAAGCTAGAGTGCTGGGCTAGCAGATTTGGGAGTATAAAGAGAGCTGGGGGACCACACTCCTGAAATTGCTCCTACCGCAGCATCTCAAGGTAAGTGGTCACGAGTACCCACTTTTTTTGATGCATGTAGCTATGCTTACACCTGATCAGGTCACCAGTGAAGAAGAGAATGCCACTTGGTAGCCCTTACTGAGAACCTACTAAGTATAAGGTCTGTGTGTAAGGGCAGTGTTGAAGACAAGATGGCAAGGCCAGATACCTACCTTTCGAGAAGGTTTTCTAGAAGATGAGAAGACTATAAGCAATTACAAGACCAAAAATTCACCAGCAGAACAAAACCGTATGTGATTCTTAATTCCTCCTCTGATGGTTTAGGTCAATGTTATGCCATTTGGATAGCAAATTAACATGACAACTTGTTCTGTCTCTTCTGTGATTGACTTGCTCTATTATTCAGAATTTTTATGGTTATGTAATTTTTGTTTTCCATGTCAAGATTTCTGAAAGGGAAGAAATTATCCCAAGCATTTCACCCATCTTAGAATATATCGTCCTATTGTTGCTATTACCTGGTTTGCAGGCTGGTCTTTCATGATGTGTCTAATGGCCTTTGCACTGACTCACATCCTGACAATGTACATCTTTCAGAGTGCCTCCAGTTTTTGGAGACCTATAATGCTTTGATGTCAAGTCACCATCTCTCCTCGAAAACTTTCTGTTATAGACTCACAGGGCTGAACGGAATCTTGGAGGTTTTCTGGTCCATCTGTCTCATTTTACAGAAGAAAACAAAAACCCAAAAAAATCACAACCACTACTTAAGAAAAAACTGTTGTTAGAAATCTGTATCTCTGCCTCTAGCTCCTGTTTTTTGGAACCAAGTAAGGATTCAGAATATAATATGTAATCATTTAATTCTTTTCTGAGAAATCTGTGTGAATTTTAGAAATATAACTGGAGAGAGTAGAGACTCACAAGAGAAGGAGAGAAAAGCAGACAACCAGAATAGCAAACCAAATGTTGCAACATCTGTTCCTGCCTGAGGGTGATTTAATGGTGTGTTCCCCTGGTTCCATAAAAGTCATGTTTGGTAAATGGGAAATTTGTTCGTTTGAATTAAATTGAAATTGACAGTTTTTCATACTCTTATAGTTCCTTGAGATAACCACATGTCTATTTTATAAACTCCTTGGTCCTACCCAAGTCTTCAGTTGCCCTACCTTGAACTTCTCTGGGGCAGTGAAGGGCATTTAAGAGCATACTCTTCTCAGATCTTTTAATGAACTCTTTGCCCACAATTCACAACTTTTCTCCTATTGTCGAAACAGTTTGACAACTGCCTCTGAACATTCAAGTTAAAATCTAGGTCATTCTCCTCCCTCCTTTCTTTTGTTCTTGACCACTCAGAGCCTTCCAACCAGAGACATCTTTACATTCATAATACTTTGCTTAGGTTCTTATAAAATTTGTACTATTCTTCCTTGTTCATAAATTTGAGCATGTCTCTTAACTCTTACTAAATTTTGCATACCTCTCGGACAGATTCCTTCAAGAAATGATTTGGTACCTTGTACAGATAAGATTCTCAAAAAAGATTTAATGAAGTATTGCAATTAACCATTTTCTAAAGAGTGGCTTAACTGAAAGGAAAAATTACAATCGTGCATTTATTTTCTTTCTGCGTCATCCACTGTGCATCCATTTAAATGTAGATAAACTAGAACAAAGAGAGTTTCTCTATTTATTTAAACTTTTTGTGGTTCATTGAGTTTTTCTACTTGCTTGTTTTTTTTTTTTTTTATTTCTTTAATAATCCCAAGGAAGAAGCTTTTTTTCTGAAGGACACTCACCATCACTTGGGAAACCAACAAGGTAAGAGAAACTTTTAGCTTGATCATGGATACTTGAAATCAGAAAATAATATTTTATATGTTCTCATTCTTGACACACTCATAAGAAACAGAAATCGATTAATTTGAAATAAGTTACTTAAATATTCTTACAGGCAAATTATAAAATATGCAAGCTCAACAAAAGTAGAATGTCTTCCCAAATTTTCTCATTACCCTAAATGTATAAAATACAGTGTAGGCCGGCACCGCAGCTCACTAGGCTAATCCTCCTCCTGCGGTGCCGGCACTCCAGGTTCTAGTCCTGGTTGGGGCGCTGATTCTATCCTGGTTGCTCCTCTTCCAGTCCAGTTCTCTTCTGTGGCCCAGGAAGGCAGTGGAGGATGGCCCAAGTGCTTGGGCCCTGCACCCACATGGGAGACCAGGAGCGCCTGGCTCCTGGCTTTGGATCGGCGCAGCGTGCCGGCTATGGCGGCCATTTGGGGGGTGAGCCAATGGAGGGAAGACCTTTCACTCTGTCTCTCTCTCTCTCACTGTCTAATTCTGTCATCAAAAATAAATAAATAAATAAATAAAATACAGTGTAGACTTTTGACATACTGGCTCCAGGTTAATACACTTGGGTGCCTCAGAACATGATGTTCATAGGGTCACATCTTCACACACAGGCCAACTTTGCTATTCACTGAGCAGAGTCTGCATGCTGAGTTGACATAGCTGTACCTTTATGCACAAGTTATGCTGAAATAGAAAGGTGGGGTTGGTTCAACCTATGCCCAATGTGGTAATAAAAACACTTTATCCCCCAAATTTGTTTCATTAAAGTTAATTCTAGATTAATTATGACCAAAGAAACCAAAATGTAATAGAGTCCCAACCATAGTGTTGCTGACAGGACACAATGGCTGAGAAATTCCCAGCAGAGAGAGAAACATGAAGAGTGGCACTAGGGTGCTGGCAGCAAAGAATGAGAGGGGCATCAGAAGGTGGTAATGGAGATTAGATGGAAGAGGGTGGACATTGTAATCAGAAGGAGGCGGCTGAAGGGACATAGCCATGCAACATTGGAAGCAGATCATCCTCTTCCATCAGAGACAAGACTGATCATGGGAGTTTCTGAGGGTAGAGATCAAGGGGCACCATGGGTCACCCCTAGGTCATATCTAGCAAGGTGAAGTTCATGAGCTAAGAATGTACAGTTTTACCCTGAAACCCAACATGCAGTTGCATAAATATAGGGAGAAGAGTTGACTTAGCAACCGCATGCACAGAGAGGATTGAGGAGCTTTGCTCAATAGTGATGGTGAGTCAGAAGCATGACATGGCTGCCAACGGGCAGTCGCCACCTCGCCATTATACCTAGGTCAAGGGAGGTGAGAGTACTCTCTGATGGAGGGTGACATGTGACTTGGATATCACGTTGGAAGAGATTAACAGGAGTAGGTTCAGAGTGGAGTGACTGGAACAGTCAAGGGGTTATGGGAGCACACCATGGAAGAAGCACATGAAGATGGAGCTGGGACTGTTTCTTTGTAGAAAAGACAAGGCTCAGGAGAAGCCAGAACAGCCATTGAATGGGTGGAGTTTTCTGATCGGACAGCATGGACGTGTTCTGTTGTTGGCAGGAGCTGACATGAGAATTTATCATCCTGAAGCTACACAGAGCCAAGTTCTAGCTTAAGGCAAGAAGCATCTTTGGCCTGTCAAACCTGCCCCAAATGGAAAAAGCTGTGGCTGAAGGTGTTCAACAAGGCTGGAAACACCTTTGCAGGAATATTGCCAGGATAACTCAAGCATCATATAGGTGACCCAATTAGGAGATACTGGGTCTGAATCATCATTAGAGTAGGTGAAACCAGAAAAATCTGATGAAAACTGATGGTGACTTGAGACACAGATGAAAAAACCTTGTTTTTTCTAGGAAAACTAAAAATATGGCTCAACTATCAGTTATTGTAGAATTTCCCCTGCTTTAAGCTTTAACATTTGCAATAATAAATTTTGCAATATCCATTTAATACCATGTATTAGGGTTTTCCACAGCAATAGGACCAATACTCATATATACATATGTATAAATAAATAAATATATATATATATACACACATATAGAGACACACACATGTATGTGGGGGTGAGGGGGCAGATTTATTAGACTCACACAATCACAAGGACTGGAAATCTCCATAGTGGCTGTCTGCAAATTGGTCTCATGACTCAGTGCAAGAAACCAGAAATCTCCAATCTAGGGAGGCAGATGATACAGGCCCCAATCTAAGGTTGAAGTCTCAGCAGTCCCCTGAGGACTGCTGGTGCAAGTCCCAGAGTCTAAATGCCAAAAGAATTTGGAGTCTGTTGTCCATGGGCAGCAGCTGCAGAAAATACACTCTCTCAGAAGGAATATCCAGAGAGAGAGAGAGAGAATGTGTCTTCCCCTTCTTCTTTTCTGTTCCATCCAGGTCCCCAACCAATTGGATGGTGCCTACTCACATTTGGGTCAGGTCTTCCCTACTCAGTTTGCTTACCACAAATCAGTCTTGTCTGGAGGCACCCTCATAGATACACCCAGAAGTAATTTACCAATTCTCTAGGCATCTCCCAATCCAGTCAAGTTGATAAACTCAAAATGAATGATCATACACTACTATTAATTCACTTAATAATATCTTCATATTGATTCATCTTTTTCTTAGATTTGTTTTTAAAACTTGCCCTGTATTCTTACTATGAAAATGTGGACCAGCTACATAAGCATCAGCTGAGAAATTTTAAAATACTCGAAATCCCTAACCCTACTCCAGACCTACTAAAGATTCCCAAAACACCAATGCATGCTCTCCATATGTGGAAAGAAGGTCTCCCAAAGTGTAAGACAACAACCAATGTATTATTATGTGAGAGAATTGGAAGTATATGTTGAAAATCATTTCAGATTCCACATTGCAACTGGCCTTTCAGAAACTACCACATGTTAAGTCTGAGTAGAGTATCTAAGAAGAATATCCAGAAATGTTTGAAAAGGCGGTTAAACTACTTTTTCTTTCCTCCAAATTACATAACTCGGTAAAGCCATATATCCTATATTTACTTTAACCAAAAGAAATACAGACTGAATACAGGAGCAGGCAACTAGAGAGAATTCAACTGTCTTCTGGTGAGCAGACATTAAAGAGAGTTGCAGAAATGAAAAACAGTACTACTCTTCTCATTCATCTTTGTTTTGGAGAATATAATGTTCATAAAATATTTATGTTGGCATACAATGAATTCGGTAGTAATTTTAAAAGATTATGATTTCTAATTTTTTCAGTGTTCATTTCTAATATGATAAATATCAATAGAAAGGACTTATATAAGTTTAGTTATATAAACTAAAGCTCATTAGGTCATCAGTAGTTTAATTTTAAGAGTGTGAAGGAGTCCTGAGGCTGCCAAGTTTGAGAACCACTGCTGTAGTGAAACATGCTTAAGCCATGACATTAGGGTCTACCTTCAGAAAAATGAAAGGGAGGAGTAATGAGGATGATCGCTACTGGATAGACCAAGCACATCAAGATCTCTGAGCTACAAAATGACTCTCAGACAGGAAGGGCCAGAGATAGTGCTTAATTTAATGTGAAAAATGCAATGTACTCTGCTCCCCAAGGGATTAAGGGTGGTGAATCTTATAAAGTTGGGTAGAGCAGTGCATAATCAGCTCACATGGGGGATCTCTGATTGGTCCACAGTGCTCTTGGCTTAGGTTGGTCAGAAACAGGAGGGTGGTATGTTTCCTTAAGGTTCCTGTGATGACAAAGTGGGTTCCAATTAGTCTGGGGTCTATGGGTAGATGGTTATTGCTTTGTTTGATCAGGGCATAGGGTCCCTGTAAAGCATCTCAAAGGAGATTTTGATGTAGAATGTTAGCTGTAGAGATGACAATTGAATTCCAAGTCTGGTTACCTGGATGTTGTGGGGTCAGCATCATGCTTGTACCACTCCCTTAATTTAATTTAGAGAGTTCATTGATAGTAAGGAATTGGCTTCCAATCATCAAAGCAAACACAGAGCAGTAAGGTAAGGAAGAGGGAACAGGGCCTGATAAAGTCTACTTAAAGGCCTTAAGGATAGCTGCTTCATTGCAGTAGCAGAAAATTTAAACCAGTGTGTTGACAGCAGGCAAGGAGTCCTCTCTGGGGGTGTTATATTGAATTCCAGTCTCTTGCTGTGAAAACTTGACCACAAGCCCCCAGATGGCTCAACACAGCCAATGGACAAAATAAAACTGAATTGCAATGTATCTAAATAACGCCCAGAAGGAACATAGAACTTAATGGAATCACAGGAAGGGGGATAGATAGAAGCAATGGCCAGTTCCCAGTGAAGAGCAATGGGGGAGAGAGAACCATAACTTGTTCAACTTTCCCATTTCAAAAAGAGAGCATGAAGGACCTTATTCAAAAAATATCAAGTATTTCTTAACAGAGCTATGAGGAGGTGTGTGTGTATTTATGTATGTGTGAGTGTGTACAGCTTTAGCTCCAGTTTATGTCTGTTATAGCAGAATGGGAAGAAGAGGAGAGAGAGAGAGAAAAGGAAGAGGGATGAGATGTGGGGAAATGAGTAGAAGAGTTGAGGGAAAAGAAATGCAGAGAGGAAGTGGTAGAAACAAATATAGAGTGGGGGGAAGGAGTCTCAGACCACACAACCTACAGAAGCCTTGGATAGGAGTGAATCTGGCTTATTTACCCTAGGCGGGGAGGAATGGGGGTTCAGGAAGTTAAATGAATTGGCTGTGGTCAGTGTTGGGACTTTAAGACAAATGTTTTGCCTTCTGAGAAGGGGAAATACGTAAACAGAAGTGTCAACCAAGGGGGATAATTTGGGGGAGAGTGGAAAGACGATAAGACACAGAGAGACTTAGGTACACCACACACACAAATCATGTAGCATAAGCTAAGGCAGATATCAGTCTAATTAAACGTTGTCACACCCTGACAGTGGTACACACAACTAAAGTTTGAAGAGCACTGCACTGAACCCAGTATTTCTCACTCTGATATGCATAGACCCTCCTGGAACTATTAAGTCACAGGCTCTGACTCAATCATCTAGAGTGGGTCTGAGGTTCCGTCTTTTCTAATGAACTCCTGGGTGGTGCTGATGTGACAATTCAAAGCCCACACTCAGAGGAAGAAAGCATGATGCCAGCGGTTCTGAGAGTGTGGTCCCTTGAACAGCAGTATTGCATTGGCCAGGAACTTGCTATAAATGCTATTTTTGAGGCTCTACCTCAGATCTACCAAATCAGAAACTCTGGGGATGGAGCCCAGTAGTCTGCTTTAGCAGGCCCTGCAGGGGATCTGGGCATGTTACAGCTTGGGACCATTGCACTGGGCCATTGTGCCTCTTCTCACCTGTTGCCTGAGCAAATGTGACAAATCCTTACACTCATGTCACATACTTTTTGTTGAGCTACGTGGAATTTCTATCAGGGATGATCAGCCTTCCAATAATCATTTTGAAGACACTCAAGACTCAGGGATGACACTGAGTACATTTTGGGTAGGACTTCTGAAAGCTTCTTTATCGTGCTCACCTTGTCTGCCTTCTAATTGGTTCAGACATGCACACATGAAGGCTAAAGTAAGAGATATTCCAAAAACTGGCACTCAGAGAAGAAGATGACCACTCTAAGCTTCTAGATCTAGTCTTAGATCCCATGGGTCCCAGATTCATCCCAGGAGCCTTCATATATGACCCCCTGTTGAATGGAAAGAACAGGCAGGGCCTTGCAGATTCACAATCACCAGACGCAACACTCAGCACTGCCCCCTGGTCTTTGCAGCCACCTGCAGTCATGAGCTCCGACGCAGAGATGGCCATTTTTGGAGAAGCAGCTCCCTACCTCAGGAAACCAGAGAAGGAGAGAATCGAAGCTCAAAATCGCCCATTTGATTCTAAGAAAGCCTGCTTTGCAGTGGATGACAAAGAAATGTATGTGAAAGGCATGATCCAGAGCAGGGAAAACGACAAGGTCACCGTCAAGACCCTTGATGACCGGGTAAGTGTTAGTCCCAGGGTATCTTTGACCACACAGGTGCACTCTTTTTTTCTGTGGAAGGGTAATAGGCATCATGTGCCTGTCTATGAGGATCAAGCACAGAACACAACTTACACCGATAAGTCCGTAATGAAGCAACAGGACAAGTCTATTGAACACACCTTTGTTTTTGCCTCTTTTCTTCAAGAACTTGGCTTTGAGGGTGTTGTGGCATTTTCTTTGGAGGAAAGTAGAAGGGGAGAGTGGCAGAGGTTAGAGTATTGAAGAGAGAGACAGACGCTGACTGCTGCTGGATAGGCCAAGCAAATCAAGATCTCTTAGCTACAAAATGATTCTCAGAGAGGAAGGGCCAGAGATAGTGCCTAATTTAATGTGAAAAACATAATGTACTCTGCAAAACTTAACACTAGGTCTAGGTCAGTGTTACTGTACAAATAGGGAGTGCCTGCAAAAAGTTCATGGAATGTATGCATTAGCTGCTATGTCCACTTTTCCACAATCTTTGTATAAGCACCTGTTTTCCCAGAGTTGACCATCTGGTATGCCAGAATTGAGATGGATATAACAGGCATGGATATCAGTTCACAAACTCAGCAAACAAATCTTGCCCTTAATTTTTACAAGAATTATTGAACTTTAACCCCTAATTCCAGTCCCTTTTCACCAGGATGAAAAACATTTTTTTTCTTTAGCCACTCTTAGGGGTCCCTCCACCTCAGGTTTGTACCATATTTCCAGAACCTTACATAGGACCATGTTGGGGTCTCACTGCCTCTCTGGAGAATCTATTCAGAAACAAGTCCCAGACCCTAAAGGTTCAGGATACGTGAACTTTTCTTGCTCTTCTTTGGATACCTTGGGTATTTCTAATACAGCATGGTAGGACAGAAGGGTCTCTCTTCCTCAGGAAATTTGGTGTAGTCCACCAAATCCTCCTCCTTGTAAAACCCACAAAGCTCTTCTAAGGCTCAGATTTTTGGAAAATAAACCCAGGAAGATTTGTAAGTCTCTTCCTCTTTACTGTCCAATTTTCTGTGGCATGCAGAAACTACTGTACGCTTGAACAGAGGAGAGAAAAAAAGAGAGGAGAAAAATTAAGTCATAGTCTCAAAATATTATTTAGCCATGAAATCCATGATGAAATGCAAATAATCTTTTAGAGATTGTTATGGGAGCCTTGAAGAAAGAAGTGAGAAAGAAACAGGTCATAGAAGAGGTACTGCTTGAATTGAGTTCTAAAGGTTTCTAGAATTGTTTCAATGAAGACATTCCAGACAAAGGAACCCACATGAGCAGGTGTATTGAGGTGAAATGAACAGAATGCTTTGGAGCAATGCTTTCCAACCCTCCAGACTTTGTCTCGTTGCATCACTCAAGGCAACTGGGGTAAACCGAGGTGACCTGTCCTGCCCTTGACTGCTCTGAGAACTGAAGAGCTCTGTAGCTCTGCACACCTGTACTTTCCCGGAGCACATGATGGCAGGTTGATGTGGGGATAGGGGTAGAGAAGGCAGGGCACCAGACCAGAATTGGTTATATTGGAGGATCTTCAAAAAGATCAGGGGGTGGGCATTATGGAGTAGTGGGTTAAGCCTCCACTTGGACACCCATGTCCCATGTCAGGGTGACTGGTTTGAGTCCTGCCTACTCCATATTGCCAATGCCGCTTCCAGATGGTATGCTTGGGAGGCAACAGATGATGATCCAAGTGCTTGGGCCCCTGCCAGCCATGTGAGAAGCCCAGATGGAGTAACCGACTCCTGGCATCAGATTGGCCCAGCCCTGGCTGTTGCAGGGACTAAACCAGCAGATGGAAGATCTTTCTCTTTCTCTGTCTCTCTCCCTATGTCTCTGTTTCTATATCTGTCTCTCTCTTTCTCTGCCTTTCAAATAAATAAATCTTTTCTTAAAAAACGATCATAGAAAATGCATATTATGAAAACACTATACATGGATTTTGGTTTTTTGCACCAAAACAAACTTAACTTTTAATTAATTTTCCACAAACTTTTTGAAGTCCCCTAAGACAATTTGACCAGAATCAAGGCCAGTTACTCACAGGTCATCTTTGAACATGAAACTGACCCCAAAAGAGATCTAGAATGATGGAATAGTTGCACCCGAATATTCCATAACTTCCAGCACTCCTGGAGAGTCGAGTGGGGACCATTGTTTCCCACCTTCACTGCCTGCTCTTTCTCTCAACCCAGACACTCACTCTGAACAGTGACCAGGTGTTCCCCATGAACCCTCCAAAATTTGACAAGATCGAGGACATGGCCATGATGACTCACCTACACGAGCCTGCTGTGCTGTACAACCTCAAAGAGCGTTATGCAGCCTGGATGATCTACGTGAGTGCCCATAAACATCTTTTATCCTATTTATTTCTCTGAATAAAAACAAGATGCATGCATTAAATTTTCTGGTTCTCCTAGACCTACTCAGGCCTGTTCTGTGTCACCGTCAACCCCTACAAGTGGCTGCCGGTGTACAACCCCGAGGTGGTGACGGCCTACCGAGGCAAAAAACGCCAGGAGGCCCCGCCCCACATCTTCTCCATCTCCGACAATGCCTACCAATTCATGCTGACTGGTGAGTGATTTCTGCGATTTGAAGTAGTTCTTAGTTAACTACTCAATATCTTTATAGGCCTTGGTCACCTAAACAATCAAAATGATCTTAGGAGATTCAAATGACTGGGGATGAAAAGCCAGGGTACAACATCTTCCATTACCAGTCACAGTGCACGGCAGGGACAGTGGTCCTGGCTGAGGCTACACTAAGCTTATGCTCATTTGGGGGAACTGGACCACAGGGAAATGCCCTGCTCCTAACGCCAAAGAAGCCCCCACGTGGGCATCCTTGTAAGAGAAACTCCATGAGGGGCTGGTGCTGTGGCGTAGTGGGTAAGGCTGCCGCCTGAGGCACTGGATTCCATATGGGCACCGGTTCAAGTCCCGGCTGCTCCACTTCCGATCCAGCTCTCTTCTGTGGCCTGGGAGAGTAGTGGAGGATGGCCCAGGTCTCTGGGCCCCTGCATCCATGAGGGACACCCTGAAGAAGCACCTGGCTCCTGGCTTTGGGTCGGTGCAGCTCCTGTCGTTTCGGCCATTAGGGGAGTGAACCATCGATGGAAGACCTCTCTCCCTGCCTCTCCTCTCTGTGTCTAGCTCTGACTTTCAAATAAATAAATAAATCTTAAAAAAAAAAGAGAGAGAGAGAGAGAAACTACATGAGTAGCCACTTAAAAAAGACACAGTGGGTGAAATGGTTCTAGCAATGTCACATCTTCTGCCTTTCCCACAAATCTCAAGTTCCTCTTTCCCCTTCCTACATGTCCAGGATGGCACTGGAAGTAGAGACAATGGTAATACTGTTGTGCCATTCTGCTTAACATTAGGTCTGCCTCTTAGCTTTCAGCTGTATTGACTTGGCATAGACATAAGCAGTAGAAGAGAGCATTTGAGATTCCAGGATGCTTAGAACTCAGCCAAGACAGTGTTGCTCAGAGTTCAGCCATTCCTATCTCAAGTCCACAATCCTCACCAAGTCTGCAGACTTAACCTGTTTATTTAAATTGGTTGAAGTTACAGTTTTAGTGTGGGACAATGAGTATTGCTGTTTGTATTAATTGCTTTGCTGTGCTCCTGTATCAAAGACTGGGTAAACAACAGAAATGTATTGCCTCATAATTCTAGAGCCTAGAAGTTTGAGATCAGGGTGTGGACAGGGCTGGTTCCTTCTGAGGGCTGTGAGGGAAAATCTGCTCTGGACCTCCTTCTGGGCTTCTGGTGTGTGCTGGCCATCTTGGGCCTTCCTCAGCTTGTAGAAGCCTCCCCCTGATCTCTGCCTTCATTGCCACATGACATTCCTCCTGCATGCAAGCCTGTGCCCCAATTTTCCATGTTTTTATTTATTTCATTTGAAATACAGAGAGGGACGGGGGAGAGAGAGAGAGAGAGAGAGAGAGAGAGAGAGAGAAGCAGGCAGGTCTCCCATCCACTGGTTCACTTTCCAAATGCTTACAATGACCAGGGCTAGGCTAGGCCAAAGCCAAGAACCTTGAGAGATCAATGCAGGTCTCCTATATGGGTGGCAGGGACTTAACTACTTGAGCCATTATCTGCTCTCTCCCAGGGTGCACTTTAGCAGGAAGTTAGAATTGGAAGCAGAGTTGGGACTCGAACTCAGACGCTGTGATATGGCTTGTGGGTGCCCCAATCTGCACCAAATGCCTGTCCTAAACTTTTTTCTTAGGGTACCAATCATATTGGATTAGAGGTTCATCCTACTCCACTGCGACCTCAGCTCAACTGTATCAACATCTGCATCTCATTTACATGTTAATTCTAAATAAGGTCACATTTGAGGGGGGTTAGGGCTTCAATATACGAATGGTAAGAGGACACAACTCAATCTGAACAATATTATAAATGGAAAGCCAGTGTTACTTTCCACAAGTAGACAGTAAATGAAGAAGTAAATGAGAAAATAAAAGGAAACTACATTAACAACCTGCTTCCGTGCACTATTGTTTAAAAATTATTTATCTATGTATTTGAAAGGCAAGCAACAGAGAGAGAAGGAAAGATGAGGTGATCTTCCGATGAGTGGCTCATTCCCCAAATGCCCACAACAGTCGGGACTGGGTCAAGCCAGGAACCAGGGACTCCAACGGGTTCTCCAGTGTGGTGACAGGGACCCAAGTCCTTGGGCCTCTTCCACTGCCTCCCCAGGCACATTAGCAGGAAGCTTGATCAAAAGACTATCCAGGACTTGAACTAGCACTCCAGTATGGGATGCTCGAGTTGCAAGTGGTGGCTTAACCTGCTGCACTTTAATGCCTGCCCCCCATAACTTTTAATTAGAAGTTGTGACCTCCTGCAACTGCTTAGGCTAAGTCTTGCTTTCTTTAATAAAGTAGAAGATGAGGGGCTGGTGCTGTGGCATAGTGGGCTAAGTCTCTGCCTGCAGTGCCAGCATCTCATGTGGGCACTGGTTCAAGTCCTGGATGCTCCTCTTTGGATCCAGCTCTCTGCTGCTGGCCTAAGAAAGCAGTGGAAGATGGCCCAAGTGCTTGGGCCCCTGCATTCATGTGGGAGACCCGGTAGAAGCCCCTGGCTCCTGGCTTTGGATCGGCCCAGCTCCGGCTGTTGGCAGGCATTTGGGGAATGTACCAGTAGATGGAAGAACTTTTTATTTGTTTCTCCCTCTCTCTATCTGTAACTCTACTTCTCAAATAAATAAATAAATAAAATCTTTAAAAAAAAAGGAAGAAAAGAAAGTGGTAGTAAGGAGTGAAAGATTTATGAACATGGATAACTTTTACATTGTGGAATTCACTGTTCATCTCCCAGGCTGCTCATGTTATACATTCCACATTTGGGAAATTTCCAGAAATTGCCCCAAAGATTAGCTATTGCCCAAATCACACTGCCAGTGCACAGCAAAGCCACAACTATAGGCCATGTTCTCAAACCATTGTTGCCTTACTTTTATATCCTGTCTGTCTACTGTTGATTTGTTTTGTTTTGCTCCCCTCTGTGTTTCCAGATCGAGACAACCAATCCATCCTCATCACGTGAGTAACCCGTGTTCACACCACAGTGACTCAGAGCCTGTGATGTCCCTTCCATGCTCCTTGATCCCATTTACTTTTAAATCAACAGTGGAGAATCCGGGGCTGGGAAGACAGTGAACACCAAGCGTGTCATCCAGTACTTTGCAACAATTGCAGTTACTGGGGACAAGAAGAAGGAGCAGCAGCCAGGCAAAATGCAGGTGGGCAGCAGTGTGCACACAGGGGCCTGCTGGAATACACACAGTCGAGAAAGCAGGAAGGCATAAAGGACATGCAGGCACACACTCAGCAGGGACGGGGGGAAACCTTCTCTCCTCTCTCTGTGCCCACACAGAACACTTTTGACACCAAATGAATGGGAGCTTTTCCACAACAACTAATTCTGTTCTCTGCAGGCACCAACCAGGTGTTCTACCATTCAATTCCATTCTGATACCATCTACCTAGAGTTAGTGTCAGATCCCTCCCACAGGTGGAGGGTCAAGTCCCACGTGACTGCCTCCACTTCAGAAGCCAGCAGTAACCCTGTGCTTCCTGAACTTCTGACTGACCAGGCTCAGAAGTTCTGATTCAGCAGGTCTAGGGTAAGAACTCCCATTTTGTATTTCTACCCTGTTGCCAGAAACAATTCATACTGCTGCTGGTCAGGGACCACACTTTGAGAAGCCCTGGAGTTGACAGCAGTTTCCAAAGGGCACTGGAGCCGGAAGGCTCAGCAGTTGTAGGGGTGAGGATGAAAATCCTGATTTCTGTAGTGGACTTCTGAGGAATAATCCTCATAAATATATTTTGCCTCTCAAGACACTTTTTTAAGAACTACTGATTCTTCTAAAGACGTCACTTTTATGTTGTTCACATTCAGTTTCTCTTCCTGAACACAGAGATGTCAATATGAGGTGGGTCATGGCTCATGCGATAACAGAAGTTCTAAAAAAATCCATGATTGACAATGAAACATTATCAAAGAAAGAAAATCTGAAGGCCAAGTCAGAGGGGATAAAGTTGTAGCCTGCACTCTGGCTTGACCAGAAGTCACTGCACTGCTGTACTAGGAAGAACCTCTCTCAGACAGGCATGAAGGCTCCTCAGGTGGTGTGGGGTGGGTTTGTGGACACCTCTGCACACCTGCACTGACCACAGGGCAGGCCTGGTCAACATCCCTCCCTGAACCCCATCTAAAGCACCTACACTTTTGAGTCACCAAGGGACTACTTCAGGAACAGTCCCAAGTCTTCTCTTGTCTTTTTCTGATTTTTACTAGGGTACCCTAGAGGATCAGATCATCCAGGCCAATCCCCTCCTGGAGGCCTTTGGAAACGCCAAGACTGTGAGGAATGACAACTCCTCAAGATTTGTAAGACTCAGACAATTTTCCGCTACCCTCCTGCCCTGCAAAAAAAAAAAAAAAAAAAAAAAAAAAAAAAAAAAAAAAAAAAAAAAAAAACCTCCACTCAAATACTGCACATGAAACATTACCACATAAACTAAAATATGCTAAGACCTATTTCTAACCCCAAGTGACTCAGATCGATCTATCCCAGTGGGGTACTATGATGTTCTTTGAAGAATGTGCTGACTTATTCCTGGTGGAGGGAGGGCTTAGCTATTTTTCCCTAACTAGTCAACATCACCTTACAGTAGCCTGAAGTCATTGCAGTGGTTCCAATTCCACAGCTGAGGACAATTCTGTGTACTATCATGGGTCTCTCTCTGTAGAAACCTTTTAAAATGGAAAAGTCCATTGAGCAATATTCATTCATTTACCTGCAGAAAGTCTCTTATCAATGAAGTTAGCAGGTTTGACCTTCTCCAAGTCAGGGGGCATTGGGAGTAAGGAAAAATGAGTGAAAGCAGAAGAGCTTTTATATATATATATATATATATATATATATATATATATATCAGCAGTCTAATACTGAAAATATTGAATGATATGTTCCATCCCTCAATCTTTCACTTAAGATTATCTCAACCAAAGAGCTATTGACTTCCATGTTGGTAAGTAAACAAATATCCAGCCCTCTATTTCATAATCTCCCTGGCCAGTGGGGCAAGGACTCAGATGTGAAGCCCTCATTTTTGCCTACAGCTGGAAACACATAGCCTAACTCCAAACATCTCACTGATTGGATCATCCCAACCCACATTTTCTTGCTGCCCCTCCAAAGTAAAATCATTACTCATGAGAAGGTAGGTACATTCATCAAAGACCAATGTTTTGAATGCTGTGCTGTCTATTCTTGGATATGCCCTTTGTGCCCTGTGTGCTGTCCATTTGCTCATCTGTTTTCCACAATTCAAGTCCCCTTCCTTAGGGGCGACCTGGATACATGTTCCATGTCAGAGGTATGCTGCACTTGGACCAACTTAGTTTTTGTGCTAACACTACCTGAACATGACAGACAATGCCTTCAGAGAATACCCTGCTATCACTTCTATTTATTTGGTTCACAGGCCTCTCTTGGTCCTGACCCAAAAGTCACAATCATTCCAGTTACTTTGTCCTTCTTCCACTCTCCAAACATTTTTAGGCTAATGGGGTAACTTCCATCCTCTTCCTTGAAGTGCTGAAAAATACTGAAGATCCAACATATATCTCTACCATCTTTCACTAATTGTTTGCAGGCTGTCTTGAGAAACTTTTGAGCATATTTAGGCACCAATCACATTCCAGACTCTGGGCGGACAAGCAAGGCAATCTTTTTGCCCTCATATTTGTTCCCAGTATGGTATAGGGCCAATCAAGCAGATAATGTAAAATAAGCACAGATATATACACATACATACAACATTTCACCTTTCACTCTCCAAAAAGGGCCCACCGGACTCTTAGTGGTTCTTTTGATAGCCAAGGCACTGGACTTGAACTTCGATGTGCTAGATAAGGTAAATATGCTTCTAGTGAGTTGTATGTAAAACTGAGGCTAGAAATCTCAGAAGGAACATCTAGAGGCAAAAGAAGTGCTAAGCCAGGTCAATCAGATTATTAATCCAAAGATGTGATGAGGAAGAGTTTGCAAATGCAGCTGTAAGGCAGCAAGATAAATACTACTGCAGCAATCAAGAGTGAAGTGCTCCCAGGCAGAGAGTAGGAGAGGCAGCCTGCAGGCATCCCCTGAGATGTGGGGACAAGGCCAGGTACTGGTAGAACTGCCTGGAATCTTGGCTGATCCAGCTTGTGGAAATAGAGAGGAGGGCAGTGTTCCCAATTCTACCCCACTTCCTCCTTGACTTGTGCTCCCCACCCACTGGTGGCGGCCACCTGTCAGAGGCCAGCCACAGAACTGTATAAATGAAATAACATGGTGTTTGTCAACATGCCATTGGACAGGGAAAGTTCATCCGGATTCATTTTGGAGCCACGGGAAAGCTAGCATCGGCAGACATTGAAACCTGTGAGTCTGACCCTCTACAAAGACCTGGGTATTTGACTAAAAAGGTATCTTTCAGGAACCTGAAATAACATTGTTTGTTGTTGTTGTTGTTACTTTAGATCTGTTGGAAAAATCCAGAGTGACATTTCAATTATCTAGTGAGAGGAGCTATCATATTTTTTACCAAATCATGTCCAACAAGAAGCCAGAACTAATTGGTGAGTTCTCAGGATATCATTCTTAACCTTTCAAATCAGTGGCATTGGGGGCAAAAACCCTGGAGTGAGTTGTGCATGAAATGCTAAAGGGATGGATCTTTGTGTTTTGCAGACCTGCTTCTGATCTCAACAAACCCCTTTGATTTCCCGTTCGTGAGCCAAGGAGAGGTCACAGTAGCCAGCATTGATGACAGTGAAGAACTGTTGGCAACTGATGTAAGTGTTTGGTTTCTTGTGTGTTGACACATAGAATATTTGAACTTGTGAGCTATGAGGCAGGTGAGTGAACTCCTGAGAAAATCAAGATCCAAGGAAGCTAAGTGATTAGTACCCAGGTCCCAGACTCAAAAACTCAGAGGATCAGTACAGACTGCCCCCTCCCCAACTCAGTTCTCTATTACAGGATTTCAGAATGGGAATCTGGAAGATTCTTTAAAACAGAACTTCACTAGCATTTTAAGTAGAATAAAAGTTTGCACTTTAAGGTTTTTAACATAACATTTGCCAGAACATTTCTGGGTACAAAACCACCTACACAAGTCTTCCAGGAAATAGGAAAAAGTATAAAGCAGTGGAAAAAGCCTGATCTCTGTAGCAGCCCCTGCATTTTTCATCCACTCACCACCTTGGGCTCGCCCTGGACACCTCCCTCCTCAGGTCATCTTTTGGGATGGTAGCCTTGATCTTTGGGGAGTATTTGCAGGGTTAATAATTAGAACAATAATAACGAAAAGTGTTGCATGCCATTGCAGGTTACTTACTAAATACTAACAATAACACTACTATAAAAATAATATCCTATATATTTATAAATAAATAATACTAATGTATTTTTAAATTATGTTATATAAATATACTAATATATAACTAAATAATTGTATACTACATAATATCATATATCCTATATAATATAATATACTAATATAAACATAATATAAACACTAACATAGTACTAATAACACTAAATGTGTTGTATACCATTTCAGGCTACTTACTCTCATAAAACCTCAGTTCTTCACATGGAAATTTGGGGAAAAAAAATCTGTGCACCTGCAGGATTCTTGTGAGAATTGAATGCAATGGCATATGGTGGTGCCTACCCAGTGCCTCTCACATAGAAAGGGCGCTGGAAAACTTTGCTTCTATCTCATTTGAAAAGTGACAGTGTTATTTTCCATGATCCTTGCTTCCAGTTCTAAAATCTGTAATGCATCACATCTTGAGTTGGAACAGCCCTGGAATTCCTATATGGCAATGACAAACTCTCAAGCTATTGAACCATTTCTCAGTTCCTATCTGTGAGACTTCCTTCTCCCAGTCTCACATAATGGTTCCAATATGCCCACAGAGAAGACAGCCTCCAAAGCTAGGTGCACGTCAGGAGGAGCATACTCAGTTCTCATTTGATGGTCAGAAACAGATTATTCATATTCTCTTCCCTTCCACTCCACCCACCCACACAAAGATGGTCAGGAAATTATTTTAATTCCTAATTTGCCACAATCCACTTGTCATCTACTTACTTGGGCAAAAAGTGAGGTCTTTACCAAGAAAAAGCTGCACTTTGATTTCTGAGTCCAATTTTTTTCCCAGAATGCCATTGACATCCTGGGCTTCAGCTCAGAGGAAAAGGTTGGAATCTACAAGCTGACAGGAGCCGTGATGCACTATGGGAACATGAAATTCAAGCAGAAGCAGCGTGAGGAGCAGGCGGAGCCGGATGGCACTGAAGGTACCCACATCTGGGAAAAGAACTTGGGAGCCAATAAGCTTTACATTCCTCTCAAGAGCTCTTCTTCCAAAATTGCATGTCTGGGTTGTCTGAAGCTCATTGCGTATGAACTAGGGAAGTTCACTCACTCAGCCAAGGATTTCTGTGGTGGCAAATCCTTGAACTACAAAACTTACCATGCTGGTAATGAATAATCACCATCTACTCTGCCTTCTATTACCCTAAGTTTATCTATTTTTTTTTAAGATTTATGTATTTATTTGAGAGAGAGAGTTACAGAGAGAGGGAGAAAACAGAGAGAAAGGTCTTCCATCCACTGGTTCACTCCCCAAATGGCTGCAACAGCCAGAGCTGGGCCAATCTGAAGCCAGGACCCAGGAGCTTCTTTTAGGTCTCCCACATGGGTGCAGGGGCCCAAACATTTCAGCCATCTTCCACTGCTTTCTCAGGCCATAGGAAAGAGCTGGATCGAAAGAGGAGCAACCAGGACACAAACTGGCACCTGTATGGGATGCAGTGCCACAGGCTGAGGCTTAGCCACTTACTGCATCACAGGGCCGGCCCCAGTTTATCTGTTTTTTAAGGTGGAATTTTATGAAAAATCTCATTACATGAGCTCCACTTTCTCCCCATGTTATTGTTATTAGTGTACAGAAGTTAATGATGACTATACTCACCATTTGGGCCAAAAAATGAGACCTTTAATAAAGTGGGGGCCGAGTTTTCTTCCTACTTTCATTTCTCCCCAACGTCTGTTGAACTTGACACTGAAACAAGGACTAGTGAACAAATCTTCCTCCCCAAACTTTGACCTGGTTGACCCCACCATCACCCTCATCCTTAAGAAGTCTGGAAATAGGACAGAGGGGAAAAGGCAAGGCCGAACAGTGAGTTACAGAACCCATATCCCCATCTCCCTGCCCCCATTATGTCCCACCCATCTGAACTCTTAACTCTCACAATGCACCTTGCAAATTCTCTGCACAAAGGGCTGGCACCGTGAGTCATCCCTATTAATTCTACTTTTAAATTATATCCCTTTTTATCAATTTAAAGCCTACTGATTAGTAACCTCTTTGTGAAGGATGATATCCATTCCTATTCACAGATTCACCTGCACTCAAGTGAAGGAGATTATATAAGACTTGCCCACCAGATACATGCAACTCTTTGGGCCAGTTTCAAATCCTGCTCATCACAGTGGTCCATACTAACTAAAAGGAGAGGAACTCAAGTATCCAGAGCAGAAATCAGGGAAGACTTCCTAGCAGAGGGGACCTTGACTTGGACTTGAAGGATAAGTAGAATTCTGAAAGATGCCAAGGAGAAGGTGGTCTTGATAGAAGATACGTCATGAGTGAGGGAAAGAGGAAGGAATATGATGGGGACTGAGGAGCAGAGAGAAATACATGTTGACTGTGGAACAGAATATATGTAGTGGACTTGCAAGAGACGAGAATTTAAAAGTTATTATTTTGACATCCATTTGGGAAGGTTTTGAGTGCTAGAGTAAATGGTTCAGAATGTATTTGGTAGATCACAAAAGCCACTGGTGCTCCAAGCAGCAGGGGAAGTATGTGTGACCACCTGAAATTTATCTGTCATCAGTCAGCCTCACCAAGAGTGAGGAACTCTTGGAAACAAGTCCCAGGTTCCTCAGCAAGGGTGGGCTGTCTCGATTGTGTCACAGAGGAGTCTCAGGCCCTCTTCCAGTCCTACCGGCCTTGTGTTCGGTGTTTAGGGACAGAAAGAGCCCAGTAAAGGGGAAGTGGAGGGCTGTAGTAGGGGTCTGATGATGATTTCAATCTGAGTGAATGTTTGCTGGGAGTTCCCTGTGCACTGGGCATGCTGTGACAACCCTACAACACGGGTACTGTGACTGTCTTCCATTTCACACCTGACAACATTGAGGCACCAAAAACCAAAAGCACAAGTCTGAACCCAGGCAGTTTGACACTAGAGAGCTCTTTGCCACTATACTAGTCCACAACTGTTGGTAACCGTGGAAAGGCCAGCTGTTTTCAGGGTAAAATGAACAAGCATATCATGGAGAGAGAGAGAAAGGGATGTATCATGCCAAGCTTTTTAAGATTAAGTAAATAGAAAAATAATCATACCATCTACCTAAATGGGCAAGGTAGGAAGAAGATAGTTTGAGCAAAGAGTTAAACATGAATTTGGCCTCTAATTAAGTACTTAACAAATTCTGATCTGGATTTTTTTTAACTTGTTTCGCCAGCCAGCAACAAGGGGAATGTACTGACCAAGACTGAGTTGTCCCTGGGTAGCAGTACTTTTCTACATTCTCAGTGTGCTCAATGAAGACATCAGGTCCATTCCAAAGTCCATGAATGGCCACGGAATCACATGAAACCATATTAAGTCATTCCTCTATATCCACAGGGAATTGGTTTCAGGATCTCACCCCCCCTCCCCCAACACAACCACCAAAAACTTGTGGATGCTCAGGTCTCTTACATAAAATGGCTTAGTATTTGCATAGAACCTACACACATCCTCCTTAATACTTTAAATATCTCTTGGGTTTTTTTTTTTAAAATAATACTTAATACAGTGTATGTGCTATGTAAATAGTTGTGACACTGTGTTGTTCAGGGAATAGTGACAAGGGAAAACATATCTGTACTTGTTCAGTACAGATGCAATTTTTCCCTCAAATGTTTTTGATCTGGCTTGGTTGAATCCATGGATACAGAGAGTTGACTGCAGACCATGAAGAATATGAAATTTCTACACTCACTTGATTTTCACCAGCTCCAAACTCTTGAAGGCAGGGTCAAAGTTTTGTACATCTCTCTCAACTATTAGTATGACATTTTTGCATAAATTAGGAAAATTCATATATATATATTCAACTATCCATATGTCGCCTCTTTTACTTGTATATTATTTTGATGGTATTATCATATTCTAAAAATTACTATGCAATTAATACATTTTTATGAAATTGAAATATAGATAGTTTAAGGATTGACAAAGAAACATCATTTTCGTAAAGCTGTATCTAGGAAGAAAATGGAAAATCCTTAAGAACCACAGGCCCCTGAGCTATGGAATTAAAAAGCTTCATGAGACAATCCTAGGTCTCGTACAATAGGAGAACATAAATGTCTAAAAGGATTATGGAGAACATTCCTGGGAGGAGCTGGGCCAGACTGGACCCTTCAGCAGCTGTTGTTTGTGCATGACACCATTTCTCCTCTTCCTCCAGTGGCTGACAAAGCCGGATACCTGATGGGTCTGAATTCTGCAGAAATGCTGAAAGGTCTGTGCTGTCCAAGGGTGAAGGTGGGCAATGAATATGTCACCAAAGGACAAAATGTCCAGCAGGTAACCAGGATGCTCTGGATCCCATTGACTGGGGGTTTTCATAGTTTAATCACCATCCTCAAACCCTTTGAGCTGCGGCTTTCAGAAATACATATGATATTGGCTCTGGTTTGGGGGAGTAATTCATTCTTAGGCCTCCAGGGCAACTCAAGGAACACAAATCAAGGAATACCCAGTGAATGCCTTGAGAGTCTAGGCCAGAAAATGAAGAGTCCGTGGGAGCTCCTCAACATGTCTGTGTTTCCTGAGACCTGTGTCTTTTGATCCTAGTTCCAAAATCTCATGAGAGAAACTTGGATTAACACAATCTGGATTGAGTGTCTGATTAAGTCTGGGCGGGGGCTGGAGCCATTTGTTATATAATCTTGCAAGTTACAAAACTATCTTTGTAAATCCAAAGGGTACACATCATGAGTTGGGCAAAGACCTCAAAGCATTTTTAATATTAGGTTGAACTACATGAAAATGCCAGTATTCAATTGCTTTAGACCCTTAAGACATCACTTTTTATAAGTTTCAAATTCTATGTTTTCAACATAAAAATACTAGTTTGAGGGTTGAGGGAATGATCCTTCTTCAAGGTGACCAACTCAGTGGGCGCTCTGGCCAAAGCCGTCTACGAGAAGATGTTCCTGTGGATGGTCACCCGCATCAACCAGCAGCTGGACACCAAGCAGCCCAGGCAGTACTTCATCGGGGTCTTGGACATTGCAGGCTTTGAGATCTTTGATGTAAGTTGTTTGGGTAAATGGCCAAGAAGGAGCCTCCTACTTAGTTCTGTTTTGCTAAATTCCCAATAGGGTTTTCCAAACTCACTCAAACTCTGGTATTTGAAACACTCAGTTCAACAGCCTGGAGCAGCTGTGCATCAACTTCACCAACGAGAAACTGCAACAGTTTTTCAACCACCACATGTTCGTGCTGGAGCAGGAGGAGTACAAGAAGGAAGGCATCGAGTGGGAGTTCATTGACTTCGGGATGGACCTGGCTGCCTGCATTGAGCTCATTGAGAAGGTAGGGAACTCCTGTTCCCCAGGGACAGCTCTTTCTTGGTTGGGACTCTTGCCTTGTTGCTCTATCTTGTCTCTGCTGATAGAATGGTACCATTAACCCCCTCCCTCCATGCTGGAAGCCTGCAGATACCTGAATCCCCTTGTGCAGAGACGGTAAGCCTGTGCAAAGCACCAGAAGCTGTGTAATCTGTTCTGACAGCTACTGAAACACATGGTTGGATAATATCAAAGGGCTTACTTATTCCCAAGAATGTAATTGGAATCCCAACAAGGACTGTGACCTTTCTTACCTATTTGATTTTGCCCAAAATCCCAAGGAGGAGAGACCATGGATCAGTAGGGGTTCTTGGCAAGATGTTACTATGAAAGCAAGAAATGATATCAACTTTTTAAAAACAGAATCCTATCACATTTTAAGCACTGATCATGTTGGAATAAGTATACTCATATCTTTCTATAGTAGCAATGAGAAATCCAGAATTTTTTTAAATAGGACTTACATTACTTTATGGCTGTACTATATATAACTTGACCTTTAAAAAATATATTGCTAAAAGTGAGCTATGTTTATATACATGTAATTCCATTTTATACTCTTTTGCTCAACAAATATTAATTAAGCCATACTCTATGACTAGTATTGTTATGTCATCACACCAGAGAGATCAGGAGCCAGGGCTTATAGTCTAGTGTTTTGGTGCCAAAGTGATAATACCAAAGAGATTCTCTTTGATTTCTCCAGACCATGGAGCTGTTGGTATGTACTATTAATCAATGCAGATGCATAGTCTCCATTATCCTCCTTCTAGCCGATGGGCATCTTCTCCATCCTGGAAGAGGAGTGCATGTTCCCCAAGGCCACAGACACCTCCTTCAAGAACAAGCTGTATGACCAGCACCTAGGCAAGTCTAACAACTTCCAGAAGCCCAAGCCTGCCAAAGGCAAGGCCGAGGCCCACTTCTCGCTGGTGCACTACGCGGGCACCGTGGACTACAACATCGCCGGCTGGCTGGACAAGAACAAGGACCCCCTGAATGAGACCGTGGTCGGGCTCTATCAGAAGTCTGCACTGAAGCTGCTGTCCTTCCTTTTTTCCAACTACGCTGGAGCAGAAGCAGGTGAAGTTCTATGTTTTACTTCCCTTGTGGAAAGCTGTCTGCAATTACTCGCTTCCCAAAGCAGCCCATGAAGAGCCAGTAGTCAGATATAAGGTTTGATAAGCTTGATCTTGATTTATCCGTCTGTCTCTGATATCCGTGTTTCTTTGTCCTCCTCCTCTTCCTTTAGAGACTGAGTTCTATGGAGATAAATAGGACTTTCGGCTGGACAAGATAGCCAATGGTGCATTACTCAATAGTCTTCTATGGAGATATAATTGACATGTGATAAAATTCACCCTTAAAAATGAAATGGTTTTAGTGTATTCACAGCATTGTACAATCATATCTATCCAGTTTGAGAATATTTGCTTGATACTGTAGCCCATGGGCAGTCACCCCAGACTCCTGTACCAAACCCTAAGCAACCACTAATCTACTTCTGCCTCCACAGATTTGCCTGTTCTGCACATTTCCTGTAAATCAAATTGTACACTGTGTGGTTTGTTGTGTGTGCTTTCTGGCACTCAGTTCAAGATTTTCAAGGTTTGTCCAGGTCATAACATACACCAGGACTTCATTTCTTTCTCTAGGCAAATAATACTCCATTATAGGAATGCACCAAATTTTTCTCCAACTCTCCACCAGTTGATGGACATTTGGATTGTCTCAGTTTTTTGACTATTGTGGATAATGTTCTATGAACACTTGTGTAGAAACTCCCATGTGGACATGTGATCACCTCTCTTGGGTATATACCTAGGAGTTGAATTAGTGGCTGTGCTTCAGTCTTTGAAGAACCACTGAATTCTTTTCCAAAGTAGCTCCCCATGCCAGCCAAAAGTTTAATAAAATAATTTTTAAAGTTATCAGCATATATATTTATATATAGCTTTTTTCTATAGTAGCCAAAACAGGTTAAAATTGTTTGGATTACTTTAAATGTATACATTTAATGAATTAATGCTTCTAATTTGAAAAAACATGCAACATAAGAATCCATAGATAATTGGATTTTTAGAAAATTAATGTCTAGTGGGCTCTGAGTAGAGGAATGTAGTATGTAGGCACACAGGTAAACTAGAATGGGGAACATCATTTTCTAAGCATTTGATCAGGATATCACTGTAGCTGTACTGCATAACTTCATGTTAGGCAACACCAAGACCTTCACATAGGACCATATGTGGAGGTAGATCTGGAAAAGTGTCCAAACGTGCATTTCTCCAAGATTGTGGCTACAGGGATGGTGAACTAAGAAGAGTATAGGGGGAAGGGAGACAACATTTTCCCCAAGGCTGAATCTTGGTGAAGGATCTGAGGCTAGATCTGAAACAGAGCCATTCAGAAAAAGTAGACTGTCACTGACTCCAGATTCAGATGGCAAATAAAGTGATCTGTTTTAGAAAAGAAAAAAAAAGTTGAGTTGTAGAATATTCTTTTAAAATGTCAATATTTTTTCATTAAAAGATAAATAGGGATTTGGGGCCAGCCCTGGCCTGAAGCACCAGCATCCCATATAGGTGACAGTTCTAGTCCCCGCTGCTCATCTTCCAATCCAATTCTCTGCTATGTTCTGGGAAAGCAGTAAAAGATGGCCCAAGTTCTTGGGTCCCTGCACCCATGTGGGAGACCGGGAAGAAACTCCTGGCTCCTGACTTTGGATTGGCATAGCTCTAGTCATTGCAGCCATCTGGGGAGTGAACCAGCAGAAGGAAAACCTTTCTCTGTCTCTCCCTCTCACTGTCTATAATTCTACCTCTCAAATAAATAAATAAAATCTTAAAAAAAAATAAATAGGGGTTCAATGATAATAGGAGCTTAGCTCTTGAAAGAAACCACAAGCTTGGGAGGAATGTCTCAGTGTTGCCAGTGATTCAGCTGGGTTTCCTGTCTGATTTCCAAAGAGATGGACTCTCCTTCCATCCTGAGAGTCTAAGTTACACTCCCAGGCAAATGCCACCCATGTCTCACTCCAAATCCAGGTAGTCGGGGGGCACGTTAAAAACAAATAAAAGCCGGTGCCGCGGCTCACTAGGCTAATTCTCTGCCTTGCGGCGCTGGCACACCGGTTTCTAGTCCCGGTCGGGGCGCCAGATTCTGTCCCAGTTGCCCTTCTTCCAGGCCAGCTCTCTGCTGTGGTCAGGGAGTGCAGTGGAGGATGGCCCAAGTGCTTGGGCCCTGCACCCCATGGGAGACCAGGAGAAGCACCTGGCTCCTGCCATCAGATCAGCGCGGTGCGGCCATGGCAGCCATTGGAGGGTGAACCAACGGCAAAAAAGGAAGACCTTTCTCTCTGTCTCTCTCTCTCACTGTCCACTCTGCCTGTCAAAAAAAAAAAAAAAAAAAAAAAAAAGTAAAAATAATTAAAAAAAAAAATAAAACGTCCTTTCTGTATGTCAAAAGGAAGCTGAAATTCCTGTTTGAGATTTTAGACTAAGAAGTGGCTTAGCAAGTCCACACCCGAGTCCCCTGAGGTATCACTGACCCTCCCTTCTGTGCCTCTCCAGGTGACTCGGGGGGCAGCAAGAAGGGCGGGAAGAAGAAGGGCTCCTCGTTCCAGACCGTGTCAGCCGTGTTCAGGGTTCGTATTGGGCAGCTCCACGTTCAGCTTTCTGCCCAGTGGTGTGGCATTTCCTCAAATGAATGTGCCTTTTTCGGTTTTTGTCTCAGGAAAATTTAAACAAACTAATGACCAACCTGAGGAGCACTCACCCCCACTTTGTTCGCTGTCTGATTCCCAATGAGACCAAGACTCCAGGTGAGTCACCCTCAACCAGAACAGGACCCCCTGAAGAGTGTGCAAGATATTCTCTCTCTCCCTCTCTCTCTCCTCTCTCTCTCTCCTCTCCCCCCCCCTTTCCTCTCTCTCCTCTCAATCTCTCTCCTCTCTTTCCTCTCTCTCTCTCTCTTTCCTCTCTCTCCTCTCTCTCTCTCTCTCCTCTCCTCTCTCTCCTCTCTCTCTCTCTGTCCCTGTGTGTGTGTGAAAAGGATTCTAGTTTTTACCACTCCTCAAAATGCTCTTCGACCATGGTGAAGCCAACAGATCAGGAGAGATAGCTGGCTGCCATTGAAAACATAGTTTGTCACTCACAGTTAAGAGAAAACAACGCACCAGGCAAGGCCACGAGGGGGAAGCACAGGGGCTGGGTTAGGAGTCAAGGGGAAATCACAAGTGAGAGTCTCTATTGCAGTTTTCAAGGAAGCCGATGGGAGAGGCAGGGCAAGCAGTTAAGCAGGCTTAGGTTTGGCTTCAAGGGTTAGGAACTGTCCCTAGTTGTCTTGTACCTGTCCTGGGTGATTAAGACAGGGGACTATTGGTCTGGGGTATAGGAGCCCCGGGAGAGCTTGACACAGGTGTTGTTGTGGAGTAAGGACCTTGGCTCTGGTGGTTTATCTGTGAAAGGTGCCCTTGTAGGTCATGTGCTGTCACTAGGAATTGACTAGCCCTAGAAGGAGCAATCTAACACAAATCATCAAAACCCCAAGATCGAAGAGGGAGTGATGGGGAAGAAGACATCCTTAGTGGCTGTGATGTGAGAGGGACATGGCATAGCTCAAGGAACTCATTAGAAGTTCAGTATGTCGGTCCAAAAACAAAGTAGGACTCTTCCTGGGCCCGCTGAAGAGCGTCTCAGCCTGGACCGGGAGGAAAGAGTTAGACCAAGCCCTGAGAGATCTCAACTCAGAATCTGAGTTCGCACAAACAAGCGGGGCCTTGCGAGGGAAGCAAGTCCCATCCCAGTGCTGCGACTCCTCTGCAAGGCACTTACCTGTCTAGGCTTCAGTGTCCCTGGAGTCCTTCCACTGCATAGGAGCACTGTGAGAATTAGGAAGGGTTTTGCCCTCCTTGTGAGATGGCCCCCAACAGGGTGCACAGCTAGGAAAGCAGAGTGGCAGCTCTGGTCTCCCCATCATCAAACAAGGGTCTGTACATTTTCCTGTGGCTTCAAAAGGGCCCAGTGTCCTATAAGTATACCTTTCTCCCTTCTCTTTAACTGTGCCTGGTGGCAGCCAGCAACAACTATAGTATCTGTTAGGCTCCTTCCATAGTGCCAGGGGCTATTTAAACCTCTTTACCATCTTTTTTTTTAACTTTTATTTAGTAAATATAAATTTCCAAAGTACAGTTTATGGATTACAATGGCTTCCCCCCCATAATTTCCCTCCCACTTGCACGCCTCCCATTTCCCGCTCCCTCTCCCATTCCATTCACATCAAGATTCATTTTCAATTATCTTTATATACAGAAGATTGATTTAGTATATATTAAGTAAAGATTTCATCAGTTTGCACCCACACAGAAACACAAAGTGTAAAATCCTGTTTCAGTACTAGTTATAGCATTACTTCACATTGGATAACACTTAAGGACAGATCCCACATGAGAAGTAAGTACACAGTGACTCCTGTTGTTGACTTAACAATTTGACACTCTTGTTTATGGCGTCAGTAATCTCCCTAGGCTCTAGTCAGGAGTTGCCAAGGATATGGAAGCCTTTTGAGTTCGCCGACTTCGATCTTATTCCGACAAGGCCATAGTCAAAGTGGAGGTTCTCTCCTCCCTTCAGAGAAAGGTACCTCCTTCTTTGATGGCCCCGTTCCTTCCACTGGGATCTCACTCGCAGAGATCTTTCATTTAGGTCTTTTTTTTTTTTTTTCCAGAGTGTCTTGGCTTTCCGTGCCTAAAATACTCTCATGGGCTCTTCAGCCAGATCCGAATGCCTTAAGGGCTGATTCTGAGGCCAGAGTGCTATTTAGGACATCTGCCATTCTATGAGTCTGCTGTGTATCCCACTTCCCATGTTGGATTGTTCTCTCCCTTTTTGATTCTATCAGTTAGTAGTTGCAGACACTAGTTTTGTTTGTGTGATCCCTTTGACTCTTAGACCTATCAGTGTGATCAATTGTGAATTGAAATTGATCACTTGGACTAGTGAGATGGCATTGTTACATGCCACCTTGATGGGATTGTATTGGAATCCCCTGGCACGTTTCTGACTCCACCATTTGGGGCAAGTCCGATTGAGCATGTCCCAAATTGTACATCTCCTCCCTGTCTTATTCCCACTCTTATATTTAACAGGAATCACTTTTCAGTTAAAATTTAAACACCTAAAAATAATTGTGTGTTAATTACAGAGTTCAACCAATAGTACTAGAACAAAAAAAAAAAATACTAAAAGGGATAAAGTATTACATTGTACATCAACAGTCAGGACAAGGGCTGATCAAGTCACTCGATCCTCCCAGCAACCATATGAATAAAATAATAAAATAAATTTTAAATTAAAAATATGAAATGAAATCAAGGCATAGAAAGTCCAATTTCACACAGCTGGTAAAGAGCACAGCAGGAATTTGAGCCTCTCAGAATCATCATCATCTGAGAAATAACTGGAGATGATTTCACTCCCACTCAGCAGTTCGCTGAATTTCTGATACAGCCTCTCTTTGGTCTTGTCCGCTTTTTCTCTAGGGAATCACTGAACCAACAGAACTTCCAGGAATGATATACTCCACATCTGCACTGTCCGATATGGTAGCCATTACTTACGTGAAGTGTGGCGAGTGCAGCTAACGACATGAATTCTTAATTTTAACAGACGTACATGCTATTTGCATGTGTGGCTTAAACCTGCTGTGTCAGCACAGCTCTAGGACAGCCTTGAAAACTATGCAGTGAAATCTCCCCTACAGCAACCAAGGAAGGGTGTGAGCTTCCTGGGAGTCTCCCTTAGGTTCAGTCAAAGGCAACCTTACTGCAGCCCTACCAGCAATTTAGAGTCCACAGTGAGAAACCATCATGAGGTCACAGCACCTTTCCCGGAACCCCTCACACAGCCCTGAGAGAGAATTTTCCCAGGCCCAGTTCAGTTTGCACCTGATCCAGGCTGGTTACCAAGAGGGGCTGTGGTCCCTCACCACGGAGACTTGTCCCTGTGCTCCTCTTCTTCTATCCTAGCTTTAGCTCTCCCCACTGCTTTCTCCAGCAGGTGCTAAACAGCTAGTGAATGACCACCTGCCCTGCATTCAACCCTCTCCATCCCCTACCATAGCACTCCTTCTTTTTAAATACTTACTTTAGTTATTTGAAAGGCAGTGACAGAGAGATAAAGAGATCTTCCATCTACTGGTACATTTCCCAAATGGCCACAATAACCAGGGCTAGGCAAGTTGGAAACCAGGAGCCTAGAATTCCATACAGGTCCCCCACAAGGGTGGCAGGGCCCAAGTAGTTGGGCCATCTTCTGCTTCTTTTCCAGGCACATCAGCAGGGAGCCAGATTGGAAGCAGAGCAGCTGAGACTTGAACTGGTGCTCATATGGGATGCCAGCATCATAGGCAGCAGTTTAACCCACTGGGCCACAACGCCAGCCCCAGTTCTCTCTTTATCTACTTTGTCTCCCTCCTCCCACTGAAGGCACAGCCTATAGGTTGTACATCCTTGTCCTTTAGTTGTAGAGCCTGGCTATAGAGTCAAAGGCCATGGACAGGGTACAGATCAGTATTTTGGCTTTTATCCACATGGTTATGGAGTACTAGAGTCTGTTGGGATTATTTCTACTGTGGGACCTATAGGCAAGTTCCAGCCACCCCAACCCCTTCATTTTAGTTGGGACGAATGGGTGTCTTGGAGTGTCTCATGGTACCCCAATCCTTCAAAGACAAAGAATGAAAAAGCCACAGATGTGCTTCCAGGACACTCTCTCCCCAGGTGTGATGGACCACTACCTGGTCATGCACCAGCTGCGCTGCAATGGAGTCCTTGAGGGCATCCGGATCTGCAGGAAAGGATTCCCCAGCCGCATCCTGTATGCCGACTTCAAACAGAGGTACGCTCCTGTGTCTTTACAGCTCTCCCCTTGTGAAGGGCACCGTTTGTGTTCCCCAGAGTCACTCCTAAGGAAACGGGTGTTTGTCGGGCCCACAGACCTCCCAAGGTCTCTATGAACTTCATCTTTGGGGAGGATGACCCCAGACCCAAAGTGGTTCCACGGTCAGAATCCAGACCTTCTAGCCTGGTTGATACTCTGGACCAAGATGGCTCAACCTCTGCTCTTTGACATTTGGGGCTAGATAACTCTTTATTGTGTAAGCTTTCCTGGGCATTTTTGGATTTTATCTGCATCCCTGGCCTCTACCTGGAGATGCCACTAGGAAACCACACCCCCTGCCCCCAAGAGGTGTTCATCCAACATGACCCACTGCTCTCCCCCAACTCTCTCCTCCCAGCCATCT
Source organism: Oryctolagus cuniculus (assembly GCF_051225735.1). Taxonomy (NCBI): domain Eukaryota; kingdom Metazoa; phylum Chordata; class Mammalia; order Lagomorpha; family Leporidae; genus Oryctolagus; species Oryctolagus cuniculus. The sequence goes on along the minus strand of NC_142883.1, from coordinate 54,516,954 downwards.
GGGCCCACAAGTCCCTGTCCGGGGTGGAGGAGGGGAGATGAGCCTCCAGAGGCAGGAGAACCAATGTCTGCAGGTCACATTTGATTTCAAGGCTTTTTTTAAGTTTAGAAAGCAATCATTTCCTCTAAAGCAGAATTTCAGCTGTGAGTATCCTTCCTCCACGCTTCGCTTCCTCCTGCTGTAGCTCCCTTGCTGGCATCAACCCCAAGTCATGCCCTCCCCCAGACCTGCCATACAATATTCTAAGGCTGGAGCAAGCCTAGGAGGCAAGAAGTAGGGGGCCATGGCTCAGAGATGGGGTCAGTCTGGGGAGCTGAATGCATGCAGGAGATTCCGTCCTCTCTCTCAGGTACCGGATCCTCAATGCCAGCGCCATCCCAGAAGGGCAGTTCATCGACAGCAAAAATGCTTCTGAGAAGCTCCTGAACTCCATTGACGTGGACCGAGAGCAGTACAGGTTTGGCCACACCAAGGTGAGAACACTGAAGGTGGGATTCCCTCGCACACCCACAGCTCTGGCTGCCCATCGGCTGGTCCGGGGAGAGGGTCCGTTTCCTCTTCCATTCAGCCTGCTCCAGCAGCCCAGGCAAAGGGGGCTCTGTGTGCAGCTGCAGACACCTCGATCTGCATGCTGGCTGCTAAGTGGCCAGAAGCTCAGATTGGAAGCCCAGGATGAAAGCGTAGGGAAGCTCAGGGGTCCTGGAGGGAGCTGATGGAGGCATATTTCAGGGGGAGGAAGGAGCTGAGGAGGGCTGCATGGGCAGAACTCCGGGGCAGGGAGGAATTGAGAGGCGGCTCTCACCAAGAAAGTGCTGCCATTCATCAGACACATGCGTACCAGCCCTGAGAGCAGCCTTCTACACCTCCCAGGGTGCTTCAAAAAGTTTACAGAAAACGAATTAGGAAATAACGTAGAGATAATATGGAACAAAGAAATAATACAGAAAAAAATCAGCTTCTTTTGTTGCAAAAATTTTGGAAACCCATGCATTAGAGGCATCTTCAGAAAGTTCATAGACAATGTATATTATGACATCACTATGTGGAAGGTGTACTTCAGCAAGGACAATATTCACAAATGTGGCAAAATGCTAAAAATTGCCATTAAAAATATAATTTTTTAAAAAATTAGAAAACAATCTTTAGAGTATAATATGTTGTCTACCTTCATTTAATGAGTAATGGATCATCACTAGTTTCAGTTTTAAAAAGAAATAGAAAATAATTTTTAGGGTGTCCTATTATTTAATGAGTAGTGGATCGTCAGTAGTAGTTACAAGTATTACATGGCTTAATCTAAGTATCACAATTAAAATCCATAGTTACAACTTAATATTTGCTGAATGTTCTCTCTACAATACAAAAATCAATCTACAATCTAGAGAATTTACATTTGTAATTAACCATGCATACCTGGATTGGTTTTTTAAAAAAGAAATAACTATGCATGATTTCAAAAATTTTTTGCACTAAAATCAATGTAATCTTTAATTCCACTTTTTACAGACTTTTTGAAGCACCTTGAGTTTCATTGACTCCTCACAATGACCAGTGAGGTGGGATGACCATGATAAAGGTGGTCCTGACCTCATCAGGTTCTTGGGGGCGTGGGGGGAATGGCAGCTTCAGAAGAACAAGGCAAGGGCAATGATCAAGGTCAGATGGATGGTGAATGCCAACGGCCAGCCAGCTTCAAGAGATCACCTGATTCCAAAGTTCTCCCTCCTACACAGGGGCAGGCTAGGGGTCCCCAGCAGATTGTAGGTGAGGTGAGCCTGAGGGTGGAACTGGCCCTCCCAGATGGACAGAAAGAGAGGAAGAGGGTGTGATAGATGCACCTTGAACCTCTCCAAATCTGAGTGCAACTGAGCTTCGTGGCTGCTTTCTGGAGTCCTCCCTGTGGGGGTCTGTCTGAATAGATCCATTGGATTGATGGGGCCTGGAACCTACTGTAGAACAGGCCATCTCACTGCCCAGAAGGGGCCCCAGTGCAGACCAGAGACTGAGAACTGAAGCTGGGAAGCTGGGCTGCTGCCAGCCCCGACCCTGAGTTCTGGGGGTTGAGGGCTGGGATTGGGCAAAAGCAGACGCCCTGGAGGGCTGGGATGGAATCCTGCTGAGGACATAGCAGGGCTCTCTGTTTTCATGCAGGTGTTTTTCAAAGCGGGGCTCTTGGGACTTTTGGAGGAGATGAGAGACGAGAAGCTGGTAACGCTGATGACACGCACACAGGCCTTGTGCAGGGGGTACCTGATGCGGGTGGAGTTCAAGAAGATGATGGAGAGGAGGTGATGCAGGCCCTCACCCCTGCCTCACCCTACATCCGCCACCCTCGCCCCTGATTCCTGCCTCCTGCCCTTAGTCTTGGGTTATCCATTTAAACAGCATTTCCTGAGCCACAATCCAGTGCTGGGTTCTCTGCTTGGCCCTGGGGAACAGGAATAGACCCTACCACCTGCAAGCTCACACCAGGGTGGGAAGCAAACACATGCATGGTGACTTCGACCCTAAAACAAGTACAACGTTAGCCTTCTGTTCAGGGCCATGGGGGACTGGCAAGAATCAGCCTGCATGCTGGTTGGAGGGTTGGGACAGGCATGGAGGGGTGAGCAGGAGGAAAGAACTTCCTGGAAGAAGCTTGGCATGACCTGAGAAAGATAGCCTTGGAGAGAGCAGGTCACACTGGTGGGGCATGGAGCTGGGGACAGGCATGCATCAAGTTCAGTAGCAGACTGTGTCCTCTGGTTGCTGGGGAGCCATGAAGGGCTTAAGGGGACGAGTGCTGGGGCCAAGTCACTCCGGCAGTTCAGGAGAAGGGTGCACCTGAGGGGATAAGGCGAGAAGACCAGGTGGTGGCAGAGTCCATATGAGAGGTGACGAGGGCCTGAATTTGGACATAGGTTATGGGCAAGACGAGGGCATAGGTTCGAGGAGTATTTCATCACTCAGGAGGCAACTGCGGCACAGATGACAAGGACGTGGATTCACGGAGAGGGCGAGCTGGGGACATTCTCCCGGTCCCCCACCTGCTGCTGCCAGTGTGTGTTAGTCGGGAAGAACTCCCAGGCATCCAGTTTGTGAAGCATATGGAAGCCAGCATGGACTTGAAACCTGTTTTAAAATCTCAAAGAAGGGACTGGTTTAAGGGGGAAAAAAACTGTGTTTTCAGGTATCTGTGAGCTCTGCGAATATGATGCTGTGGAAGGTGCAGGTGGGAGAGAGTAGCAGAGGCACTGGGAGGAAGGCAGAGTGGAAATCGGGCAAACAGGGCAAGAGGGAGGGAGATGAATGAGGACCGGCCTTGGGTTCACACCAGTATTCCAACAGGAAGAGGACTCCATTTGGCAAGACACAGGCCAAGCACAGACAGAGGCAAGAGCTGATCAACAACTCGGATGTGGGAGAAAGGCCCCAGGAATGAAAGATGCACATTGCAGGGGCCTCAGGCAGGGCACTTTCTATGGGGTGGGGGAGAGGCAGCCAGGAGAGTGGGGGACCCACAGACAGCCTCCGTCTCTCTCTTACCTCTCAACCCTTGCACATGCTATGCCATCTGCCTTGATTGCAGGCCCACTCTGGATCCCTAGGATCTGCCAAGCTGGGCTGTGCCGCCTTCCCACCTAGGGGAAGGGTGCAGATCCTGGGCCCAGGGTGGCCAGGTGAGGAGGCAGAGACTGCACTGTGCTGTGGGTTATTAACCGGAGTCCTCCCGGCTGCACAGGGACTCCATCTTCTGCATCCAGTACAACATCCGCGCCTTCATGAACGTCAAGCACTGGCCCTGGATGAACCTGTTCTTCAAGATCAAGCCCCTGCTCAAGAGCGCGGAGGCCGAGAAGGAGATGGCCACCATGAAGGAGGACTTCGAGAGGGCCAAGGAGGAACTGGCCAGGTCTGAGGCACGCCGCAAGGAGCTGGAGGAGAAGATGGTCACCCTGCTGCAGGAGAAGAATGACCTCCAGTTGCAGGTCCAGTCCGTAAGTAGCTTCCAAAAACGCGGACTCTGGAGGCCTGGAGAGCAGGAACATGGTAGCCCCCCTCCGAGTGTCTATTCAAGAGGCAGTGGTGTCACCCAGTGGTCATATGTGGTATTGCAGCACCACCCTGGCGGTGGAAGTACAGGGACCCCCAGCTTGGCCAAAAACCAGGGTGTCCCAGAAAACATACATAAAAGGGGATTTGTCGCGCCCTGATTCCTCCCTCTTCTCCACAGCATGGGAGAAGCACGTATACGTCACCATAACAAGAAATTGTCAAGAATGCCCAGGTCTCAAGAAAATCCAATCTGTAGAAATCAAACCAAATGGCAAACTTTGATTTAATCATCTTTTTCCAAATAAATGGCTAGGAATTACATTCTACTGTAGTTTTAATAAATTTGTGACTATTTTAGAATTTACTTCATATGAGTGAAAAAAAGTGAATAACCCAATTTAAAGTAGAAAGAGTGGTTTTCACGTGTGACTTTCTTTTTTTTTTAATTTATTTATCTGACAGGTAGAGTTACAGAAAGAGAGACAGAGACAAAGAGACAGAGAGACAGAGAGAAAGGTCTTCCTTCCGTTGTTTCACTCCCCAAATGGCTGCTACGGCTGGCGCTGCGCTGATCTGAAGCCAGGAGCCAGATGCTTCCTCCTGGTCTCCCATGCGGGTGCAGGGGCCCAAGCACTTGGACCATCCTCCACTGCCCTCCCGGGCTACAGCAGAGAGCTGGACTGGAAGAGCAGCAACCGGGACTAGAACCTGGTGCCCATATGGGATGCCGGCGCCACAGGCGGAGGATTAGCCAAGTGAGCCATGGCGCCGGGCCCCATGTGTGACTTTCAACAATATTATTACGCTCCAAAAATGCTTTAAAGTTAGGCATTTTGTACCAGAGGACTGCACAACACTCTGGCCGTGTAATTGTTTCATCTCACAGTTAATGCATTTATAGTTTTTCCTCTTTAATAATCCCCGAAAGTCATTTGCCTTTATGTGCAAAGCATTTTTCATGTTTTCACTTTTCCGGTCAGAATCACACAGTTTTTGGGAACACTTTTTCCAGGTAGAGGGGCAAGAGAACTGGGTTTTAGAATCAAGTAACTGGGTTCAGATCTCAGATCTTCCACCTGGTAATCGTGTGACCTTGGACATGCTACTTGTCTTCTTTTGCCTCAGCTTTCTCATCTGTAAAATGGGCATAGTAACAGTGCTTGCCTTATAGGAATGAATACATGTAAAGCATCTAGCACACGATCCATGTTCATGGACGTTCCATAAACACAGCACTCACTCTTGCCTGTCTCTTCCCATATGTTTCTCTGCAACATATGCCTACTTCTTAAAATACTCATCTATGGAGAGATAGGTCCCACTTTATTTTAAGAACAGAATGAGCTAATTGTGGTCTAAGATGCTTGCTACAAAGCCTTCCAGAAGGGCTTGCATTGTGGCATAGCACTGACTGTGACGCTGGCATCCCATATGGGCACTGGTTCAGGTCCCAGCTGCTCCACTTCTGATCCAGCTCTCTGCTAATGGCCTGGGAAAGCAGCAGAAGATGGCCCAAGTGCTTGGGTCCCTGCATCCACGTGGGAGACCTGAAGGAAGCTCCTGACTTTGGCCTGGCCCAGTGCTGGCTATTGCAGCCATCTAGGGAGTGAACCAGTGGGTGGAAGATCTCTCTCTCTCTCTCTCTCTGTAACTGACTTTCTAAATAAGTAAATGTTTTTTAAAGCCTTCTGGAACATGTACTTAATCACAGATTCTTGTGTGCTTTCAGGGATCTGTTCTGTGGAGTGAGGAGTCACAGACACATAGCGTGCACACATGACCCACCCTGGGCTTATGTCCAGGTGATGGGCTTTTAAGGGACGAGGCCCTTTCCTTCTAGGGCTTTTAATGAGGCTGAGCAGAGCGCCTAACGAGCCAGTTCTTTCAGGAGACGGAAAATCTGATGGACGCTGAGGAGCGATGTGAGGGCCTCATCAAAAGCAAGATTCAACTGGAGGCCAAAGTCAAGGAGCTGAACGAGAGGCTGGAAGAGGAGGAAGAGATGAACTCCGACCTGGTCGCCAAGAAGAGGACGCTGGAAGATAAGTGTTGCTCGCTCAAGAGAGACATTGACGACCTGGAGCTGACCCTGACCAAAGTCGAGAAGGAGAAGCATGCCACAGAGAACAAGGTGGGAGACCCCAGGTCTGCGGGCCCCTCCCCCTTGCTCCCTCTAACCGGGGGGCCTGGCAGCGGAAGGTGGGAGCCAAAGAGAAGTGCAGGTGCCACCGTGCCCCTCCTTCCCTCCCTGCCTTGTTCCAAATCCCCATCAACATCCTAACAAACAGATGTCCACATGTGTATCCTATGGGTATACAGACTGATGAATTCACCTTCTGAGGCAGTGTGTTAGCTAACTTGACCATGTTCTTCTTTGTACATTATAATGCATTCCGCCAAGGAATAATCCTAATGGGAGAAGGTAAGGCACTTTGAGAGACTGGAGAGGAAGATAAAGAACGGAGAAGCTGCCCAAGCCAGAATATAAAGAATTAACCAATAAAGAAACGGGGGGAGGGAGGGGAGAAAGCACAGCCTTTGTTGTTGGAAGCCTCTGGATTCTTTGTTGTGTGATACCCATCATTTAATATCAACACTTGTTGCTACTGTCCTAGGTAAAGAATCTTTCTGAAGAGATGACGGCTCTGGAAGAAAACATTTCCAAGTTGACCAAAGAAAAGAAGTCTCTGCAGGAAGCCCACCAGCAAACACTGGATGACCTTCAGGTGGAAGAAGACAAAGTGAACGGCCTCATCAAGATCAATGCCAAGCTCGAGCAGCAAACGGATGATGTGAGGACACTTTCCCGCTACCCGTCAGCACCTGCTCCTGGGGCAAGGGCAGGCAGGTGGGGTTAAAATAGAACTCAGGGCCTGTGAGGTCAGAACCCCTGAGGGCAGGCCTGAGCGAGTCTGGGATTCTGAGCAAGCGGCTTACTCTTGCAGAACCCTCACTTCTACCTTGTGCGATGGGAATTCGGATAAACCCAGGAGCTTTCCATGGGAAGCTAAGCACGTAGAAGTCAGTAAGGCAATAGCTGCTGTTATCATCAGCGTTATCAGCTCCTGCTCTTGCAACCTTCGCACGTCAGGATCTCCAATCCTATCCTAATTCTTTAAAAAAACCAAGTGTCTTTTGTGGCCAGCAAAATGACTCTTTCCCCCTATCATATTACATTATTGTTCTTGCTGTAAGAGCAGGGTTTCACGTTCTCTGGCTTGATTCACTAAGTGGCTAGAACTTTCCCAGATCTCTGTGATTTCCCTGGAGGGGCCCCAGTGTGTGTGTGCTACTCCTCTGCACCCTCCTTTCCCTGAGCCCACGCACAGATTCCTTGCCTGAATCTCTCTGAGGCTGCAAAGTGGACGCTGGGAGGAGAGAGGGCATGCAACCTAGACCTTCATAGTGACCCCTGTGGACACCCCCACTTGTTCCTGTCCATGGCAAGGGCAGGCATCTGTGGGTACTTTGTACTCCTGCAGTGACAGTGGCCTGGGCAGGCCAGGTGGGCATCCGCTGGCAGAGGCACCAGTGGGTCCTGGGGGATCCAGCCTCCTGGGATAGCTTTTGCTGGGGGAGGAAAGAGAAGGGAGGCAGGGGGAAGATCCACGTCCTCCACCACCAGAGGCTTGCAGTCAGGACTGCCAGGAAGCCACAGCCCGTGAGTGTACCAGCATCGGAGACAAAGGGCAGGCTCATGTTCCCAGCAGGGCCTCAACCTTCCCACCTGTGTCTTCCCAGCTTGAGGGCTCCTTAGAGCAAGAGAAGAAGCTGCGAGCAGACCTGGAGAGAGTGAAGAGGAAGCTGGAAGGAGACCTGAAAATGGCCCAGGAATCCATCATGGATCTGGAAAACGACAAGCAGCAAGTGGAGGAGAAACTGAAGAAGTAGGCAGTTCTTGTGTTCCACTTCTCTGTTTGAGCCCGGAAAGCAGCTTTCCCCTCTTCAAAGGCTTCTATCTCATGTCCCTTTTAAAACAAATCTATTTGCAGGAAGGAGTTTGAAATCAGTCAGTTACAAACCAAGATTGACGATGAACAGGTTCAAAGTTTGCAGTTGCAAAAGAAGATCAAGGAACTACAGGTGAAGGCCGAGGTCTTCCCAATCAGGGCAATCCCATTGCAAGGGCCGCAGCTTGCTCTTTGTCTCCTTTGTTTCTTGGGCTGTTGCTTTTCCCCTCCCATTTCTTGAAAGTGATAGTTCAGTTCATTCAAGACATGAAATGTGAATATTTTACTACCACGCTTCAGCACCTATTCCCTGTAGAAATGCAGGCAGGTGGGGTTAAGCAGAACACAGGACTTGAGAGTTCAGATTCCAGAGTGAGGATCCATGAGTATAGACCTTAGCTTCACTCCTGGAATTAGTATTTTAATTTTCTAAGTAACATGTAAACATATTCAACAAAATGTTACCAAAAAGGCTAAGTATTGTGAAGCCCTGTTTTCCCAGAAGTAACCAGCAATGTCAGTTGGGTGTGCAGCCCTCTCGATCTTTGGCTTGTGCGTTTATATACACAGTCAAAATCAAAGGACGCATAAAAAATGTGAGGGGAATTCAAAATAGTCATGGGAAATGGAAGCAAAAGATACGTTTATCCCGGCACAAAAATATTTGGGATCCATGCATATGCGGGATCTTTAAAAGGTTCATAGAAACTGTGTATTATGAAACCAACCACTTATGAATTTCAAAAAGTTTGAGCATAAATAAACATCCTTTATGGAACTATTTCTTTCTTGATTTTTATTTGAAAGGCAGAGAGAGACACACACACACACACCTAGAGAGCACTCATTGTACTGTGTTACTCCTCAAATGCCTGCAACAGCTGGGACTGGGCCAGGCAGAGGCCCAGGAGCCGGGAACACAACCCTGGTCTCCCACGTGGGTGCCAAGAGGTTGAGCCATCCCCAGGATCTCTCAGGGTATTCATTAGCAAGAAGCTGGAACAGAAGGAGAGCCAGAACTCAAGCCCAAGCATGCCCGATACGGGATGCAGGCGTCCCAAGCAGCATCAACCATTGTGCCAAACACCCACCCTTAAACTGATCTTTTAATTCCATTTTCCACAAACTTTTTGAAGTACCCTCATAACAATGCCAAAACAGTTATTCTTGTTTCTATCTTTCCTGTAAATTTCGTCACCATGAGAGTATCACTCTGCAACTTGCTCCTTTGATTTAGCACTGTGTTTTGTAGAGCTATCTGTGGTAGACATAGACCTGAATCCAACTGCTTCCTGAACCACTAGAGCCTGTCTCCATCGCAGCTCACATGATCCTTCCCCTATTAATGGACAGCTAGGTTGCTTCCAAGTTTGTTTCGCTAACGTGATGTTGTAATACATTCTTCACTTGGTGCTGCCTGCTCTCAATTCCCCACCCCCTACCCCCTCTCAAAATAGTCAGCTTGCCTCCACCCCTATCCATGATCCTGATGCAATGACCCCTCAGGCCCGCACAGAGGAGCTGGAGGAAGAAATTGAAGCAGAACACACTCTCAGAGCCAAGATCGAGAAGCAGCGCTCAGACCTGGCCAGGGAGCTGGAGGAGATCAGCGAGCGGCTGGAAGAAGCCAGCGGGGCCACGTCAGCCCAGATCGAGATGAACAAGAAGCGCGAGGCCGAGTTCCAGAAACTGCGCAGGGACCTGGAGGAGGCCACCCTGCAGCACGAAGCCACGGCGGCCACGCTGCGGAAGAAGCACGCAGACAGCGTGGCCGAGCTCGGGGAGCAGATTGACAACCTGCAGCGGGTCAAGCAGAAGCTGGAGAAGGAGAAGAGCGAGCTGAAGATGGAGATTGATGACCTGGCCAGCAACATCGAGACCGTCTCCAAGTCCAAGGTACGCAAGCAGCCCTTCTGCTGTTGGCTAATGTGAGGCAGCCGATATCCCATGCCCTGGGAGCAAATGTATGTGATGCCCCCAAACCCACTGCACAGTCTCAACTGAAGCCCTCTTCCCCACTGCTGCCTGCTCCCAAGTCTCACATGCATTCAAATCCTAATGTAAGCAAATACCTTACACTGGGGAATTCCTAAGCAACAGAAGTTTACTGTTGACAGTTCTGGAGGCTGGCAAGTTCAAGACAGAGATGCCAGCAGAGTACAGCTCTGGTGAGGGCTTGCTCGCCGCTTCAGCGAGGGAGGCTACATCCTCACATGGCAGAAGGGATGGATAAGTCCCTCTGCCCTCTTTTATAGGGCATTCCTCCCATCCAAGAGCACTCCACCTCCATGAGCAAATCACTCTCCAGAAGGCCCCACCTCCCAGCACCACTGCCCTGGAGATCAATTTTGCCATTTGTGACACTGGGAGCACACAAACATTCAGACCACAGTTCCATTCAAGCTGCTGCCACACAAGGTTGCACCATCCTTCCCGAGTTTCTTACTGGAACTTCCAGGCTGTCAGGCATCAGAGGGTGTGAGGGAACAGGCATTTGGCCCAGTTCACGAAATGCTCACAAAACCACATCACAGTGCCAGGCACTGGGTTGGGTTCCTGGCTTTGCTCCTGACTCCAGCTTCTTACCACACATGTGGGAAACCTGGACTGAGTTCTTGGATCTCAGCTCTGGCCCAGCCCAGCCCTGGCCATTGTGGACATTTGGGGAATGAACCAACCAGCATATCAGAGCTCTCCATCTGTCTTGCTCTGTCTCTCTGTCTCTGTCTCCTTGCCTCTCAAAAACTTGGCAACCAAAAGCTGATGCTCCAGGCTATTGGTGATTAAGCAGTGATCACAAATAAAAATAAAGCATATAGTTTCATATCTTAAATTATTGTTTTTAAACCAATCTTTATATACTTTGTATTTTTCATTTTATCCAACAAGAAGCTAAAGTATCAAACTATCCAATTCAATGCTGGACACCAGGAACCCATTTTTGCCATTCATGTGGACTTTTTTTTTTTTTTTAAGAGTAATGTGGAAAGAATGTGCCGATCTGTGGAAGACCAGTTTAATGAAATCAAAGCCAAGGATGACCAGCAGACCCAGTTAATCCATGACCTGAACATGCAGAAGGCAAGACTGCAGACTCAGAATGGTGAGACCAGCAAGGTTCTGGGGTCCCAAGGGCCAGAGGGGAAGGTGGTCAGCCATGCTGATGTGCTTCTCTTTGGTAGGGGAGCTGAACCACCAAGTGGAAGAGAAGGAATCTCTGATTTCACAGCTAACCAAAGGCAAGCAGGCTCTCAGCCAGCAGCTGGAGGAGGTGAAGAGGCAGCTGGAAGAAGAAACCAAGGTAAGGATGCTGCTTCATAGAATAGCAGAGTCAGTGGGACCCGGGGAGCCAGACCATATGACCGCCTCACCCATGAAGCTTGTTGGAAGCCCAATGTCATCAGGAAGTCTTTCGCTTTTCCTCTCTGCCTAGGAGCAAGGCAGGAACCTGCTCTTAAAGGTTAAAAGATCTTGGCATTGGATCTCCTTCCTCGGGACCAGAAAACTCTGCCAAGATGCTCCATGCTCCAGCTCCTCTGGCTCCCAGAGGAGCTGCCATCTCCATCCCATCACAGTACTCACTAGACTATCTCTGCCCAGAAATTCATCCTGGCCACTCAGAAGTCCCTCCTCTTCCTTCTCCATCAGCCTTTGTCACCTGCTGTAGCGCTCACTTTCCAGCTCTCCAAAACGATTGCGTGCTGAGGGCACCCTTGGAACATCCACACACATAAGAACACCATGAAGTTCTTGACTTCACTCTCCGGTTATTTGTGTTTGTAATACTCATCTCCCCATTAACCTGTGAACTCCTGGAGGGCAAAAAATAATTTTTCTGCACTCCGCACACAGTAGGAACCATCAGCAGGATGGTGCACACAGTGGGTGCCTACTACATGCTGCTGATGCGTATTCAAGCATTAGAGTAGGAATCGAGGAGTTGGTGAAGCTGCATACATTGAATTGAGGTGGCTGCGCACTGGCTGAGACTTACAGGGGCACTTTTTGGAATTTCGCCAAGCTCCATCTTTCTCTTCTGAATGAGGAGAGAGAAGGTCCACCGTGGGAACAGGGCTGTCCTTTGGCCAGGATACAGTGGCTGATAGGTTTTCCGTCCTGGGCAAAGTTCTATTATTTATTTGCCTTATTCAAAGGACGTCAATATATGAATTGCTACACGGAGTCAACAGAACTCTTTCATTGATGGTGTGACCACTATAGCTGTAGCTGAACTGTTCCCCTCTCCTGCTGGGAGTGAACAAGTGACAGAGGTCTCTGGCTGTGTCCTCCTCTGCTTGAGAAGAGGCCAAGCTGTCACTACAGCACAGCCCTCACTGGCAGTCCCCGATGTGGGGACACAGCCGATTCCCAACACCAAAACCTACTTTTAGATTTTTCATGGTCACAGCATCACATAACATGACATCAAATAGTGAGAAAATTATTCCCTTTTTAATTCTGTTTCAATCCTTCTGATTATATGCAGGGAAAGCCTTCAATTTGTATAATAGCTCTCCAGTATTTGTTTATATACCTTATTAAGAAATAGAGAGCAGGCCCCAGGCATGGAGCCACAGCAGGCAACGGCTCCTTAGGTAGATGGTGATGATGTCGCTTTATTTCCATTTCATTTACTATGGTTACTTTCTGTTTACAGCAAACATTAATGATTTTCCATTTACTGGAGTATAATAGTTTTTTTAAAATACATATATTTAAATAAAATTAAGAAGTCAACTAAAAGTAGGTGATATGCTGATACGATTGGTGAAGGAGGCATGGGGATGATTCAGGTTGGCAGAAACCCTAACTTGGAACAGAATCAGATGGTTTCACAATTTATCACCATTGTAATCCCCAGGCCAAGAATGCGCTGGCCCATGCCCTGCAGTCCTCTCGCCATGACTGTGACCTACTGCGGGAGCAGTATGAGGAGGAGCAGGAAGCCAAGGCCGAACTGCAGAGGGCGCTGTCCAAGGCCAACAGTGAGGTTGCCCAGTGGAGGACCAAATACGAGACGGACGCCATCCAGCGCACGGAGGAGCTGGAGGAGGCCAAGTATGGGCTCCAAGGTTTACAGCAGGGCAGGTGGCCCCAGCACACAAGCCACAGGGCAGAGACGTTTTCCACTCTTGACTGTCCCTTCCCTCCCAGGACCTCTGTGGCTTCTTAAGCATTCAGATAGTGTCCTCTGCCTTCTCAGGGTATCCCTGTCCTGCCCCTGAGAAACTGCCATTCCACCTGACCCCCAGGTTGGCTCCACGGGGACCTGCTTTGCCACCAAGCACGGTGGGATTCTTTAGGAGAGAGATGGATCCTCTCCACTCATCACATTCTAGACCTTGGTTTTATCAAAGCCCAGTCCCTTCTAGACTGTGCATTTCTCTCCCAATCTCTTTGCTTACCTTCTGAAATATCCCACATTCCAAGAAAAGGAAAATATGGTTCTCTTAGGAAAAAACTGGCCCAGAGGCTCCAGGAGGCAGAGGAAAACACGGAGACAGCCAACTCCAAGTGCGCTTCCTTGGAGAAAACAAAGCAGAGACTTCAGGGAGAGGTGGACGACCTGATGCTGGATTTGGAGCGAGCCAACACAGCCTGTGGCACCCTGGACAAGAAGCAGAGGAACTTCGACAAGGTGCTTGCCCAACTGCTTAAGGGTAGCAGTGCTCAGAGCCACAGCCTTTCGCACCTGGACACGCAAGGGATGCACATTCAAGGAGGCCCCCAGCCATAGCACTGATGTCCAGTTCAGGGATTTTGGAGTGTCTCTACTTTTTTGACAATCTCTCACAACATAATTTTATTTTTAGTTAACACTAACTAGAAGTATATTGAGATTGCTATACAGATTGAGAATCCCTAATCTGAACATCTGAAATCAGTCCAAAGAGTCCAAAGCACAAAACTTTTGGAACATCAGCGCATCGGCACTAGTGGGAAGTTTCATGCTTGACCTCATGTAACAGTGTAAATACAGGTGCACTCAAAATACTGTGTCAGAGTACCTTCAGGCTACATGTATGAGGTATACATGAGATACAAATGAATTTAGTGTTTAGACTTGGAACCCATACCCAAGATATTTCAGTAGGTATACGAAAATATTCCAAAACAACAAAAAATCTGAAAGCCAAAACACTTTTGGTCTCAAGAATTTCAGATAAGGGACACTCCACTTGTATTTCTAAGAGTCCAGCACAGTGGGCCAGTGTTGTGATGCAGTGGGTTAAGCCACAGCTTGCGACACTGGCATCCCTTGTTGAGTGCCAGTTTGAGATCTGGCTGCTCTGTTTATGATCCAGTTTCCTGATAATGCATCTGGGAAGGCAACAGAGGATGGCCCAAGGGCTTGGGTCCCTGCCACCCACATGGGACAGTTCCTGGCCCCTGGCTTTGGCTGGCCCAGACTTGGCTGTTAAGTCTATCTTTGTCTTTTACTCTCTCTCTCTCTCTCTCCCTCTCTCCAACCACCCCCTTGCCTTTCAAATACATAAACAAATCTTTTTCAAAAACAAAACAAAACAAAAAAGAGTCTGGCAGATCCCCTGCAGGGACATCAGAGCTTGGAGCCCTGATCTAGGATGGGGCCCGCCCTCTCCTCTCCCTCCAGGCCCTGAGGACAGAAGGGGGAATCTTGGCTTTGGGGGGCCCTCTCCCGCCCTCCCCAGCCCCGGCCTGCTTCTCACACATCCCTTGATCGTCTGCTAGGTCCTGGCAGAGTGGAAGCAGAAGCTGGATGAGAGTCAGGCTGAGTTGGAAGCTGCTCAGAAAGAGTCCAGGGCCCTGAGTACTGAGATCTTCAAGATGAGGAACGCTTACGAGGAGGTGGTGGAGCAGCTGGAGACGCTGCGTCGGGAGAACAAAAATCTGCAAGGTGAGCTTGTTCCGCACCCAGGGGTGCACAGTTTCCCCTCCACCTCTGCCAGCCCCTCCCCATCTAACCACGGCCATCTCCAAACACCTTTTCTTTTGTTCTTTTTATTTTTTTTTTAAAGATTCATTTGTTGACTTGAAAGGCAGAGTTACGGAGAAAGAGAGGGAGAAATGAGACAGAGAGATCTTCCATCTTCTGGTTCACTCCCCAAATAGCCACAATGGCAAGGCCCAAGCCAGGAGCCAGGAGCTTCTTTCAGGTCTCCCACGCGGGTGCAGGGGCCTCAGCACTTGGGCCACCTTCTACTGCTTTCCAGGCCATCAGCAGGGAGCTGGATTGGGAGTGAAGCAGCCAGGACTGAACCAGCGCCCATATGGGATGCGGGCATCACAGGTGGCAGTGTAACCTGCTACACCACAGTGCCAGCCCCCAGATGCCTTTTCTTTTCCATGGCCTTACAAAATCCTCACCCACCATCCCTCACATTTCCTCAGTTTTCCCGAAGGCCCAAACCCATTTTTTAAGAATTTATTCATGAGACAGCTCTCATGTACTGGTTCACTCCCCCAAACGCCAAGGCTGGGCTGGGCCAGAGCTGAGAGTCAGGAACTCAACCCAGGTCTCCCACATGAGTGGCAGGAGCCCAATCACTCGAGCCATCCCTGCTGCCTCCCAGGGTCTGCCACTGCTGGAAGCTGGAGCCAGGAGGCAGAGCTGGGAATCCAACACAAAGAGTGTAATATGGCTTTGCAGGCATCTTAACCACTGGGCTGAATTCCCGTTTTCCCATGCCATCTTAATGTAAGTCATAGCAGCAGCCACGTCTCAATTTTGATAACTGAAGACACGATGGGTTGCTAAGCTCACTGCTCTGTTGGAGAACAAGACGTTCTATGAGTGACTTTGTATCCTTGTGCATGACACCAAATCCTTTAGGACACCGGTCTCTGGGCCTACAAAACTGTCAGACTGGACTGGACATTTCTAAAGCCTCTTCTGCTCTGCGCATTGTCCTCACAGTGTTTTCCCCCTGGTCCTCTGTGACTGTTTGGTCCACTCAGTGAAGCTGTAAGATTCTGAAGTCTTCTTTGCTTGTCACTCAGCACATCTGGGTCTCGCCCACACCTCCTGTGAATAGCTTCCCGGTGTTCGCCCCTATAGAAATGTCACGAATGACTTGCCAACCCCCCGATTGCCTGACAAATGCCTAAGCTGTCAACCAGCGCCTGCAGAAACAACCTAACTCAAGCCTGTCCTTTGCAGAAGAGATTGCCGACCTAACCGAGCAGATGGCAGAAACTGGCAAGAACCTTCAGGAAGTGGAAAAGACCAAGAAGCAGGTGGAGCAAGAAAAATCAGATCTGCAGGCTGCCCTGGAAGAGGCGGAGGCAAGTGGCTGGGATGAGACACTCGGGAGCTCGGGAGGGCAGGAAACTGAAAGAGGCAGCCCTTGACCACCCTGTGGCCCTTCCAGGAGGCACCGAGTCTCCACTGGGAAGACCGCCCAGGCAGCCCTGGTGGCTGAAACCGCTGTGCTTTGCTGTTACTATCTTGGTGTGCTCAGCACCTGGCCTGCTTCGAAAGTAACTAAATGTGTTTTCCCACTGGGAAGCAAAAAAAAAAAAAAAAAAAACAACAATCACCTACAGGTCCTGAAAGCTGGCCCACTGGCCCAGACCCCTCAGAGATCCTTCTATCAGAGTCTCATGTGGTCATCTTGGGCTCTTGGGACTCCTGTATGGGCAGGCAGGGACTTCAAAAGTTTTTGCACCAAAACAAACGTGTCTTTGAATTCCACGTTCCACGGACTTCTTGAAGTAGCCTCGTAGAATCAAAGTAGATCCAGGGTCTCTCTGTGTCATCAACAGTTGTGGTCAGTGCAGGACGCTTGGTTGAGATGCTGAGAGGGAAGTCTGAACCAATGCAGGACAGCTGGAGGCCAATCGCCCCATCCTTGTAGATGGTGGGTTAGCTCCCGATTCCAACAGATAACAACAACCTTTTTACTAATTCGAAAAAAGAGGTTCTGTGTCTCCCAAGACCCAAGATCACTTCTTAGAGACCCAGTTTATCACAACAGGTATGCTATGGGGTGATGTAACAGCCTTCCCAATCACCTGCTTCCCTGTTTATCAGGGTTCCCTGGAACACGAGGAGAGCAAGATCCTCCGCGTGCAGTTAGAGCTGAACCAGGTAAAATCCGAGCTGGACCGCAAGCTCACGGAAAAGGACGAAGAGATGGAGCAGCTGAAACGCAACAGCCAGCGGGCAGCCGAGGCCCTGCAGAGCGTGCTGGACGCGGAAATCCGGAGCCGCAATGACGCCCTGCGGCTCAAGAAGAAGATGGAGGGGGATCTCAACGAGATGGAGATCCAGCTGGGCCACGCCAGCCGCCAGGTGGCGGAGACGCAGAAACACCTGCGCACCGTCCAGGGCCAGCTCAAGGTGAGGCCTGCGCCGAGCCCGAGCCCGAGCCCGAGCCCGAGCCCGCCCTGCGGCTCTGGCCTCACTCCAGGTTCCCCTGCCAGGATTCCCAGCTGCACCTGGACGACGCCCTGAGGAGCAACGAGGACCTCAAGGAGCAGCTGGCCATGGTGGAGCGCAGGAACGGCCTCCTGCAGGAGGAACTGGAGGAGATGAAGGTGGCCCTGGAGCAGACGGAGCGGACCCGCAGGCTGTCGGAGCAGGAGCTGCTGGACGCCAGCGACCGCGTGCAGCTCCTGCACTCGCAGGTGCGCCCGCCCACCCCGACCCCACTCTGGGGCCCTGCGCTGGAGGGAAGCCCGCCGTGCCTCCCAGATGCTGCGCAGAACCAAGTCTCCTTAAGCTTGCTCCTGGGAGTAACCGGCTCCTGACAGACGTCTGAGCTTTCTTCAATCCAAATAGAAAGACAGCCCCCCCCCCCCCCCCGTTTGTTGTGGGGAAGTCAGAAAGGCTTGTTGCATAGAGCACGCCGGGAAGGCTCCCCTTGTCTGAAAAGCCGGGAGCAGAGTGTGGCAGGTTTTGGTTTCTTCAGATTTTAGAATTTATGTAATGAAATATCTTGCTCTGAACACAAAATCCAGGTATGTCACATACATCCTACACAAGTGGTCTAAAGGCCATTTTAGACAGTCTCTTTAATGCCTCTGAGTTTTGACTGCAACCTTCACATGAGGTCAAGGGTAGGATTTTTCCACTTGAGCCGCCATGTTGGTGCTCAGAAAGTGTCAGATTTGGGGGTTTTTTAGATTTTGGATATTTGGATTAGAGATGATCAATCTGTATCATATAAACTAAAATCTTACAATGTTAGGATTTTCTTTCAAAATAACTTACTATTTTTAATGGAAGTTTTTAAAAAGTCCCTTTTTGCAATAATATAAAAGACAAATAAAATGCCCAAGACAAAAAAAAAAAAAAAAACTGTAGCATTGGCATTTTGGGTTGTGAATTGCAGGAATATCATTCTATTTTGTAAAAATGGGATCAGTGTTTTACATTTTCATTGGCCAGTGTTCATGAACACACTTGTACTCCAACCTCTTTGAATAGTCTTCTATGATACAGTTTATAAGGACTGAAATTCAGGCTATTATAATTGTGTATTGAGGCATTTTACTTAACCAGTCCTCCATGCCTGGTTAGTTTAGACTCCCCCCAGCCTGCAAAAAAATGTTTTAATGTTAGAGAAGCTATTGTGATAAGCTTCCTCTTAACTTTCCACATAATCTGTGATGACTATTGCATTAATATTTCTACAAGTAAATAAATTCCTAGTTATAAAATATCAGTGTCAAAGCAGCAAATACATTTAAGATATATTATAAATTATCTTTAGCAAGACTGTCCCAAGGTTCATTCCAATTAGGAAAACATGTGAGAGCTCTTTTCTATAAATTCCCCCAAAACCTTAGGTATTATTTTTTAAAGCCTCACCAGTTTTATTCTTGGAATACACCTCATTGGGACTTTTAAATTTTTTATATTACAAATGAAGTAGAACATTTAATCATTTTCTTGGCCATTTGTATTTCTTCTGATGAGTTTTACCTATTCTTTTGGACCTTTTTTTTTATTATAAACTGTTGTATTATTTCTACACAGACACTTCAAAAAGTTTGAGGAAAATGGAATTAAAAGATGAATTTATTTTGGTGCAGGAACTTTTAAAATCCATGCATACCAGCGACCTTCAAAGAATTCATGGAAAATGTGTATTCTGAAAATACTTCATGGCTTTCAAAACTTGTTTTTGAATCAAAATAAGTTTTTAATTCCATTTTTCCATGAATCTTTTGAAATACCCTAGTATGTTAAGAAAGTGAATATTTTTCTCTGTAATAAACATTGTAAATATTTCTAGCTTGTCCTCAGCCTTACAATTCAACTTCTATTTTGACTTGTAGAATTATTTATCATTTTAGATAGGTATTTCTATCAGGCATTTCTTTAACTGAATACTCTATCCATCCTCAAATATCTGAAATTCTACCCTTATCATTCACGGGGTTCTTTGATGTACAGTTCTTGGGTCTGGTTCAGGACTTCCTGTTTGCTGAAGAATGCCACAGTACCTAACATGTCACCCACGTGGACTAGAAGAACCAAAACAGGATCGTGATTCGGTTCCGTCCCCCTTCCCATTATTCGAAGTGCCCTGACTGACTACACCCCTGACATTTAATTGTTCCCATAGAACACCAGCCTGATAAACACCAAGAGAAAACTGGAGGCTGACTTGGCTCAGTGCCAGGCCGAGGTGGAGAACTCTCTCCAGGAGTCCAGGAACGCAGAGGAGAAAGCCAAGAAGGCCATCACGGATGTAAGCGCTCTCCTTGCTTTTTAGAGATGCTGCTTGGAGATTATCCACGAGGGCTTCTGAGCCAGGGCACCGCAGGAAGCTCTGGTGTCCTTATGGCTGTCATGGGAGGGGGTTAGTCACTCTGAGGCAAGGAGGGAAGCGATGATGGGCCCAGGTCAGGAAGGGCAGCTCAACTTGCCCGGGACCCTCCTTAACCACCTCGTTCCTCAGCTCCTGGTGGGGATGGGAGGGTGGCCCAGTGACATGTCTGTGACCTTAACCAGGCGGCCATGATGGCGGAGGAGCTGAAGAAGGAGCAGGACACCAGCGCCCACCTGGAGCGCATGAAGAAGAACCTGGAGCAGACGGTCAAGGACCTGCAGCACCGCCTGGACGAGGCAGAGCAGCTGGCGCTCAAGGGCGGCAAGAAGCAGATCCAGAAGCTGGAGAACCGGGTATGTGGTCAGAGAGGCTTCCCGTGGGGCAGCGCCGTTCAGTTCAGCAGCCTCGGCAGAACCACGGTCTAAAACCGTGAACTGGGGCAGGGCTGTCGACTGAGCAGACTGCAAATTTCACTCGGAGACTATTTACAAGACCAAGTTCCCCAGCTGATTCTCTTCCACCTGCCCTTACGTCCCCACACTCCCAAGTCCAAGGTGATTTGCTGGTGCCCCAGTAACTGTGGTATAAGAATGTGTTTTAATGTTCATCTTCTGTTTTCTATGTGGATTCATGTTTCCACACATAAATGGGAAAAAAAAATTGTACAACCATAAAATTACCCGTTTGGGTATAATGTACATTTTAGACTATGCTTAATTTGATAAGGACTGCCCCATCCTACTTAGACTCTGTAGACTCCTTTTGTCTCCCACTCTTGGGTCTCCATCTCTTCCCAGCTTTCCTAATCTCTAAACACGGCCTGTGGTTCTTGGCACATTGCTCCCTCCGTCCCCACCGCAAGGTGACAGGTCTTCCTCCAGAGATGTTGAATCTTCCTGCATGCTAAAGTCCCGCGTTTTCTTGAACAGAGAGCATATCTTGTTGCTTTTTTGTTCAGTTTCTCTGCTGATTGTTCCCTTGGGTTCCTGTAGCCCTTGGCTTTTCCCTTTAGACCTGTGATGGTTTGTTTCAAACATGTTGGAAGCAGGCAGCACCAGCAGTTGATATCTTGGAGAACGGCTGGGCTGTACAGAGGTTACTAGAATACCTCTGTTGTCCTGGAGGGAGAGGAAATGAAAGAGCAGGAGGGAAGGAGGAGGAGGAGGAGGAGGAGGAGGAGGAAAAAAGAAGGAAATAACTCTTCCCAGCAGGACAGCTCCCAGACTCCGTGGGGTGGCAGCACGAGGCCCACCCTCTCTTTAATTGTGAAAGGGTTTTGTTTGTTTGTTTGTGACACAAAACAAGGCCAAAGACATATGAACAATAACAGTAAACACCAAGGAAGTTAGACTTCCTCCCAAAATTCTTTAAATGGTGATTTTCAGTCATTTCCACTCCTATTCCATCAAAGTGAGTTTCAGCCTGCCTGTCCTCAGAGACCCCGCCCATGGGGGAGGGGTTAGGGCCACCTTCTGGGAAACTTTGCATCCTGGGTGGGCAGGGAGCCTTCAGGCCCCCCTCGCCCTGACATGAACCCCCCAAATGCCTGGTTTTCAAGATCCCACAAACCTTATACAGTACTCCCAGGAAAACAAGGAGAGACCCTGATGGAAGAGTTCCCAGGCCCATGAGGTGGGGCATGGGGGTCTTTTTGGAATGGTGTGTGCAGTAAACCTCTCCTACTAGAAGCTCTGGGGGCCATCTATTACATTTCCAAGCCCAGAGTCACCCCCTCTGTGGTCGCTGGGCATAGGGCACAGGGCTGGCCCCTACATACCTCCCCCACCTGGATCTCTCTGGATTGCGGAGCTGGGGCCACAGTCAGTGACCTGCACGCTCAGGGATTGGCGTCTCCCCTAAAGACTCTGGGAAACACAGACACAACTCTGAAATTCACACCGCCTGTGTAGCACTTGCTCCTCCTCAAAATGCTTCCAGGTACTTTGCCTAATTTTGTCCCATGTTTGTAGCAGGACAATTTCTGTGCAAGGAATTAAACGCCATCCTAAACATACACAAAGACTTCAGAAAGTTCATGGAAAATGCATATTATTAAAAGCTATGCATGGATTTCAATTTTTTTTTTTTTTTGCACCAAAATTAACTTACCGTTGAATCCCACTTTTCCATGAACTGTTTGATTTGCCTTGGCATAGAAAGTCGTGCTCAGGGATGGCTACTGACTTACTTCAGACCTGTCAGCTGGGCCTGGTCTACTCTGTCTGCTCCTGGTCCGGGTCCTCTGCACACCTCCTGCTGCCTGACTTTATCAGGAACTGGGCCACCGTGAGCACTTGTGCAAGGTTCACCTGCAGGGACAAGCTGGGGCTCAAGTCCTGCCGACACTGCCCTTGACAGCCCGCACAGCTGGAGGAAGGCTCGTCTTCCACAAGCTGGACCCAGCAGTTAAGCTCCGTGTACCTGACCCTGCTTCTGCCCGAAGAGGATGCCTTGTTCTAGCACAAGGCTTCTGCCGCGTGGGCTAGCAGTGGCCCTGCAGATAAAATGTGGCTCCTACACCCTAGGCTGAGACACTTCTGCAGACTATAATTCAAGGAAACTGATCTTGAGTTCACTCTACAATGCCTGGCACACAAGTCCACGAGAGAAGCCCCAGGGATCTGCCCTGACTTCTGTGTCTTCTTGTCCCCAAGCAGGTACGGGAGCTGGAAACCGAGCTGGACGCGGAGCAGAAGAGGGGAGCAGAGGCTCTGAAGGGGGCCCACAAGTATGAACGCAAAGTCAAGGAAATGACGTACCAGGTAGAGGTCTCGCCAACAAACCCAGCAGGTGTGGCGTGGGAAAGCCCCAGCTTCCTCCGCTGGGGCGGCGGACCCCTGCCACCGACACTCTGTTTGCAGGCTGAGGAGGACCGCAAGAATTTCCTCAGGCTCCAGGACCTGGTGGACAAGCTGCAGGCCAAGGTCAAGTCCTATAAGAGGCAGGCTGAGGAGGCGGTGAGTATGGGGCACCCCCAGAGTGCTCACAGCTACCTGGGTCAGGGAGCGCCTGGGGTCTAGGGCCTCAGTTTGCATTTGCAAACCATGAACACAGGCTGGTCCCTCCCCTGGTCCCTACTTCTACTACCTTTGCGCCCCACCTGGCCCAGATACCTCCATCCTCTTCATTCTACCCTGACTCTCCCTACTCATCCCAGAGTATGTCACTGAGCCCATCCTGCACTTACCTTGCCGCTCCCTCGCCATCCCTGCCCACCCAACCAACTCTCCCTGCCCTCGCGTCCTGCTCTGGGACATCCCATCCCAATTGGCATCATCCCCCTCACCCCACTCTCCCTGGTCCCCACCACACACTTCTACTCCCACCACCCCACTCCCTCCTGTTGATCTGCCCTTGATCCAATGGGTGAAATGGACAGGGAGGAAATGGAATGGTCTGGAACCCATGTTCCCCGACAGAAACTCTGCAGGGGGCCTGGATCTGAGGGGTGCGAACAGCAGGAAGTCAAGGTGGTGGAAGGGGAGGCTTTCTATTTTATAGAAAAGAGATGTTTGATGCCGTGATTAAAATACTGCCTGAGACACCAGCACCCCATTGGAAGCAGCTGGGTTCAAATTCTAGTGTCAATCTGGATTCTGAATTTCTGCTAGTGTGCACCCTGGGAGGCAGCAGATGTTGGCTTAGGCGCTTGGGCCCCTGCCACCAACATAGGAGACCCAGATGGAGTTCCTGGCTCCTGGCTTAGGCCTGGTCCAGCCCTGGAGGCTGCAGGCATTTGGGAAGTGAACCAGCAGATGAGAGCTCTTCATCTCTCAAATCAAGTAGATAAATAAAAAAATTTTTTAAAAAGACAAATCATCTGGGAAACTCTAGGTTACACAGAATTGAACTGCATGCTTTGTTTCAATGAGCTCTCAGTTTCTGTAGGTATTGTGTTAAGAGGCATTCTAAAGGCTGGTGCCGTGGCTCACTAGGCTAATCCTCCACCTGCGGCACCAGCACCCTGGGTTCTAGTCCCGGTTGGGGCGCTGGATTCTGTCCCGGTTGCTCCTCCTCTAGTCCAGCTCTCTGCTGTGGCCCGGGAGGGCAGTGGAGGATGGCCCAAGTGCTTGGGCCCTGCACCCCAGGGGAGACCAGGAAAAGCACCTGGCTCCTGGCTTCGGATCGGCGCAGCGTGCCAGCCATAGCGGCCATTTAGGGGGTGAACCAACGGAAGGAAGACCTTTCTCTCTGTCTCTCTCTCTCTCTCACTGTCTAACTCTCCTGTCAACAACAACAACAAAAAAGGCATTCTAGAACATAGCATTTCCCACACTCAATGGACTGGGCACCTTCTCACTGTATGCAAAGCCTCTCACAGAACTATTTTTCTAAGGAATAAAATTCGGAGACCCTCTCTGCCCTTGACAAGGGACCGAGCATGTGACTTCTTGGTGGCCCTCTCTCCAGCGTGCCTAGGAGCCTGGTCAGCTGATCAAGAGGCCAACTTAGCCAGGACCCCTTGACTTGTACAATGGCCTAACCTTGGACAGGCAGTACTGGGCAGAGGCACAGGACAAGGGGCCTCGGGCCATTGGTCTCTGACACATTTAGAGACCTTGGGAGAACTCTGGAACTCTTGGATGCCCTGCAAAAAGCTCTGAGGGACAGAGAGCATAGATGAGGGGTACAGGGGAGCATGAAGGGGGGGAGGGGGTTCCAGGAGGGGCCAAGTGATCCCAGACAGCATTCAAGGCCACGTTCTCACACTCAAAACTCAGCCCACCTCCACTCTGCTGCCAGGGAATCCCAGGCCTGCCCTCTCCTGGCCGCCCACCTCCCCAGTTTCTCCGAGTCACGCCAAGGGACCCGAAGCCTCACCCCGCCTCCTCCTTCTATTCAGGAGGAGCAGGCCAACACGCAGCTGTCCAGATGCCGCAGAGTGCAGCACGAGCTGGAGGAGGCGGAGGAGAGGGCCGACATTGCCGAGTCCCAGGTCAACAAGCTCAGGGCCAAGAGCCGAGACGTGGGGGGCCAGGTAAGCGCGGCTCCCTGGGAGGAAGACCCAGGGTAGCCCAGACACTGTGCTGGGAGAGCGTGGAGGGTATGAGCTGAGCGAGAGCCCCGTGGCTATAGGCTCTCGGAGAAGGAGCAGAGAGACATGGGAGGCGCAGACGTGTGACCTCTGCCTCTCCTGTGGCTGTACACGGTGTTCAGGAAATCCCTGCTTTTCAGGGACTTGGTCCTGTCCCCAGCGCCTGGCCTTTGGCTTGTGTGGACACGGCACAAAGGGACACAATACCATCCTTAACGTTTTTCGGAAGTTCCGGACCCTGGGCTGCTGCACTTGAAGGTAACGCCCAGCCCCTCCATCCGTGGCACTCATTTCCTGTGTATGATTTTTTTTCTCTCACAGAAGATGGAAGAATGAGGCCCTCCTGAGCTCATTGCCATGGGACACCTGCAGGAGAGAGGAGGGAACTGTGTGAGAAATAAATCCTCCTAAATGCTGCGAGTCCTGGCTCCGCTGTATTTATTGTCGCGGTCCGTTTCTCTTCGTGGGGTTGATTTTTAGATTCTTGCCTGTTCTATTGTAAACACAAGACGGCATAAGAAAGGGGAAAGTGGAGCCTCCTTGCTCCATAGAAAGGTGAAAATACAAGAGAGAGAAATCACTGGGTAAACATTGGTTACCCCATACCCGTGAGGATAGCCATTACCCAAAAGACAAATGGTAAGATTTGGTGACGACATGGAGAAAAGGGAGCTGCTGTTCACTCTTGGTAGGAATGTAAATGGACACCATCATTAAGGAAGACAGTGTGAACAGACTTGGGAAATTCAAAGGAGAACGACCCCGTAATCCAGCAATCCCACTTCTGAGCATATATCCAAAGGAAATGAAATCACACGTTGAAGAGAGAGCCTCACTCTTAGGTTCATTGCAAACTACTCACAATAGCCAAGTTGGAGAATCAACCTAAATGTCCATCAGTGAGTGAATGGGTAAAGACAATATGGTGTGTAATTATATAGTGGAACGCTATGCAGCCTTAAAAAGCAGAAATCCTGCCATTTGTGACAGCACGGTCACAGCTGGAGGATGCTGTGTTAAGTGAAATAAGCCAGACACACACACATTGACAAACTCACCCGATCTCACTTACACACGCTTGCAGAATTCAACACAGTCAAACTCACAGAAGCAGAGGACAGGCCGGTGGTGGCCAGGGGCTGGAAGTTGGGGGAAGCGTTGATCCTAGAACGCAAACTTCCAGTGATGCAAGATGAGTGAGTTGTGAAGGCCTAATGCATGGTGTGGGGCCACAGTTAGTTACGTATCATGTGTACTGATATGAGAACAGCAAGCTATACACTTTGTATGTATGTGTACAGTTGCTGCTTGTTGATTATACCTCACTGAAGCTGAGAAGACATAGATGCTTAGACATGGAGGGAGGGAAGGAAGAGGGGAGGGAGAGTGGAAGGGAGGGAGGAAGATAGGAAACTAGGTAGGTAAAGGCCCTTTCAGATAACTTCCAGCACACCTTCTTCCTAGGAACTCATAATTCTTGAAAGTTCCATTTCCTATTTTCTCCCTAAATTTGCATACAAAACATCGAGGCCTGGGTGAATCAAGCATTCTGACTATAGTTGACCCTGGAAGTCTTAGACGCCTAGGCCAGTGCCTTTGCCTCCCATCCCTCTTAGGGGCTGTGCCATACGATTCTCTGAGGCACCCATAGCTCCCATGACATCTGAGCAGGTAGTCGATACTGTCAAATTCATCTTCTCCTGGGAAAACAGATGCTTTGGAGAAGACTGGATGGGGCCCAGCTATCCCACCCTGCTCCTCCTTCCAGCTGGGGTAACTCCTCTCCCTCTGCATGGATCTTCCTCATGGTACCCAGGACCAAGAGGAGAAGGAGCCCTGGGACCAGGGAGCCATTAACTTTAAAAGTCCAGGCTGAGCCCAGGCCCAAGCACTGTCCTCATTCCCTCCCCACCAAAGAGGAAGCCGCTGCTAGGTTCAGGTCTCCCCTGGATCCTGAGCCCACGGATCCTGACTATGTCGATTTGCTCACCGTGAAGGCACACACAAGATGGAATAAGGACCGTTATGGATAGATTAGGAGTGGGCCCAGGATTCTGGCAAAGTTGGGTAGAATCTTGGTGCTGTCACCTCCCAGCTGTGAATGCTGGGGACAGTTATTCTCCTCTCTGCACCTCAATTTCCCTGTTCCATCAGGTGGAGACAACAATAAAAATCCCAGCTCCACTGAGAGGGATGGCATCTCAATGTGAGTTTCCTTTTGGGTAATCAAAATTTCCTAAAATTGTTTTGATAGCTACAAAACTCTGGGAATGTATTAAAAGCCATTGAAGTTTACGCTTTACATGAATGGACTGTATGGTATGGAACTACAATACAATGAAACTGTTAGAAAAGTATTGGCCCGATGCATACCAGGCTCTAAGATAAGCACACACCATTCTCTACCACATTGGATCACCCCTTCTCTCTGGCCATCAGGCCCTCCTCTCCATCTCATCAAATGCCTCTGACACAGTGGACATAGAAGGTGAGAGTGATGGAGTGAGTAGTGATGGTGGCAGAAAATGGTCCTGAGTCACATCCCTCTAACATCACCACCATCATCATCCTCCCCACAGCCAGCGTCATGATCGCCATCACCACCGAAAGAGTCCATTAATTATGATCTTTACCAAGTGGGCATCTAGCTTAGAGTGAAGACAGCTATACCTCACTTCAGGGTACCTTTTTTTAAAATATTTATTTTATTTATTTGAAAGAGTTACAGAGAGAGGTAGAGACAGAGAGGTCTTCCATCTGCTGGTTCACTCCCCAGATAGCCAGGAGCTTCTTCCGGGTCTCCCACGTGGGTGCAGGGGCCCAAGGACTTGGATCATCTTCTACTGCTTTCCCAGGCCACAGCAGAGAGCTGGATTGGAAGTGGAGCAGCCGGGACTAGAACCGGCACCCATATGAGATGCCAGCACTTCAGGCCAGGGCATTAACCCGCCGCGCCACAGTGCTGGCCCCGAGGGTACCTGTTTTCTGTACTGGATCCAGCTCCCGATTCCAGCTTTCTGCTCACCCTGAGAGTCAACAGTAAAGGCTCAGGTAGTTGGGTTTCTGCCACCTACGTTGTAGGCCTGGACTGAGTTCCCAGCTCCTGGCTTCAGCCCATCCTAGTCCTAGGCATATGGGACGTGAACCAGTACATAAGAGCCAGCCCCCTCTCTGTTTCTCAAATATATAATTTTTTTTTTTTTTGACAGAGTGGACAGTGAGAGACAGAGAGAAAGGTCTTCCTTTGCCGTTGGTTCACCCCCCAATGGCTGCTGCAGCCAGCGCACCGCGCTGATCCGATGGCAGGAGCCAGGTGCTCCTCCTGGTCTCCCATGGGGTGCAGGGCCCAAGCACTTGGGCCATCCTCCACTGCACTCCCTGGCCACAGCAGAGAGCTGGCCTGGAAGAGGGGCAACCGGGACAGAATCCGGCGCCCCGACCGGGACTAGAACCCGGTGTGCTGGCACCGCAAGGCAGAGGATTAGCCTAGTGAGCCGCAGCGCCGGCAATTTTTAAAAACTTAACAGGAATAAGTGATCTTTTCAATGTCCTCAGTTTTAAAGTCAAGGAACCAGAGGTCAGGAGAGGGAAGCAACAGTCCTCCATGTGCGCCAGGTCCCAGGCCCGAGGCCAGCACTCCTGCCCTCCCATCAGCTCGCAATGCGAGCAGTAACGTTACTTCAAGCACAGAGCAATTGTGTATGATGCTCAGTGCTTCCAGCTCCTTTTTTTTATTTTTTTCTCTTTCCCATTCCAGACTCCAACAAGCCTGTCTGAGCAGGCAGGTATCAAGACTCTCATTATCAGAAAGTGTGGCTGGCAAGTGACGACTTGCCCGATGTTCTGAGAAGGAGTGGAGACTGCAGCTGTTCCGGAGCCTTATGCGGGTCCCCCCACTGCTGGACATCGGTGTGTGCCGCAGTGCTAAGAGCTCTGTGGGTCCCACTCTGCCACAGTCCCCGTCCTGCCCTACCACTCACTACCTCTGTGACCTTGGGCAAGTTATCGCATGAGTTTGATCTCTTTCCTCACAGGTATAGCAACTTACTGGATGGTTTTGAGAAATAAAGAAGGGTAGGCGATAAGAAGCCCCGCTGGCCTAGAGCCTAGCACGCAGTGCAGTGCGCCCTCTGCTAACCCAGTTATTATGATGGGGAGGGTGGAGAGGTGACCCCCCCACCCCCACTGGGGGCGGTGGGTGGAGTGCAAGATAGGCATGCCAATAACAGTTTGGGGCTTCAATTGTGTCTCTAAAGGGTTTCCTCTAGCTGGAGGAATTAACACACCACACAATTAGGGGTCATCAAAGACAATTCAGGAATCCCTGATGTGCCCACAAAACCAGACCTGAATTCCATCTTCTCCAGTTTAGCTGGGCCTCCCTAGGAAGAAAGCACCCCCAAGTATATCCCATACCCCAGCTCTTGACACCAGATTTCTGAGACAAAGAACATTCCTATATCGTTCACAGTGCACAACTATGTCTTTTTTATTCAATTGTTTGGGTGGTTGTTTTTGTTTGTTTAGTTTTTTAGTTTTATTTGAAAGGCAGAGAGAGGAGACCTTTCATGGACTGGTTCACTTCTCAAATGCCTGCCACAGCCCAAGCCAGGAGCCTGGAACCCAATTGGGTCTCCCACAAGGGGGTCAGGGACCCAGGTATCGGAGTCGTCACCTGCTGCCTCCCAGGGTGCACGTGAGCAGCAGAGCCAGGACTCAAGTCCAGGCACCCTGTTACAGGATGCAGGCATCCGAGTGTTGTCTTAACCACTGCACCAAAGGCCTGCCCCAAACTGTGTCTGACACCTCATCAGAATTCTGATTATTGAATGAAGGAATGAATGGATGAGTCTTTCAAGCCTAGGCCCAGATATGTTCTGATGAGAACTGAATAACTGGGGTGGGCATTTGGTGCAGTGGCTAAGTCACTCCAGGGACCCCTGCATTCCGTATCAGGCTGCCTGCTTCGAGTCCCAGCAACTTGGCTTCCAATTCTGATTCCTGCTGATGGACACCCTGGGGGGTAGTAGGTGATGGCTGCAGTAGCTGGGACTCTGGAAGGTATGGATGTGTCCAGACAGGAACCCAAGCTCTCTTGACTTCAACCTCTATTCTCCCCAGCTCATGCTATGGAAGACCCCAGGCAAGGGCCCCTCTGCCTCACTCGCTGTTTTGCAGGAGTCAGAGGGGCCCAGAGGTACCCAGCTGAAGGCACCTGCCCACACCCAGCAGTGATATCTGGGAGACCTGGATTGAGTTCTGGATTGCTGCTGGCTTTGACCTGGCCCAGCTCTGGCTGTTGTAAGGATTTGAGGAGTGAATCAGAGGATGGAAAAAAATCTCTCTTGGTCTGTCTCACTGCCTTCCAAATAAATGAAATTTTAAAAAGGAAGAAGAATTTATAACCACGAATCTTTTCTTTCCTTTCTTCTCTTTCCTTCCCCTTCCTCACCCTTCCCTTTTCTTTTCTCTTTTCCTTCCTGGAGACTGGAAGAAAAAGAAGGGAGTGCAGATGAGTGCTAAGATCTCCTCCCCATGATCTACAAGTCAAATCGCAGCCTTACACCCTCGCCCTTGGGCTCTTCAGCGGGGTACCTCTGGGCCCCACTGACGCCTGCCAAATAGCGAGAGAGGCTCATAACCTGAGCTAGCGGGTGTAGAGGCTGGAATCGAGAGCTTGGATTCCTGTCTGGGCAAATCTATACCTTCCAGAAGACCTAGGGCGAGCCAGGAAATGTGTCTGAGCTTTATCCTGGGGCTGAGAGTCCTGCTACCCACCCACACCCACACCCACACCCACATGACGGGGTTGTTCCAGGTTCCCATGTGATTCTGTGCAAAAATCTTCCCTCAGCTAAGCAGCCCTGCCCAAGTTGAAGGTGGATTGTTGCTGCTATTTTACTAACAGCAATAATAATAATACTGCTATTATTATTAAGTAAAATCTAGCCACCAAACCAGGTCTTTGAGCTCTAGGGCCTCTAGACAGCAGTCTACCATGGCCTACAGCCCCCTTCAAAACAGAGCTTTGCTGCCACCTCCTGGCTGTGGGAAGACATGTTTTCATTATGCAAATGACCAAGACATTGAACTCATTGCGATAGATTAGACACTCCCGGTCAGAGGAGTCCTTGGGGATCACCATCACCCAGTCCAGGCCCCTGGTATTGCAGATGAGAAAATTCAGGTTAGTGGTAGGATCCAGTAACCCACAAAGACTTAGTGTCAGAGCCGCACCCCCCAGATCTCTCAGCTCCCACACCAGAGCTCCCCAAATGAAGGTTCATGGAAGGGGACCCAGCAGAATCTTGAGAGAGAAGGCTGGGATCAGCTGGGCAGAGACAGAATGGTCCCGAGTGATCACCCTGGCTGCGGGATGTGAACCGCGGCCAAGGGTCTGCTCCACATTCCTCGTTCTCATCATCCCAGGAACCTCTGCGAGGCTGGAAGATGCGTGTTGTCCTGGGAGAGAAGCAGCACCCCCACACAAGCAGCCCTGCCCCTCACAAGGGTTGCTGACCACTCCCTGACTGCCTCTGATGAGATGGTGGCCATGGCGGTTCTAAAGCAAGGTTTTCCCAGATCATCTGACTTTTCCACCTCTGTCTCGCTGCTCAGTGGCCCCTGAGGTTGACATCAATGGCTGCTTGCCCTCTGGTGTGTCCAGCCAATGGGGAGCTGGGATAGAAGAGCAGAGGAAGGGGGAACTTGAGATCAGCATTGATTTCTGTTGTCCCTCTCTGTGGCCATTGGTCCCATGGCCTGTTGGCCACTCCAGTCCACCAGCCCTCTCTGTCTCCAGGCTCTGGTCATCGGTCTCCTTCGTCCCCTGTTTGCACCTTCAGGCCTAGTGAAGGTGAAGGGACTCTGAAATGTCAGACCTGGATTTCTGCTTGTCTCCGTGGCGTCCACACCTTCGGAAAGAGTTGCCCCTGCAGCTGCTCCTCCCACGATGCTAGTGTTGATGTGCTACCTGATCCCGGTAGAAGCAGGGCTGACACAGGGCTCCTGTTCAGCAGGGGTCACTGGTTAACAGCTCCTCCTTTGGGGCAGGACCTGCTGACAAAATAAGACCGTGATCTCTTGGCTATTTGTAGATATCTCCAGGTGACAAATCCTGTTCAGCTAGGTAATAATACATTCATTTTTTAAAAATTTTATACCCAAACAGGCTTACCTGTTTAAAATCCCATTTCCAACAACCCTTCCCCCCCCCCTTTTAAAAATCTATTTCTTTGCATCTGCTCAAAAATTAGGGAGAGAGAGAAAGAGAGCTATCTTCCAGCCACTAGTTCTCTACCCAAATGGTAACAACAGCTAAGACTGGGCCAGGCTAAAGCCAGGAGCCTGAAACTCCATCCGGGTCTCCCATGTGAGTGGCAGGGGCCCAAGCACTTGAGCCAACATTTGTTGCCTCCCAGGATGCTTTAGCAGGAAACTGAATCAGAAGCAGAGCACCCAGGACTTGAACCAGCACATTAATATGTGACACAGACATCCCAAGAAATAGCTTAACCCACTGCCATAAAGCATGCCCCAGTTTCTTTTTTAAAATGTATTTATTTTCCTTATTTCAGAGACAGAGAGACAAAGGTAGAGATAGACACAAACAGAGACGTCACATTTGCTGGTTCACTTCTCAAATACTCATAATAGCTGGGACTGAGCCAGACCAAAGCCAGGAGTCCGGAGCTCCATCCAGTGCTCCCACGTGCATGGCAGATCCACAGCCAGGATCCAGGAGCTTCTTCCGGGTCTCCCACATGGGTGTAGGGGCCCAAGGACTGGGGCCATCTTCTACTGCTTTCCCAGGCCATAGCAGAGAGCTGGATCAGAAGTAGAGCAGCCGGGACTCTAACTGGCACTCATATGGGATGCTGGCACTGCAGGCTGGGGATTTAACCCATTGCACCATAGCACCAGCCTCCAAAATAGAACTTTTTCATTAGCTACTATTTTTTTTTTTTTTTTGACAGGCAGAGTGGACAGTGAGAGAGAGACAGAGAGAAAGGTCTGCCTTTTTTGCCGTTGGTTCACCTTCCAATGGCCGGCGCACCACGCCTATCCGAAGGCAGGAGCCAGGTACTTATCCTGGTCTCCCATGGGGTGCAGGGCCCAAGCACTTGGGCCATCTTCCACTGCACTCCCTGGCCACAGCAGAGAGCTGGCCTGGAAGAGGGGCAACCGGGACAGAATCCGGCACCCCGACCGGGACTAGAACCCGGTGTGCCGGCGCCGCTAGGTGGAGGATTAGCCTAGTGAGCCGCGGCGCCGGCCTCATTATCTACTATGTTTTACTACTATCTATAGTCTCTCGAGGTGATCTGTGGTGTGAAAGTACGACCTACACAGTTCTCTCTCTTCCCATCCTGCAATCCGCGACATCGTATCACTGGCTTGGAAATAGCCATAGCAGGAATATTTATATCACAGGAGTCGGGGAACTCTACAAAGTGTTGGGGTGGGGGTGGGGGTGGGGGCTGTGTTTGTTAAACATTTACCAGCACACACCAAATGGAACCAGTAAAAACCCAAGCAAAACAACTCTGGCATCTTGAAATCAGAGATAAAGTGTTGGGGTGGGGGTGGGGGTGGGGGCTGTGTTTGTTAAACATTTACCAGCACACACCAAATGGAACCAGTAAAAACCCAAGCAAAACAACTCTGGCATCTTGAAATCAGAGATACTGGAATAAGCAGAGCCAACCCCACCCCTCAACCTCCTCCAAGGTCCTAGCAGGTGAGCTTGAGCTTAATGAAGGATTTGATTGATCCACGTAGAGCAACAAGCAAGCAAAAGGGAGAGTGCAGGAAGCAAAGTGAAGCCGAAGCCATGCCTGTCCCAGCTCCATTGCTACAGAGACTACTTCAAAATGGTCGCGGAAAAGTGAATACAACTCCAAGTGTATTTCGATGCAAAAGAAAAAAAAAGTAAATCCGTGCAGTGTTTTTTCATAATGTGCATTTTCTGCGGACTTTTTGAAGACTCCTAGCAGTCTCTCGTTATAAGAACTCGTTCAACTGTGACTGAGAGTCAGCTGCAAGTATCTAGGCAAAAAAGAGAATTTATTGATTCGTGTACGTAAAAATTCCAAGTGTAGTCCGTCTTCAGCTGACTGCATCCACAGATTCGTGGTTGGGTCTAGGTTTCCGGATGATCTCTCTCTTTCCATCGCTCGATTCTACTTCCCTCTAAGTCAACTACATTCTCGAAAAGCCTGGGCCACCAGGGTGCTTACCAAACAGCCAGCTTTATATTCTATCTCTTTGGTTCATTTTTTTTTCCTAAAAGATAGACATAGAGAGCTTCCTTTTGCCAGCTGGTTTACTCTCCAAATACCCATAACAGACAGGACTAAGCAGAGGCAGGAGCCAGGACCAGAATGTAATCAATCCATGTCTCCCATATGAGTGGCAGAGATCCAGTTTGTGTTTGTTTTTTAACAGACAGAGTGGACAGTGAGAGAGAGAGAGAGGGAGAGAGAGAGAGAGAGAGAAAGGTCTTCCTTTGCCGTTGGTTCATCCCTCAATGGCCGCTGCAGCCGGCACGATGCGGCCGGCGCACCGCGCCTATCCTAAGGCAGGAGCCAGGTGCTTCTCCTGGTCTCCCATGGGGTGCAGGGCCCAAGCACTTGGGCCATCCTCCACTGCCTTCCCACTGCCTTCTCTGCCACAGCAGAGAACTGGACTGGAAGAGGAGCAACCTGGACAGAATCCGGCACCCTGACCGGGACTAGAACCCGGTGTGCCGGCGCTGCAGGCGGAGGATTAGCCTAGTGAGCTGTGGCGCCGGCCAAGACCCAGTTTTTTGAATCATCACTGCTGCCTCCTAGCGTCCACAATACCAGGAAGCTGAAATCAGGAGCTGGAGCCAGGAATCGAACCCAAGTGCTCAGATGTGAGATATGGGCATCTGGGGCTGGCACTGAGGTGTAGTGAGCTAAGCCTTTCTCTGTGGCGCTGGTATCCCATATGGGGGTGAGTTTGTGTCCCAGCTGCTTCTCATCTGATCCAACTCTCTGCTACGGCCTGGGAAAGCAGTGGAAGATGGCCCAACTCCTTGGGCCCCTGCACCCACATGACAGACCTAGAAGCTCCAGGTTCCTGGCTTTGGATCGGTTCAGCTCCAGCTGTAGTAGCCATCTGGGGAGTGAATCAGTAGATGGAAGACCTCTCTCTCTTTCTCTCCCTCTCTGTCTGTAGCCCTACCTCTCAAATAAAAAAAAAACAAACTTTAAAAAAATGTAGTCATCTTCATTGCTAGGCTAATTGCCCACTCCCTATATCCTATATCTTCATGTCTGAGACCAGCCTCCCAGCAGCAAAAACCCCCATATGTACTTTTCTCTAAAGAAAGGAGAGAACTTGCACTTTGCTTATGGCCTTGTCTAAATACTGACAGTTTGTGGATTCTAAAGGCTTCCACAGTCTAGGTAGCTCATGTCAAGAGCCTCGGGTGATCACTGACGTCATACATAAGAGTGTTAATTGTTAACAATGGTAGTCTCACTGTGCACTAACTCCCCATGCAGGACCTCTGTCCTCAATGAGTTGTATTATGAGAGTTAACTGTAAAACTAGTTCTCAAACAGTGTGTGTGTGTGTGTGTGTGTGTGCAAATTGATGAAATCTTTACATAGTACAGAGTTGGTCTTCTGTGCACAAAGTTAACTGAAAACGAACCTTAATGGAGAATGGGACTGGGAAGGGGAAAAGGGATGGGACTGGAGTGGGAGAGCAGGTATGGTGGGAAGAACCACTATATTCCTAAAGTTGTACTTATGAAATTTGTATTCCTTGAAAAATTAATTAATTTTTTAAAAAACCCGCCTGATTTTCTATGATTTCAATTGCCCAGTATAGTCATGTGCCCACCGTCAGGAAGTGGAAGGAGGATGTGGGGCTTTGATTGGTCAGGTCTGAGTCATGAGCTCTTCCCTGGAGTTTTAGGTGGCATCAGCCTCACTCCGAACCTTTGGGCTGACATGAGAGTAAGGCGGGGTTAGGTCAAGTTCCTATCCCCAGAAGAAGCAGTGTGGAAAACAACAGCAAATGTTGGTAATGGGGGTTCACCGGTCTTGTAGCTAGGGACCACGTTGAGTGTGTCTCTCATTTATTTTTCATTTTTTTAAAAAGATTTATTTTATTTATTTGAAAGACAGAGTTATAGAGAGAGGTAGAGACAGAGAGAGAGGTAGAGACAGAGAGCGAGGTCTTCCATCCGCTGGTTTACTCCCCAGATGCTGCACCGATCTGAAGCCAGGAGCCAGCACCGATCTGAAGCCAGGAGCCAGGAGCTTCCTCCGGGTCTTCCACAAGGGTGCAGGGGCCCAAGCACTTGGGCCATCTTCTACTGCTTTCCCAGGCCATAGCAGAGAGCTGGATCGGAGGAGGAGCAGCCAGGACTAGAACCGGTGTCCATATGGGATGCCAGTGCTCCAGGCCAGGGTGCTAACCCACTGTGCCACAGTGCCGGCCCCTGTCTCTCACTTTCGAACCTGGACTGATCCTGCCCTCCCACGGTGTAATCACAACCATGCCATGGCTCCAAACTCCCCGGTACAAGGCAGGCGCTGACAGCAGGCGCCCTAGGAAGGGCAGCTGACATTTCCCTTCCTTCCTTCCTTGCCCTCGCTTATTTTCCCACAAGAGATGCTGCTACCACGGTGAGATCCTCAGACGTAGGCTGTGGCCCTTTCTGCCCGCACTGGTGGATCAGCTGTCACTCAGACCCAACGGACACCTCTCACTCGTCACCGCTTGCTCTGAGAGCCCAGCATCTCTTAACACAACATCATTTCCTCCCCAGTCCATGGCTCCAATCCCAAGTGGGGCCTCTGCCTGCTGACAGAGGGAGGAAGAGACCACAGCTCAGAGCCGCTGCCTGTAGCCAGGAGCTTCCTGTCCCATGAGTCAGGAAGGAGAGAGCTGGGTGGGACCAGACAAAACATCTGGACCCAAATCAGGACGTGGCTGGGATCCAAACCCAGGGCCGCCCACGGCAGGCTGGTGACCCAGTCAGGGGCCACTGCTCCTGGGAAAAGCAAGCAGACAGCTCATGCCCTGCCACAGCGAGTGGCCTGGGCCTCGCATCACGCCGGGAGCTGTTCTATGCTGGAGAACCCTGCGGTGAAACAGCTAGCAAGGATCAGAAATGCCTCGCTCCCAGAGATGCCCCAGACTCCTCTCCCCTACCCAGAGCGCCCCTTGCTCTCTCCCCTGTCTTAGCACCTCCCCCCAACCAAGTCCTTTGTTTCTCCTGATCGCTCACTTCCCAATTTCTCCCCACCACCAAACTGACAACTCCGCCAATGCCTGGCACTCTCTTCTTTATCTCAGTACCCTCTACTGCAGACAAGGCTGTCCATACTGGCTGCCAGAAGGGTGAATGTGCTCAATAGCAGCTTTAGCATGGCAAGATGATAGCGGGGCTGGCACTGTGGTGCAGTGGGTTAATGCCCTGGCCTGAAGCGCCGGCATCCCATATGGGCGCTGGTTCTAGTCCCGGCTGCTCCTCTTCCAATCCAGTTCTCTGCTATGGCCTGGGAAAGCAGTAGAAGATGGCCTAAGTCCTTGGGCCCCTGCATCCGCTTGGGAGACTGGGAGGAAGCTCCTGGCTCCTGGCTTCAGATTGGTACATTGCGGCCAACTGGGGAGTGAGCCAGCGGATGGAAGACCTCTCTCTCTCTCTCTCTCTCTCTCTCTCTGCCTCTCTTCTATCTCTGTGTAACTCTGACTTTCAAATAAATAAATACATCTTTTAAAAAAAGATGATTGCAAACAACCAAGCCTGATCAATAATAGAACACATGATGGTAAGAACAATAATAATAGCAGTTGGCATCAATTGGACCCTCAATTGAGAGGTACTGTTTTAATAGCTTCATTGAGATTGTTTTATTCAGCACCCTTATGCGGTAGATGCTTATTTCATCCTCATGTTATAGGTGTGGCTCAGAGAGGTTAAGAAATTCGCTCCATGTCACACAGCTAATGAGTGATGGGGCCAGCATCTGCCACCACCATGCTGTTCCAGGATTGGTTAGAAGGTATTCTGTACCTTAAGTGGCAAAAGCACAAATGACACTTGGCTACATCGAGATGTGGTATATATTCATGCACAAAAGAAATTAAAGGAAAAAAGTCCAAGTTAACATGGACATACTGATCAGAGTCAAAATGTACCGAGAGCGGTCTGCACTGTAGTTGAATCATTAAAAGCCAGGGTAATTTATTTCTCATGGTTCTAGAAGCTGGGAAATCCAAGATCAAGGCACCAGCAGACTCAGCGTCCAATGAGGGCTCCTTCCTGGTCGGTGGCGCCTTCTGTGCCCCCACACGATGGGATGTACAAGGGGGCTCCCTCAGGCCTCTCCTCTGCCCTCGTAATCCCATTCACGAGGGCAGAGCCTCCTGACCCAATCACCTCTTAACACCAACCCACAGGGGATTAGGGGTCTGCGCATGGATTCTCTAGGGACACAGGCACTCAGACCCCAGCTGGAGCTGCCCAGCTTCCCACACCTCTGGCTGCCTTCCTTCTGAGTTGGTTCATGATTGAGAGATGGAACCCCTCTAGTGTGTGCACCAAAGTTTCTGTTCATAATCCCAGCGTGGGCCTTCCCTCTCCCCTCCTCCCGCCACGGCCCTGCCCTGTTCCTGCTTGTCTCTGGCAGGCAGGTGCTGCCCCAGAGCACTGGCCACCAAGAGTTTGAGAGGCAGGAATCCAACCAGAGGAGCCAGAACAACTCCACTAGGGCAGGTCCCAAGTGACGTCTGCACAGATCTTGCCACACAGACCTGAGAGCCCAAGTCATCTTCGCTTGTCACACGCGATGCTCCTCCCCTCAGCGCCTGGGAGAGGTACCCAGTTTGTGGCTTTGGCCTCATAGGGCGGGAGGATGAGCAGGTGTGATGGGGCAGGGGGAGGGGGAAGGAAACCTTCAGCGCCCCCTGCTGGTGGTGGCCAAGCATATCAACCAAGGGCCTCATGGGGCTGTTGCTGCCTTAGGTCCCTCTCCCCACTCCACCAAGGCTCTGAGCCTGCCTTCCACAAACCTGGTCACCACCTCTTCACACAAGGCCAGGGGTCATAAATTAGAGATCTGTGGCCTCTGATGTAATGGACCGGTCCAATTTTAAAAATTATATTACTTGGGGCCAGCGTTGTGGTGCGATGCCAGCATCCCAATTTGGAGCACCAGTTGGAGTCCCAGCTGCTCTGCTTCCAATCCAGCTCCCTGCTAATGCACTTGAGAAGGCAGTGGAGGATGGCCCAAGCACGTGGGCCCTGCACCCGCATGGGAGACCCAGAGGGAGTTCCAGGCTCCTGACTTCAGTTGGGGCCAGCCCTGCCTGTTGTAGCCATTTAGGGAGTGAACCAGTGGATGGAAGATCTCCCCCCCACCCCCGTCACTCTGTTTTTCAAATAAATAAACAAATCTCTTTTAAAAATGTATGGAGACATCAGGAAAAAAAGCACATTCAGGGCAATGAAATGGGGTTTCTAATGTATCTGAGTCTTCATTTCCTTGTAAAGCTGAGTGTAATTTTTTTTTTTTTTTTGACAGGCAGAGTTAGACAGTGAGAGAGAGAGAGAGAGAGAGAGAGACAGAGAGAAAGGTCTTCCTTCCGTTGGTTCGCCCCCCAAATGGCTGCTATGGCCGGCGCGCTGCGCAGATCCGAAGCCAGGAGCCAGGTGCTTCTCCTGGTCTCCCATGGGGTGCAGGGCCCAAGCACTTGGGCCATCCTCCACTGCACTCCCTGGCCACAGCAGAGAGCTGGCCTGGAAGAGGGGCAACCGGGACAGAATCCAGTGCCCCGACCGGGACTAGAACCCGGTGTGCCAGCGCCGCAGGTGGAGGATTAGCCAAGTGAGCTGCGGTACTGGCCTGGTGTAATTTTTTAAGCTGTTTACCCTCTATACCCTCCCACAAAATGCATTTTACAGGAACTTCTGGAAAGACAGCTTTGGTTCAGGGCTGGCTTTGGGGGAGTGAGATTAGCTCTGGGCAGCACTGAAAAATGGAAGAGGGGATTCCAGGGTGGTGGGATCGAGAGCCTTGAGAAGGGTGTCCCGTAGGGTCACAGCGTCAGCAGTCCTCCCTGCTCTCCCCAAGTGCCCCAGGGTGCGGAAGGGGTGAGTGGCGGAAGGGAAGGAAAGCCCAGGATCCTGGTGTTGGATTGCACTGGGTCTGGACGGGTCAGCCAGGAGCGCCCAGAGGGCAGAGGGCACAACAGGCACAGCCGGGCGGGGGTCCAGGTTAGGCAGATGCACATTGCACTGTCCAGCCCTGCGGTGATTTCCTTCTTCCAGCCTCAAGAGCTTCCCAGAAGCATGAGCCATCTGAAAATTCCCCCAGGGCTGGAGCCAGCCCAGGACACACTGAAGGAAATGCCTCCAATGCCAGAAAAAGGAGGGAGAAGAGAGAAGAGGAGGTGCTGGCTCTGGGGCGCGTGGCATCCATAGGGCCAGCCTGGATTAGGGTTGGGGGTGAGGAACCATTGCCTCCTCGGGAACAGATGAGGGCACCAGTCAAGTTTGCCTAGAGAGGAAGCCTGGGGAATGTGAGTGTGATGGCTAGCAGCAGAATGGAAGCAGGACAGCTAGCTGCAAGTGTTTTGGTAGATGCTTGTGAGAAAAGAGAACACGCTCTCGCCGGCTGCGCTGGCCATTGGAGGGTGAACCAACGGCAAAGGGAAGACCTTTCTCTCTGTCTCTTCTCTCTCTCACTGTCCACTCAGCCTGTCAAAAATAAAAAAATAAAAATAAAAATAAAGAAAAAAAAAAAGAAAAGAGAACACGCTGTGTGTCGCTCTGGTCTAGTCTTGTTATTCTAAGTGTGCTCCATGGTCCAGCATCAATCTCCCTCGAATGCCAGGGAATGAAGTTTCTCAGCCCCCCTACCAGACTTAGGGAATCCCAACATGCACCTTGACAACGTGCCCAGTGACCTGCGTGCACGCTGTGTTTGAGAAGCAGTTCCACTCAAGTTGTGAACGGGCTTCCTGGGGGTAAGTACAGAAACGGAGAGTGTTTGGAAACCTTTGAAGCAACTCGGCACTGCCGGGTTGCCCAAGTTCATGGTCAGTGGGCCCCGTCCCATTGGGCAGGAAGCAGCTTGCACACTGCAGAACTGAGTGTTCATCGTGTCTGGTTGGCCCACGTGGTTTAGAAAGACAGTTTGAGATGCTGCGATCAGATGAGTGGTTCTGAAACTTTGGGAAGGCTCAAACCCCAGCGTTTCTGACCCACGAGTTCTGGGGTTGGCGCTGAGAATCTGCATGCGTAACAAGCCCCCAGGTGACACTGATACTGCGGGCCCAGGGACCACACGATGAGAACCACCACTCAAGCTTAGCAGACAGGTCTAGACCAGTGGGAAAGTGGTAACAGGACCCAGATTCTAGCCTAATGGAAGGAAGAATGTTCTAGCAGCCAACTTTGTTCATTGTCATTAACATACTTAATTAGCTGTGTGATTGCCTAACATAGAAATGAGTGAGCTCACCGTTTACAAAACACTTTCACACTCCTTATCTCCCTTAGACCTTATAATAACTCTGTGAGCTGAGTTGGTATATTAGAATCCTCTGTTTGAGAAATGAGGAGACCAACTTGCCCAAGGTCAAATGGCAAAACAGGTGAGGTCATCTGGTGGTTCAGGTGGCACGGAGGGGCTTCCCTCCGGGCAAGGTTCATTCTGACATTGGGTGGCAGTTTGAGTCCATGGTCTGAAGACCCCTCCCACCCTGAAGGCGGGAATCCCATCCAGCTGGCTTCCTGGGAGTTCATGCAGATCCAGCCATTGTTCTTCTACAATAAAACGTGTCAGCGTTTGGAATATCTGTATAACTCAGGGAGCCAACGTCTTCCCACTGGCTAATGCATAATGTCACAAGATCATACATTGTTGCAAGATGCACTCAAAGTGCTAGGCAGAGCTATGGCTGGTAACATAGCAGAGTATGAAACCGTTAGTGACATGGTCCACATTTCCACTGAAACTGACTTTGTGAACTACCAAATGTCAAAGGTTGCTGTACAATCAATGAACTGCATCCACAATTATCAGAAAAGCCATGAAAATATTCCTTCTTTTATAACTACATACCTATGTGAGGCTGAATTCTCTTTACACACTTGGCCCAAACAACTCATTACAAAATTTTCTAGACAGAAGCAGACACGAGAATCAGTTGTTCTCTATTAATTCAGAAATTCAAGAGATTTGCAAAAATGTAATACATACTTCTCACTAGTGTTCTTGGCTTTAGAAAATAAAATTATTTTTCATAAAAGGGTACTACTTATGTTCATTATAATTGATTAGTGATTGCTATTTTACATAAATTAAACATTTTTAATTTTTCTGTTTTATTTTCTAGTCTAGTACGTATCAATATCTGGAACACTAGTATAAACATAATGTAAAGTTCCTTGGTATCAGGGCTGGCGCTGTGGTGTAGTGGATTAAGCCTCTGCCTGCAGTGCCAGCATCCCATTTGGGCACCGGTTTGAGTCCCAGCTGCTCCACTTCTGATCCAGCTCCCTGCTGATGGCCTGGGAAAGCAGAAGATGGCCCAGGTGCTTGGGCTCATGCACCCATGTGGGAGACCTGGAGAAAGGTCCTGGTTCTTGGTTTTGGATCAGCCTGACTCCAGCCATTGCGGCCACCTGGGGAATGAACCAGTGGATGGAAGACCTCTCTCTCTGTGTCTGTAACTCTATCTCTCAAATAAATACATTTTTTTAAAAAAAGTTCCTTAGGGTCCACAATAATTTCCAAGAGTGTGCAGGGTACCTGCTTCTACAGCACACACACTGAAATTGGAAAGCTGCAGAGATGAGTGTTGCCCCTCTGCAGGGTGACACGCAAATTCGTCAAGCTCTCTATTTTTAAGGATTAGGAATGCTTTCTCCATAAAGAAGTGACAGATGAGGAGACGCATGTGTTTATCCTGGCTTGAACATTACACAATATATGTGTCAAAACATCTCATGGTACCCTGTACATGTGCACAATTTTTATGTAACAGTTAAAAACAAAAAAATAGGGGCTGGTGTTTGGTGCAGCAGGTGAGATGCCAGTTGAGTCACACATCCTACACTGGAATGTCTGAGTTCAAGTCCCAGCACTGCTTCCAGTTCCAGCTTCCTGCTAATGTGCACCCTGCGAAACAACAGCTGATGGCTCAAGTAGTTGGGTCCCTGCTGCCTACACGGAAGACCTGAATTGAGATCTAGGCTCCTGGCATTGGGCTGGCCCACATCCAACTGTTATATGCGTTTGGAAAGTGAACCAGCAAATCATAGATACCTCTCTCCTCTCTCTGCTTTTCTTGTTTTTGAAAGATTTACTTATTTATTTGAAAAACAGAGAGAGAGAGAGAGAGAGAGAGAGCCAGAAAGAGATCTTTCATTAGCTAGTTCACTCCCCAAATGGCCACAATGGCTAGGGCTGGTCCAGGCTAAAACCAGGAGCCTGGAGCCCCATCCAGGTTGCCTCAATGGGTGGCTAAGACCCAAGCACTCAGGCTCTCTTCCACTGCTTTCCCAGGCACATTAACAGGAAGCTGGATTGGAGGTGGAGCACCTAGGACTCGAACAGGCACTCTGCTTTGGGATGCCAGCACCATCTCCTATTTCTTGGCTTTAAACAATCATAAAACAATTAAGGAAGAAATATTTCCAGTCTTACCGAAACTTTTCCAGAGAACAATAACAAAAGTACATGCCTGTTTGT
Source organism: Oryctolagus cuniculus (assembly GCF_051225735.1). Taxonomy (NCBI): domain Eukaryota; kingdom Metazoa; phylum Chordata; class Mammalia; order Lagomorpha; family Leporidae; genus Oryctolagus; species Oryctolagus cuniculus. The sequence continues at coordinate 54,473,426 of NC_142883.1, read as the reverse complement.
TTCATGTGGCTAGTATTATCTTGGTATCAAAGCAAAATAAGTCAATTTCATTTGTGAACATAAATTCAAAGAATTCTAAAAAAAAAAATTAGCAAACTGAATCTACCAGCACATATATAAGAAAGATAACCCATCCTAAGACAAGTTAAGGCTCATTCTAGGATTATGTTTGATTTAACATCTGAAAATCAATTCATGTTAATACATTATAGGAACAGATTAAACAAGAAAATATACATGATAATTTCAACAGAGGCAGGAAAAAATGCTTAATGAAATTCACCATGATTTTTAAAAATGCTTTCTCATAAACTGGGAATAAAGGGAACTTCCATACCAAGATCAAAGAGATGCTTGAAGAACCTCACAACAACGTCAGACTGAATGGGAAAATGTAGGAAGTTCTTCCTCTGAGATCAGAAATAAGAAAAACAGGTCAACGTGAATCATTCCTTATTTCCTTTTTTTCTTAAAACAATTATTTATTTGAAAGGCAGAGTTAGGCCGGCGCCGCGGCTCAATAGGCTAATCCTCCGCCTAGCGGCGCCGGCACACCGGGTTCTAGTCCCGGTCGGGGCGCCGCATTCTGTCCTGGTTGCCCCCCTTCCAGGCCAGCTCTCTGCTGTGGCCAGGGAGTGCAGTGGAGGATGGCCCAGGTCCTTGGGCCCTGCACCCCATGGGAGACCAGGAGAAGCACCTGGCTCCTGCCTTTGGATCAGCGCAGCGCGCCGGCCGCAGCGGCCATTGGAAAGTGAACCAACGGCAAAGGAAGACCTTTCTCTCTGTCTCTCACTGTCCACTCTGCCTGTTAAAAAAACAAACAAACAAACAAAAAAACAGGCACTGAAAGGCAGAGTTACGGGGCGGGGGGTGGGGAGAAAGAGACAGAGAGAGAGAGACAGAGAGAGAGAGTTATCTTGCATCCTCTGGTTCAGTCCCTAAATGACTGTAAAGGCAGGGAATGGTCAGGCAGAAGCCAGGAGCCTGGACCTCCACTGGGGTTTCCCACATGGGAGGCAGAGGCCCAAGTGCTTGAGCCATCCTCTGCTGCATTCCCAGGCAGGTTAGCAGAGAGTTGGGGCAGCTGGGACTTGAACCTGTGCTCATGTGGGATGCATGTGTCCCAGGCAGAAGCTTAACTCATTGCACCACAATGCTGGCCCCATCCTGACTCATTATTTCTGTGTAGCAAAGTATTACAAGTCCTACCCAAAACAGCAGGAAAAATGAAATAAAAATACAAGGATTCAGAAGGAAAGAACAAAATCATCATCACTTGCCGATTAAATACCTAAGATGTTCCTGAGAATCAACATCTGAAATGTTGGAATTACTAAATGGGCTTCACAAGGGAGCTGCTTTCAAAAATCAAAGTATTCTACGTGAAACTAGGTATGCTGGAACTGAAACAAGACATTAGTGGAGAAACTGGTGAAATCCAAACAAAGTCTAGAGTCTACTTGTTACTAATGTACCCAAATTAATGCCTGTGTTTTGATAAATGTCCCGTGGTTACAAGAGATGTTAACATTAGGGAAGACCATTGATGGCTCAAGTACTTGGGTTCCTGCCACCCGTGTGGGAGTCCTGGATTGAGTTCCGGGCTCCTGACAGGCATTTGGGGAGTGAATCAGTGAATGAGAGTGAGCTCTTGCTCTTAATTTCTCTCTCTATCCTCCCAATAAATAAAAAAATTAAACATAAAATATTAGGAAAGACTGAGGCTTTACAACTTTTCTGTAGATCTAGAATTGTTCCCAAGTAAAAAGTTTATTCATAAAAACTCTTACAAATTAAAATACTAACATAAGTTGCACTTGTATAAACTGGCACCAAAAAGTTTGAGAATGAGTTTATTTTTTAAGTATGCTGCTTTTAACTGAGTTTTTAAAAATCAAGTATCTGGGGCCAGTGCTGTAGCGTAGCAGGTTAAACCTCCACCTGGGGTGCCAGCAACCCATATGGGCGCCAGTTCTAGTCCTGGCTGCTCCACTTCCAATCCAGCTCTCTGCTATGGCCTGGGAAAGCAGTAGAAGATGACCCAAGTCCTTGGGCTCCTGCACTTGCCTGGGAGACCTGGAAGAAGCTCCTGGCTCCTGGCTTCAGATCAGTGCAGCTTCGGCTGTTGTGGTCAATTGGGGAGTGAATGAGCAGATGGAAGACCCCCCCCCTTTCTCTGTGCATGTATGTGTGTCTTTCCCCTTCTCTCTCTATAGTTCTGCCTTTCAAATAAATAAATGTCTTTTTAAAAAACTCATTGCAAAGCTTTACTAATCAAAATAGTATGGTGCTAACATAGTGGATTAGAATATACAGAAACCAGAAATAAATTGTCACATATGTGTTAATGATTTTCAGCAGGTTTCCAAGACTATTCAATGGGGGAAATGACGGTCTTTTAAACAAACAGTACTGAGAAAACTGAACATCCACCTGTACCTTTACCTTATACTATAGGAAAAAAATAACTCAAAATGTTAAAGATCTGAGCACAAGACCTAAAACTATAAAACTCTTAGAACACATGGACACATAGCTTCCTTACATTGTCAAAGCTTCATGACATTGAACCTGGCAATGATTTCTTGGATATCATGCCAAAGACCCAGAAATAGGAATAAAACTAGGTAAATTTGACAATATATAATCACAAAAGCTGTTGTGTATCGAAGAACACAAACAACAGAGTGACTCAATCACAGGATGAGAGAAAATATTAGCAAATCTTGAGGTCCATATCCAGACTGTATAACGAACTTCTACGACTGGACAGCCACAGCAACAAACCTGATTGTAAAAAGAGAAAAGGACTTGAATAGGTGGTTCTCCAAAGAAGATACACAAATGATCAACAAGCCCAGGAAAATACGTCCAATATCATTCATCATTAAAGAAATGTTGGGCTGGCGCCGCGGCTCAGTAGGCTAATCCTCCACCTAGCAGCCTCGGCACACCGGGCTCTAGTTCCGGTCGGGACGCCAGATTCTGTCCCAGTTGCCCCTCTTCCAGGCCAGCTCTCTGCTGTGGCCCAGGAGTGCAGTGGAGGATGGCCCAAGTCCTTGGGCCTTGCACCCCATGGGAGACCAGGAGAAGCACCTGGCTCCTGGCTTCGGATCAGCGCGGTGCATCTGTTGCAGCTGTGGCGGCCACTGGAGGGTGAACCAACGGCAAAGGAAGACCTTTCTCTCTGTCTCTCTCTCTCTCTCTCACTGTCCACTCTGCCTGTAAAAAAAAAAAAAAAAAAAAAAAAAAAAAGGTTGATTAAAAAAATATATTCCTGAGGATTGCAATTATTAAAAAAAAAGAAAACAAGAAGTGTTGGCCAGGATGTGAGAAAAATTGGAAGTCTTGTACACTGTTAATGGGACCATACAACGATACAGCTATTGTGGGAAAAGTGTGGCAGTTCCTCAAAAAAATAAAAATAGAATCACCATAGGATCCAGCAATTCCATTCCTGCAGATACACTCAAAACAAAAGCAAAATCCCCCAGATGAGCAAAGTGCTGTGTATGTATGTAACAAAATGTTATTCAGTCTCCAAAAAAAAGATATCTTGCAGTATGAGAGCATTATACTAAGTGAGACAAGGTCATAGGAAAGAAACAGCATCTTGTTCCACTTACATGAGGTGCTCTGTGTGGTTGAAATCATAGAGACAAAGAGTAGAATGTGTGGGAGGGAAAAAAAAGAGTGTGGGAGGGGAAAGCAAACGGTTGTTGAATGGGTGCAGAGTTTCAGTTTTACGCGATGACAACGGTTCTGCAGATGAATGGCGGTGATGCTTCCTTACACAGCAATGGGAATGTGCCTGATACGGATCTGCACACTTTAAAATGGCTGCGATGGCAAATGTTAGGTTATTTACCATATTTTTAAAAATTTAATTCTAGGCCGGAACTCTGGTACAGTGGGTTAAAGCCCTGGTCTGAAGCACTGGCATCCCATATGGGCGCCGGTTCTAGTCCCGGCTCTCCACTTCCGATCCAGCTCCCTTCTATGGATGGGAGAGCAGTAGAAGATGGCCCAAGTGCTTGGGCCCCTGCACCCACGTGGAAGACCTGGAAGACGCTCCTGGCTCCTGGCTTCGGATCGGCGCAGCTCCGGCCGTTGCAGCCATCTGGGGAGTGAACCAGCAGATGGAAGACCTCTCTCCGTGTCTCTACCTCTCTCTGTATCTCTGTCTTTCACATAAATAAAAAAATAAATCTTTGAAAAAAAAAAAAAAAGATTGCTTCAAAAGGCAAGGAGGAAGCTTCTCAGTGAAAAGGCTGAGTCCCAGCACAACAGATACCAGATACAGGCAGAGGGACAGAACTGAGCTTCGGATGGCGAGCGTGCCAGGAAAGCTGGCAACTTCGATGCACCTGCAGAACCCAAACTGGCATTTGTCAACAGGATCAGAGGGACCAACGGCGTGAGCCCCAAAGTCCAAAAAGTGCTTCTTGGCCTTCACCAGATTTTTTTTAAGGAAATTTATTTATTTATTTATTTATTTATTTATTTTATTTATTTTTTTTTTTTTACAGGCAGAGTGGACAGTGAGAGAGAGAGACAGAGAGAGAAAGGTCTTCCTTTGCCATTGGTTCACCCTCCAATGGCCGCCACGGCTGCAACAGATGCACCGCGCTGATCCGAAGCCAGGAGCCAGGTGCTTCTCCTGGTCTCCCATGGGGTGCAGGGCCCAAGCACTTGGGCCATCCTCCACTGCACTCCTGGGCCACAGCAGAGAGCTGGCCTGGAAGAGGGGCAACCGGGACAGAATCCGGCGCCCTGACCGGGACTAGAACCCGGTGTGCCGGTGCTGCACGGCGCTGGCCCTTCACCAAAGCTTAAGCAGCACCTGTGTTAAGCTCAGCAAGGCCTTGATTGGCATGCTGAGGATTGTGGTACTGCATGTGGCATGGGGGCCCCTCAGTAAGTGAGCTGATTTGCACGTGTAGCTATGGCCAAATCAATAAGAAGCGAATTGCCTGGGCTGCTTGCCCATTCTCTTGGTAAATGTGCATATCATCCACATGGAAGATCTGATTCATGAGATCCGTTCTATTGGAACACACTTCAAGGAGGAAAATAACTTCCTGTGGTCTTCAAATGATCTTGTCCACAAGGTGGGATGAAGAAAAGACCACTCGTTTAGCCGGCGCCATGGCTCTCTAGGCTAATCCTCCGCCTGCAGCGCCAGCACCCCATGTTCTAGTCCCGGTTGGGGCACCGGTTCTGTCCCAGTTGCTCCTCTTCCAGGCCAGCTCTCTGCTGTGGCCCAGGAAGGCAGTGGAGGATGGCCCAAGTGCTTGGGCCCTGCACCCCATGGGAGACCAGGAGGAAACACCTGGCTCCTGGCTTCGGATTGGCGCAGCGTGCCGGCCATAGCGGCCATTTGGGGGGTGAACCAACGGAAGGAAGACCTTTTTCTCTCTCTCTCTCTGTCTAACTCTGCCTGTCAGAAAAGAGAAAAAGAAAAGAAAAGACCACTTGTTTTGCAGAGGGTGGAGACGCTGGCCTTAGGGAAGATCAGATCAACAGGCTTATTTATTTATTTTTTCTGACAGGCAGAGTGGACAGTGAGAGAGAGACAGAGAGAAACGTCTTCCTTTGCCGTTGGTTCACCCTCCAATGGCCACCGCAGCCGGCGCACCACGCTGATCCGATGGCAGGAGCCAGGTACTTATCCTGTTCTCCCATGGGGTGCAGGGCCCAAGTACTTGGACCATCCTCCACTGCACTCCTGGGCCACAGCAGAGAGCTGGCCTGGAAGAGGGGCAACCGGGACAGAATCCGGCGCCCCGACCGGGACTAGAACCCGGTGTGCCGGCGCTGCAAGGCGGAGGATTAGCCTAGTGAGCCACGGCGCCGGCCCAACAGGCTTATTAGAAGCATGAATTCAGGTGTCTACCTTAGCAGTCTTGTAGTCTGGCAGATGCAAAGCAGCAACTGCCCTCAGATGGAAACGCACTGTTGTACTGGTGACATTTGTTAGCTTGCCTCCCCTCCTCTTAACTATTGTGACAATTCTTGGTGTGTGACAAAATTAAACTAAACCAACAGCCCTCACATGCACAACCAGGGTCAGTCTGTATTGTGTGAAACACTTTCACCAGTTGTCTTTTTTTTTTATTTATGAAAAAAAGAAATCTTATGTTTCACCTTTGAATTGTGCTAGGAGTCAGAACAGGCTGCTGTTCTACGAAAACCTGTCTCACAGGCCTTTGTACATAATTTGTAGGTAGTTCAGAAGAATTCCACTTAGCAATAAATAAACTTAGTTGCTGAAATTCCATGTCTCCGGCTTTGGCTTCCTGTACGTGATGGTATAAATGTGTTGTGTTCCTTTTCCGTTCCATTTTTGCTCTTCTTTGGCATCATTTGCCCCTATTTAGGTGAGTTATTAGTAATTCCACAGCATATTATGAATTTTGTGGGGGGAGAATAAAGTGTGTGCCCACAGATGCAAGTTCTTTTTTATTTATTTGAGAGGTAGAGTTACACACAGTGAGAAGGAGAGACAGAGAGAAAGGTCTTCCTTCTGTTGGCTCACTCCTCAAATGGCTGCAACAGCCAGAGCTGTGCCGATCCGAAGCCAGGAGCCAGGAGCTTCTTCCTGGTCTCCCATGCGGGTGCAGGGGCCCAAGCACTTGGGCCATCTTCTACTGCTTTCCCAGGCCATAGCAGAGAGCCGGATAGGAAGAGGAGCAGCCGAGACTAGAACCAATGCCTATATGGGATGCCGGCACAGGATTAACCCACTGCACCACGGCGCCAGCCTCCGGATATAAGTTCTTTTGGAGTATCTTAGACACTCGTAGGGCAACTACTGAGCAAAAAACTGGAACCAGAAAGTTCTGGTATTTTATAAATAGCATTCCAGTATATTGTTCATGTACCACCTCACCTAGACTACTTAACTGGGAATTCTGAAGTGTAGAGTATAACGTGATGTACATATAAAGAAAGCAGTATTTCCTGTGGTCCACCGCTGAGTGCCATGGCTCATTTGCAGTGTGAAATAGAGTCCTCATTACATTGTTCACTGGTTTTTAATATTAGGAAATTGCCAGACAAATATATTTAGGAATGTCTTTACATGTCTTTATTCCTGGTCTTTGAAACCGGTTCTCTGGATTGGTGAGTTCCTTTAGGGTCAGTGAACTCTGGAGAGAAATTAAGAAGAAACTTCTTTATAAAGTCATGTCGCACAAGCTTATGAGTGTGCCTGTGTTTTGTTAGAAATGTATTGATGAGGTCAGCACTGTGGCGTAGCAGGTAAAGCTGCCGCTTGCAGTGTCGGCATCCCATATGGGCACCGGTTCGAGTCCTAGCAGCTCCACTCCTGATCTGGCTCTCTGTTATAACCTGGGAAGCAGTAGAAGATGGCCCAACTCCTTGGGCCCCTGTACCTGCATGGGAGACCCAGAAGAAGCTCCTGGCTCCTGGCTTTGAATCAGCTCAGCTCCAGCTATTGCAGCCATTTGGGGAGTGAACCAGTGGATGAAAGACCTCTCTCCCTCTCTCTGCCTCTGCCCCTCTATAACTCTGCCTTTCAAATAATTTTTTAAAAAAATGCATTGCCTTAGTGCATGGTTGGATCCATGTACCTGAATCTCTAAGTGGGAAAAAAAAGTCAATTGACATGATCAAAATGTGGACAAGACAAGCAAGAGAGGGTGAGTGTGTTATTTAGCAGGTAAAGGTAGCTAAACAAGAGGACACCCCCCCAAAAAAAAGAAGCAGCAAAAGTGCAAACAAGATTCCTCCCCACCTACAGAGAAAAATCAATTTTAAACCATAAAGAAGCAGAAGCCATAAATACGTGACTGGGAGTGCTGTATTCATGGACATGCTCATAGCTGCTCCATGGGGGGAGAAGAGGGTCTCAGCTTCAGGGTGGAACCAAGCCCCGACAGGTGCTGCACCTGTCTCTGTCCCGTCTTCATCCCAGGACTTCAGCCACATTTCAGGAATGCCCTCTGGCCTCCCGCCAACTCAATAGCTCTTCAAGACCCCCCTGAGTTGTTAGCTCCTCTGAGAGGGCCCCTCAAGGCCCCCTTCTGCCGCTCCTACCCCCTGTCCCAGACTCGTCTGTCTTAGAGCTCACCACACTCTTGGCAGTTCAGGGTACTTCACATCCACCAGGCTATCCCCCGAGGCTAAGGCCGTGGGCCATGGGTGCCTCCCAGGTCCTGAAAATAGGAGCCACATAAGGCAGTGGCAGGAATGCAAGGTGCTTGGTTTTCTAAGACAAAAATGAAGATACCACAGTCATGATGGGTTCATTTTGTAGAAAGTTTCACAAAAATCTAGCATAATACCTGGCATAAAATGGTCTCAAAGAAATTTGATCTCCTTATTCCTCAATGCAGCCATTTTTTTCTTCTTATGGTGGGGCACCTTTGTGAATCCAATGAAAGCTGTGGACACTTTCCCCATCAGCATGTGTGTGTATATAAGCAAACACGCACACACGACTGTTTGCATGTGATTATTTTAGATTATAAAGATGAATGATTTTAATACCATTGGTTGAACTCTTTAATTAATACACAATTACTCTTAGTTACTTAAAATTAACTGAAAGTGATCTCTGTTAAATATAAGATTGGGAATAAGACAGGGAGGAGATATACAGTTCGGCACATGCTCACTCTGACTTACCGCCAATGGTAGAGCTAGAAATGTGCCAGGGAATTCCAATTCAACCCCATCAAGGAGGCATGTACCAATGCCATCTCACTTGTTAAAGTGATCAGTTTAAGTACATAATTGATCAAAAAGATAGGCTAAGTGTCAAAGAGATTACACAAATAAGACCAGTGTCTGCAAATAATGAAGGATAGAATTAAAAGGGAGAGAATGATCCTACAGGGGAAGCAGGATACACAGCAGACTCATAGAATGGCAAATACCCTAAACAGCACTCTGGCCTCAGAATCAGCCCTTTAAGGCATTTGGATCTGGCTAAAAGGTCCATGAGAGTTTCATAGGCTTGGAAAGCCAAGACACTGTGGCAAAAATGACCTACATGAAAGATCTCAGTGAATGAGATCTCAGAGGAAAGAATGGGCCATCGGAGATGGAGGTACCTTTCTGTGAAGGGAGGAAGGAACCTCCACTATGATATGGCCTTGTCTAAATAAGATCAGAATTGGTGAACTGAATAGGCTTCCATAGCCTTGGCAGCTCATGACAAGAGCCTCAGGTGATTACTGACATCATAAATAAGAGTGTCAATTGTTAAATCAACAACGGGACTCACTGTGCACCTGCTCCCCATGTAGGATCTCTGTCCTTAATGTGTTGTACTATGAGAATTAACAGTAAAACTACTACTCGAATAGTATTCTATAAGTTGTGTGGCTGTGTGGGTGCAGTCTGGTGAAATCTTTACTTAGTATATACTAAGTTGATCTTCTGTATATAAAGATAATTGAAAATGAATCTTGATGAAGAATGGGATGGGAGAGGGAGTGGGAGATGGGATGGTTGCGGGTGGGAGGGAGGTTATGGGGGGAAAAGCTGCAACAATGCAAAAGTTGCACTTTGTAAATTTATATTTATTAAATAAAAAAATCAAAAAAAAATGAATAAATAAATAATCCTAGAAATCCAAAACAAGAGCATGGCTCCAGATGCCTCCAGCCTCACTTTCCATCGTTAGGTGGCAGAAGGCAAGACCAGGCCAGACCAGTGGGGACAGTGTAGCAGCACAGAAGTCCCCCTGGGGACTGGCTGCTCTGTCATCAGAGAGGGCCTGGACACACCACGTACCCACCTGCTGCTGTCTGTGCGCTCTCTCTTGAGCCAGACCCAGGGGAACCAGGGGCCCCAACAAGGCTTGAATTAGCCCCAGGCACCCGCCCAGCTCTTCAGTGTTAGGAGAAAGGAGTGCAGGCGATAGGGCAGCAGAGAGAACCGTCCACAGGAATTGGAATTCCTATCTGGTGCCAGGAACACACTGGGAATTCCCAGAATATTTCCTTTTGTTTTTTCCTCTTTGACATCTGTGCCCTTCCCCAAACCCCTGGCATCTAACAAAAGTTGCCAAAATGCTGTTTTTTAAATGGGATGCAAATCTTCTAAAGCCACTGCTCTCCTCCCTTCCCCTTCCCCGGGGTGGGGGCGGGGGGCGCTCAGCAGCAGAGAAAGAACAGACAGGGAAGGCTGCCCAAGCCATGCAGCAACTGGAAGGCAGCTTGTCTTGGCGGGTGGGCTCCGCTACAACGACAAAGTACAAACTGCACAGCTGATGTAGGTAGGTCACCCAACCAGTGTCACCAACCACTAGCATTTCCAGGCGAGAGTACGGAAATGGGTGAGTTTATTCCCAGGGAGGCCCCTGGCCATTCCTAGGTAGAGACTACAGCTTGTTCTAATTGCCTTTACTCACCACCACCTAGGACAAAGGGAGAAGGAAACTGACTCCCAGAGGCCCTAGGCTTCCTTTTCAGACTTCATCCGACGTTGAAAGATTTGGATCTGCTTTGAAACGAAGCGGTACAGGGAGATGGAATTCAAGAGGTCTGAAAAAGTCATGGGAGAGAGGCCGGCACTGTGGTGCAACAGGTTAAATCTACCGCCTGCAGTGCCGGTGGCGGTTCAAGTCCCAGCTGCTCTACTTCCAATCCAGCTCTCTGCTGTGGCCTGGGGAAGCAGTGGAAGATGGCCCAAGCCCTTGGGCCCCTGCACCTGTGTGGGAGACCTGGGGGAAGCTCCTGGCTCCTGGCTTCAGATGGGTGCAGCTCTGACCATTGCAGCCATCTGGGGAGTGAACCAGCGCATGGAAAACTCTCTCTTTCTCTCTCTCTCTCTCAGAAATAAATAAAAATTTAAAAAGGAAACAGGTTAAAAGTTTCCCACACAGTATGTTGGGCATTGCATCACTGCAGGTTAAGCTGCCACTTGGAACACCTGTCTCCCATCTCAAAGTGCTTGCTCAAGTCCCTGCCACTCCACGCTTCTGATCCAGCTTCCTATGAACGCCTCTGAGAGGCAGCAGATAATGGCCCATGTACTCTTGTGGGAGACCTGGATGGAGTTCCTGGCTCCTGCCTGTGGCCTGGCCCGGTCCCAGCTGTTACAGGCAGTTTGCTGAGTGAACCAGCAAAGGGAACATCTCTGGGTCTCCCTTTCTCTCTCTTTCTCTCTGTTACTCAGTCTTATAAATACATAAATAAATCTTGTTTTTAAAAAAGTTGCCCAGGCTGTAGACATGAAGGAGGCCTGGATTTGACCCTGGTGGGAGGTGATGGAGGCTGGGCGGGGGCTCCAGAGCACCCCCACTGTATGGCTTCCCTATTGGCAGGGATGGCAAGGAAGGCAAAATGTCCCAGCCTCTCACAGTGTCCTTGGTCACCCTCCAGAGTCCACTGCAGCTAGACCATAGAGCCCACACAGCCTTTGGAGCCACGAGGGGCTGTCTCTGGGGGCAGCTGCGGTCCAGGGTTCACTGGTTCTCTCACCATACGCTCTGGGAGCGGACTCTCAGGGCTGCAGCAAGCCCCCTGTCCCCCACTCCCCACCCCTACTCTCCCCTGTCACACCTGCATCCCTACCTTGTGGGCTCAGGGGGTTCACAGCAGGGGCTCCAAGCCCAGCAGCTGGTCTGGTGGGCAACACTGGCTTAAAATGTCAGGCACTCCTAGTCCCAGGCATGTCCCTCGGCAGGGGCGGGGGGAGCAGTTCCAGCTCCTCCACTGGGTTCAGAGTAGATACTGACTATGTAGTTAGTAGACACTGACCATTTGGGGGTGAGGCGTGCCCCATCTCTCCTCCATCACACACACACACAAACACACACACACACAGTGCCTGTTTCCTGCAGGCCACAATGGCTTTCCTTATCTGCCAGAAGAACAAAGGGTCTGTAAGCCTCCTCGCCAGCTATTTCCAGGCCCTCGAGAAGCCCGAGAGGCCCTTTCATTCCGCGGGCTCCTCTTTGGGCCCTGCCCGCGGAGGCTTCTCTGAGCACCTCCTGGCGCACCCCTGCTCCCCTGCAGCTCAGCTCGCACTTGCGCTCCTCACACCCCCCTGGTGCCTTCTGCTTTGCTCTCCCCTCTTTGGCGGTTTCCTTTCATGGAGGAAGATTGATCTCTGCCCAGCGGGTTGTGTGAAGCTTCCCGGTAGGAGCCTTTCATCTTCAGCCTGCCTTCACAGTGTTTTAGCAGGAGCACTGGGTGGGAAGACCCAGTCCCTGCTCCCTCTGCAGACCAGCAAAGTTCCTTCCGGATGCATCGGGCGTGCCCAGTCGCGGCAAACCCCAGTCCCTCCATTGATCAGCCTTGTGGTTGCCTCTGCCCTCTGCTACGGTTTGGATGTAAGTCTGTGTTCCAGAGGTCCATGTGCTAGAAGCTGGGTCCCCTGTGGGAGGCTGTTGAGGTGGTGGGGCCTTTAAGAGATGCTAATTAGTCGCTAAGAGGGATTAATGCTTTTCTTAAAGGCCTGAGTTCTCACAGCACTGGAATAATTACCAGGAGAGTGAGTTGTTACAGAGCAAGTTAGACTTCCCCAGCTCGCTCGCTCTCTCTCTCTCTCTCTCTCCCTTTCTCTCTCTCTCTCTCCCTTTCTCTCAAGCACACACACTTCTTGATGCACCTGCCTCTCCACCCTATTGTGAGGCAGCCAAGGGGTCCTTACCAGACATGATGCCATGCTGTTTGGATATTCCAGCTACCAGACTCATGAACCAAAGAAACCTCTTTTATTTCTAAGTTACCCAACCTGTAGTACTGTGTTATTAGCAACAGAACAGAGACTAAGTGTGTCCCTCTCTGGTTCCAGATCGCCAGCTCTGGCAGGACAGAGCCTTTCCTGTGATGTTCAGCACTACAGCCCTAAGCCCTGGAACAGCACCAAGCACACCGTTAACAGCTCAGTAAATATTTGCAGAATGTGTCAGGTGCTCATCTGTGAAATGGAATCATCAATAATACCTACTTCTGGGTTACTGAGGACAGCAAATGAGTCCATCCATGTAAAGGATCTAGGACCATGTCCGGCATGATGCAAATTTGCAGTAAACGCTAATTATGTGGAGTAGGGGGTAAAATCCCTGTGACATCGGCATCCCATATGGGCAGTGGTTCGAGTCCCGGATGCTCCACTTCCAATCCAGCTCTCTGCTAATGCACCTGGGAAAGCAGCAAAAGACGGTCCAAGTCCTTGGGTCCCTGCACCCACATGGGAGACCTGGAATAAGCTCCTGGCTCCTGGCTTCGGATCGGCCCAGCTCCGGCTGTTTTAGCCATTTGGGAGTGAACCAGCAGATGGAAGACCTACCCCCTCCCAACTCAGCCTTTCCTATAAATACTAAATCTTTTTTAATGTTAATTACAACCACCATTATTCACTTTACAAACCCTTGTGTACTAGGGACTAAAAGATGGGAAGGACACCACGCTAGCATGTGGGGCAGCAGGAGAAGCTGCTGCAGTGGGGCAGGACTAGGAGGCTGAAGACCCTGGGGTCAGAGCAGCTCTGCCTACCTGGAGGAATCGGGAAAGGACACTGCTTGGTTCTGAGGGCTGAGCAGGAGGTGATCGGGTGAGAAATGCGAGAGGACATTCCCGGCACACAGCTCAGGAACACAAAAGGAGGCGGAGGTGCAGCGAGGAGGGTCGTCTCCAACCCGGCTTTTATTTTATGTTTTAAGATTTATTTATGTATTTGAAAGTCAGAGTTACGGCCGGCGCAGTGGCTCAACAGGCTAATCCTCTGCCTAGAGGTGCCGGCACACTGGGTTCTAGTCCCAGTCGGGGCGCTGATTCTGTCCTGGTTGCCCCTCTTCCAGGCCAGCTCTCTGCTGTGGCCCAGGAGTGCAGTGGAGGATGGCCCAAGTGCTTGGGCCCTGCACCCGCATGGGAGACCAGAAGAAGCACCTGGCTCCTGCCTTCGGATCAGTGCGATGCGCCGGCCGCAGTGCGCTGGCCGCGGCGGCCATTGGAGGGTGAACCAACGGCAAAAGGAAGACCTTTCTCTCTGTCTCTCTCTCTCACTGTCCACTCCGCCTGTTTAAAAAAAAAGTCAGAGTTACACAGAGAGAGAGAAAGAGAGGTCTTTCATCTGATGGTTCACTCCTCAATTGACCACAACAGCCGGAGCTGCCCTGATCTGAAGCCAGGAGCCAGGAGCTTCCCCCAGGTCTCCCACGGGAGTGCAGGGACTCAAGGACTTGGGCCATCTTCCACTGCTTTCCCAGGCCATAGCAGAGAGCTGGATTGGAAGTGGAGCAGCCAGATCTTGAACCTGTGCCCATATGGGATGCTGGCACTGCAGGACAGGGCATTAACCTGCTGCGCCACAGCGCTGGCCCCCCAACCAGACTTTTAAAGACTAAGTCCAGGACACTTGGTGTAAAATGAAAGAAGCTGTCCCCACGGGCAATTTAGGACTCTGTTCTCAAAACATCCTTAAAAGAGGCTCTTGTTTCCCTGAACTAACCCCAAGACCCAGTAGAATGGCCTCTTTTCAAAAGCATGGCTAGAAAGCAACAAGGTAGCAGTTACTTTTTCTGAACCTTTTCTCCAACAGTAGTGATTCTGCAATATTTTTAAGGTATAGATTGACGGGACAGAGTTTAAGATTGTGACCCAAAGAAACTTACAGGAGGGGTTGGCGCTGTAGCATAGCATGTAAAGCCACCGCCTGCAGTGCCAGCATCCCATATGGGTGCCAGTTCAAGTCCTGGCTGCTCCACTTCTGACACTCCAGCTCTCTGCTATGGCCTGGGAAAGCAGTAGAAGATGGCCCAAGTCCTTGGGCCCTTGCACCTACATGGGAGACCTGGAAGAAGCTCCTGGCTCCTGGCTTTGGATCGGCGCAGCTCCGGCTGTTGTGGCCATCTTGGGAGTGAACCAGGGGATGGAAGACATCTCTCTCTCTCTCTCTCTCTCTCTCTGCCTCTACCCCTGTAACTCCGCCTTTCAAATAAATTAATTAATTAAAAAAAAACTTACAGGAAGCTGAATGAGGCCCACAATCAAAGATCATAAACTTTGCAATTTTTAATTTGCCAAAGTCTTTGCGTTTCAAACTAGCAACAGCCTCTTGAGACAAAGTCACAATAATCCATTCACTCAGCAAACATTCAATGAGCTACTATGTGCTAGGCTCTCCTATGGGTTTTGGGAATAAAACACTGGGCAGGACAACCAAGAATAGCTTTGATGAGTTTGAGTCCAGAAGCAGATTATGTTTAACTGGCTACTAATTCAGGTATATGTGGGGTTTTGCCATAGCAAATGTCTTAGATCCCTAAGAAGGGGTTTAATTCATTAAAACTCAAGCCAATAGGTATTTAGGGTAGGAGACATTGGGAAAACTTAAGCAGGAAGATGGCAAGCTGAATCCTTCCATCAACCAATTCCCCCCACTTCTGGCTTCCCAAACCCTTGGTTAAGATCTATGCTTTCACCTTCCTGTCCTTCACTAGCATCCTTTGGCCAAGCACCGATAGGTCATACTGGTTCGGAATGTGTTTGGCTGCAAGAATCAGAGAACTCAACAACAAAGCTTTTGATGATGCAGGCATACTGGGTTCAGGATTTGCCCAGCAGCTCAGCTATGTCACCCCAGCACTTTTTACCCTTCTATGTGTCCATTGTTAGTGTGCTGGCTTTTCTTCCACGTGCTTATAGCACCCTGGTGCCAGGATGACAGCCACAGTCCTGGACATCACTTCTGCATTCAAGATGGGGAAGAAGAGGAAAAGGTAGCAACTCATTCATCTCTAGATAGAAAATTTCCCAGAAGTCCCAAACAGACTACTTCTTTTTATTGACCCAGGTCAACTCGTAGCACCACATCCAGCTCAAGGAAGATGGGGAAATTCTTATTTGGGTTTCCAGCTTCTGTGATTGGAGGTAAAAAGAGACAGAAAGAGGGTCAGGAATACCTGTGTTGGAAAACAACAGTGTCCAGAAGAGTCCCCACAGACAAAACCACAAGACATCAGGCTGAAGGTTGCTCAAGCCATCTTAAGTTGGGAAATTTAAGAGAGAGAGAGAAAGAAATAGCAAATTTCAGGCTGTATCTCCAAACATTTGTGTTAGGCCAGAGCCAGCCCCATCCTTGGAAAAACCCTATACTGAAAAGCCCCCTGTTGCAGGGAAAGCTACTATGTTCAAATTCATGGCTCCCAGTTCCACCACACAGCCTAAAATTCAGACCCAGGAGCCCAGAGTGTGCATTGTATTGTGGAGTAAAGCAGAAATGGGGGAGGGGTATCATGTCAATCACATGGCTTCATTAGCTGTTAGAGATTAAAATCTAGAGAAGGGGCGGTTGCTTTTTCATGTCAATCACCTAAGGCCCTCAGTGCAGGGCATGATTCTGCCAGGAATAAGGATGAGGCTGTGGATCTTTTTCCCTAATAGGTTGAATTGTATCCTTCACCCAAGTTACATAAACACTTGCTCCCTCCATTCTTATGAGTCAAAGTGCCTCATCTATGCCAACTCATGAGGCTTTGGGCTCCCACACATGGGAAGTTGGAAAGTGACAATCTAGTCAAAACAGAAGTTTGGCATCACACAGTAAAAAGGAAAATAAAAAGTACAAACTCAGTTTTGTGTGTGTCTCTGCACATGTTTCTATGGAAAAATACACCCACGCACGGTGTCAAAAGGCCACCCTGGCTTGATTACACCCTAAGCCCAGGCCTGTCCCTTGTAGCTCTGACCACATTCAAAATGTTTTAATTCAGCAAATGATTTTGGATTTGCACAATGCTTTTCTTTCATCTGGACAAATGAAGCCAAGATGTTCTGGGAAGAGAATACGATTCATCATCATCCTGCTTGTGCTTAGAGAGAATCTTGATAAAATGAGCCCCAGCCTCTGAAACCTGTGGACTTCCCCATCTATTCATCTATCCATCTGCTCGTCCACCTATCTAACTGTATCCCTGCTCATCCATCCATCCGTATATTCATCCATGCATCTGTTCCCACCCATCTATCCATCCATATCCACCCATCCATCTGTCCATCGACTTATCCATGCATCCATTTGTCCATCATCCATCCACGCAACAAATGCCCATTAATTTCCCTGGGACTTTCACCATCACTCCTTCCTCCTTGCTTGGCAGACACGTATATATGCTCTGCTAAGCCTTTACTTTTCACATGGAATTCCTCTCTTGCCATCTGCACTTTGAGAAATCCCACTGATCCTTAACATCCAGGTTAAACTCCTGTTTGAAAGACCCTTCATGCACTTCCACTAAAGAGAAAGCAGTGTTATCATCCGTCTTAATGCTTATGGCACTTATGTTTCGCATTCCTCTCTTATTATGTAATAAATTGCTGCCTTCAGCCTCTCCTCACTGGCATATTGCATTGCTCTTGTCTCTTGTGATTGAAACGTTCTGCATTATTTCTTAACTCTTTAAGTAAACTGTAAACTCTAGGAGAAGAAAGGTTTTTGCTTCTTTGCAACCTGCCTCCACAGCTGGCCTCTTGTCTGATGGTATGCAAATTGCAGGCACTCAACAAACATACACATATGTTGATTGGATGTGCTAATTCTTCATCTGCAAAGTGGGGACAATATTGGTGTTATAGGAATATTGTGAGGATTAATTGAGATGGTATATATTAAAGATCTCTAGAAACTGCAAATCCCAAAGACATTGTATTTACGAGAACGCTGCTTTATTTTTAATAAAAATGAAGAACAGTTAATAACCATATTCTAGGCTATCTACCTCTGAATGAACGATATATTTGATAAGCACTTTCAAGAATCATTAGGTCCTGTCCCAGGCAGTGGAGCTACAAAGGGGGATGAGACACACTCCCTGTTAAGGAGCTCATGTTCTAGCAAAGAAACGTAAGCACCTCTGATTGTACATGAGGCTGCAGAAAGCCCCACGGCACAGACACAAAGTGCTCAGACACGTAAGGGACTTTTTCATCCTGCCTCAGGGATTAGGAAAGAATTCACCAAAGGATTGTCACTTGAGCTGAACTGGAAAAATGAGTCAAGTACAGTTGATGGAGGAAAAAAGAAAGGAACCTTCCAGGAAGGAAGCAGTATAGAAGGGCTAGGTGTGTTTGGGTAAATGGACGCAGGGTTGTCTGGTGGCAACCTCGGGTACCAGGGAAAAGGAGTAGAAGGCGGACGCTGAGGATCAGGGACTGATGCATGAGCCGTGAGCCCTTCAGGGGACTTGTGAATCATATCAAGGAATTTGAACTTGATTCTAGACAATGCAAAACCACAGAGAAGGAAAATGAT